>NC_137747.1:6166157-6766157 GCF_963264785.1 Psittacula echo | reverse complement strand
TGCTCTAATTTCATGGTAAATCAGATTGCCCAGGGCTGTGTCTGCACGAGCTCTGAATATCTGCAAGGATGGATATCCCAGCACTGCCCTGGGTCGCTACATCCCTACCCCAGGGTAGCTTCACTCTCATTGGGAAAATGTTTTCCCTTTATCCAGTTGGAATTTTCCTTGATGCAATTCGTGTCCATTCTCTCTCATCCTTTCCTGTGCACCTCTGGGAAGGTTCTGCCCTTCCATCTCAACAGCCCCATTACATCACTGCAAACAGCAGATCTCCTTCAGCATCACTTCTCCAGCAACCTAAAGGACATCTGGTCCAAACCGAAGCCAAAACAGAGCCAGATGAGGAGCTCCAACCTGGGCTTCCACCACCTTTGTTTTCAGCCTTAGAGGGATTAACCCTGCCCTTCACAAACATTTATGAGCTGAAGCTCTGAGACCCCAGGCTGATGCACCCAAGAGAGCACCCTATGGCAGAGCTGAAGCAGAGTTGCTGCACACCAGGCCAGCACAGCCTGTGCAGGACTCTGTGGCGCATCCCTCCCGCAGGTCACCAGCCCCATCCCATGTGTGTTACCTGACAGGCAGCCGTGGCTTGATGTTGACAGGCGGTGGTGCAGGGACATCGTTTGGGAACATGTCAATCCACATGTGCAAGGAGCCCTGAGGAGGGAAGACAGCACAGAGACTTCAAACCACAGCCCTTCAAGGAGCAAGGGCTTGGTCCTGCAGCGAGAGCTCTCGCCAGCCCCACCGCTTGGTTCTGTCCATCCCCAGCACTTCAGGGACGTGGGGCTGGGTTTTAGATAGCGAAAATAGTTCAAACTACCAAAAATTACAGAGAAGCAAAGCAGCAGTGGTAGAGACAAAGCAGAGGAAGAGGCAGGGACACCACTGCCCACCATGGTGCATAATGGCAGGGAGCGGAAGGCAGAGCAGGTCCCTTGACCCCCACACAGCACCTCATTGAGAGACAGGGAGGACTGTGGGCACCAGCACTGGTACCACAGCATTGATGGACAGAGAGCCCTTGAGGAAAGGGTGTTCAGAAGCACCATGAGAGGTCAGAGGGTGGATCTGAGCCAAGGACACCCAAGGCCAACAGTGCTTACTTCATAGCAGGGACAGCCTCCACAGACACAGCCCCAGCTGCCCATCCAGGAAGGGGCAACACATGGGATTCATGCCATGGTGAGGAGGAAAACAGGGGCCTGGGGCTGGGAACCAGCTGCCCCAAAGGTCCTTCCCAGGGCAATGTCTATGCTGGGCAAGGAAACACCTCACCTGCACAAGCCCAGGGTTCTCAGGGTTGTAGAGGGACCGGATCTCCACGTGCTCTGGTACCAGCTTGTATCCGTATCCTGGCATCTCTTCCCAGTGCTGCAGGACGTACAGAGCCTTGTGTTCATCATCCACGGCGGAGTTCTCATCCGCTGCTCCTCTCTTGTTCCTCACAGAGGTCTCTGCAGCAGGACACAGCCAGGTAGGAGATAAAGGCATCTGGCCAGCAAAAGCCACGTCAAGACATTGGTCACAGGCACAAGAGAGGGAAGGTGATGGACCAGGCAAACAAGCACCTCCCCAGGAAAACAACACGGGGAGAAGCAGGAGCTGAGGGTGCAGTTCAAGACCAAATCCTGCAGGAACCACCATGGGAGGACAAAGTGACCAACCCAGCCCTGGGTTTACGAAGAGCATCTGCCCTTTGGAGATCAGACTGAGACTGAAACCATCCCAGGCAGGCCCTGAGCACAGCAGAGGTTCATGGAGCATGATTGCAGCCATGTTTGAACCAGAGCCAGCTCTCAGGAACACCAGGACAGGACCTCCCAGCTACCCACTGACCTGAGAAAGGGGGAAAAGGGCTTTTGGAGGCCACCAGAATAAGCTACACCATCAAACCCCTGTGCAGATCACTGCCATGCAAGTGAGTTTACTTTGCTCCATTCACCTTGGGACCTACCAGCCTGGGTCTTCCCCCAGTGCAACACCATCACCCACTGAAACCAGGGCACTGGGCACTGAGGATGGTCCTGAGGAGAGAGGCTGGTGGGTTCCCAGAGCTCTCCCCACCCAGCACAGGCAGCGGTATAAGGGAGCAGTCTTTGTCCTCCCAACCCTCTGTACCTTCAGGAAAAGCCTCTGGAGGGACCTTGAATATCTTGTTGTCCACTTTGACCTCCTCCCGCCTGTACTCTGCTGCAGGGAGCGAGCTTTTCTTGCATAAACTATCCAAGATCTGTGTGGGTTTGAAAGCGTCGCGCCAGGCATTGTAGCCAGTTCTGCATGGAAGGAAGGACATTGAGAACATCTTCAGCTTAGACACAAGAGGTTCTTATCCCAGGCTGCGAAGCGCCCTGCCTGCCCTACAGCACATGCTGTGCCACCAGATCCTGGCTCAGATTTCCCCTGGGAAAACCACAGGTCTGCAGTGGGGATCCGAGCTATCACAGGAAGCTGGTAGGGATCTAAAGGAGGTGGAATTATCCAGGTAACTTATAGTGAATCTGTGGGGCACCTGCTCAAAGGAAACTGGGTGCAAGCTCTGTCCTGCAAAACTGGAGCTGTTCTGCTGTCCACGCAGATGGCAGGCGAGAACACATCTCACGGCCCCAGTGCATCACACTGGTACCTACGTGTTGTACTGAGAAGCCACTCCGCAGTTGGCCCTGTGCTTGCTGTAGAATCGATTCTCCAGGTCGATCTTGGTCTCCCCAATCAGATCATCAGATCCAACCAAATCATGGTCGAATATTGCCACAGTGAGCTCTGATTCCACGGGAAATGACACCGTCAGCTCCACCACTCTGCACAGAAGCAGGCAGGTAGAGTGCAATTAGCAAAGAGGATGGAAACGAAACGCATGCTCTGCTTTGATTGTCCTACTCATCTAAGAACTGTATTTGACAACTCCAAGACCTCTGATAGCATCTGCTTCCCCATAATTCAGCGTGTGAACTTCATGGTGCAGCAGTTTTCAGTGTGCACGCTCAAACAAAGCAGTTGCTTTTCCAGGATGCCCTTGGATAGAGCTTGGGAAAAGCTCTCCAGTGCTCTCTTGCTCCTTGGCTTGCTGCTCAGTCTGTTAAATCAAGTCCCTAGGAATGCTCTCTACTTAACCCAACACACTGATGGCTCCTGTGTTAGCCAGTGGCAAGAGACATGCCAGGAACCTTTGTGTTAGAGCACAAGATTCCCAGCAGAAAGCAAAAGTGGCACATGCTGGACCACAGCCTGAGCCCCAGATCTGCACTATTCCCATTAAACCTGATGGATGAAAGCTTCCTGCGTACTCTCCAAACACAGGGTTGAGCTGCTTTGGGATGTATCGCTCCTTTGTGTCCTTCTGCTCCTGCCCCACAGTCACTACCACATACGGATCTGCCTTGCCATTGGGGTCAGCTGGAGACAGGTTGGTAGCCTGGAACACACAAGAGGAACTGCCATGCACCAGCTGCAGAGAGCAACCTCCATGAGGAACCACCCAAGCCCACTGTCAGGGCCCTCCAGCAGTGAAACCAGCGCTTGTTTCAACACATATCCCACTCAACAAGCCACCCATGGCTCCATCTACTTGCTCATAGTCTCGAGGCAAAGGAAATGCCCAAGAAATGCCCATCGGAATGTTAGTACCTACTGAAGCTACAAAGCATGGAAGGCTCCCCATGGACGAGATGCAGCTGCCTCCCGCTGGCCTTCAAGCCAGCACTGAGCTTGTCACAGGTGCCACTGCTCATATTTAGTGAGCAGAGAAGGGCAGGAGGTCCCCATTGAGGGACAGAGCTCTGAGCATCACTGCCACTGCCAGCAGGGTCTTACCTTAACAATGTAAACCCTTACAAGAACCTTGATGGGTCTGTTCCTTGGAACACCCTGGGAGATCTTGGGCTCATTGCCGGCTTCCGCGGTGGGGTAGACGTAGAAAGAGCCCTGCAGGAAAAACACTGTCAGTAACAGCTAGATACAAAAGAGAGTATCTGAGATGGGATTGGAGCCACCAAGACCAGCTTCACGCACCAACTGGAAAACCAGAGCCATTGCCCCATGCAGCCCACAGACACCCAGTGCCTACGGGGACAGTCCTTCCCAAAGGCACAGTCCCTGTTGCAAGTTAAGCTGCAGGCTGTCAGAGCACTGCCAATGCCAGACCTGAACATCTCCAGGCTCTTCGGACTGCACAAGGCAGGGGGCACCAGAGGTTTTCTAAGGACCACCTTAAATCAGCTTCTGCAGTTGGTGTTTTAGTATTCAAGAGCTCCTGGATGCAAGGATGCTGCCTCTTTTAAACAAGTTTTACTGAGTTTAAAACCAGGGAAGCTCACCGGTTGTTATTCGTACACTGAACATACCCCGGAGGCCCCACAAGAGTCCTTTGTGTTTCGTGCTTTCTCCTTGCAAAAGCTAAAACATCTACATCAGGTGCATTTGTCAATTAACAAAGGACCACAATACACAGGCACCAACAGTAAATGGCCATGCCACACCATGGCCACTTGGCACCTTGCACACACAAGGCTCTGCTCGTGTTGGCAGGCTCTGAAATGCAGGGTGTCCTAAGGATTTGCTTCCACGGGCAGCACAAATGGCTTTCAAATGACACAGTACCTTGTACTTCCCTACAAAATGTTCATCCTCGTTTCCATCTTCATCCTCGTTTGCCTTGCCACGATGGAGGGGGAAAATACACAGCCAGTCTTCAAAGTGATCAAACTCATTTTCCAGCTCAGAGCTGTAGATCTGAAATAAACAGAAAGTAATCTGGGGGCTTTTCCTGCCATCTTAAAGGGGAGGGAGTCAGAAAGACCATCCTTCCCCTGCTTCAACCACTTCACCTGGTCCTCACCACGGAGGTGACAGGGACACAGACAAAGGGCTGGATCTGTCACCCCAATAATCACCTGAAGGGTGGCAATGTGCTTCCTCTTGGGTCGAGCAGGTTCAGCTTCAATCACTGCCTCGTCTTCCGCTTCCATGTCAATGGAGGATGCATTTAGATTTCCTCCATCTAGAAATGGCAATAAAAGATTAGGAAATGCTCTGATCTCTCCCATCATCTCAAGTATCCATCCATGAAACAACCCCAGCAACAGCCTTCGCTTTCACCCAGGGCTTCGGCCTGCATCAGGGTAACTGGAGCTATCGCTGCGTGTAACAAGTGTCCCTATGGCATCTCGGATTCCCACAAGGCATGGCTGGATGGGTGGCACAGATTCTGCTCTACCCTCACAGAGAGTACAGCTGCTCTTGCAGCTGCTTTTGCTGCAGGTTTTTGCTCACTCTGAAGGCTGTTGCTTCAAAGCCATTTTCCATCATTTTCTGAGGAAATTTTGGTGGTTTCACCTTGAAACAGCATTTGTCAGCCCCTGCCGATGTTTCCAGTCTCTGTGCTGCCTTTTGCTCTGTTTCTGCTGAATGCTGCAAAGCTGTTGCCTGCTTAGACCCCGTTCCCACAAGGCCAGCACCCTCTGGGATGGTTTCAGCCCTGTCACTCCCCACAGAAGCACTGGGTATTGCCAAAGAACTCACCTGCATCATTCAGGTCATCATTGTCAGCATCTTCCTCATCACTGCGGGTCTGAAACACACACACACACACACAGAGTCACCCCGCATCCCTGGCAGCAAAGGCTTCCCCACCCAAGCAGAGGACACTGTCAATGCTTTCCTGCCAGCAGGGTCAGTAACACCTAACCTGAGATCATTTAACATCAACATCACTGCAGGAGGGTATCCAGTGAGTGCCTTCAGGACATTTTCCTCCCCCCCAGATCCTCATGCTGGCTTTTCTGTTTGCTATTTAAGGGACACAGGGCAAGGAAGGAAAATTGGGCCGACCCATAGCACATCCTTGGCAAGACAGCTCTCATGAAACCTTACCTGGTTATACAGCTCCTTCAGGGACTCGTAGTACTTGGACCACCAATCCAGCTCTTCCAGCTCTGGTTTTTCCTCTTCATATTCTTCCTCCTTCTTTACAAGCTTATTGATAGGAAGTTTCTTCAAAGGAGCCTTAAAAGAACAGAGAAAAGAGTTCAGAGGGAGGAAGCAACTACCCAGAACACCCCTTCACCCATGGAGCCTCTGCCACAGCTTTCAGGCAGAGCACATGAGATGCAAAGCTACCTGCAGCTCCAGGTCTGTGCTTTGCTATAGAAACAAAGGCGCAAGGAACCACATCTCTGCTCCCTGTGCCTGACTCCAGACATGCAGCAGCGCTGATGAACAGGAGTGTTTGGGACCAGAGTGAAACACAGTGCCTGAAACCCAGCTCTGAGCTTTCTTTGTTTGCAGCCTTCAGCCTGGCTTTCCAAACTGCTTTGTTTCCAGACTTCAGGTTTTGCTGGGCCCAACGCACCACTCACCTTCATAAGACTGAGCGGATGAGTGCTGGGACCTGGGTCAATATTCACCACAGTCTGAGAGGGAAGGCGCTGGGATGAGACTTTTGGAGCTGAGATGAAGAGAGAGAATTTCACGTTTCCATGGGTTTATTTCTGCCCACTGCTCCCTGCCTCCTGGTCAGGTCTTATTCCACAGGGAACCCCTCCCTTCTACCCCACTATTGTGGGATTGCTTTTAAAGCTTTTGATAGCAGACCCTGCATAAACATTGGAAACCCAAGTGCAGGGCTGAGAGTGGCCACCATCATCGACACCCTCGTTGCTGACTCCCACAATCATAGATGTATGAAATACACTTTCCCCACTCAGAAATAACCACAGCTCCGTCAATCCTTTGCCTCTTCCGCTTTGTGCTGTATTTATTTACACGCTTCCGGATCAGGAGCTCTGGCTGTTGCTATCACACAGTTACTCAGTGAACCCATTGCCCAATGACCAGACCTCGACCCAGCAACGTGAGGGAAGCATAAACCTTTCAATCCTTGATCCTTATGGACCAGCTCCCTAAAGCCTGGTGGAGGCCTCACTGGAGACAGCTCTGCAGCCTGGCTATAGAAGGTGGAAACAGGTCAATGCAATAACCCTTCCCAGGCCAAACATCTGTGATTCTAGACACAAACTTTCCACAGGAATAAGTCACTGCCTGGTTCCTACCCCATCTGAATGTCCTGCTGGACTAAGACGCCTTTATGAGCCATTCTCCCTCTTCTACTTTCTACAAATGTAATGCAAACAGTGCCTGGGAAAGAGACCCTGAGAAGATGCCACATCCACAGATAAAATCCTGCTGGTGTGGTGGGGAGGCAAGTGTTAAGCTAACCTTGGAGAAGAGTCTGCAAACTGCCCTTTGCCATCCCCAGATTGGGATTCCAGCCCTTACACAGCTCTCCATCACTTGGCTGCTGCTGTTTCCCGAGCACCACTCTGGAGCCAAGTACTACAGACCAGGATCACAACCTGCCTCCAACCCCAACCTGTCCCATGCTGTGTGTTTGCCAGGCATCCTATGGCTCTCAGAGAGGGCTTTGCTGCCTGGCTAGGAGGGAATGGAAGGGCCCTGTCCGCTCCCTCAATGGAAGCCTCACCAAACAGCTCACCTTTGGGCACATCTTCTGGTTCTTCCTCCAGCTCTCTGGGAGAGAATTTCATCACATCGGACACAACATGGGTACCCACCATCACCGTGCGCCCAAACGCCCGCTTTTCCACCACAAAGATGCTGAGGGGAGGGTGCAGGTAGACCTGCTCTGGGAGCTCCTACACAAGAACCACAAAAAGAACCTGCAGACTGGGGTTTGAAGGAGCCAGGGCAATACCCATGGCAGCCCTGCTACACATGAGAAGTGTGCCTTGCAGCTCTGCCCCAAAATCAAAGCCCTGCAGTGACAGGTGATGCTGAGACTGCTTTTGATGGGCAGTTTCATAAAGGTTTTATCTGCAGCTGAACTGTGCAGCCACAGGAGAGCAAAGCCCCAGGGGCAGCTCCCCTGCTGTGACCTTGCCCCATGCAGACAGGCAGTGCATGGGTGCAAAGAGGCCATGGTGTGCCCTGCCACTCACCACGTCCATGTACTTGACCAGCTCAGTGAAGTTGGGGTTCTCTTTGTAGGCCGTGATCACCTCTGACTCCACCTTCTTGCCAGCACATTCAATGATCACCTGGGGCTGATCCACCTCAAACAAGTTCACCCGCTTCAGGTCCCGCAGGCCCCAGAAGAGGATCTGAAGCACAACACAAAGAGAGGCATGAGGCCGCCCTCCAACCCAACCTCACGATGACGCCGGGACTGTTTCTTCCTCATGTCAAACACCTCCGTTTCTCATCTGCTCAGGCCTCACAGGCACATCTGAGCTCCAAGCGGGATTCCAGCCCACTGGAAGGCAGCGCACCTCTATGCGGAACTCCTTCAGCACCGGGCGGATGCCCTCGGGGATGATGAACCGTCCATCGTGGGGGTCTCCCAGGTAGTCGGGCTCCTTGGGCTCCACATCCTCGGGCACTGATGGCTGAACAGATGGATACAGGGGATTCCCATTACTTTCAAGTAATGAAAGCCATCCCTACTCCATGCCATGCCCCTTCTCCCTCCCCCTCTTGGTCTGTGTTCACAGGCTGTGTCCCTGCAAAATCCAGATGTAGCTTTCAGCAGGGGATCCTCTGGTGGGTCCCACAACCAGAGAGCAGCTTCTTACAAGCCTGTCACCTCCAAATAGCCGCTGTAATCCAGCTCAATGAGCTCAAAGCTGGCAATGAGCTCTCCCGCTGCTTTGGTGCCCTTGTAGATGTCGAAGAACTGCAGGGCAGGTTTGGTGTACGGCTCATCCACCAGCTTCACCTGCGGGGCTGCAAAGGCCTGGCCGAGGAACTCAGGAGACCCCTGCAGGAAAAGGGGGAATGGGTCAAAGCATCCCTGCATCATCTCACCTCCTCAAAGAGCACCACTGATTCCAGCCAGTCTGGGACAGCACAAGACCACTCTTCCACCCTTGCCATCCTCTGCTTTGATTTCCTCTGCTCCATCCAGAGCTAGCAGCAGACCAAACGTGCCTGCAGCAGGATCCTCTCAACTCCCAGTTCATCTCCATGCAGAACTGGCCAAAAGGCTTTGCCATGCACCAGGTTGCTCAGTGTCCTCCAACCAGAGTGTTAATGTCTCCAGAGATCCCACAACCCCTCTGAGCTCCAGACCCAGTGTTTGAACTCCCTCTGGGTGAAGGTTGCTTCCTTACATCAAGTTGCATTTTTCTCTGGTTCCAACCTATGTTCCTTGCCTGTCATCCTGTCCCTGGGTACCTCTAAAAGAGTCTCCCCTTTTTACCCTCTCCCATCAGGCAGCTGTAGGCAGCAGTAAGGCACTGCTTTTGCTTCATCTTCTCCAGGCTGAATATACCCAGGTCTCCACTTCTCATCCTGCCCCGTGCTCCAACCCCAATCTGCCCTCCCTGGCCTGGAAAGTACAGCAGGAGGGCAGCGTGGCCATACTCACAAAGTTATTGTGGCTGAAAAGGTTGATGATAACAATGGGGGTCTCTGTTTTCAGCTCTTCCTTTTTCCCATCTATAATGAGCTGGTCGAACAGAAGGAGCTCGTTCCACATGGGGCTCAGTGTCTCCTCCAGCATCTGCAGACAGAGACAGGAGGGCTGAATGTACCACAGCCAGTGGAAACAAACTACGTACACTTCATAAAGAGAGTGGACTGATCCCCTCCATCACGCAGCCACACACAGATGGTGCCTTGCAGGAGGGGACAGAGATGGTAAAAGCACGATCAGCACCTTGGGACAACTAGCAGATGCCAATGAGCCTTTGTGACCACAACACACATGCTTTGTCAATGCTCCCCGAACAGAATCACACTAACCAGAGCCCATCAATACCTCATGCCCGGCCCTACGGGATTTCCAGGATCACTGCCACAGCACTGGCCTTCAGCATGTGAGGACATGGGGATTCTTCTGTCCCCAAGTCCCCGAAGAAGGCAGAAGCAAGAGTTCAGTGCTCTCACCCTGGTGGTCTGGCAATAAGTCGAAAACACCACTCTTGCAAATGGATCTGAAAGGCCATTGTCATCTGCAGGGAGGATCCCTCGAGCCTGGTACAGATGCGCTCGCAGCTGGAAATAGCTGAAATCTGGTAAGAAAAAGAGAAGGTCCCTGTGCCCCAATCCCGTCCTGTGTGAAGGACAGGGCCAGTCAGGTAGGAGTGGGCACATCCTGCAAGGAATGGGTACCACTTCTAGGGGCACCTACAGTGGTTCTCAGAAAGCCAACGCATCTCAAAAGGTTTGGCCAAGTGAGACAAGCTCAGGAGGCTCCCCAGGCTCCTCTGGGAAGCACATGACATGAAATGTGCAGTGATTTGCTGTGAGCATCTTCTGAGGATGGGGACACCACCAGACCCCAGGAAAAGGGGTAGACCTTGTACCCATTACTACTCTGGAAGCATAATCAGTGCCTATGAAACACCCATCCTGACTGCTGTGTGAACGTGTCCTCCTGAGAGCAAACTGGACCTGCCTGTCCCAGTCATGGCTTGGAGATGACACGGAAATAACAGATGAGGTCCTGCTCCTCGGACACTGACCGAGGATCTCTCACCTACCTGCTCATGGTTAAACCACGGGAAAGGGGCATCTGCACTCACCATCCCTGCTGAGCCGGCTGGGAGGGCTGCATGCCGAGAGCTGAGCAATCTCCTGTCCACTCTCAGAGAGGGACTTGAACTCCTCAGGCAGCTCCAACAAACAGTTCTTCGCATACTTGGTTACCCCAAGCCACATGTAGATTTCCAGCTTGGCAAAGATCTCACCAGTGTGTAAGCCAGGGACCTGGAAGCACAGGAGGTTTAGCAGCTTTCCCACCTCAGCCATACCCCCCCGCCCTTCAGACCAAGATGATCACATCAGCCAGCAGACACAGCACCGCATTAACAGAGGCAAAAGGCAGTCATGGAGCAAGAGCTGTGCTTCCCTGTGAACTCCAGGGTTTCACAAAGGAGAGCTGGAAGCAAGCAGGGAGAAGCAGCACGAAGCAAGCAAGAGTGCTCTGTTTTGGTATAAGCCCTACCTTCATAAAGACAGTCTGGATCTTTGCACAGTCCTTGCCTTTCTCCTCTTCGACTACAGAGTACAGGATGTTCTGTGCAGGAATTCTTGCATATGCCACACGTTTGCTGTTGCTGAGCATCCAGACGAGTACATCGGGAAGGGTGCACTGGGGCTGGAGGGAAGAAAGAGGAATGTCACATACCTTGTCCTCCCTCCGCTGACACAGTGAAAGCGAATGTCCTCCCCACTTCTTTCTTTCTCTCCA
The DNA here is from genome assembly GCF_963264785.1 of Psittacula echo. Lineage (NCBI taxonomy): Eukaryota > Metazoa > Chordata > Aves > Psittaciformes > Psittacidae > Psittacula > Psittacula echo. The sequence goes on along the minus strand of NC_137747.1, from coordinate 6,754,942 downwards.
GCTTTATATGTTGAGCATGATGCTGTGTGGTCTGGGATATCCCTTGGATCAGTTGGGGTCACTGTCCTGGCTGTGTCCCCTCCCAGTCTCTTGTGCACCCCCAGCCTACTTGCAGGTGGGGTAAAAGCAGAAAAGGCCTTGATCTATGCAAGCACTGCACAGCAATAAGGAAAACATTTGTGTGTTATCAGCACTGCTTCCAGCACGAATCCAGAAACATCACCCCCATACCAGCTACTGTGAAGGAAATGAGCTCCATCCCAGCCAAAACCAGCCCAGCAGGTTTCTTGGAGCAATCTGTGCTCCACTCAACTCCATGCCATGCTGGGGAGAAGGACCCCTCACAAGGCTGGACAAGTGGCATCCTACCCCACACTCTGACAGAAACCCAAGTGCTGATCCATGGGAAGAAACCACATTAGCTGGCATCCAGCAACATGAGTGCCCAGCATAAAGCTGCAGTTCAGGTTGAGAGCAGAACTGAAGCAAACACACAGATGGAAGCAATGACTTCCTTTAACCCATGTTCTCTTCCCCATCTCGATTTCACCTGTACTGATAACTGACCCAAACCAAGACTGCCAGCCTCCAGGCAGGGACTAAAAGTGTGCAAATGTGTGTAGGGCTGGCTCTGCAGGGCCAGCAACATTCCCAGTGGATGGCAGGAAGTGCCTTCTCCTTGCCTGTTCCCTCTCCTGCTCGGAAACAGGGAGCCCCTGGGGCAGCTGTACCTCCTTAGCCATGAAGCGCAGCTTTGCCAGGATCCTCCTCATCTCCTTCACCTTCTCCTTAACGTTGGCTCGAGTCAGCCGCCGCTTCACCCGGAGCCCCTGCTTCGCATACAGGATCTGCACAGAGAGCACAGCATCAGATGCCATGAGCTGGGCGTGCTGATCACATCCATCCCTCTTCATCACACCCTGACCTCCACCACGGCTCATATGTATAAGGCATAAACATTTCAGAAGCTGATGGTTTTAAAGCTCCAGAGGGTACCAGGGGGAGGCTTTGCACAAGAAGCAATTTGGGGCCACAGAGGTATGGGATGTACAAAACTGGAAGATGGGCTGCGGCTTTCATGCCCATTAGTTGATAGTGTGCACATCTGAGAAGAGACTTTGTGATGAAGCAAAACCAACAATGAAATCCAGAAGGAATTCTATATGGACTGACAAGGCCAGAAAACTCATCTCTTGGGCTGGTTCTCCCTTTCAGAGTCTTAGCCATCACCTTCACCATACCTCAGGTGATGATGTGTGGGGAGACAAAGAGAAGGGAGTTGGGACCCAGACATGGCTATGTTTTGTTTCCTGTCACTGTCATTACATTTTGGTCAGCCTTTCCAAGCTTTGTAGTCTGATGGGGACTGTGACTACAGCTGTGCTGTGATGGAGGATAGGTAACTGTGCTCCCATTCAGACAGCTGGCCTTGTCTGCAGGATTATGAGCCCCTAGACAATGCCTTCTCTGGGGACAGGCAGATGGACGGCTGTTGTAGGTTGCCTGGATGGGTACCCAGCCTCTGTGGGCTGAGTTTCCAGGGGCAGTGGGTCTCAGTGAGCTCCCCCTAAGGTGCCTGCAGGAATAGCCTGCAGCAAAAGGCCTCCAGCAGCTTACTGGGCAACATCATTCATGTGCTCAGCCACACGTGTCCCACAGGGCAGGAAGGATGGCATCAAGGCACAGCATCTGTATAAAACTGGAGGCAGCCATGACTAGTCTCTGCCTTTGCTCCCTGTGCTGGAAGCAGCATTGCTCTGAGCAGAAGTGGGAGATGCCAGTGACTGATACCATAAATCTTAGCCCCAAGTTTCCTTCTTAGCATCAGTTTTAGCTGGTCCTTCAGAAGCATCCCCAAGAGCAGGGATCACAGGTTCCCCCCACCCAAGTCCTACCACTTACGATGTTGCGCATCAGGTATTTCATCCGACATCTGTCCAGGTTGTTTGGATGTGCCATTGTTTTTCTCTCTGCACTGAGTGAGTACTGCCTGCAATGAGAACAGCAGCACAGGCTCTGCATGCCCTTCACCCAGGAGGCAGAGCACAGCTCACACAGCAGGGCCACAAGCTCCAGATCCTTGGTACTGATCCAAACACATCAGAAGCCACCCTCTCTGCAACTCACTCGCTTCTGCAAGCTTTTTATTCAGAAAAGGGATTGCTCAGGACCTGAGGCTCCCTCTGCCCAGGCAGAACGGGATGTGCCCTCCTAACCTAAACCAAGAAACCTTAGGATATCAGGGACATTCTAACCTGCATCCTGCTACAAACTCCTCCAGCACCTCTCGGAGCCGCTCTTCTGCTTTAGCCTTCGGCCTTCTCACAAGCTTCTCCACATCATCCAGCCCCTGCTCCTGTGGGGAAAGCACAACATTGAGACATTGCAAGGATGCACTTGGCATAAACATCTTGTGCCCTTCTGTGGGGCTGGGGATTGTGAGAGTGCTGCAGGTCATCACTTCTCTTTGAAGCCTGGGGACAACCTTAACACTGGCTGTTAAAGAACCTTGTGTCTCAGTCCCTGAGCTGCCACGGAAACACAGGGGAAGATTTCTAAGCCCAAAAGGGAAAGATGAGGCCCTGGGAAGAGACTGCACCCGCTGATGACAGTGCAAGGCTGAGTCTGCTTGCAGCAGCATCTCCCCAGCACATGCAGCTGGCATCAGAAGAGGTTTTTGTCACAGACATTGTGTCATTCACACCTCCAGGAGCCACCATAGCACAGCATGGGCAGAGGCTCTGCACACACATCTAAAGGGAAGGTGGGACTGAGCCCTGCGACAGACACAGACTCGCACAGAACGGGGCGTGAGGATGCTGATGGCAAACATCTCACAGAGCAGCTCCATGTGCCACAAGGAAAGCAGACCAGGCAAGAGCGTGCCACAGCCACCCTGCACACGCTACCAGGCGCTCCGCCAGCTTGACGATCCAGTTGGAAATGCAGAGCCTCCAAGTGTGGTCCTCCCAGTAGCTCCACACGTACACGCAGGGTTTCTCGTGCCCCATGGGCAGGCAGCTGTATGACCTGAGGGCAGCAGGCACAGGGGGTTATGCTGCTGTCACACACCATGTCACAGCACAGGGAGCAGGGTCTGGGCTCTGTCACCCCCATAGAGAACTGGTTCTTCTGGGCCCTGCACCACAGACATGGATGGAAGTTCCTGGATCTGCCCTTTATCATCCCAAACTAGTGCACAGGGTTTCCAGCAGACAGCAGCGTGTGCCCAGTGGAATGAAGCTGATGAGAGCGTGAGACGCTGCAGGGACTTCTTGCTGCCATGGCACTGAGTAGTAGCAGGCACTGGGCTCACAATGCAAACACCAAGACATTGCCAGGCCTGTAGGACAAACCAGGCAGCATTCCCAGAGCAAACGTATCACCAGAAGAGCTTGCACATGGGTCTTGCCTGCCCAGCATAGGACAGCATGTGCCAGAGCACTCCTCTCCTTCCTCCTCACTGGAATTGAGCCCTTAAGGTGCTGCTTCTTAACCAGAAAAGCGGCTGCTGTTACTGATGGGCAACAGTTTCCCTGGGACCCTGTCCTTGGCCACCTGCACACATCAAGCAGACACCAAAAGGCCTGTAGGGATAATGGGCAATGGCAAGCTGAGGGTTTGCAAAGAGGAAAATCACTGCACAGCACTGGCATTGCTGAGCAGACCTCTCAACGTCTGCAATAACCAACCTGGGAAGCTGAGGCAGGACCAGGGAAGGTGGGAAAGGAGGACGAAGACTCACCTATCATACTGCATGGGCTCTGGTCTCTGGCTCTTTGTCACTGACTTGTTCAGTGCTGCTGAAGCTGGGGCCAGGACTTCAACATCCAGCTCACCCTCTGAACCAGAGTCCAGCAAAGGCTGCTTTTCTTCTTTCCCTTCTCCTTTTTCCACTTTTCTCCATGCTTTGGTCACAGCCTCTTCAGCTTTGCCATAGTTCCCTTGAAGTCAAGCATTGAACAGATAAGTGGGATCACTGTTAAACAAGTTTGCTAGCTCACAAAACCAGAGTGCAATCATCCTGCCAAGAGAAGCACGTGGCCATGCACTGCTTTTGGAACTAGCAATTCAGCAGCATCCAATGGATAACCAGGAGGTCTGAGCTGGGCAATTGCAAAGGAGTCCTTGTGCATACCTCCAAGTTCCACCAGCTCCTCCAGATGCTGCCGCCTACACCCCTGCACTGGGGTCAGCACCAGTCACCCAGGAAGACCTCTCAGCATCAAGCATCTCCACCCATCCAGCTTAGTAGGTGAGGGCTTGGACCTGCTCTCCTACTGTTGATTCCCCATCACCCATTGTCACAGCCCCTCATCACCACACAGCCAACCCCAGCACTCCAGCTTACCCCTCCTCTGCTTCCCTTCCTTGCTCACAAACCCTTCTACTTCCCATCCCATTCTGCTTCCCAGGAGAGCTTCCACTCTTCTCCCCACACAGGCAGTTCATACAAACACTGCAAATCTCCAATCCCTATGGGAGAGCATCTGGACTTCTAAGATAATGAAGGCACTCCCTGACCTCATCCTCCATCCTTCCCAAGTTCCTGTTTGGAGGCTGTGCAAGGTCTGGCACCTCAGGACCGCAGCGCTGACTTGGGGCTGTTCCCATAGTTTCTGCACAGAAGTCCCTGGGGAATACCCACCTATAGAGACCTCGAAGCTGACAGGCTTTGAGCTGAGAGAGGAGTCCATCATAGTGGCTTCAAAGAAGGCAGCAAAGAGAAGGAATTCCTCCTTCCTCCCCAGCGCGTTCTGAACAAGGAGACAGAAATCAGCCTGAGAGCCTCGTGTGCCAAACCACTGCCTCAGCAGAGACTGGGAGAGCACCAGCCCTCCCAAGGGGTATCAGTGGGATGCTGCTGAGGTCACTACCACTGCACATAGTGACCAGCAGGAAGTTTTCTTGGGTATCCCCGGGGGCTGGTGCAGAGCCATGGCTTTGACTGATGCTTGTGTGAAGCCACTGAGCAGATCTGTAGGCTAAGGGATGGCTGCTCTATGAACACAGCTCTATCCCTCCTGCCTTTCCCAGGCCAAGTGGAGACCCAGGACCAGCTAACAGCTCCCTGGTTCCAGGGGAGGAAAAGCACATGCTCAAAGGCAGCTGTGCCCTGGGAATAACACCTGTGTGAGAGCCCTTCCATGGGGATGCTCCAAGCCTCACCGTGGGAGGCTGTGGGTCTGGCCCCAGCCCTTACAGAGGCTGAGAGCATCCTGCATGGCCCAGCACTGGGCAGGCTGGGTTTGCTCCAGCACTGCTGCACCAGCAAGTGATCCCACTGCCAGCACTGCAGGACTCACCCCGGGGAGCGGATGAAGCTCTTCCACCTCCACAGTGACCTCCTCGGGCTGCTCGACCTCATGAGAGCCCCCAGGCTCCTCCTCTCCCCGCAGCTCCATCAGTTCTTTGGCTTTCTCCTTGGATTTCTTACTTTTCTTCTTCAGCTTCAGCTTACTCAGAGCACCTTTCACCTTGTCCCCAAGCTTCCTCTCTGCCACGCCGGGGCTGCTGAAGATCTCCACTGTGATGGCCATGAGGAGGCGTCCCCGGTAGAAGATCCCCTCGCCCATGCCCTCATTGAGGTCCCTGTGGATGTCCCGCAGAGCTGAGTTCTGGGGGGAGCCGTACAGGTTCACCCAGGCTGGGCCAAATGTGGGGTTAAAGCCTGCAGCGACAGGGACAGGGGATAATTACACCACAGGGGCTGATGCACAGAGACCTCACTCCAAGAATACATCCCAGGGCATGGGGATGTGAATGTGCTTCAGCCTCTCCTGCATCCCACCCTCCAGGAGACCACCATGGCTGAGCAGAGGGTGATGGCATGGGGCTGCCCGGCATGTTCCCAGAGCCTCACCATTCCTGCCAGGGTCCGAGATCTGCTGCAGGTCAATGTAGTGCGTAGCAATGGCCACGTCACCAACGTTGGCATCATCCAGCACCTGGACTTTTATCTTCCTGGCCAGAGGCGGGAACATCTCAATGAAGCTGATCTGCTCATTCCACTCGGGCTCAGTGGTGCTGGTCTCCACCGATGTTTCCCCCTGGGAAGCAGGTGGTGTGAAAGCCACACAGCCTCAGCCAGAGCCAGGGATGCCTCGGAGCCTCTCTGGGAATGGCATGTCCTATCACTCCTGCAGACCTGGATGTGACAGTGTCCCTGCTCCTGCCCCCATCCCAGCAAGTGCTCTCTGTGCTTCACCCAGGAGGGCTGTCCCGAAGCCTTGCACTGATTCTCATCTTAACAGACATCACAGGACCAGAAACCCTGGCCTCGGGTGCAAGGAAAGGGCCATTAGCTTAGTAAACTCTCCCAAGGGTGTCAGGCTGAGTCCAGCTTGCCACAGAGGATTTATTGTATGCTCTGGGATTTATTTGCCCCTATGTTTAGGGATATGAAATCTCTGCTTGCTCATTCAATGGCTGTGCTGAGGGCTGGGGCTGTCCCCCTCTGCAGAGACATAAGTCCCATAAGAACCTCCTCATCCAGACACCACATATCCATGACCACATGGCTCAGGCCACTGCCAAAGGCAGCAGGACTTGGGCTCTTTCCCAGCCATCTCCAGTGGGATTGCTGTGGCGCACGGAGACTCCCGGCAGAATGAGCCTAACGCATGGTGCTGCACAGCCAAGGGAGGATCAGCCCCATGCAGCCCCCCTGTCAGACTCACCTGCTGCCCACAGAACAAGACCTGCACATATGGGTCGATAAAGACCTTTTTCTCCCCTATGATCTTGGAGAAACCACCCATGATGCCCGCACTCATGCTGGGCAGGCCCTCAGCACGGTAGAGCTTGATGCAGACCCTGGCCCAGGGTCTCTCTGCAGGGACTCTCTTGGGCAGCAGCAGGTTCCTGAAAGACAAATTCATGTTCTGGATCTCTCCTGGAGCTCAGGAAAGGCAACGCTGGGAAATGCCCTGCCTGGCAGGAGGTTTGGGTCCTGCTCCACCACACGCTTCTTTCCCTGGGTCTTTCCCCATTGACACAGGGAATAATGAGGCAAAACTTGACCATGCAAGACTGCACTGCACCCACCTCTCAATGTCCTCATCCTGGCTGCTGGAGGAGGTGGGAAGAGAACTCACAACATCCCCGCGTGCAGTGACGGAGATGTTGCACTTCACAAAGCCTTTCACGCCTGCCCGGGTGTCCGTGGGGTCACTGATAACTGCCCACTTCTGGAAGAACCTGTGGTCTGGGAGGGAAGGGAAGGAGATCCCTGTGGAGAGCCCAGGTTGCCATTTCTCATCCCAAATACAGCAGCACAAAGCTTGCCCTGACCCTGCCTCTGAAGGTGCAGGAGGCATCACCAGCCCACAGCCAGTAAGGGCTGCTCCTCATGTGAACTAAGTGCTTCACGTAGGGAGCCTTCACCAGAAGCATCAGTCTCAGGTGGCACGCAGTGCAGTCCATCATACCTGGCTGGCTGTACACTGTCACAACATCCATCTTGAACGTTCCGATGCACGTTCCCAGGAATGGAATTGTCTTGGAATGAAAAACCTGCAGACAGCACAGACCCTCCTGAGCACCTTGCCCGTCACCCCCAGCATCAACATGCAACAGCATTGGGCTGTACCAGTTACAGGTGAAGGATGAAGAGGAGCGCATCCTTACCGAGATCTCTATGAGTCTGTGGAATAAAATGTCTCTTGGCTCATGGAATTCGAACAAAAAATACTGGAAGAGAAGACAAAACCACTCAGTCTGGGCTCCCAACGTCACAACCAGTACCACTGCCTGAGAGCATGCCCTCAAGGACTTGGGATGCCAGCAGGGCAAGGACAGAGCCTCTGTCACATACTTCATTGTAGAAGGGGCAGTTTGTTGACTTCTGCGTTGCCGTGTGCCTCTTCTCCTCTCCAACCTTGACTACCACAAAGGGGTTAATGTTCACCCCCACCAGCTTCTGGGCTTCAATGATATTAATCCCAACCTAAGAAAACGCGGGAGAAAACCTTCAGGTGAACATTGTTGTTGTTTCCAGCTCCATCTGAGCTTGTTCTAGCAATACTGGTACACAACTGTGCAGGGCAGTGCAATACTTCTCTTTGAATCCTACTGAGATGGACACAGTAGATGATCTTTTCCAATGGGAAATACTGGAATGTGGCTGTCTCGTTTGCTGCAACTTGTTACGAGTCAAGATATGGGAGAAATGTTCTCACATTTGCTCTCAGTACAAGCAAACAGCTGTTAAGCTGAAGAATAATAGCTTCAAGGAAAGGATGGTAGGAAATTCCATCCTCACAAAAGCTTCCTGCCTGGTCAATAGGACCCAGCACTGGAAAGCAGGAGATGCAAATGTGAGTCCATGTTTACTTAGAACCAGGGAAGGATTTAAATCCACCTCCCCTGAGATCTGCAAGGGCAAATAATGGTACTGAACATTTCCAGGCTTCACAGTGGGTTCGGATCAACCTGATGTGGCTCTGGTTGGTGCTCTGACAACTTCATACCAGCCTCCAACACCTCCAAGAAAGCCTCTGCAGCATCCCTCCACCCCAGCCATGGCCCACGTGTCCCTGGGGAAGCTGGGAGGCACCAGCCCTGGCTGGGTGCTCTCCGAAGCCGTGCTCGGGCAGTATTTAGCAGTGGCACGTGTGGCCATCAGGCCGATTCTCTTCTCCTGTACATCCATAGACACAGGGATGCGCACCCAGCGCTGCGGTACCTGGAAGCTCTGCGGGGTTGGGGTAGCAAAGAGGTCCCGTGCGGAGCAAAGTCTGGAGCGGCTGCACAGAAGAACAACCCATGTGAGCAGGTGTTCATCTACAGGGATCTAAGCAAGGTCCCACCAAGGGAAACAACAGAAACCCTGGCAAATAACAGTCCCTCGTCCTGGGAACAAGCAAACCCCAACAGCCCCTGTTTGGCACCATTGGTGACTGAAGATCACCATTTTGCAGAGGCAGAATGCCAAGAGATGCAGGATTCCTGCAGGAGCTGGCACTTCCCACCCCAGGGGCAGGAGAGCAGAGCACACCACAGCTACCTCCTCACAGGGCTGAAGACAATGCCCGAGATCTCCATCTCAGATGCATCGTAGAAATCTTCTTCCTCCTCTTCCTCTTCCTCATCCGTCTCCAGGCCCTTTGCCAGCTTCCTGCCCAGTGCAGCAGCTCTCCTGTCCAGTTCATTGCCTCTCGGTCCCTCGGCTGCCCTGCAAACCCCCACCACATCACTCAGCACATTGTGAGCCCTGACAAGGGGTTAGTGCACTTCCCTGCACCCCGGAGGGAGAGCTGCTATACTGGGGCTACTTACTCCAGCTCCTCAAATGCAGGATTGCAGATGATTAACTCTGAACTGTAAGAGAAAGAGATGTTTTGCTGAAAAAACAAGTGTGTTCGGGCTGATCATGGATGCATTTAGCAACAGTGTCACAGCCATGCTCCTGCTTGGCTCCTGGCAAGCACAACAGCATCCTCCCAAGTGATGCTTTTCCACTGTCTATCCAATGTGCCCACTGCTTTGCCTCTGGCACTCCATCAGTGACACTGCTCAGGCCTCCCTTGCTGCTGCCTGTCACCCTGTGCACCCAGACACCCACATCACCGCTGGCTTTGGGTACCACCAGGGTTGATACAGTCCCAAGCCACACTCTCTGCACCTTTGCAACCACAAAGTCTCGCTCCCATCAGCCAGGAAGGCTGCAGAAATGCTCTCGAGTCCAAAAGGACTCCCAGGGTGCTGTGGATTGCTGCAGTCAAGTGTGAAGGTATTTGCTTTCCAAGACCCCTACTCACTTACTGCAGAGCAGAGATGCATCAGCCTGGCCATGATGGAGAGTAAATGAGGCTGGATTGCATCCCAAAGGCTGCCATGGACAGAGGCAGCTGTACAAGCTGCCTGGGAATTTGTTCCTCCTAGGATTTCTATACCTGTCTTTCATCTGATAGACAAAGTCCTCTTCAACCCAGGTCCCAGCTGAGCCATCTGGAGGTTGGTAGCGCAAATCCAACTCGATGTAGATCTGCAAACAGAAAACAAAACTGACACAAACCCACCAATCCAGCCACCTCAGCAGATGAAATACCCCCTTCTGCATCCATCACCCAGAATGGGGGGGTTTACTGAACCTCCCTGTGTCCATTCAGGCCCTCAGCAGGTCTCTAAGGCCCCCAGCCCACCCCATGCACTTCTCGATGCTCCTTGAACCACTTGATGGGTATCGAGCAGCTGCACCTCTGCGCAGAGAGGCTCAAATGCGCAGCACTCCCAGGCTCAAAGCAGCACCTTGGATTCCCCCTGAGCCCCAAATCTACCTGGGAAGCATCACATCAGGCTTCCCTCAAAGCCTTCCCTATTGCCGGTGGCCCACAGAGGACTTACACCAGTGACCCTCTGGTTCCTGTCAACAAGGGCTTCCCGAAGGATCAGCCTCCCGGATGTCATCAGGTGCTGAAGGCTGAGGACAAGGGTACCAAGCAGCCTGGAACAAAACCAGAGGCTGCAGCAATTGTGTTCATAGCATCAGTGCCCACATCCTGCGGGAAGAGAGGACCAGGATCTTCCCTCTCCTGTTCACAGCTCCTCCGAGCTGCAGTGAAGGCAGGAAAATGCTACAGGGTTTTCCATAGGGAGCCAAAATACCAGAGTCCCACCGACCATGAAGAGTTTGTGCTCAACCCAGCCATGCCCAGGCTTGCAACCGAGCTGCCAGCAATGGCTAAAGGCTTGTGCAGATCCAGTCCCACTGAGTGTGAGGGAGCTCTCCCCTTCCCCAGAGCTGCTCTCACAGGAGCCAGCCTGTGTTTGAGCACCCAGCAGAGCTGCTGAGGCTTCTCAGGCAAAACAGGGAAGCAGAAGCTCCGTAGAAGGAAATGCAGAAACAGGACATAAAGCCATGGCCATAGGGATGCCTGCAGCAAGTCAGGGCAGAATGTACCTGCTCCAAAGGGGGCACCTGCCATTACTCTGCTCCCAAGCAGCACAACTAAATCGTTCTTATTTACTCCCCTTATTTAACTTCATACATCCAGCATCAGAACCACCAGCTTCATGCCTCTTCTAGAGCACCTATCCGGTGTGGATAGATGCTGTCAGTGCCAGACCACTTGTTTCCCATTGGACTTCCTTGGTCAGTGCAGTCAGGTCCAGGTGATTTTTTACTGTTTGCTTTGTCTATTTGTCCTATAGCAGTTTCTATTGACATTTCAGTCAGAGATAATTCCCCTGATCCAGCTCCTATAAGGAAAGCATCCAGTAAACAGCGACACAGAGTTCGGCCACACTTTCTGCTCTGGCTTTATCTTTAAGCATCTCGTGTGTGCTGCCTTCATTCGTTTCCTCCACACCCTCTCTGGCAGGTCCATGATGGCTTTGCAAAGGTTTGCAATATTATAAGCAGCCTCAGAAAAGCTGTTCCTGTTGGTTTGTCTTCAGTTCCTGCACTTCGCTTATCAGAGCTGACACCTTTCCCTGCGGCCTCATGTTTCAAGTGTCCTGGATGGACGTGCCTCTGCTCTCTTGCTTGCTCCACCACTCTGCTACAAATCCTGCTCTGGTAGCTCTATCTTTTAGGGCCCCATTTTACCTGTGCCTGATCTGGATCCTTGGGTAGCCTCTGTTACTGCTGGCACAACCAAATCATTCTTATTCACTCCCTTTATTTAACTGAATATATGCAGCAGTGCTGGCACACCAGAACAACCAGCTCCATCCCTCTTCCAGACTTCGTATCCTGTTCATCTTCCTTCCATCAAATTTCCAATAGATAATTCTATTCCCAGTGAACGATTCAAAGGCCAGCATGTTTCTTGTCCCACCTCTGCTGGTCACCCCAACAACCAAAGGACCTACCTGTTACTGAACACCTTGCTGCAGTTGTAAACCTTAATGGACAGCGTTTCTCCCATGACGAGCTTCCCATAGTGAGGCCAGCGAAAGAGCTACAAACAGAGCATGAAGAGGGGATGCTCATTCCCGGGCACACTTCCCACTGTTCGGTGGCTGATTGGGTTCCTCTGCGAGGTGACCGAGCCAAAGAGCACCACAGAAAGCTGCTGTGGTGGGGAGCCACCTTCCTGCTGGCCAGGGCAGACCCTGCAGCTGGGATGGAGGAATGGTGGGAAGGGAAGTGAGGGTCCCTCCAGCAGCACAGAGCCACAGGTCAACTGCTAAGGCAGCCAGAGCATCATCACCCTGGGCAGAGGAGGGTGCTTGTGCCCGTGGAGGACATGGAGCTGGCAGGTTGTGGGGTGAGAGAGGGCACGGGGAGGTGCAGAGATCACCCAGGGCAGGGAGCCATCAGGCTGAAGCACATTGAAAAGTTGTGCCCCAAGGCTGCCATTCACCTGACACTCAAACAGGCTGGATGCTTTGTGGCTGCCAAGAGGGAAAGGTCCATCCTGCCCCCAAAGGCCTTCTCTTCCTTTCTCCAGGCCAACGTGGCCTTGAAGACTGCCAGGGATGGGGCAGCCACAGCTTCTCTGGGCACCCTGTGCCAGCGCCTCAGCACCCTCACAGGGAAGAGCTTCTGCCTAAGAGCTCATCTCAGTCTCCCCTCTGGCAGGTTAAAGCCATTCCCCTTGGCCTGTCACTACTTGCTCTTATAAAAAGTCCCTCTCCAGGTTTCCTGCAGCCCCTTTAGGCACTGGAGCTGCTCTAAGGTCTCCCCTTAAGGAGCCTTCTCTTCTCCAGGCTGAACCAGCCCAGCTCTCTCAGCCTGGCTCCAGAGCAGAGCTGCTCCAGCCCTCACTGCAGCTCCGTGGCCTCCTCTGGGACTCGCTCCAACAGCTCCAAGTCCCTCTTGTGCTCAGGATCGCAGAGCCAGACACATGGATGATGCTAGGAGGAAAACTCCACAGCCCCCCATCCACCCTTCGCTCCCCTGGATGACAAGGTCCTAACCGAGATACTGCCACATCCCATGGACAACGCCTGCAGAGGAGCCCCGATGCTTTTGCCCTCACCTCCTCAAAGACAGCCTCCGAGCTGCAGTGGATCTTCCTCGTCTTCTGGGTGAAGCCTTGGGAAGGAGAGGGGAGGCGTGAGGCGCCGGGTACCGCAGACCCCATCCCTCCATCCCTCCCTGCTGCCCCCGGGCGCACCTCGGAAGCGGAGCTGGACCTGCCGCTCGCCGCGCCCCGGCAGCCGGTTCAGCCGCCGCACGCCGACGCTCAGCGCCATGGAGCCGGTGTGGGGCAGCGCGGGCCCCCTCGCCCCGCTCCGCCCGCCGTGACTCAGCCCCGACTCGCCCGGCCGGTTCGGCCTCCGCTCCCCGCCCCGCAGCCCCCGCAGAGGGGGCACGGCCCTGCGGCACCGGCCGGCTCCGGCTCGACGGCACCGGGGTTAACGGGAGCGCTCGCGAGCGACGGCACCGGCCGCTCTCACCGCGGGGCAGCGCTGATGGACGGGGAGCGCAGGGGCCGGCGCTGGCCCTTCCCAGGAGAACGGAAGGAGAAGGGGAAAACCCCCGGTGGAGACCACGCTCCTGGAGGGGACAGGGGCTTCCAAAGCCGGGGCTGGAGGACACCAGCCTGAGCACTGGGGCGGGGACGGGAGCGCGGCCCTGCTCTCGGCCACCCCTGCGGCTTCTCCAGCACAAAATCGCGGCTTCTGGGGTTAAACCCATATAAAGCAAATAGAGGGAGGGTGGGGAAGGGCCTGGCAGCCCTCTGATTAGGAGGGTTGGGCTGCCCTGACACGAGGAAACTGCACCCAGACTAGCATGTGCTCAGCAGCCCCTGCTCGCCCCCTGCCTACCTGCACCGGAGCGTGCCAGGAGGAGGTTGGACACCAGAGCACTGTCTGTGGGCAGAGGCTGCAGCTCAGGTCCCAGCTCTCCACAGGATAGAGACAAGCAGAAATCCATGGACCATGGGATAGGAGCTCCAGCTGCTCTGCATGGCCCTGCACCGGCCTCTGGCAGCAGGAGGAAGAGCAGGGGCACCTCATGCCAGGAGTGTGCTCACAGCTGCACTCAGCTGCTAGGCCTGATGCTCACCTCACCTGCACAAAAGCTGAGCTGTTTGAGCCCGTCTATAGCCCAGATCCAGGCCAGATGAAAGCAATTGTGCAATCACGAGCTCAGCAGGGTTTGGAAAGCATTTCTTCCACCTGGGGGTCTGGCTCTCCCACTCAGTGCGCAACACCAAACACCTGCACCCACACACCTTGCAGCAGTCCAGGGTGGCTAATCCAGCTCTGCAAACACTGAAGAGTGAATCATGGCTGTGCAATGCCAGGCCCCTTCGAAGTGAGCCCTGTAGTTATTCCCTTTACTTCCCTCTTGCACAAGAGGGCAGCGCCAGGGAAGCTGGCAATGGAAACAAGCTGCAGTGGAAAGGAGCTTCACAGAGCAGCAACAAAACCATAGCAGGCTGGCAGCATTAAGCACCACTGCTGTGAACCCAAAGGAGCCCATCAGTTTAGGGCAGCACATAAAGCTCAGTGCTCTGAGTCCACACCCAGTCATGGCTGGAGCAGAGCACGGGCTGCAGTTCAGGTTGCTTAATGAGACAATCGTATCACCAAAGCGTGCCGTGAGGGCAGCTTTCCTCCCTCTCTTCCACACTTGTAACACGTTTTTCTTTAGGCAGCCACTCAAGAAGAGGCTGCTTGGTTTCCTTCAAGAATCTAAGTGCAAGAACACTGGTGCTGCAGGTTACGTGATGCAGTGTTTCAGAAGAGACAGCCCAGCTTTCTCTAGAGGAACCTGGGAGAACACATCATGGTCAAAACTGGCTTTGAGTGAGAAACTAGTACAACTTCACCTTAACCCAGTGCTCCTAGACCCACAGCCCTTCAAGCACAAGCTACATACGCGTTTGGTGGCTGATACCACCCAGAACAACCAGTCTAATTGAAGAGGTGGATTCAAACCCAGGTTTTGCTTTCACCCAGGTTTGTAACCGCCCAGTTCCACAGCCTGAGTCACCAGGCCAGTCTTCCAATTGTTCTATTTCCTGGTTCACCCGGTAGAACAGACAAGTTCCGTCAGAATTTCACAGTAAAGAAACAGCCCACGTTACTGCCGGCCAGGGCTGCAGGTTACACATTCCACAGCCTCAGTGGTTTAACACAACCAGTGATGATGGACAACTTGCTCTGCTTTTGCAGCTGATCACACACAACCTGGGCTGAGATGCTGAATCATCACCAGGCTACAACTATAGCAAAGACCTTCCATAAACCAAAACATCCCATCGCTGGGAAAGAAAAGGAAAAGCACAGAAAGGAAATAAAGAGTCTGGACGGATGTTACGTAAATCAAAGCAGATGATTTATTTATGAAACGGAAAGTGATGACCACTCGCAGTGCAATGACAAGTCTAGGCTTCTTTATCCCTACTTTGAAATTCCTGTCTCTCAATGCAATTGTGCTTTTCTACGGTTCCCAGAGCATAACACACCCTTCACCCTTCTGGGGACAAGGAAGCACCTCTCTGGAGTTCTATAACCTCTGTCACACAGCAAATCACTCAAAGCATCTTTGTATCAATGTTTCCAGTTGCTGGATTTTGAAAGTCACATGAAGGTGACTCATTGATCCCACGCTGCCCCGATTAAGGAACGATTAATCTTCATTAATCCCCCCCAATAAGCAAAGTGCAGTGTTTCGACAATGGCTCCCAGCAAGAGGCCATCACAAAAGCAGTTCTTGCTAAGAGAAGAACATGATTAAAAATAAGATGGCAAAATATGGTCACTGACATGTAAAAATAAACCTTGACATATAAAAATATACTGGCACTTCAGAAAGGCACGACAGGAACTACCTCAGGCATCCAACCAACAGACTTTGGTACCAACCAGGACAGAGGGGTCCCCATTCCCAAGGCAGCTTGATAGAGGAAAAAAATATATCATGGAATGTATGACAAGTATCATTACAGCAATACTTCTCCTACCAAACTCGGCACTGAAGCAGTGCACATGCCTGCTCTGACACCAAGCAGCAGCTGGGTCGTGTCAAGCAATGATGTGCCACTGTTTCTAGGTAAAAAAACTAACAAGATGGTGTTTTCTGTGATAAAAACTGCCAGCAGGTGTGGTTTTCTCCCATGTTTACATTCCCTCTTATGAGGAACAGAAAAGATCAAAGACACAGCACAAGCAGGTAAGAGATTAGTGTGAATGGTACAATCCCATAGTGTGCAAGGGAAAGTGTGGGTGCTGACATCCCTCTTCACCCCAGTGGTGCCACAGGCAGCCAGGTCAGGCTGCAATCTACGTGATCTTTACTTCAGGTGGTTTCACGGGTGGCCATCCCTGCCACTTATAGTAGGACACCAGCTGCTTTGGTACTTCAGCCAGAACTGTCTGGGAAAGCGCTTCCTGGGGAGCCTGCAAGGAGAACAGGGAGAGTAAATCAGGAATGCTGCAGAGAAAGGACTGATGAGCCCAGTGACAAACCCTCTTACCAAGTTCAGAGTGCAGCCCACCACGTGCCTCTTTCAAGAGTTCCTTGCTGCAGTTTTAAGAGCACATCCAGTCATTCCCAGTGAGCACTCCCACCCCTACACAGCTCCCACCAAAGCCCAAGCTCACACAGCCTTTATATGCCCCTGATCTGGGTAGGAACCTGCCCAGGCACTAATAATGTCTCTTATTTGGGGTTTTCATTTTGACTCCACTCTTCAACCCCAGCCACTGTGCAATGTGCATGAATGCCAGTGCCAGCAGTGGAAGGAGGGAGGAGCTGGAGAATGACAGGACTGCTTTCAACAGCAAGCAAGACTTCTATCAGCTTCTGTCACTCACAGGACTCAGCACTGGAGACTGACAATATGATCTCTGGTCCTTGCCTAAATGTTTGCAGACCAGGAGAGATCCTTTAACTCTGCCCTAGCCAAGAGCTAGCACACCAGATCAGTGATACAACAGCTATTGAAGAAGAAGCTGCAAGACAGCTGCAACAAGGCAAGCAGTTTCAAACACAGAAGCAACCATCTCAGCTCTCACTGGGAACAAGCAGCTTGGACAGCGCTGTGAGGGTGCAGCTTGCTGCCTTGTCTAGACACATACCCAGTTTTTAGATGCAGTAACTGCATATACACTGGCACCAGGGCTGCTGAAGTCAGAGACAACTTACATTTCTGAACTGTTGGAAAGGCACGAACTGGACAATGTCTCGTGCAGCTGGTTCTCCTGTCAGAGACTTCAGGACACCATTATCTCCATCAAGGAACTCCATTGCTTTGAAATCAGCTTCACCAACTCCCACAATGATGATGGACATTGGCAGCTTAGAGGCATTAACAATCGCTTGCCTGGTTTGGTCAAGGTCAGTGATCTCTCCATCTGTGATGATCAGCAAGATAAAATATTGCTGAAAAACATTGGAAAGAGCCAGTTAGGGAGTTCAACATCAAAGCTCACACAACAGAAGGGAAATGGAGCCATTTCTTTGCTCACTTTACCAGTCCATTCTATCCCATTATGAACATGGGAAACAAATATCAACCCCAAGGCAGATCCGCAAGAAAGGACATGCACTCACTGAAGCAGTTCCTTGTTGTGCTGAGTGTGCTGCAAACCTTGCCACATGGTTTATAATAGGAGAGAAATTGGTTGGCCCATAGAGTCGGATCTGAGGCAGGATGTGGCGGTAGGCATCCACTATTCCTTGGATCCCTGTAACACAAGGAAAGCAGACTGCCACAGGAGCCTCACAACTCCTCCAGGAATTATTTTATAGGCATTACTAAATAGTACGGCAAAAGGGTAATAACTCTCACACAACTGTGAACTTCTACAGGGCAAATAAGCAGCAGGATAACAGCAAATATACAAAGCACAAGGCTGAAACCAGAGGACATCTGCAGAGATCAGATTTGCTGTTCTCTCGTTGTGCCTCTAACATCACCATGAGCTTTTCAGGCAAGTTGTAGGAAAAATAATCCAGTGAAGCAACAAAACCTTCAGCACGGATTAACCATCAAATTAAATCCAGACCCCTTCACTGGAGTTTATGGAGACGACACAGAACTCTGCAGCAACACATATCCACTCTTGTCAGCATCCAGGTGAGAGGATGTTTGCTGCACATCCTGTGCTGCTTCTTCTACCAGTTATGAAAGGAATACAACACTTCAAACATCTGTCCCTCTCAGTGAAATACTAATAATAAAGAGGTATCCTCACCTTGACAGTAAGGGTTGCTGGGGTTGAAGTTCAAAGCAAACTCATGGGATACCTAGGAACGGCGACATTACAAGCACTTACGGAATGCAGACGTGGACAGAGCAACTGTTCAGTGTTGTGAAGGCCCTACCTGCCAGTCAGGAGGAACCTGAGCTCCAAACCCAAATGCGGGGAACAGCTTGTCCCTGGGAGAGAAAGGGAAACAACAAGAATTGAGAAAGAGCAATTCCTTAATAACTCACTACTCTGTTTTATTCCCAGAAAGCAGCTGGAGGTTCAATTCCTGTCATGAGAAATGGGTACCCCATCTGGCTGCCCATGGCCAGTCACCAGTCACCCAAGGGTTTCAGGCCTGATTTTAGTATTTCTTTCAGTGCAGCACCCGCAGGACTCTAGATCTAGAGATTTGGAAGTAATTTGGAAGTAACAAGAGAAAAGCCACCACAGCCATAGCCTGGCTGAAGGACAGAGCAGACAAACATGTTCCCATTGAATCGAACATTCACGTCTGAAATGCACCATCAGCAACAAGGGATTAGTGAGCAGCTAAAGCAGCATTACAGAGTAACTCAAGGCCAGACAAGGGCAGACCTGGAGGGACAAAGCAGGGAAATATGCCAAACTACAAAGGGCTGCCACTGCCCTCCCTGGCAGTGACAGAAGCAGGAGGAAGCAGTAGCAGCTCCTGAAGCGATGTCCCAAGGAAAGGCAGCACCTCAGTCATTCAGACACTACAGATTTGGACAAGCTATCAGCCTTGATCAATGGCACATGCTGCAGTGCATTTTTGATGCAGTGGCTGGATCAGTTAAGATCACCACATACGTGTCATAATCCTGGACCACACTTCCCACACTCCAGATGGCAATCAGGTACTCATTTATCCCGTCTGGGCTGATGTAGTGAAGAGAATCTGGTGACCTGGGATCTCCGTTGGAGCCAGTAAAGTCTACACCCACCTAATCAGGCAAGATGATGAAAGCAAGTCACTGGTGCACCACCAGAAGCAAATGAGAACAACCATACCCATAGCAGGCCCACAGGGCTCCCTTCCTCCCAGCAACAGGCACACAAGCCTGCATACCTTTTCCCACTGGGGTACATGCATGTTTAAGGAGTAGCAATCCTCTCCACAGATGGACTGAACTGATCTCTCCAAAGTTAAGAAACCCTCATGCCATTAAAGTTGTTACTTGATAAAGAAAGTAAAAATCTGGTTTTTGCAGTCTTCATCACTGCAAATTCACACTGCATTTGTCATTTACATCACAAATTAAAGTACTAATTACAACTTCACTGCTCCTGTCCCATTATCTACCAAGATGTGCAATGGGGAAACAACTCACTGTGAAGTTAATCTGGCAGCCTCCCATGACGTAGTCCAGGAATGAATATTCTGTCTCAATCTGGAGGAACAGACAGGCAGTGTTATACCTCCTTCCCACAACAACTCACTGCAATCAGTAAATAACAAAGCAAAAATACTCCAGTAAAATCTTCCTACCTTGCAGGATTTTATCCTAATAATGCCAGAGTTTTTGTAGCTCTTTTTCTTCTGTTTCTTCTCAGGATGAATGCATTCAAATTCCACCTACAGAAAGCAAGCATTGAAGAAGCAAGTCCCTGAATACCAGCATTTATAGCAGGACAAGTTATTGACACAGAACAATGTCACACATCACACAGTTACCCAAAAACCTGGCAGAAGCTTGAAACTTCATTCTAAAACCATTTGCAACTACTTTGGTTGCTCTCTGACAAGATAAGTGGGATGCTTTTGCTCCCAGCACTGTGAAAACACAAGGAAAGACCTCAGAAAAGTCCTTCTCCTTAACGTAACTGTTATTCCATATGCAATCACGGAACAGTGTCATTGGGTTTTCAGATTACAACCATAGAAATGGAGCTGGATGGAACTGGAAGCAGTCCTAGGCTACATCGTGTGTGTGAATTCATCTGCCTGGATTCAGATGAGACATCTCCACAAGAATGAGAGTTCAGGTTTTCACTGCAAACAGAGAGAAACTGGCATCACCAGCAACTGATTCAGCTTATTCTACACTGGATGCCCAAGACAAGGTAGGAAGAGTGGCCTTTGGAAGCACTGCTGCTCTCTGTTACCTGAAAAGGCAACCAGAGCACTCAGGAGAGTGACCAGCTCAAGCATGAGACAAGCCCTACCTCTGCACTCATCTGTTAAAGCATGAACAAGCCCTTTTGTTTTCACTTGACTCAGCAGAGGCAAAAGCAAGTTGAACTGCTGGGAAAGGGAGCTGGCTGCCAGCAGACCAACGGGCTCAAGGATGTCATTAGAAATAGGAATGGTAACAGTAACCAAGGAAAAAAGAGCAATGTAATTCCCATACCAGATTTATTCTTCCCAGATGTCGGCTTAGTAATAGAGAGATATAGACAGGAAAAAAAACAGGACTCTTGGAGACAGCAACTGAAAATATCTCTGAGGTCAATATGAAAAGGTTTGTGAAAGACTGAATTCTGGACCAAGCTAGAGGGGGATTGAGAAAACTTACCGGAGAGCTGTCACCTTGCTGCAGCTGAGTCAGGGTGGTCTCAAAGGTGCCTATCAAGTCATGCGAGCCATCGCTGTCATGATCTGCACACTGGACCTGAAGAGAGAGTAGCAATGGGCAAGTGCATTGCATCAGGGAGAATACAGCTGTTCACTGCTGGATTGGCTCTGACAGCTTTGCAGCAATGACAGCGCAGACCCCCTCACACCTGAACTGGGGGTAGCATCTGTATCACTGAGACCTGACAGGAAGAGAGACACTGAGTCTCAGACAAAGGCAGATGTTCAGTTGCTCACCCACTTCAGTAAGCACAGTGGAAGTTTTAATTCAAAGCTTTCCCTAGTTTAAACACGAGAGAAAGAAAAACCCAACCAACGATGAAATACCCCAATGTTCCACAGCCCTGATGTATAAACGCAAGGTCATACAGGACATGATATGCAACTGGGGTAATGGGAAGAAGCAACTAAAGGCTCTTTATCTAAGCATCTTCTGAATATACTCTTCTGCCCAGCAACAGCACCAATTTGCAATGAAACTGCCATTTCCACAGAGCTTTTGCTTTTTCTGCACTTTCACCAACCAAATTATAATACCTAATTAAGAGCCAGTCATGTTTAAATCAGCACAAACAACTTCCGAACCAGATCATGCATCAGAGTAATGCATTTAAGAATTAAAATATGCTAATAACTCTGGCTTACAGCAAACACAGCAAGACCCACGTTGTCAGCAGCTCCCTACAAAATCAGCTGTAAGGAGCATTTATAACATGCACAATACACATGACTGCAGAACACAAGTAGCTCCAGAAGCAGTCAGTCAAGGAACAGTTGTGAGCAGCTGCTTCCTCCCCTGCTGAAGTTCATGTGCCACACAGATTTAAAAGCTCTCCAAGATCTGCCTTTAGTGATCAAGAAACTGATGCTACTCCAGTACAAACCACAGTGACAGCTTTCTCCTCAGGCCAAAGGGACAAGATGAACCCATGGGTAACACCTCAAGGATGTCAAATTCAACGGCTAGACATTTGGATTTAAACCAGGGCTCTTTTAGGATGGATGACTTTGATCCATTAGGGATCTTCCACTATGGGGAAACCCCTACAATAAGCCACTTGAATTATGGCCTCATCTAGCCACCTACATGGGAAGCACTGTATCATCCTTCAGCCTCTAAATGGGAAAATTAAGATCACCTTAGAGACTGTCTCCTTCATGCCAATACACCTGCAGAGCATTCCCAACCTCCTTCTCCCCTCCTGCTTTCTCCCACTCCCTCTCTCAGCCATGTCAAGAAAACTGCATTTAAAGCCAGTTTAGTTATTAGTTCACAGAGTGATAGAGCTTAAAACAAACCTCTTTTCACAAAGGCTTTCTAAAACTGGCCAAGATTCACTGTATGCAGCCCGAAGAGTGGTGCTGCTGCAAACAAAACCCTGCTAGCAATACTGCAGGACAGAGTATACAGTTATTCACTGATGAATTCTTCACAAATGAACTATCCAATATCCATTATGAGCCTTGAAATACAGTCAGTGGGTAAAATGGCCCTTTTCACCTAAAGGAGGAGCTTTCAAAATTGACAAGAAATGGGTTTGCCTCTATGCATATGCCATCAGACGCATGGACTGGCAGCTTTAGTCCCAATACCAACCTCCCAAATGTCACCTTTGTTCTTTCCATTTAAATAACGCCAGGGAAGAGATGCTACTTTCATTTGCCCCTATTTTTTAACAAAACTGTCAAGAAGGTTAGGCTGTGTCACGAACCTGAGCTGCTCTGAACACGGGAGAACATCGCTTTGCATCACAATGAAAAAAGAACTACCAGCATATTGGGTAGCATCATTAATTTGATCAAAGGATTTATGTTCACCCACATATTCAGCACATAACCCTCATACATAGCTGGCAAAGCTGGTGTTTAGGGGATGCATCAAAATGCTTCCACTTTCCAAGGAAGTACAAGGAGTTCTCCCTTCACTGACACTTATTTCACACGCAAGTGTCCCTACATAAATATTCTGAAGCCTCAAATATGAGGTTCAGAGCAGCAAATGCCAGATGAAAAATCAAACACCAGTGGGTTATTACAGCCCTTACTGCTGCAAGTGAACTTGTCAGCCTGGATTCCCCTTTCTGACTGGCTTCCTGTCCTGGGTTCAGCAGCAGCAGTCAGTTTTTCTTCTTCTTAGTAGCTGGGCAGTGCTGTGGTTTTGACTTTTGGCCTGGGAATAATACTGATAAAGCCGATGTTTTCAGTTGCTGGTCAGAATGTTTACCCTGACCAAGGACTTTGTGAGTCTCATGCTCTGCCAGGGAGGAGGAGAAGCCGGGATGAAGCAGAGACAGGACACCTGACCCAAACTAGCTGAAGAGGTATTCCATACCACAGCACGTCATGCCCAGGATGTAGAACTGAGAGTAGCCGGAAGGGCTGGATCACTGCAGGGTGGGGGTCAAGGTATCTGTCGATGAGGTGCTGTATTCTCTTTGCTTGTTATTTCCTTTATCATTATTATTATTGGTGGTAGCAGTAGTGATTAGTGTTATACCTTAGTTATTAAACTGTTCTTGTCTCAACCCGTGTCTCAACCAACTGCATTCTTCCGATTCTCCTCCCTGTCCCTCCAGGAGCGGAGGGAAGAAAGGTGTGTGGGGGGGGGGAAGTAGACTGCGTGGTTCTGATCTACGGCCTGGGCTTAAACCACGACACTTCCCTAACCTGTTCAGTACAAGAACAGGATAATCCTTCTTCACAGCTGCGTTGTGAAATAATAGATGTTTTGCACATCCATCCAGAAGTCTGGCTGAAGCAAACTAACAGCAAAAAAATCTACCCTTTTTAAGAAGCAGGTCATTCCAAAATGAATTCCAAAGCACATTACAAAGGAAGCTTCTGGAAAACCAACAACTACCCAAACAGAACCAAAATTCAAACCAAACCAAACCAAACCCCTCCCTAGAAAACCAAACCAACCAACCAAAACCAACCACCAAGCACACAAATCTTTTGGGGCGATAACAAATACAGCCTCACATAACAGAACGTGTAAACCATGCCATTTCATGTCAGTTCTGACAAGTGACAATACGCATCTTTGCCATCTCCTTTCCACCTTTGCTGCTCACTTTTGGACCCAGAGGACTTCCTTCTGACATAAGACTGTTAATTCACCAACAGTAAAAGCTCCTGAACACCACTTAGAACATTGCCACGGATCAACAAGGGCAGCACATCTGAAGTTAGTAATCTCAGTAATTCTTTGGACCTGCCATGCTGCAAAGTAACAACTTTAACGTGCTTGCTTTTGGCTAAACCTTTCGGATCGAACTCCCAGCATGAGATTTCTTCACAGGATGAGGCAGGAAAATTCTACAAATGGAAAGTGTTTAGGAGTCGTGTAAGCAGAGAGAGACCATATGCGCATAGAACTATCTATGGATTTAAATGCCTTTACATTATCAATGCTTTGCTTAGAAGAGAAATTAACAGATTTGCCATCAGATTTTCTTTTGTAGAAGCTTATGAGAAGATACAGTTGTTCTGCTACTACCTCCATAAGCCAGGACCAGAGATAATCCATCATCATACACAAGACCACAAGCTACTGCAGTTCCGACTAGCTGGAACAGATTGAAAGGGAGTTGGGACAAGCCTGTCAGTCTCATGAATGGATGAATGAGAGAAGCATTAAGGTCCTCTCTATGTCAATATCCTAAGGCACTCAAGCTTGTCCAACACACACGAGCTTCTCAGTTAACTTAGAAGCAGTGCTAGAAAGCCACAATTTTAAATTAAACAAATCAACAATAAACCCAACCAAACCAAAACTCAAACCAAAATAAACCCAGAAAACCACAGAACAAAACAAACCCAACCCAAACCAAAATGTACCCTGAAACCCTGGCCAGAACAGTGGAAAAATAAGTTCTAATTCTTCTTCTAATGAACCATTAGGAAGAGCATCACTTCTGCATTTCCTGAACCCTCAGTCTGACAACTAAGAATTAACATATTAATATGGACTTCATACTTAGTCATATAATCACTTCTCTGCCACATTCCTATTGTAGAAAGGCAATGGAAAAATATCAATAGGACCGGACACGCTGATAACTCACAGTTAACATCAACAGATTGGAACAACAAAGAAAGAATGTGAAGGCTGTACCTTGATGGGTTTATTAAAATCTCCACCACAGAACGTCTGCAAAGGAACACTGAACTTCTTCCAGCATGGGTTTAAGTTGTTCTTAATCACCTTAAAAAAATACAGCATCATGTCACATGAGGGATGTGGTGTGCAAGTCACTGCGAAACGTATCATGAGTGTTCTGCGTGGCTCTCTAAGAACAGCCTCAGTCCATTCAACCCTGACGTGCATGGATGGCCAAGCAACAGCTCTTTAAGAAGTAAAAGCTTGAAGCTCAGGGTAAAGTTAAATTTTAGAGCTGAGCCAAGCTAACAGCTCATCATCACTGAATGGGGCAAGTCCTGCCACACTGCTCACTTGGTGCAGGGTCGGACTCTTCACTGAACCAGTTTCATGCAGTCACCAGGCAGTAAATCAACCATTTGCTGGCAGGTCAGTGAGCAGAACCCCTTTTTTGGGATATGAGACAGTTCTGGACTGCAGAACTGGTGCAAAGCATGACCAGGAGTGGGACTTCCCCTTTCAGTAGGAGTAAGTTTTCTGATCAACTCAAGAAAAGCATCGGTGTAGAAATACTACCTCTGATCTGTACACCAGCTGCCACATTCCAGCATCACTCTGCTTGTAGAACTCCAAAAATGGATCTGATTTACCCAAGAAATCCTGCAAACAAAAACCCAACATCAGCAATCAGCCTCCTCCATTTTACTCACATAGAGGAGAGCTGGCTAATACTTCACAATACACAGCACTTAAAACACAAAGTCAAACAAACTACACCACCTAAACCTGGCAGTTGAGTTTCTAGTTCGACATTGTGGACTTCAACAGGAAATTACGTCTCAAGTTTGCTTCATTGTAAGTAAAGGAGCACATGCATTCCTGCAAGAATTACCTAGCCTAGTTGAATGTCTGCAAATACAAAGAGAGTCCTGGCCAAAAGCCACTAACTGTAAATATCACACAAGCATGCAATACAGTTTAAAACAATACCTTTTTGTCCAAGTTTTGGGCTTCAATTTCCAAGTACACAACCCTGGTGTCTTTAATTTCCTCTGCTGAAATCTGTGCCACAGAAATGCAGGAAAAAAACTATTAAAGAAGGAACCCCAGAGTTTCGTTCGTACTTGGTCCATGAAAGAAACTGTAGTTTTAAGTACCCATCTTTCCTGTACACATGCAGCATTTGAAGATATGCTGACAGAAAACCAGAACTACGGAAGAGTGAGAAACCATTTTTCCCCCACAAAAAACTTACTTACTGTAATGGTGCCCTTTCCTGCTGGCTTTCCCTGCTTCAATTCCAGCGGTCGGGTGAACACAGAGCTGGACACAACCTAGGGTTAAAAGACAGATAAATATAAATACCAGGTTAGACAAGGAGCACAGAATCACTCCTCAAGGGCAAAATTTTCAAGCCCTTCTAAAAGATCTGAAAGGATTTAAATGCATTTCCAACAGCGACAGCCATCAGAGGTTGTGTTCCTGAATGGCTGAACAATCTGAAAATTGCCTTCTCTTGCTATCCACAGAACAGCACTCTCTAACAAGTCTCCAAACTTAACTTCAGCCTCCTATTTCTGCTGAGACACAAGAGGTATTTTCATCACAAGCAGCCAAAAAATCATTAAGAAGATGATGACTATTTAATTTATCAAGTCTTTCTTGAACAACATTAGCCTTCCTTTCTTCTCCTACCTCGCTATACAAACCCCTCATCAGGAAATGAATACAGAATCTCAAACAGCCTGATTTCCCCAAATTTACTGCCTGATGATCATTTTATATGAAGGAAACTCATTAGAGCTCTGCAAGCACAAAGCCTTCCTTACTTCCAGACTGCCTTTAGTGCTACAAGCACCTCCTAAGCAATTAATTGCAAACCATGTGTATTTCCAACCTCCGCTTTGTCACTGTGACAGAGATTTTTCTAACTACATTCCACAGTAACAGAAATGAACCTGTTCAATGAGATGGTTTCAAATCTGAATGTGACAAAGCCTTTGATAAAGCAATCTTTCGCCCCATTTTTCATTATAAACCAACGCTTGCTGCTACTTTGTACATCATTTAACATGCTTCTAACACATACCTGTCCCAGCGTGCACTCGATCCCTCCGAGGTAGTCATCATCATTCAGATCAAAGGACTTGTTATCGATATCATACACACCGAACTTCAGCTTCTGCACCTTCTCAAAGTAGTAATCCACAACCAGTTTCTTGCAGAATTCAGGGTTTTGGCAGTTCTTGATCCTCTCTGTGCGATCCAGCTGCGCAAACACAGAAACAAAGACACTGATGATGACCAAGAAGCACACTTTCTCCTTCACAGCTTTTCATCTGCACAGGTTGAACACAGGCACCAGCCAGGCTACGCACCCCAGCCCTTGCTCTGCACTCGGTGATGAATCAGGCCATGCTGGCAGGCTGACTGATGGCCTGCCAGGAAGGGAAACTACATTGGATAATAAATGTTACTATATGGGGGAATTCTGAAACTAGGGGGGAAAAGGCTGGGAGAGCACTGTATTCTGGAGCATGTGCTCCAGGGTAAAGGAAAGAGGGCAGTCCATACTTTAACAGGCAAATAAATGACCCAATGCAACTCTAATATATAAACATATGAGCGGTTAATGAAACAATGAAGGTAAAACCCCAAACAGAGTTTGAGCATGGGCATCGGGGGCTGCTTGCTGAATGCAAATGTAAATTAAACACATCACACACCCACTAGGAAAAGCAGTGGGATGGAAATAGGGAAAACCTGGCATGTCTGCCAAGGGCAATGTGGGGCTGACCTAATCCTAACCCTTACCTCAGCCCAGTGGCCCCCGCCCAGGTCCTGGAGCAGGACGCAGAGCGGATCCGACTTGGAGCCCAGGTCTTTGTCGAGGAGGCTCTGGCAGGACACCGACAGCTCTACCTTGGACACGCACGCGGCCATCTGCGGGCAGAGCACAGGGTCAGACCCACTGATAGACACACAGAGACCGACCGCGCTCCGGCCCCGCGCCCCCCGCTGGCGGCGGCACTGCCGGCCCGACGCGGGGCTCCTCAACGCGGAGTGGCTGCGGGGTCGCGGCTCCCCACGCACCGTCCGCAGCGGCAGCGGCGCCCGCCGCGGCCCGGCCCCGTTATCCCCGTGTTCCCATCGGGCTGTGCCCGCAGCTCCCGGCGGCCCCGGCTCCCTGCGGGCGGCGGAACGAAGGGCCCGTCCCCCCACCCAGGGGGAAGGACACTACAAAAGTCCCCCGCACACGGTGTGCTATGGCGGGGGCTGGTTACACCGGCCCCGGAGCCCAAGCTCTGCCCCTGCAGATGCTCTCGGAGCCGGTCACCTCCCGCAGAAATGAAACCCCGGCCGCAGCCACCACTCTGAGCTGAACGGGGCGAAACTGACTCAATCCCGGTGCAGAGCTGTGACCCCCCCCCGGCCCTGCACGGCTCCGCTCCGGGCCCTATGTGCTCCGGAGCCCCGCTTCTGTTCGGTGCTGCCTTCACAAAAACTGCAGCGTGAGCTCGTAACAGGGTGGGAACTGAATTTTATTACACATCAATGATAGAACCGGGCTGGTCCAAGCCTCTGTGTCCAACCTGGCCTTAAGCACTGCCAGGGATGGGGCAGCCACAGTTTCTCTGGGCACCCTGTGCCAGCGCCTCAGCACCCTCACAGGGAAGAGCTTCTGCCTTAGATCTAACCTAAATCTCCCCTCGGTCAGGTTAAAACCATTCCCCTTGTTCTGTCCCTACAGGCCCTTGCCAACAACCCCTCTCCAGCTTTCTCGTCGTCCCCTTTAGACACTGGAAGCTGCTCTTAGGTCTCCCCTTGAGCGTTCTCTTCTGCAGACTGAACAATCTGAATTTAGAAGATTAAATTAAACTAAATTTAGAAGATGAAAGCTTCAAGCATCAAAAAGCCATTCAAGAGACTCGACAGCTTGAGAGCTCTAACAAGCATCTGAAATGTGAATATTTCATAGGAAAAGTCCTTCAGAGTTCAGAAAATAAGGAAATCATTGTCTGGTCTTTCTAGTACCAGAGTATCCACAGGGCTGATACTTTCAGGGCGTAAATCTCTCAATGAAGAGATTAGCCTTTCTTAGACAACGTTTAACTCTTTTGACTGCCCTGGACAGATGTTAATGTCATTTAACTCACTATTGCATGGCACTCAGATGCTCCAGTGATGGTGGCAGGGCAAAACCAGTGCTCAGTAAGAATGTTAGCAAAGCTTTAGGCAAGGAGGATCATTGTTCAGCTTTCTGCTAAGGGCAGCAGCAGCTTTAACGCCAGCATCTTCAAACAAGTTGACCGGTTGACCAGACTACTCCAAATCTACCAGTCAGAGCCCTCCATCTTCCAATTCAATTGCCGTAAACCCCAAGTGAGATTCACAAATAAACTCACTGCCTTTAATAAATACATTTCTCCTAAAGCCACAAGTCAGGGTATTGGGGTTTTCCCTTACCTACACGTGCCATTGCACCAGACCAGCCTGCATCGCACAGTCACGTCTGCACAGCGCAGTTCTACAGACAATCAGACGTGTCTGTATGACACCAGCTGTTTGACAAGGAGGAAGATCAGGTCAGCCAGCCTCAGCTCCCGTGCCAACACTTCTCCTCTATTTTCCTCTACTGTAACAGAGGTTTCTGTACCAACAGGAGACAGAACCAGGGCTACTCTTCCTTCCCACCAGAGCACAAAGGATTAGGAGTAAAGTTAACCTCAAAGAAACAGCTCCCTGCAAGCTTTGGCATCCCCTAACAGCAGCAGTCCCTTTCTGGGAGGAAACCATTACTACATATCTCAAACTGCACACAGAACAAGTCCATACACATTTATATCACGTTACAAAGACACCAGTAAGTTAAAAGTGTGAGATGGGAACTTAAACCACACAACAAAGCTTGAAGGTGAAGTGACACAGATCAGTATCAATTATGACATTAAGAAAATACCCCACGGTTTCAAGAATTTATCTTTCAATACAGTAACACCCAGAAGGCTGTCTCATCCTGTTTTAGATTCAGTAATGGCATAGGATCTCCCTTGGAACACAACCCAGATGTTCTGCTGAACCCCTGGGAAGTTACAAGCCACAAGGGATCCTTCCCTACATCCTCCTCCACCCGGAGATCACAGGGCATGGGGCTGATGCAGGTGACAACCGGGACCACACAGGGTACATCCAGTTCGGCTGTTGGTAGCAGCAAAGCAGGAACTGTTTAACAGGCTGGACTCCCTCCTTGCCAACGCAGGGGATAACAAGAAAGCTGGTTCAGCAACCCCAGACAACCGTTATCCTTAACAGAATCAGATCAAATTCATGTTTAGTCTGAAAACATCAGTCTGAACGTCAGCCAGCAATTGTTTATATGTTGCTGCCTACAGACATCCTTGAGGAGCCCACACAAAGTTGTTTTTTCACTTCACAGCTTTCCAAATACACTGCGTGGTGTTCTCCAGTTTCAATCCATCCCTTGGAATAATAGCAGCAGAAAACCCTGCTCACACACACACACCAGTCAACACATCTCAGCGGCAAGAGCAGGGAGTAGGAGGTCTGTTAAAGACAAAACATCTATTTCAGTCAAGCCTGAAGATCTGCTTGGCCCCTAGGGAAGCACCTTTACTCAGTTATCCTGCTCATGCAATTACCAGAAGCAGCTCAAATCTCTTGAAACCTGCCTGTATCTGAAAAGCTTAAAAAGATCAAAAGCTTAGGTTGTTTTCATTCCCAAACACACACATACAAAAATACTGAAGGGGGGGAATAATAGTGGAGCTCCTCAGCAATGAGGAAAACTACCCCCAACCTCCCTTGTCAGATGTTTCTGAACAGGATTTAATGATGTTCAGCACTGTCTCAACAATTCTCTTTTCCTCCCTAAAGCAAAAGTTCTCGTATTTACTTTCACTCCTCATAGGAAACTGTATTTTACTGTAGTAGCTGCATCTCTTCTCCTATAAAACAAAATGAACTGTTTGTGATATCTATCATTTGACTTTCATCTCCACCTCTCTCCACAAAGGCTCTGCTCATTTCCTCAGAGGAGTGACCATCCTGAAGGCTTTGACGATACCACTTAGAACAACCTCACATCTAATCCAACCTCCCATCCCGTTTCCCATCAAGCAGAACCCTGTGATGCTTTCTTTTTCCTCTTAAGTTCCCGTATTCTGAACTTCTGCACAACCCTGCAACATCTTCTTGGTATTTCATCACTCTGAAGGCTGCCCAGCTGGCACACGCCAGCTTAATCCCAAGGAGCAAGCACTGTGCCAGCGGTATGGTTTTGAACTGAGCAAGCAGCGATGTTTCATCACTTACCAGTGCTTTGCAAACAGACACACGACAAGAGAAAAAGGTTCTAGGTGTTACTTTGTTCAAAACAGTCCAAGAAGGCTGGGAGTGAGTGCCTGATAATATATCACCCATGTTAGCCCTGTGAACTCTAGGGCAAAATACTACCCACAGAGGTCCAAGATCCCAAGCACATACTCCAGCGAAGCCTTTCCCTGCTCAACCAGACATCATACCAAGTTATTCAAGTACAACACACAATACCTCCACACTAAGTACACTTTAAGTGCTCAGACAGCCAAACTGAGGTCCAGTTAAAAGACATTAGGTTTACTATGCACACCACTGCTTCCCAGTAAGAAGATCACAAACTCCAACAGTTGTATAACATGAATGGAAAGAGGAATCCCGTATTCCCAAAGCAGCTGTTCTACACCAAATTGAAACACACCAGTAAAGAAGTTGGTCCTAAATAAGCAGAGACCAAAGAAAAGCTACATTCTAGAAATATCACATAGGAGATCCAAGTTACAGCATTCAGAAGAATAAGCGACTACTGCTGCTTTCTGTAGTTTCATGCAAGCATTGCACAACTTCCACCCTTTTCACATTTCCACAGAAAAATCAACTTCATCTCATGCAGAAAAGCACATTGTCCAATGTAACCAAAATCAGCTCCAGAGACAAGTCTAGTATTAATTTCTAACCATTCTTCTCCTGATTCAGCTTAACCAAAACTTAAAAGCAAATCAAATATAAGCAAAGGAGGCACAGTCCGCCTTGGCTTGCAGAAAGCTCCAGAACAAGCATGCCGGAAGGTTTCAATGTCCCAGTTCAGAGCTCTAGAGGGTCTCTCATTTCCCCAAAATGCCACATATGGGTGTCTGAAGCATAAACAAACATTTCTGTACTTATCCCTCTGCAGCAGGAGGGCCACCATTTAATCGACGAAGGATCAAGTGCTGGACCACATAAGGTGAGAATCACTGAATTACAACGTTTGTTCTGACGTGTTTCCATACCACACTAACCTGAAAGCCAGAGCCTCCCATTCCCCCTAACACTGGGGAGGATGGGGTGAAAAAGGAGAGCACAGGGCAAAAGAGGGTTGTGACTCTGATCACCCCAATGTGGCAGCTCACAGAACCCAGAGTCACAACAAGGACAAGAAAAACTGAACAGCTTCATGGCATCACACATCACCAGCAGGATTTTTAGTGGTGTCTTCTGGAGAGAACATTAGCTTTATTGCATAAGCCAGTCTTGTGGCCAGCTTGGTTTCACTGCTCCATATAAGATGGAATATAAGCAAGGATTCAGCACAAGAAAACCTGCGGTTTGTTCCTAGTTAATCACATGAATAAATTCTCATCAACTGTATCACACTGTAGAGGATACTCAATACATCATTTCAGTGTACACCAAGTATTACACATTGAAGAACTTGGTTAACTAAAGCCTGAGCACAGGTATTAAAGCCTTAAGGACAGCTGAATTCTGATGAGCTTATTTTGTACCAGACTGACTGCAGCTTCTGCCTTACATTCTGCTTACAAACAGAACACAAGCACAAGCAATTCTGCCAGCAGCACAAACCAACTGCAATTTTCACCCTCTCAGCCTTAAGCTACCCAACAACTCAAGAAATAAACCAACACATGTAACAGACCATCCTGGTTAATAAATCTTGCACTTCCCAACAACATAACATAGTTTTATCCTTGTCCATTGCTTCATTTAATCCCACATCTTGCAGTTATCACACTACACTCTTCCAAACAGCCTCTCTCTTCTCCTGCTGTGATCCTTGGATGTGCAGACCAGCAGAAGCAAAGCTTTCTCAGATTACTAGTTCAATTTTCAGGGGCAGCCTCTAACATTCCAGGGTTTGATATTACAGAACTGACGCTGAGGTAGCATCCGCATCACTTTCTAAATGTATGATTAAAATTAGAATCCTACTGTGATTCTGCTTTCCAGGCTCTAAAAGAAATCATTCAGGTTTGTACCATTAGATGCACAAAAAGCATCTTTACTTTAAACAGAAATTGAGGAGTCTCATGAGAAAGACCACAGTCCACAACAATTATTAGTCAATAAAGCTTCTTTCCAGCACATTGGCTCTTCCACACTACACAGAGCTCATTCCACAGCCCAGAAGCTCTGCACATAATAGAAACAGCTACAGTTTCTTCCTACAATTTCATTATTCCTGGGGGTTTGGAGCAGAGATGAGTAAGACCAGCATTACCGCAGGCAGATAATAATCAGTATTCTCCATACTGTGTTCCGAGTTATCTGTCATCATGTGTCAACTGATCAATCAAAGCTTTGTGGGAAGGGGGTTAATTAACTGTTACGACAAATTTGACATAAAACCTGAAACAAAAGGCATCTCCCAATTGTAAAAAAGAACTAAGAGCATTGAACAGTTACACACATCTGTCTAACCAAACTGCTCTGATGGCTTGATGCAGTCCGGGTGATGAGCAACCGCTGCCCATCATATAGTCTTCATTTCAGGGATGAGAGCTCCCAGGGAGGACAGACACAGCAGAAAGCTGACCTGTGTTTCCTACAGGGTGAAGTGTTGAGGGTGTGCCATTTCCCCTTGTCCTGACTACAACCTTATGCAAAGAGGTTACTGACTATTGCGCACTGAAGGCACTAAACACACATGACAAGTTATGACCTAGCTCTACTCACTGAGCTGTCTCCACATGAGCCCTGAAGCTGAGGAAGTGTCACGATGAAGATTTGGGGGCTCTCATAAGTCAGCCCACGGGAACAAGTGCTGAGCACACGTGGTGACAATCCAACCTCTGAGACATTCGCAGAACTGACTGAGAAGCAAAGCTCCCATTTACAATCATAAAAATAACAAGTACAGGACAGTTTTAAGAAAAAAAAAAGCTGAAATAAAGCACTAAAGTCACAAAGAGAACCAATTTCCAACAGAAAATGCCAACAAGAACTTCAGTCATTTCATTATCTTCAGTGCAGCTTTCCCCCCTGCAAACAAACAAGAGCCAATCCCCAGCTCTAAGGAAACACCACCACCTTCTTCAATTTCAACTTTACACTGTTCAATGTTCACCTTGAGCTTAGGCACCACCACCATCTACCTTAACCATAACCAACAAGCTCAAAGAAATGCCTGTGCATGCCTTTAGATAGATACATATTTTTCCCCTTTTCAGAGACATGTATCATCAAACTGATATGTGAACACTGATTCTATTTCAGATATTAGTTTGTATTAAATTACAACGGGGTTCAAATTAACACCTGAACTTAAGCAAAACCTGTTATTGTCCCATGCTCTTCATGCAAAAGAAAACAAGCTTCAAAGTTCTCCATAGCATTTAAGAGCAGAATATCAAAACCCATTTCCTTGCAAAGCTAACGTAAAGCAGGCTGGGGCTTTGGAGTCATTCCTTTGGCTGGAACAGTAACTGCAGTTCCTGAAGTGCTCACTGACTTCTCCCACCAAGTAAGATTTTTTTCATTCCTTTCATATTCTTTTATTCAGCTGCTTTCCCCTCCCCCGAACCCTGTGATTCTCAAGTATTCATTACTGAAATGTAAAGAACAACTTCACTGAAAAGCAGACTTAGAAGCTCAAGCACACTGACCTTCGAAACAACCCCAAACACGCGATTTTACACTGCAAATCATCTTTGCCTTTTTCAAGTAAAGACTCATTCTTTCCCTTTGAGACTCCTGCTATTCCCATCTCCAGCACATTCTGTCCTATGCTGGATAAATCAGGCTGGCTACAGCTCAATGCTCCACTCCTCAGTCCAAACTCCTTAAGCTGAGACAGGACTACACTATACTCCTCCATATTCACTGCAGCTTCACGTACAAGTACCACAACATACCACTTACACGCACCCATGATTTTTGATGCAACATCTTGGTGTTTCTTTTGCTGGTCCCTTTCGCAACCTCTACCCTTTCCAAAGACTGGAAATCTCAGCAATCCTGTACTTACTCCAGATCCCACATTTTACCCGTTCCCTTACATGTAGATACATCACACAGGTGACTTCAAGGCAGAAGTTCATTAAGGTCCATCTGTCTAGACTAGCGCATACCGTATGAACAGCATGAGCTCAAAATATGGCTTTTAAAAAAGGCTGATACCCCAGATGAAGTCTTCAGACTATCTGTAGTTGTCCTGGAGTTATTACTGCACAGAGACAACTCTTGCCTAAAAATGAGTAAGGACATAAAGCAGAAGCAACCTTTCAAGTTCTTGTGCATCACAGAATCCTACTCCCATATGACAGAATTCAGGATTTCTTCTTTACACACTGTAATCTTGAATATAACTCCTACTGAAATACAATCTGGAAAAAATCCCGTATTACTTCTGCAGTATTCATAAGAAATTCATTTCTTTGATTTACTCACTGCAAGTTCAGCCTTTCTTATGCCAATACCTTCTTTCAGTTCTTCTTTCTCCTTTTGTGTACATGCTTCTTTTTAAGAGACTCACATCCCCATAATACTTTTCTGTCACTTAATTATTACCATCGGTAGTACAAACATCTTCGCTTCTCCATCCTAATTTAGTGATGATCCAAAACAGAAAAACCTCCAAAAAAAGCCACCACCACAAAAACAGGGCACCAAGAAGCAGAAGAACGAAGGTAAGGCTATAGCAAGGGATTTTAAACATTGTTTCAGCCCCCCCCCTCCCCCCCCCGAACAACAACAGAAGTATTTAAAAGACACAAACCACCACACGGACCTTGTGTCCCTTTCCTGTTCTTCAGATCCACCTCCTCCTGCCTATGTACCTTCCCAAAAGCACAACCGCATTAGGACAACAGTCAAGCTATTCCGCTTGTCTCAGTGCCAAGCATGTCAAAATGACCATCCGATCTGCCTGCAGTATGGGAGAAGAGACTCTACACCTGCAGACAAGTATTTCCCCAAGTGCTTCTTCCATGCCTGCTGCCACAGTATCTGTACTGCAATACTTCCCAACCTATACCCTATACAAAAGCCTGTTGTCACTGAAAGGTTGAAGTTGCTACAAAGGTGTTTCACACCTTTTACAAAACACGCGTCTGCAAGCTCAGAACCTAAACCCCTACAACCCAATAGTGGCAAGCCTCAGACTCTCCCACAGGAGAGAGTCTTTATTTTCTCAAAGTCAAGTTAATAGTTCCAAGATATTTTTAACAAATACGACCAAACTAAAGCAGAGTTCTTGGAGCAAAAACCTGCCTGGTGAAAAACCTAGAGTAAATGCAACAGCTGTACAAGCATGAACTGAATTCCATTTACTCTGAGTACAGAGACTTGGAGCAACCACCATTAGGTGGAACCTGGAAGAGCACTATCTGCACAGTAAGAGACAAACTGAATAACTGCAACAGGCAGCACAGGACAACACAACAGACAGGCTCAGCACCTTAGCAGTTTGTTCACTGCAGGTTCTTCACCAGTCAACTTCTCTCTGGACCTAATGCAGCAGAACAAGGATTTGAAGACACAAAAAGATTAAAACTGTATCTGTTTTCATGTTACACACATAAGTGACCTTGGAATGTGGGCTGCTCAAAAGCATCCAACACAACAGGTCCTTACCATCTTTTCAAGACTACACAAGACAGAGAGGAAGGTTACATACTACATACCACAGTGCAGCTGGTGTAGAACTGGATTACAGGGGCTCCTCTCATCTTTCACAGTAACAGAATTAAAAGATACTACTATAGTTGTATTCAGTCAAAATAGCCGATATTTCACACAGATGCACCATCTGCAGACTTGTATTAGGATTTACATTACTACTGATTATTGGGTTTGTTTAAACAAAGCATTTTTGGCTTCAGAAAACTTACTGTTGCTTCTGCTTGAAGTTATTTTACCAGCACAACTAAGGACAGACTTTAACACGAGCAGTAGCACAAGCCATCCAGCAGAAAGGAAAGCACTGCTCGCACACCCTCCTTTCTGCTCCTGCAGTAATCAGGGTAGCCAAATACTACTTCCTCATTCAAAGAACTAGCATGGCATAGCATTACTTGTACTGAAAGGAGGAACTGCCATTTCGATTACTGTCTTAACAAAAATTACCCAAAGGGAGGGATGAGTGTCCAGAGGACAAAAAAAAGCCTTCCAAACCTTCAGGACGCTGGTGCAGTATGGCATGATGTTGTGTATGTCACTTTTCCGATACACTTGAAAGGGTTTTTTTCTTTAATAGGTGCACCCAGTTTACTCCAAACACTCTTCTATACTTACAGGGGTTATCACTGACTTCAGTGACGACAACTACAGTTGTCTTTATAAACCTTAAAACAGACTTGACCATCAAAACAAATCCTGGTTTACAATCTAAGAACATGCAAGATGGTGCAGGGCTCAGGTTTAACAGATTAACAGCAAACCATTTAGCTCAATTACAGATCTACATTCTACTATTAGCAACTGAATTTGGATTTCAGATTAGTTTATCTACTCACTAGTTTATTCTGCTTTTTCACACAAGCTCAGTGAAGTTTCTGAACCACAAACACTCTTCATTAGATTAGGGCATCACTTGATTATTTTTATTAAGGCTGAAGGGTGAAAGTTTGGCCTCAACCTTTCAACTTCAACGCTAAAGCCACTTCACTGATGTCAATGCTTATGTGCCTTTAACATGAGACAAATGAAAACATTCTGACACTGGCTTACTCCGAGACAAATCAGCTCCACATCACCACCCTGCACAGGCACTTACCTCCTAAGAGCACTCAAGTCCATAGGTGAAAAGAGCTCTAAGTGTTACAGAAAACACTCAACTGACTCGTATGAGACTGGACCTGTAACACAGACTGGCTCTGCAGCAACACTGCAATGTAGCAGGGGAATCTTAGGCAAGTGCATCAGTAATGTTTAACAACTCTGCCTGCCCTCCTTACAGAAGGGGGCTTCCCCTCCATTCCGTCAATGAATTGCCAAAGCCTAATTTTACTTTAATTAGTCTCTTTGCTTTCGTAGCTGGCTGCATTAATGTTCCTGAAAAAGAGATTTGTAATTCCTGCCCTTTTATTATTAGAATCATTTGGCTAATAATCCAACACTATCGGCAACCATCATTTTCACTTCCAAATTGAGTTTTCTGTTCAAACAAGCAAGGACCTTCCACTTTCCACATCCATCCTCCAGTCAAAACAGGCATCACTGCTTCGGTTACACTGCTGAAAACAGCAATGTTTTGTAATAAGCTCACATTATGGAGCACATTCTGGCAAACACCACCACAGCAAGGTCACTGAGCAAATAGGTGCTACACAGGCACCTGAAACCTCAGTGACAGCAGTCCTATGAATTTTATCAAAAAGGCACTCAATCAAAACTATCTAAAAGGAATTCTTGAAGGAGTTTAGGTTCTGACTATTTCCCTCCCCAAATCTGCTTAAGCGGCTAAAAAACATTTTCCAAGCTTCCTGCTGTCACACAGAGCAATGCCACACAGACACACATTTAATGGGAAATGGTTGAAATGAAACTATGAAACAGCTACCTGGAAGTTCCACCTACCTTCAGATGGTCACAATCAGAGCGACATCATCCTACTGATTTCTTTGGTTAACAACACTGCAACCACAATGTGAAGATTTCAAAGTCACCAGCCTTCCAGAAGCAGCAACCAGTCCAAAAAGCCAGGCTACACCAACCACGGAAGTTTTAGGCAGGATCAATTCTTGTTTTCCCTGTGCAAACCTTCCAAGTCCTTCATTTTCAGTTTTGGACTTTACAGGGAAAATGTACTCAACCACGTACTGTAAAGGCAATTCCCACTCTACTCCGAAGTTATCCTGCCTGTGACCTACTGTCATCTGAATGAGGAACTACAGTCTAATCACTGGTAACTCATAACAAAACACCTCCCAAAACTGGGGGGAAAATCAGCAATGCTGGTGTGAGAGTAGTAAATACAGAGTCACAAATTTGGCTTTGTGAAAAAGGGACTCATTGAAAGGAAACACATTCAGTATTTCTTAAAGCTTACTTTCATATCTGGGAAGCAACTGGCAAGACCATTTGAACTTAGGGCTGTAGATGTGAGAGCATACAAGAGAAAAAACAGCCACACAGGAGTAAGCTTTGGCTCTGCAGAAGCAGGAAAGAAAACTCGGGTCAGAATTCCTCCGGCTGCTCCTCTCCTAAGCTGCCATGCTGTGAATACATACATAAAAACAGAACACTAACAAAGGAAGTGAGGACCCATGAGTGAGAAAGAGTCCTGGCTAAACCATCTGACAATCGTGTTCAGCCTAAAGCTATGGAAAAGGAATATGGTATTTATACTCATGAGTGAAAAGGATCCAAGTCAGGAAGGTGGGAAGCACTCCCCGCACAAACAACACCCAAACATTCCACAAAGCGACAGCTCTGAGAAAATCACTGACAAAGTCATCCGTATAGAAAATAAGCTACGTTATACCTACCTGATCATAACACAGGGACAGAGCAGCGGGGTTGAGTGCACAGCCACAAACATTAAGGCAAATACATGCTACCAACAGATTGTCATTCCGTGAGAAAGCCAAATCTTTCAACTACAATCATGTTCTCACTGCCAAAACCAAACAGAAAGAGAGCCCCAGGAGGTTTCTCTTCCTGCAGAAGCATTTAAGTTTCTCTTCTTCCAACAGAAGTAATTCTTTCTGTACACAAACTCTAGCTCAGTCTTCCCCAGACCATGAAAAAACATACAGCCACAGAACAGAAGGAAGCATTAGCAAACCTGCAGAAGGACAAAGACGAGCAACTGTATCTGGCAATAGTGCTCCAGGCCCAAGGCACTGCTCCTCAAAAACCTCTTACAGCATCAGAATTTAGCATCTTTTCTTTCTTTTTAAAGACCTGCACAATATCTAAAGCAGCGAATTGACTAAAACTCATTTGTGCCCTAGACTCAAACTGTCTCCTTATACCAGTCCAGTTTCAAAACTGCTTCTTTCCAACCAGTTATCAAAGAGAGAATCTCATCTTTTCCTTGCAATAGAGCCTGTATCAAACAGGAATTGCAATGCTTTGATTCAGGGTCTAATCCACATATCTGGATAACCATTCAAAAACAACTGCTCCCAAAGAGTGGTCCATTGTCCAGCCAGAGGCTTTATTTAAGTGGTCTGTAACAGGAGGCGGGTTGGGTTTGCAGATCAGAAGGCGAACATGGTTCAGAGGTGCACACTGCTGAACACGCTGAGGACCAACAGCATTTGCTGTGGGAAGCAGCAGCTTTGGAACCACCACAGCAGAAGACCGAGGAAAAATAAGATACAGAAACCGCAAGTGTTATTTACAGTTAAGACACCACTGGTGTGCACAGGTAACTGCAGAAGTATTGTTTTTCTAGAGTCTGCAGTCTTTAGGGCACCAAAACACTGTCAGTGAAACAAGCTGCTAATTTCACACAGACAACTTCACAAAGAACAGCCTAAGCAATTCAGAACTGACCAGCACATACGTTCTTTAGAAAGCAGACCTTCAGTATCAACTGGCACACAACTATAGTCTTCATTTCTGCATCGATCTTCCTCTCCACTCACAACAAATTCAGAGCATGGACATTCAAGGAAAACATTAAATGCCATGCAAGGAACACTACTTAGAATAAAAAGTAGTATCCTTTGTTTTCCTTTAAGCTCTCATAAATCCACATTTAGAACATGGCAACAATAATTCATCAATAAGGAACTGGCTTTAATGTTGTCTGTGATGTTACAGAATTGACTTGTGTTAAAAACAAAATCCAACTGTGACATTTACATGTAACTGCTTGAAAACTTGGTAACTTTAAAGTCACCCTCATCTAACCAGCGCAGTTCTTCCATAAACTATAGAGTGACAAACT
Source organism: Psittacula echo (assembly GCF_963264785.1). NCBI lineage: Eukaryota > Metazoa > Chordata > Aves > Psittaciformes > Psittacidae > Psittacula > Psittacula echo. The sequence continues at coordinate 6,713,968 of NC_137747.1, read as the reverse complement.
TGTGATGTATATTATATTCATACTTTCTCTTGTGAATGGGACAGCAAAAATATGTATGTTTAACATAAATCACCTTGTGAATGTAACACTTCACCACTTGTTTCGGAAGTAGTACTTTAGGCACTAACACTTAAGGAGCTGCTATAAACACCAACTTAGCCAGCTGTATAAACACAAGTACCTTCTTAACATAACTTGGAAGAAACTGGGACATCAGTGGCATCCACTGCATTGTTCCAAGGAGACTAAGCAGGATGTCAGCACCTGACATTCAGAGCATCAAAGCCAAAACAACTGTGAATTTGAGCAGTGTCCGCTCTCTTGCTAACTCTTATCAGCAGCCAGCCTCAAAGGGAATATTCAAGGGCAGTTCATACCTTCCACACTGGAGAAGGGACCTCAGAGGTCCTACCCCTTATTTTTAATGCTGTCCACAAATACACACACACGTGAAGCAATTTTACCAAATCTGGCAGCGTAGTCTGTTACTGTAAGAGTATCCCTCATAATTTAGAACAACATGCAGCTTAAGGCTGCTTCTAACATGAAAGCCAGTTATTATTGAACACTTCCCATATTTGCAAGTAACACTTGATAGCGCCTACAATTTCCTATTCTCCAAGAGCCCACTCTCAAGGAAGAGGGGCTATTTACTTATTAATTTACTAAGAATTTATGCTGAAAAACCTGGAGCATCAACTGCTTGGCAAGATCAGCAGCCCCTTCCCCACCCCAGATCCCCCACGTAACTGTTCCATCCATGTCAATGTCCCAAACACCACTGGCTTTTTGTATTGCTTTGCGTATTTTTGTAGATGAGCATTTAAACATCTTAATTCAGAAAAAAATAACATAAAATAAAATCAAGAATTAGAAAATGAAAGATTTCCAAAACAAACCTGCACTTTCTGAAAGTCCTCAGGGACAGGCACACAAGCACGGTTCGCAGCATAAGCTGTGACTAACGCAAATCCTAATAACCCTGTATCCATTACCAAGAGGATCTAGACATGAAATCAAAAGACAGTTAACAGAGAACTGTGCATCTAACTCCAGACACCTGGAGTTTAATTACGTTTCACAACAAGGCAAGCATTGTTGTGATCCACTGGAACTTGAACACAGTTATCACCAGTTTCCGCCAGTCAACACACACCAAGATCTTAAATCAAGGCTGTGAACAATGAAGCCAAGTTTTCCTTTTCAGTAATTTTATTCTAATGTGAAACATGAAGAAACAAGCACCCAAGTAACTCCAATATAGTGTGAAACTTTAATAAAAGTTGTTTAAAAAAAAAAGAAAGAAACAAGGAGCAAAATTGGAAAGGTAAACTGAAAGGCTTGACTCCTAATCACATCCTTCTGCCATCAGCAAGGGCACTTTCAGACTTCCAAAAGGAAAATAAAATCAAGGAAACAAAGATCTGCTGTTGAAACATTACTCCCAAAGACTGTTGAAACGCGTAACATGAAGCTTCAGAGACAGACAGTTTTATTAACAGAAGGCTTAATTTTGAACAGTATATACAAATCACATGACTTTTCCAAAAGGTGGGACCACCTATGATCTGTCAAAACAAAATCACGCTAATGAATTACAGAAGCATCTGTGTAATGCGACCGCCTCTTTATTGAAGTACACCTTTATACAATCCTTCCACACATTCCTGTACTGGGAAATCCTCTCAGGATGCAGCGCTGCACAGGATTGCAAATCTCTCCTACACACCACATGAATAAAACTGTTGCCACTTGCACCTCTCAGTTTTGCCTGACCATACACTTCAGTGTTCCATGATATGCAACACCAAAAGGCACTGTTTTTCTTTGTCCAGGAAACAAAACAGTTTAAAGTTTACTATGTTTAAGTACAATGATTTGCAGGGAATAGCAGGATTTTTTCAGGCAATGTCCAAGTCTCAGAATTTATCATAAGCTAAGCAAGGATGAACCAAAAAAAGTCTACTTTTCACTTGTGCAATTACTTCCTTTTCAATTCGCTGGTTTTCCACGGAAGGTTTTACTGCACAGCAAAGAAAATGGCAACTCTTATACAGACTTTGAATACAACAGCACAACTTTATTGCAAAAATATATAGCAAACTCAGTATTTTCAAGTTTTGGAGAAAAATAAATTTTATCTCTGAATTCACCCATAGCAGTAATTCATGACAGAGTTGCTGAAGAGTTTCTTTCATATATGAACTAGTTTAACACTTTAGCTGGACTCCAATCTTCTACTAATAATCACCACTTTGGTTCTCTTAGCAGAGACTCTATGTAAGGAGTTCAAGAGACACATGAGAAATACAACATCAATATCCAACTAGTGTCAAAGATCCTATCCCAACTGATTCATGTAATCCTAACAAATCAAGCTACTTAAACAATAATGAGTATTTTTCAAGTTGTTACTTCTACTGCAAATGTTTTAAGTGTACTACAAAACTCATATGATGTTTGAGGTTAGCTATACTTGTGGCAAAAGTCTTATTCTGCACAGTTATAATTGCAATATATAAATAACTAAAGGTTATTCCACAAAGAACAGCTTGAATTTTACAGAACGATTCTGCTCATACTCATAGGAATTAGTTTGGTAGACACATCAGCAATGGGCATAATTCAACTGTTCATACAGTGAGAATCTTGGAAAAAAAGTAAAGATACATACACAAAACAATTAATCTGTGTACACTGAGAATTCATTCGGTTGCAGAGTAAAATCAGGACTTTAAACAAAGCTTTGACCTGTAAACAAAGCAAATTCAGCCAGCTTTTAACCAAATCTAGAAATAGCTATCTATTTTACAATGGCTTGCAAGAGCACCCACTGAAGAGCTTCACTGACTTCATCTATTTCCCTTATCCAAAACTATGTAAAACCAATCTAAACTCCTTGATAAGCACTGTGACCAGTAAAGGTTACCAAACTGCTATGGTGAATAAGAATCTGTCTGGCTTCTCCACAGACTTGTACAGGAAAATCCACTGCGCGTCTCTCCTCGCAGTGGCTCTTATGCAATGGTTAACCCAGTGCTCTGTCTTATCAAAACCAATCTGTTTTACAATTTAAACAATCCACAGGTTCTAGCCTGGAAATACTATAAAAACCAATCCGGATGCATTTATCACAGCACTATGAATATCTATTCTACAACTACTTCATATTAACAGTTACCCTAAAACAAGTTTTACTTTTCTGGAGCCTATAGGCCTGTCGTTTAAATCAACAACTGCTGCCATAGCTTCATCACGAGACTCAAATGCAACCATTGCTTCTCCAGTGGGCATGCCTTTTTCATTGTATTTTAAACACACTGAACCAGGGATCACTTGATAACCATAAAAGAAATCCAAAATTTCATCCACCGAAACAGTAAAGGGCATATTTTGCACTTTAATAACAGTTGGTCCTGGCTTCCCAGAGGCTGTTGCAAAACCAGGGGGTCCACCAACATGTATATTTCCTGGTCCAGGTCCAAACCCTGGAGGTCCACTTATATGTCCATGACCACTAGCAATCCCTGGAGGACCAGCACCAAAGGCAGGGGGTCCACTTACATTGCCAGGACCATTACCGAAAGCCTGAGGACCTCCTGAAAAACCTGCTGGTCCACTCAAATTGCCAGGGCCACCCGCAAAACCTGGGACCTCAACACCTGCACCAGGTAAACCGCCAGCTGCAACTGTAGGCATCCCTGGTCTAGAATCGGGAAAACCACCTACTCCAGGCGGAGGTAGAGGGGGACCAAATGAGCCAGACCCGCTGAAGTTACCAGGGAAATTAAACGGAGGACCATTGTTTGCATCTTTCGGATTTCCCCCCAAGAAAACATGCTCATCCCCACCAGAACCCTGTGCTCCTGGCACAGCCGCGTTTCCTTGGATCGGAATTTTCAGTAGCTTTTTCCCTTGAGATGGTGGGTTTCTCTCAATGTCTCTCATTTCTTCTAGAGTTATCAAACGCAAAACAACATCTCTTCCATTCAGTTTTTTACGGTGCAAACGTTCTGCCTTACGAGCATCATCTTCAGCTTTAAACTGAACCAGAGCTTGTCCTAAACCTTGCCCATTATTATCAACAAGAATCTGTACAGCATTTTCTTCTACTGCCAGTCCCTCTAGAAACTGAAGGATTTCCATTTTTGTTATGTTGTATGGAATATTAGATATATGCGCACACAGTTTTGGCGAGCCTGCATCTCCCTCAGCATTCATGAGGATTTCTCTCTGGTCATAGTTGTAGTTCTGCAATCTTTTACGAATCAAATCTATCTTTTCTAACATTGCCTTTTTAGTAATTGGATGAACTTGAATAAAGCGATTCCCTATGTACTGCTTATGATGACACAAAGCTGCTTTATAATCAGCTTCATTCCTGAATTCAACAAACCCCTCTCCGATCGCCTTTCCATTAGGTCCATAAGCAATATAAATGCTGTCCTCAACTATATCCAGCTTTTTAAAAAAATCTATCACATGTCTGTTCTCTGATTCAAAGGGAAGACCTTTCAGATAGACACAGAAACCCTGCTCATGGGGTGATCTTGACCGTGACCTTTTCTGTCCACTAGGAGATTTGGACCTAGAATGAGCCTGGGGAGGAGGTGGGTGGGACTGCCCAGAGGGACCCAAGGTTTGCTTGAAAGTTATGTGGCCTCCAGCAGCCACCCACTGTCTCTCTGTTGCAGGACTAACTTCAACATAGCGCTGAATCATCAGCATTCTGTTTCGCTTCAGTGCTTCAAATGTATCTTGAGGAGAAAAAAACTTAACTAGTCCATTTCCATTATTCCGACCTACATGATCCTTCAGCATATGGACCGCATCCACACGGAGCCCAAGGAAAAAGTCTTTCACATCAGCTTCTGTTGCAGAAAAGGGCATTCCATGAACACTGACATACAAATCATCTGGATTGATTGGAATTGGCTTGACACTACTTTGAGAATTCAGCTGGATAGGATTTACAGGATTCATGGGACCAATAAACAATGGATTCAAGCCGCTGTTCATATTCACTGCTGCTCCAGACCCATTCATTCCAGCAGGTAAAGGTGCTACGGGTGGAGGATTCATAGGAGGCATTCCTGACATGGGAGGCATAGGTGTCATTGGAGGTACAGGGGGCACAGGGGGTATTGGAGGAACCGGAGGAACAGGAGGCAGAGTGGGTACAGGAGGTGGAACAGGTATAGGGGGAATAGAAGGCATTGGTGGCAAAGATGGCATAGCTGGGATAGGAGGGATTGGTGGAGGAGGTACTGTGTTCATTGGGGATGCTGTGCTAGGTATAGTTGAGCTAAACGTTGGGCTACCAAAGGTACTCCCAAGATTTGGAGGTGCACTCCCCATACTGGCAGTAGAAAATGTGGGTATGTTTTTATTGCTTTCGTGCACAGTAGTAGCAGCAGTTACTACACTAGGAGAAGGATTATTAAAGTTAGGTACAGTAGTAGGCAAGTTAACCCTTCCACTCATTCCAGAACTAGGCGGGGGTCCCGATCTGCTAGCATTTGCTGGTGGCATATCTAGATTGGCAGTTTCGAAACGCCTACGACTGAGTTCTATCATGTTCTGCATTTCAGTTTTACTGCTCAGCAACAGCGTTACTTTCGACCCTTTAATTGTACCACCTGTGCGCATCATACCAAGCCTGGCATCTTCATCAGTGGCAAAAACGATGAAAGCCTCACCCAGTTCACCCCCTACAATATGCACGCCCCCATCAGGGATGGTCAATCCAGAGAAGAAGTGGCGAATGTCCATGGTCCCCGCCACAATCGGGAGACCTTGCAAGCGGATGACCACAGCCATGCTGCGCTGAAACAACACACACCTGCAGATGAGAAAAGGCAACGGCCATGTCAGACTACTGTTTATGACACCATGCAATTACCTACAGACACCACATTTCTTTACATACACCTAACAACATCTTGCAAAGATTAAGCATGTTCATACTCCAAGTTCCTTATTCACATTTACTTCATACAGATTGAAGTATTAAAACATTTACCAACATCATCAGTACATATTTTTTCACTAGGATTTCCAAAGTAACTGTTAAACTGAGACCCACAAGTGTCAGTAAAAAATCAAAACAAGAAAAAAACCTAAAACACCTAAGAAACATCAAAAATCAATAGATGAATATTTAATGGAACATAACCAAAATGAATATTTCAGCGAAGCAAATAAAATCAATTTACCACACACTGATATATATGGTATCCCCTGTACCTGGCAAAGTGACTGCAGAAAATTAAGCACACCTATGGGAAATGGAGTTCTCTCTGACTAGGAGAGGGATTTGATCTCCTCGCAGGTGAAGACAACTGAGAATACAACAGTGTGTTATTTACAAACAAAAACCTGTTATGGACAACCAGCAAGAGTGAGACTCTCCCGTCATCTGACAGGAGCCATCTGGATGATACTGATCTTCCATATTTCTCCTAGCAAAGGTAGGAGGTCCAGGTAAGCATGAAGCTATTAACAGTTATAAACTAGTCCCAGACATTTTGTGAGTATACAGACCTCACCTAAATTAGTATCTATGCATTTCCTAGCTTGATATTTGGCCTTTACAACTTTCAGAACAAGGCACTTTGTAATAGTTGCAGATGTTCTACATAGCATTACACCTTGTCTCAGGCACAAGGTAAATGGCTTTTACCTCTGCAGCTGAGGTTAGCTGAAGCATAAAATCAATGCTGAACATTAGATTACAATTACCTTGTGCACATTTTATTGAAGAGCCTGAGGTCATATCAGAAGTTCAACATAAACAGGAGAGTAGGCAATTTTCAATTACTCTTCACAAACTTCGAGTAAAGACTGAAAGTGTCATATTAATACTATCACAATTCACTAGTTCAGAAGCCAGCCTCTCATCCTAAACCATCAGCAGGTAGCACCTTGTTTAACCTGAGCCACTTCATCTCTGAAACTTATTGACTTCTCAAGTACAAGCAAGTTCAGTATCTGTGTGGAAACCTCCATGGCTCCCACTGGTCACATACAAAAGCTGTTAATTAAGCATTTGAAATCAAGGATTAACCAGATCATAGAATAATTTAGGTTGGAAAAGACCTTTAAGATCATGGAGCCCAACCAGACAATATAATGCAACACCAGCAGGCAGTGCACCAAAGACTTCTGGCCATATACCAGCTATGACCAAATACAATAAGCAACTGCCTCCCAACATTTTACATTCAGCTAAGTACTGTATTCCAGCACACAGTCAAATCTTGGCCTGGACGAAAGTCTTTTGCCTGACAACATCTGCCTGTCCAGGTCTTCCAATCACTTTAGGTAACATCTTGAATACATCCTTAAGTACTTGGTAAAGAAAGCCACTATCCAACAATTTAACCATGCCCATAAGGCTGAACTCAGTACTTGACAAAAAGAAGAGCAACAATACTATAGGAAAAAAAAGAAGCAATTTTTTCTTTTGAACTTCAGATTATTTAAATAGGTACTTAAGTATTTTGTTCTCTTGCCCAATAAACCAAAGCTAACCCCTTTCATACACTAATGAACTCAAACAACATACCAGGGTATTACAGGGCATTGGCCCACACCCAGCTGACTCCAGGAAAGCCAGAGGACCTTTCTCCCTCAAGGAAACAGCCGACAAGCCCATTGGCACAAAGTCAGCTCTGCTGCTCCAGCAGCTGCATACAACAATCTGATTCCTTACTATACCATCTTGAAAGAGAGACTGGAACTTGCAAGACGAACATGAGATGGTCTAAACAAAGTCTACCTGTACGTACCACTAAGAAACCCCCTAATCCCCCACCAAGGGAAGGCAGCAACAGAAAGAATATAAACTAAGCCTGAGGGATTACTTTTTTTTAAAGCAACTTTCCCATCTCCATGGCGAGGTAACAAAGCAACATCTTGGCATTCAACTCTTACAGTGACACATTTAACTTTATTCTCCAGTTCACTGCCCAACCATTTTCCAACAGCAAAATAAGTGGCCCATCTGAAAAGAAACAGGTCAGAGTAGGAACTATCACACTATGTACACATTTAAGAAAGCATGTAAGACTTACTGCACTGTCTTAAAACAGGATTTTCAAATGATTCGGTAGTTTTACTTTAAATGTGCCTGACATTGATGGCTATCTCTGAAACCAAATTCCAATGGAAATCCTGCCTACTTTAAAAGAGCCATCCTAAAGGGAATTGTAAAACTGAAGTTTACTACATGATGCTACAGGACTGCTTTTGAATTAGATTATCCTGACGCAAATAAATGGTATAAAAGCATCCCTGGTTTTGCACCTACGCTTTGAGAACTTAGATACTACTAATAGCAAATCCTGGTAGGAGGTTTGTATTTTCTCTATTGCCTGTTACACAAAGAAATGAGTTACAGAAATGTTTATGCATCAGGAGTTAAGATATTAGGTTTCTTGTGTTAAATGGGAGATATACTTGTAGTTATTTCCTTACTGACGCAAGTGTTGATGATCTGATTTTGTTGAACAAAGGCAACTCAAGAAGGTTTTTCAGCTCAGATATGCTGGTTTAGAACACCATACATTCTGTAGCAGAACTGATATCTACTGGAAAACTGCATTTACTAATGATTCCATGAATCTAGCCCAGAAGACAAATTAACAAATAAGGTCACAAAAGAATTCTTAAACAGTTCAAGCATCTGAACATTTATATAACTTGTATGATAATACAAGTGTTTCAATCTTGCACTAAATTCAAACTTTCGCTATAAATGCTACGAGATTATCCTGAAGTTTTCTTACCAAGTATCTTATTCAGATCTACTAAATCACTACTGACAAAAAAAAAACCCTAAACAGCTGCTTACACATGCAGTTGCTAGAGAAGCTAACTGCAATGACTTCAGCCCAACTAATTCCATGCATCATATTAAGCAAATTCTTGCTATTAAGCAAGAGCTAACAGTAGCATGGTATGAACGAAAAGAATTTTAAGGACTTCGCTCGTCATATATTTTGGGCAAAGAATATTTTGTCAACTCAAAACATAACTGCTTCAAGTTTTTCAGGATACTAATGCTTTAACATAGTATTAGTACCACTCCTATGATTTAAAGAAAACTCACAAGGACCAAAAGGAACAAATTTCACATTCCTAAACACTTACAAGTCTGCTTCTTTCCAAAACGCACTTAGGAGACAATAACCCACTCACTCAAACTTTCCAACTAGGGAAAAGCAAAGCCTGCTCAAATATTTCACCATTCATTTGTAAAGATCAACATACATGCAGAGGCAACATTAACTTCAGACACAGAATAGGCTACACGCCTGTTAAGTGTGCACTGAAGGCTTTTTGGAGGACTGTTAGAGGTGTTCTCTGCTTTTCCCCCTGTAAAAAAGAGATACTTTAAGGCAGAAGCAGGGTTTGTTGTCATTTTGTGTGTTTGGTACACCTTTAGAGAGACCAGAAGCACAAAATCCTAGAGTTGTACTATGGATAATCCATCCCCATTAGCAACCTGAGATCGAAACTGTAAAGAGCTGCCAACAATCAAGCTGATTCAACTCATCTGATGAACCTTAATCACATGATTATGTCTTGACAGCAACATCTGTAAAACCATCTTCCCAGGGAAGTGGTGGAATCATAATCCCTGGAAGTGTTCAAAAGCGTGCAGAGGAGGGTCCATAGTGATATGGCTTAGTGATGGACTTGGCAGTCCTGGGGTGAAGGTTGGACTTGGGTGATTTTAAAGATCTTTTCCAACCTGGTTGATTCTATGATTCTAAAACCACTGTGTTACACTGGAAAAACTTACATAAATGGAAGAAGTAGCATTGTCAACTTATCTGCTAGCCATTCAAATAAGAATAACTTGGCTATAAGCATAAATCGCTAAACACACCAGACTAGCTGTTTAAGATGTATGCATTGCCCAAGTTTAGAAGATTCAACCTAGCTCCTGGAGAGCATTCAAGTACGATATCCAGGCGGTACACGCATGCACATACACAATATGTTTGGCAATTCTTGGATGAAGATTAAGAACTGGAGCAAGACTGGTATTGTAGGAGGAATTTTAAGTATCCAGCCTGAGACTGTCTTGCAAAAGCCAGAACTGCAAACTACAGTTCTGCCTTTCTGGGTTTTGTTAAAGGCTAAAAATCAACCTTTTAGATTAAGATAGTCATCGCAGAGCTAATTTGAAACTATCCAAGCCCTTTAAATGCTGCAAAACCTAGTTAGAACCCATTGCACACATCTAAACTCCAATAGTTAGAAACATGCAGACTTGTGGCCTGCAGCAAAGTAGCTCTATTTTCCAACAGAGCAAAATCACTGGGAGAATGTTCCAGACTATCACATGCTGATGAAACAACAAAACATTAGTTTGGCAGAAAATTCTGTTTACGAGAACAACATTGCCAGAACCACCATCACCAGTGGGATTCAAAGAGACTAAGCTATAGATCATTTGACCCAAATGTTTTGACACCAATTCACAGATTCCAAAAGCTTCAAATATATCTTAAGATATACTTAATATGCATATAAAGAAGTCTTCAATTCAAAGGCTCTTACCTGCAAAGACAGATGTTTTTTTCTTAACAAGTAGCAGAAGCCAAGCCAATCCTGTGGGCAACCAATTAAAACCAACTTTTAGACTGCAATAAAGAATAAATGGAGGCAAAAATCAATGCAGGCAACACAACAGCAGGAACAGTCCACAAAGAACTGTATATACAGAAAGTTCAAACCTGCAACCACCACAAGGCACTGACTATTGAGCAACCACGAGACTGCATTTTCTAATACCTTATCCCTGTGTGACTTGTTGGCAACTGTACTGCAGTTTTTGTATGGCTTCACTACATGAACGTGCCTCCCACGAAGGATATAAAAAGAACCAGAAAGCATTCAAAGAATCTTTCAAATATTCCCGTCACCAAGAGTTGAACAAATCACTCTTTCAAAGGCAAAGAACAAGAATTCAATACTTGAAACCCCTGAAGCTTAACAAACTCTTATTCCATAAGGACATTCCTTCCTCCACCTGTGTATCTTCTTACTTGAACAAAGCAACATAAAATCCACCTCAGAAAATCTCCCTATAGCTGCACATGAGGAATCCTTCAAGAGTCACAAACTGGCGAAACTAAGCAACATTTTTCACAGCCACCTCTAGACAGCACACAGTATGAAATCCCCACAGAGGAACTGTATTTTCAGTTGTAATCTGTAATTTTATTACCCAAATGCTGAACAAATGCCCAATTTTTCCATCTCCATAGAAAAATTGTCTTCTTGGGTTTACAACTCAACAGAAGAGCCAAGCATTTTAAGTGGCAACAAGTGTATTTTATATCTAAAGAAGGGATGGGAAACTCTTGCTCTTTCATTGCTGAGTAAGCCACTTCATACTAAAACTGTGATTCTTCGGAAAACTATCCAGGAATGAATCACACCAAGAACAGATAACTGCCTCCTCCTCAAACAACACCCAAAAAGCGCCTTTTTCAGTTATAAGCATCATTACCAAAGTGAATTTAGAAGAAGAAGTACTACTAACCCATCCACAAACTCCCTAACCGAGGGAATTAAAACAAACACAGATATATACAGATCTTCCAGGACATGAAGAGCCAACTTACAAGTGAGAAAGATACAACTACACTCTCCATTTACGTTACAAAGGCAAATGCATTTAGGAAAAGACGAGGGGTTTTATTATTATTAGACCTTTAGGAGAAACAAGCAATCCTGTATCATAAGGATTCACCTATATACTTGCATATCTAGCAGTGCCAAACAGTAGCTTACCAAGCAGAATAGAATGTAATCATCTGAAAACAGTTTAATGCAAAACCACACCTGCTTCAAGATAAATCTTTCATGCACAAGGAGCTTTCCATTTTGAACAAAACCCCAAATCATTAGGTGTATTTCCAGTTACAGCAACCACAACATTGCATACGTTCCTCTTCACAACACTGAGAACAAGCTGAAGATTCGCAGTGGACTAAGACAACACGCTATAAAGTGAAACACAAACAAAACCAAGCACCGTTCTGCAGAAAAAGTGCAAACCTCCACTCTGCTGCGTTAATCTTTCCACCGAACACCATCTACATTTGTTTGCAACTCTCAATTCTCTCAACGTTAAAGAAAACCATCCACCACTCCTGAGATAAAGCCATCCTTTCAGTCAACCCGGTGCGCAAGAGCATATTAACTAAGAACAGGGACTACAGCACAGGTGCTCCCACACAACGCTGACACCGCAGCTCTGGGGCTTCGCGGGAGACTCTCCACAACACCCTTCCAGCTATACCGAAAGCACCACCATCCCCTGGACACAAACAGTCAACGGAACCACCTGAAGAGTCCACTAAGGGAAAACCTGCCGATTTTTCTACCTAACTCCAGCAGATTGAGGTAAGAAAATCACTAAGAAGAATGGGTAAGTTTAAAACCAACTATAACTAGAGCCAAGACTGTTTTGAAAGAAAGCTCACATAGGCTCCTGGTGTACTTCTGGGACCCATCTCAACACCAGTCTGGTGAGGTTTTGGAGACCTGGGCTCTTACAGAGCTGACTTTTTTTAGTGAATAAGAGCATTACGTTACTACAAGGCAACTCCACTGATATTTACAGGGCAACCCCGACGAGCGGAGGCAACGCCGCAGGCACCAGGAACCTTATCCCCGCAAACTGCGGAGCGTTTACCTCGCTTCGTCCCCCAGGGCTGGGCCAGGAGCAGCCACCAGCGCCCAGCCGAGCTCGCACTGTACAAGCCCCCCGGGACCGGCTCCACGCCCAAGGGCCGAGGCGCCAACAACGGGACCGCGCCACCGGGCGCGCAACTCCCGCGGCCCCGCCGCTCCCGGCCGGCGCGACCCCCGCACGGCCGCCGCCACAGCCCCCGCTCGGCCTCCGGCACCACCGCAAGGTCACTTGGCCGCCCCCGACAGCCGGGCCCTCGGCGCCTGCGCTCGGCCCGCACATACTCACCTGCCCGCGCAACCCCGCGGGGCTCGGGGCGCGGCCGGAGGGAAGGAGGAAGGGAGGAAAGGAGCGGACCGGGGCCGGCCCGGGCCCCTCGGCCTCAGCGCGCCGGGCCGCGGCGAGGCAAAAACGGCCCCGCTCGGCGCCCCAGGCCCGCAGCGCGGGAGACGCCGCCCGGCCCGGCCCTTTGTGCGCGGGGACGCGTGCCAGCCGCGCCGCGCCCGGCCTCCCTCCCCTCGCCTCGCCGCCACGCCGCGGGCCCGCAGCGCTGGGCAGGGCAGGCGGCGCGGCCCGGCCCGCCCGGGCGCCGCCGCGCTCTTACCGAGGGATCTGTACGGGAAAAAGGGTTAGAACGGAGCCGACCCACCCCGGGCCCCGCTGCGCGCCGAGCCCAGCGCCACCGACCGCGCAGCGACACAAAATGGCCGCCCCGATGCGGCGCCGCCAGCGGAGGGGCGGGAACGGCGCAGGGCGTGGCGGGCGGCGCACGCGCGGCCGTGGTCCCTCCCCTGAGGGGCGGTGCGGGAAGCGGCGGGGTCGCTGTGGTGAAGCGCCCCTCGCCCGCGGACGCCGCAGCCCGAGGCTGGGGAGAGCAGCGCTGGGTCTATGGGTAGGGTCCGCTGAGCTCCGTCTGGTGCAGCAGTAATGCGGAGACAGTGACACGTTGTATCGTGAAGTCAGTGATGGTGTAACTAAGGGGTGATTGCTGAGGAACAGCTGAAGAACAGACACCCCTCAGGAGATGCCGTCGCTGGGCTTCAGTGGACACAGGTTCTGCACCCAGTGCCCATTTTCAAAGGAAAAAACTGCTGCAAAATCTGCTGCAAGAAACAAAATGAATCATCCCCTCACACTGCGAACACTTCGGCGAATCTGGGAGTTCAGCAATTCAGTTTAGTTGTTCTTCACCACTTAACAGAACCCTGGGCCAAACTGATGAGTGTGCTGTCCTGAGGTGAGAGGATCAGGCCCAGGGGTGCTCTGCACCACAATAACCCCCACTCCACAATTTGTTTCCTTTTATATCCCCTCTTTCTACTCCCAAATTCTCCTCCTTTATCACTATCATCCCCTTCCAATAAACTGTCCACACTTGTTGATTTTCTCCCTCATCCAGCTACCCTGCAGTAGGATAACAAAAGGGCAGCCCTGAAGTATCCCAGGCCATAAGAAACCTGAGGCTTTTCAGCTTCTGTGCAATGTGAAAAACTACTTTTTGTTGCTGAAACAAAGTCTGGTGGAGACATTTGTGACACTTATCGTGAGGGCCAGCCAAAAATATATACGACCAAGCTACATAATCTTCAGTAGTACTCTAGACCATGTCTGTACTGATGCCATGAAGGCGCACTGGAGAGCAAGTCCCAATGCCTTGCACAGCTGCTGCAGACCAGCTCACGTTCCCACACCTCAAATGTTCTGGTCTGTGCCGCAGCTCACCTGGAGCAAAGTCTGGAACAGATGCCTGTGACACAGACTATTCCACAGGTCTCCAACTGTCTTCACAGCCATACCCAAGTCTTCATGGGGAGAAGATGGACAGAAGCAGATCTGTTGTAGAGTGGGTGCAAGGGAACAGAATCTTGGGCTAGTATTAGGAGCATGACAAGTGACAAAGGGTACTGAAGAGGAGCTGGCAGCATGATGGACCCAGGTACCAGTAACAGGAGGAAAAGTGGCTCTGGAAACACTGGCAGGCAGGAGGTTACAGGACAGGAATCATTGGTAACCATATCCAATACGCTCCCTTATAACATGTATTTGGTGGAAGGTAGGCAGAAGAGAATAGTGTTAGAAAGGAATGGTATTTGCCTTTCTTAGGTACTAGGAAACTACTGAGAGCAAGCTAATTTATCCATCTCCTTCACCCAAAACAAAACTGAAGGGTGTCAGGGTATCCAATTACAGGAAAAAAACACTGAGAACATTGTAAAGTTTCACCTGTATTTTTAAAGTTTCTGTCTATAAAGGGCTTCATCTACTCAGTTTTCCTGGCCTGTAGCAGACCCCCACTGTAATGTCCCCTGTCCTGCCCTTTAATATTGACCCATAAGCTCTTGGTTGGCTCCTCATCCATATCCAGGTGGAAGAGGGTGACACCAACTCCTCATCTCCCCAGCCTGTCCTTCCTGGAGAGCCTGAGTCCTTCTATCCCAGAACTGCAGTCATGGGGAGCCATCCTACCAGGTCTTTGTGACTCTGTAATGTTGTAGCCCTGCAGGCATGTGCATGTCTAACTCTTCTTGTTCACTCCCCATACAACTAAGTGAGGCCTCAAAGAAGCCAGCTTGTGGCTGGAGTGGCTGGAATTTCTTTATGTTGCTCTTCAGGTGCTCTCCTGCTGACATGTGACTGCTCTAAAAGCTTTAGGCATCTCCTGCTGGCACCAGCATCAAACTGGTAGGTGTGGGATGGATTCATGTTCCCCTCCTCTGTGAACTTTCCCATACAAAACCCCTTAACAGCATTCAGTGATGTGCAGCTCCATGTTCAACCTTGGCATTACTTCTGTCTGTTAATGGGGAAAGTATCTCCACTATAAATTCTTCCTCATCATTATTAACAGTGTGAATGAGTTTCCCCAACCTTTACACATAGAATTTGTACTTTAAATCTTACAACAGTTCAGCCAGAAGGTGGATTCAAAAAGAGTGAAAGTAGCCAAGTTTAAGTCTTATCTATAATTTTATCATCCATGAAACACAAAGAACAACTTCATATAGTTCTAAAACATACTGGGAAAACATTATCACATTCTTAATCCAGAAAATATGTAAAGCCCAGGAATAAACCAGCACCCAGACACCACCTCTAAAGCCTATTTACGCATATGGCAGTTTAAAAAATGTTGTGATGAAATATAAGGTGCCAGCCCTACAATACTGGAACTGCTAAAGCTAGTAATTTCAAACAGAACAACTGAGGATTAGCTCTGCATTACAACCAGCCAGTCAGTCCTTGGTAACAAAGAAAGCACAAGCTTCTGTAACACAATCCACCTTGTGAGACTTCAGCTTTTACATCACATGGTTTATCCTCGAGGTAGATGCCATCCAGAACTGAAGACGTACTGTCTGTATTACATTCAGCAGCTAATACAGCATCCATCAGTCAACAAAACCAACTGAAAGCTGTCTGCTCATGCAACTGAAACAAAGGCACTTTGCAATACAGGGTTAAGTTTCCTACTGGAAAGACCAACAAAGGTAAGAAAGGAGAAACACTGACAGGAATTAATCTCATCAAACCCTGTTTAACAGACACTTTCCCCACTATCTGCAGGGAACGGATTCCCATGGAAGTCTGCAGTCAGACAGAAGTACAGTCTGTTACACAGAGTAAATTCCAGACAAAACATACAGCCTCCACCAGGCAGGACTCCCTGAAGTGACAGAAGCCAACAGCCCATCGGCAAACTGTGAGTGACAGCAAAGGATCATGAGGGGAGGGGAAAACACACAACAGAAAAACCCAGACTGCATTAAGACATTGCACTTCATCTGCTCTGCCCACCACCACTACCACTCATGTTCCAACTGAACTAGTGCTGCAACTGAAGCTGACATATTCTGCCTATCCCCCTCCTGCAGTCATTCCAGTTTTCTTTGCTTACTGAGAAGAAAACTGCATGGAAAAACACAATGGAGGGGATAGCAAAGTGCATCATCATTGCACCATAAACTCTGTAACACAGAGGATGTTTAGGATTAATGCACACTAGTGTGAACAAGCATTACAAATACTCTGGTTAAGAAAAAAAATGTTCTTATCTGCACATACAACTTAACTGAGAAGGCACATAGCCACACTGAGGCATCTTCTTCCTCTAGAAATGCTGAGCTGATTCCCACCTGAGGATCTCTCACCATACAACACATCTGAGCAGCACAAAGGCAGCGGCTGCTGCAGGATACCCTCCTCAAGCAGAAGGAATAGGCAGCCTGGCTGCAGGGGAACAGCTACACGAGAGCTCCTCTCACCAGGACTCCACTTGCCCACAAATAACACACTGATTTCATTTTCTTATCAGAAAATGCATCAACAAATTAATTCTGCTTTAGCATAAATTTCTGCATGTCAGTATAAATGCAGTGGGTGTTAAATCATCCTGCCTGTCTCCGGGATAAAGACTAATTTCCATTTTTGGCTTCTTGGACTCTGTGATCAGAAAGGGTCATTTTCTAGACAAATTGCAAGTGTCAAAAATCAGAAGTGCTGCATAATTTGCTCAAGAATGCACAGAAAACACATTTTAATCCACACCTAGTCCACAGATAGCGATGTTTTCTCAGTGCTGAGTCCATTTAATACTTTTGAGGTCAATTCCATCCTGCACCATTTCCCAGAGAGGGCTGTAAAGAAAGGAGAAAAATGAGGGTTCAAACACACAGGACAACATCAACAACAAGAATCAAACAGACAATTTCATCAGCTACACAAGAAGCCAGTAGGTACCCATCTACCTGCCTTCCTCTTCTGGAGGTCAGTGAGCTTCAGGTGATCAGCCCTCAACTGTGTCCTCCACCCAAAATACAAGAGAATGCCCTGCTTGCTCCCACTTTAGGCATTAAGTACTGATGTCTCAAAGACTGAGCCCTCTCATTTGACACTGTCCAGATGAGTCAGGAGTCTTCCACTTTCACCAAAATAAAACAACTTATGGATACATAAACTCAGTAATACCATCTGTGGCTTAGAAACTTCCAGGTACTGCCTTAAGTGCCTGCCCTACTTGCATTCTTTCTCTGACAAAGGCGGGATCTGGGAGAAAGTTTGTGTCCTTATTTGTCACTACTGTTAATATCAGTCCTCTTCCTACTCTGCTTGCTTACAGAGAGACACCACCAGATTTTTGAGGTAAACAATTACTTTCAACTAAATCCAACTCTTAAATGACGACCACACTGAAGAAGTCTTCACATTCAGTAAGATGGCAGCTCACCTCATTTCCCTCAGCCTCTTAACATGCTGTATGCACTTCTGCACTGTGTAATCCACCTCCTCCTCTGTAGTGAAGCGACCAATGCCAAATCTAAACCAAAAGAAAACCGTCAAGGACTAGAACTATGCGCCTAAGGAGGGGTGGAACAAATCCACCACCTACTTTTAGGCAGAAAAAAAAAAACATTCGGAAGCATTAGGAAAGACCACTCCACACACCTTATAGATGAGTGAGCCAAGTCCTCATCTGCTCCGATTGCCCGCAAAACATAGGAAGGCTCCAGAGAAGCTGATGTACAAGCACTGGGGAAAGGGAAGGCACTGTCAAGCTTCTGTTCACATGCAGATGCCACACTGAAGTAACACTTCCCTAACCTCCTCCAAGAACGAACAGGTCACTTACAGACATTTCATGCTACTAAGACTTTTTACAACAACCTGTATTGGCTTCCCCAGCCTCTTGGAAACCACCCTGAATACAAGCAAGAAGAGTGGTATTTCTGCTGCTGAAGAGAAAGAAGAAATGGGAGGTTATTAGAGGTGAATGAGTTTTATAGATTAGGAGCATGAGATAACCGGTAACAAGAGAGAACACAGATAAAAGAGTAAGAATAAACACAACACCAAGCCGAATCAGTGGGAAAGCAGACTAAGAGGTGGCTGAAGAGAAAGCCGTATAAAAAAGACAAAGGAGCCAAGGCAGAACTAGCCAGAGAAGAAAACAAACAGCCAGAACATTCAAAAAGTTAAAAAAAGCCTTTACAAGTTGCTGTTTGGCAGCAGAACAAATAAAGGAAAAAGAGTGCACAGAGGAATCCAGAGCAAGATGATCCAGTTATTGTTCGCAGCAGAGAGAACTTCCATCTCGAGCAGTAGGCAAAACTGGTTCCATGTTGTTACTCAATTTTCACAGGCTTCAACACGCAGCAAAAAGCAGTGTCTCAGAGAGACTTTCAAATTACAGAAGTGCTCAGCTTCAGAGAGAGTCATGTGCAGACTTGTTCTTCCCATTCACAGTGCCAGCGTACTGTGAATCAAGATCTGCTGACCACTTTGTTCTCATAGGTGAAGGAAGGAAGGCATCTTTACACTCATTAACTGCACCAGAGGCATCAAGCTTGTCTTAGAAATGTTATTCATTGCTCCTGTAGAGTCAACAGAGCTCCATAAAGTGTATTCAATTTTCTCTCTACTTTTGCATTAAACACAGGCCATATGAGCTAATTTAGTTCCAGTATTTGTCTGGGCAATTACAATCTGCCACTGGTGTGAAATCCCACTGAAGGACAGAAACTGCTCAAATGCTGGCAGCCTTTAGAATGAGTGAGTCACTGGCAGTTACATGTCAAGGCTATCACAGGCAATCAGTCTACAAGGCTGGCAGGTAGAAATTTCTAGATTGTTTTTCCTGGTTTGGGGGTCTTTTTTGTTCAGTTTTTAATTTTAGGGTGAGTAAATCTGACCTTCATTCAAAATGTGGCATTTAAACATCTCAGAATGAAATCCATGCCAGGCTGACTCAGTAACCCAACACACAGATACAGGGCACAGAGACCACTCCTTAGTTTGTACCTCCCTCAGCAGATGTCATTTTCTCTCCAAAATTCAACTGCTGCCCACACATTCCACCTACCTTCCTGAAGAGAGAGCCACGTCTTTCAGAGCCATCAGCAGACTCTCCCCTTCCACATATGCAAAAGATAAATTGATGCATCCTACAAATAAATGAAACAGAAAATAAAACTTCCACCAGCTGAAACTGAGGGTAAATCCTACATCTCAAGGCAACACTTGCACAGTGTGTAGCTAAAGTGCACTACTGAGTCATGGCCACTAACACAGACAGTTCTAATGGGCTCAGGACTCTGCTCACATTACCTGGGTAGCGATGCTCTTTGTCTCCATTCATAACCACATCAGGAATTTCATTCATTATTTTTGTAACCAGTCGTTCTGCCAGCTGTGAGGTTCGCTTATGGTCATACTATAAAGAAACCAGAAAAGAGACCAGAATAAATACAGAGCACAGTTTGACCTTGCTGGAACTGCTTTGCGTCATCAGTTGTGTGCAGGTGAAGCAGCTGGGTTTGGCTAAAGCAGGGAAAGAACACATCTGAAAAAGAAACCATCAAGCTTTGCCTGCTCTAGTGATTATTCTAACAGAGAATTACCACTTTGGTCCTTGCTAGCTCAGCCTCCAAAAATATCCATAACCATTCAGAAAGATCTGTATGTACAAGCTGCCAAATTGGCTTCCATAAAAGAACCGAGTGCTTTGTGTTTAAAGACGAGTCAGGTAATGCGTAAGATGACGCATTTTGCAACATAAAAGGGTATCTATTGTGGTAAGTGCCCCTTATTTCCTTCAGAGCTCTCAAACTGTACCACATAAAGACATGGTTTTGCAAATGACTCTAAACTGTGCTTTTACAACACAATCTACACAGCAAGAACTGCCCACACGCAGTGTCTTGTTCTAGACTGGAACATGATGTCCCTCACCATACGCTACTGCTTCTGGAGCGCATCAGCTCTGATGCAGACACACACATGCAATTCATGATTGTTTACACGCTTGAAAAAGCTTTAGTCTCAAATATTACTTGATTTAGAAATGCCAATCTCTGCTGGGCAAGGAAGAGAATCCAGATGTGAGGCTTGTGCAGCCTCTAACACAGCTTCCATAACCGCCCAGCTCATACAGCAGACTTCTGCCTCTCTCCCAGGAAGAAGCTTGATCCTGTACATACAGACATCTGACCTATGCATCCCACTGGCACTATATTAAAGGATTCTTACATTCCAGCTGTAAGGAATGTGTTGGTGCCCACAAACAGATAAAACAGCACACAGGGGATTAGATACCAGACCGAGCAAATAAACTGTTCAAGCTAGGAGAAAAATAATTCTTAGTTGAAAAGCTGCAGAAAACTTGAACTTACATACATTGACTAGGTACAATAATGGGCTAGGAAGTCTAATTTTCTTCCAATATACATTACATAAACATGATTGATTCCATTTCAGAGATGCTGCTAATAAATGTGCGCAGAAGGGAGAGCTGAGTACAAGCACTTAAACCTGTATTTCACTGAAACTGTCAATGGTAAATCTGTTGCAGAAAAACAATATTCAAGCCACTTCAAAAAAGAAACTGAAGAAAGCTGAAAATCACCTTCCAGCTGCCCAAAACATCCTTGAACATCTCAAAACATTTACTCAATGTTAAACACAAGAATCCAGTTTAACTCAGGCACATGGACACAAAAAGACTGAAGGAATCTAAGACTTATCTGGCCACTTTATGTTCTTTTCTGGAATCCAGGACAATCTCCCACATACCTCCATCTCCTGCTGTGCCACCTCACACGCTGCACCCAGGCCCACTGCTAAAGGGGTGGGCACTGTCCCAGATCTCAATCCTCTCTCCTGGCCTCCCCCACTCTGCAGGGGCTCCAGCCTAACACGTGGTCGGCGACGAACATAGATAGCACCAACCCCTGGAAAATGAGGAAAGCTGGCTTAGTATATATCCAGTTCTGAAACGATGAAAAGGGATTCCAAGGCTTGGAAACATTCCTTATTTCCACAGAAAACACACATTTGGACACCTCACTGGAGAGAAAGGTAATGAACACTCTAGGAAGTGGTGTCTGTTCCAACCGTTCATGTTCCTCCTCACTCAGGCTCCCAGCCATGGGAGAAGCCCAGTTTCTCCCAGTGTGCTTCGGCCACCTAAGGACTAAATACTTCCCTTCCCTCTCACAATTCCTGTGCTGAAATGAAGTTCACCTCTTTGCACTGAAGTTTTTAAGCGCAGATATCTCATTCACTGATGTTCATTTACTGACTTCCAGCTGAAAGCTCTAGAACTCCTTTCTCTGGATTACCAAGCCAGCACCAGTCCCAGGAGTCCTCTCCCTTTCTTCTCTTTAGGGAGACTCATCAGTAGCACCAGTTTCCAATGGGCAGATCAGATGAACCAGATTTGACAGCCAGGCAGTGTCCTTCTTTCATTTCCTCACCTAAAAACTTGATTTTCATGCCTTCACGTGCCTTGGCTTATCCTAACAGGTGACTCACCACAAGAAGAATGGCTGCAACTTCTGGTCATAATAAGTTATGAAATGTCTGTCACCTGCCCAAAATTACTGGTTGAAACCTCAGTCCTCGCCCAGAGACACGTCTTTAGCTCTCAGAGCTCACACAGAAAAATACAACATATTGAAAAAATAGTCATTTTGCCTTTTGTTTCTGAATAGCACATTATATATATATATATAAATACAGCAAACCTGACTTCCGCCTTTCTACATCCAGTTTTACAAACTGAATGAACCATGCCAATTGCTAAACTTTTACTGTTTGGGAGTCAGCTAGAAAATCCATAGCCAGATTTTAAACTCCATTCTGCAAAGATGCATAAATGGAGTTGAGGAGAAGCCACTGGAAGTAGAAGGCAACCAAAAATCACTACAAATTTAAACTTTCCAGTTACCTTTTAACCTTCTCGTTGCAAGCTGCAGTTGGGCCGAAACTTTGCCCTAAAACCTAGTTATTTCAACTGCTTCAGCATCAATGCTGCTTTGCATCAAGCAGATGACTCCTGAAGAGCCACAACTCCTAACGCTGCCACCATTATAAAACAGTGTCTCTCTCTTTGGCGAAGCCACCTCACAACCCGTCAGCACTGAAGATCCACTTACTGCAGCTCTGTGTCTGGCAGCAGTGCTTGAACTACTCCAAAGGCAGTCCAATAGTTTTCTACAGTTTAAGTAACAGTCACTATGACAGACAGGTTTGACTTCATACTTTGTGTGGTCACCTTAAGGTAGGCATGAAACAAGTCTTTAGAAAAGCATTTTAGTAAGTACCTTTGGGCCCATAAATTTTATGGCCACTGATGCTCATCAGATCAATTTTCATGCTGTTGACATCCATAGGAATTTTACCAATTGCTTGTGCAGCATCTGTGTGGAAGAACACCTTACGCTCGCGGCAGATCTCACCTGTAACACAGCCACAAGAGCAAAACCACTCACATTATCTCATCTAATTGTGATGATTCCAATGATTCCAACTATGAACCAGTTTACAGCAGGGACCAGTTCTGAGGTGACAAGGAAAGAAATGGGTGCTGCTGTGTTTCTTTTACAGAGAAGCATCTAAAGCTATGTAGGAGCTACTCTAGCTGATGCCTAGCTGGTTTAAGCAGGTCAGCAGGTAAGAGGTCCCAGTCTTGGCCTATTAGACCTGCGATCAAGATGTTGTGGTTCCTGTGGGAACCAGAGCTTGACACCAAATATCTCTGGCATTGAAGAGTGGGACAACACTAATGGCCTTAACAACATAAGCACAAGAGGAAAATCAGCTGCACAACAGGATCAGATGCCTGCCACAGGCTGGAAAAGCAGCACCCTCCAGAATGATGCTGTATAAATGCCAGGGCAGAGACAATGCCTGGAAACTCCCTAAAAACTCAAACATCTTACAAAAGGACATCTTGAATACAAAAGGGCAGGAAGAGATGTGTTTTGTCACTGTCATGGTGTTATCAAGGAATCACTGTGACCTGCTTTGCCAGACTGCTCTGAGGTCCCGTCTCTCCACGTGCCCACTCAGAGCCTGGCTCACCTTCTCCTTGTTCCAGAAACCTGGCTCTTCAGCAGCCTTTTAGCCTCCAAACCAATTGTTCATGACTGTATATGGCAATACTGGGGGGAGAAAGGGTGTCACCATCCCTTCCCACCCCAAATACTCCACGTTTCTCCTCTTAAACTCTACAAGTGTTCAGTAACTTGTATGTCAGGTCCATTTGGCCAGTTATCCTAGGCAATAATTTCATCCATCATCCAATTAAAAATGAAACACAAAACACTGCAGCTGATCTGTGCTACAAAGCTGCAATTGCTGTAATGCTCCGTGTAAAAGAACCAAGTTTCATCTTCATTTCCCTTTTAAAGTAAGTTTTTATTCGGGACAGCATTATTATTTATTCCTTAACTATACTACATCTTTTGCATCAGCAGCACTTGGCTATGAAAATATTAAGTAAAATGAAGCAGAAGTGACACTCTTTGGACTCTGGAAGCCACAGTGTACTTACCAATGTCCTGAACTGGCTGCTTTACTCCTATTTCATTATTCACAGTCATTACAGAAACCAAACTTGTATCTGGCTGGAATGCAGCCTCCAAATCCTGGGGAAATATTCAAACAGAAGTTGTGACTAAGAGCAAAGCAAGATGCCTGTGCACACCTTCAACTTGCCAGCAAATCCTACCCACCAGCCCCCTACCAAACCCCTGGGTTCTGACAAACAGTCCTGGCAAGAGGATCCATGTGAATGTCAAATTCCTGTAGGAAGAGGAGTGTGATCAACTGCATATCCTAATCCTGGTATGCACCATGCCACTGGACTCCATTAAATCAAGTCAGAACAGGCTTTTGCTGTGTCTCATACATTCCTCTGAACTTTATGAATTAACCACCCACAAAACAGCTTAAACCACATATAAACGAAGTGAGGTTGGCTATAAGGGAACTGCCCTACATACAAGAAAGCATCATGCAAAGAAAAGAGTCTGCCAAAGTTCCCAGCAAACATGACTAACACTTCTGCACCTGCAGGCCTGATCCCTCAGCCCACCACATACACACACCATCTCTCCAAGCCAGATGACAAGGCCAGAAATAAAACTGATGCTGTCTTGTATTGTAGGACACAAATGACAAAATAAGCATATACAACTTCTAAATCCCAGGGCTGAGGCATGTACACCCTGAAGGGGCAATGCACAGACTGCAATCTGAAGGGAGTATTGTAAATTGCTGTCTCTAATGCCTTGAGTAGCTCAGGTCATGAAATTTCACCACTAAACCCGTGTATCAAAGCCAGCTCTATCCTAGCCATGTACTGGGCTCTCCACAGGGTATGCAGCAGCTCCACCTGCATGGGTATGGATGACAGCGGGTGAATGGTGGGATGAGAGATGGATGTTTTTAGCTGAGGGAAAGTCTAGAGCACCAGACAAAACAGAAGATCCTTCTGCAGCTGTGATGATTTGACTGTGACTCTCATTCTACCTGGTGATATTTATCATCCTTTCCTCTTGAACATTAAGAGGATACAAGGTCCTCCTGAGCATCAATACGAAGCAAGCCCTCCACTATTTCCACTTTCTGTCACTAAACAACTCACCTTCAAATCTATGAGCCCATTTTTTTTAACAGGCAGATATGTGACCCGAAAACCTTCTGTCTCCAGGGAGCGGCAGGAATCCAGCACACACTTGTGCTCTGTTTGAGTAGTGATGATGTGCTTTTTTCTGGATTTATAGAATCTTGCAACACCCTGTCAGGCACAACCCACAAACAAGAGATTTGTCATTCATCACTGAAGAAACAACGTTTACACACCAGGATCAGAAACAAGACATTACTATTTAGACACAATTAATTTGGATCTTCCCTCTTGGCCCCAAAGTCATGAATCTAAAAAGTACTGATGTGTAATTCACACTGTATTTCCATCAGCACTCGTTTTCCAAAGCATCTCTTTTCAAATAGCCTCTGAAAGTGTTCACTGAGAGAAGACACTATTAACAGCTATACTTTATAAAAACATCTGCAATGGAGTCACATGCAATGACGCACATGCCAACCGTTAAAACACTGCCCAGTCTTAGTCAGAAACAAGTTTGTAATCAGCATCTCTGCTGTATTTCATGATAAAGATTCTAACCACTTAAGCAGAAGGGTTATATTTGATACCTGCAAGATAAACATTAATATTAGACTTTGTACTCAAAACCATCTCCTGGGAACCAAAACATCCCAGTATTCCCTCCACGCATGCAGCCGACTAACACAAGCAGTAAGGCCAGGAATGCAAATATTTGCTAACTAACCCAAGATATTAACATTTCAGTTGCTGAAAGCTGTGTACAGTTCTTAACATAATTTTAACATAATGAATAACCATCAGTGTAAACCTTTTACCTTAATTGCCATGTTATTTGCTTCTGTTGCACCACTGGTAAATATAATTTCCCTTGAATCAGCTCCTACTAAATCTGCAACTTGCTGTTTGAAAGACAAATTTGATTTGTTAAGACAAAACAGAGTGAATTCACTGTAGCAAAACACATGCAAAATGTTCTCAAGAACATTCCCCTTAAGCCTCGAAAGGATCACAGCTGGTATCTAATGAAGTTGTGCTACAGGTACAATGGTCTAAATAGCTGCATTAATACAAAATACATAAGGGTCACCAGCAGTAGTGGTTTTAAGCATTAGGCTGCCGTAAAAGAACATGAAAGTTAAGTAGACAAAACCCCAGGATGTGTTACTTTCAAAACAATAAACAAAATCCCATACCTAAGATAAGGAGAATGATACAAAATGGAGTTATCCCAATGACTGCAGCACTTTGTGACCTCAGGGAGCCAAAAATCCTGCAGCACCTTTGCCTGAAATATGTTTTTTGCCATTTCAGTTCCTCTAATCTGTTTTTTCTTGCAATAAATCTGCTATCGCAGAGCTATGTGAGGAGGCGGCTGCTAAACCAGCCCACAGAGAGCTACCTGCAACAGTTCATCATTGCTCTTGGTTTTCCTTCAACACTGAATTTCCTCACCAGCAGAAAAACCACTGCAGAGAGCCAGAGACTCACCTTCCTCGCCTTCTCCATGGCAGCTTCACTCTCCCAGCCATAGGCATGTGTCCTGGAGTGCGGGTTGCCATAGTACGCTGTCAGGTATGGGAGCATCCTGTCCAGGACCCTGGGATCCTGCAGGACACACACCACCCAGCCTTGGACACGGAGAAGGGAAAGCATCCCCTCCACACACCCTGCCTCAGGACTGATGCTCCTGCAGTGTTTAGCTCAGGCCAGATCTCGACCATGTGAGGTTATTACACATTATATGCAACACAGCCTCCAGCAAAGCCAACTGTCTGGCAATTACGTTCTGTGCCCTCCAATTGCATCAAGACAATCACAGAAGAACAAGGTTTTCTGAGCATACGGAATCATGGACTGGTTTGTGTTGGAAGGGACTTTAAAGCTCATTCAGTTCCAACCCCTGCCACAGGCAGGGACGCCTTCCACTAGAGCAGTTTGCTCCAAGCCCCGTCCAACCCGGCCTTTCCTCTGAGCAGGAGAAATACAAGGTCTTAAAAAGCCACGGGAAGTTACTCAGGTATTTTGGTTACGTTCGGTTCTCGCTGCCCCTCAAAGCAATCTCCATCCCCGCAGGCATCAATTGCGGCTATCGCTACTCCCGCAGAGCAGGAGCGGAGGTGCGGGACCCTGGCCAAGGTAAAAGCCCTTCTGGGGTCGGGAGGAGACGGCGGCACACCGAGACCTGGCTCTTACCAGCGGGGTGGTGGCCTGAACGTCCATGTAGAGCGGCCGCAGGGCACTGCTTCCATCGCCGCTTTTCCCTGAGGGAAAGGAAGGAAGGAGCCGTCAGGTACCCGCGGCACTGGCAGCACGGAGCTCTGCTGGGCAGGCCCGTCCGCGCACCAAGCCCCGCCGCTGTCTCTCCCCCCGCGGCCTTACCCGGTGCCGGCTCCACCGCGGCCCCTGAGATCCACCGGACACCGAGAGCCGCCCGCGGGGCCGCCCGAAGCCGCCACAGCATCATGGCGGCGTCACTGCGCTGAGCCGCTGCCCGCCCCTTCCGGAAGCATCACGGAGCGCGCCGGAAGTGAAGGCCGGAGCGGGCAGTGGTGGAGGGCGAGGGGCGAGCGAGGTGCGGGGGGGCCTGGGTCGGTGCGGGGCTCCTGGGGGGTGCGGTAGAAGCCCCGTGAGGTGAAGCGGGCGCCGAGGGCCCCGGCGCGGCGGGTAAAGGCCTCGGTGCCGGGCGGAGGCCGCCGCCGCCGCCCAGGGAGCCGCTGGGGCCGTCCAGGGCGTGAGCCCCGCCTTGTCCCGGGGCTCCGGAGCGGCAGATCCACTGCTTCCGAGCGGGAGCAACACTTCTGAAAGCCGGCAAAGCCTTGGGCACCGCGATCACCGGGACCCCTCCGGACCGGGTTGGTTGTAGAAGTGTTTTAGACCGAACAGTAAATCCACGGGTTTGTGCTTGTGTTTCTAGATGCCTGTAACCGTGGGCCCGTACGGGCAATCGCAGCCCAGTTGCTTCGACAGAGTAAAGATGGGTTTCATGATGGGCTTTGCAGTGGGCATGGCAGCGGGAGCGCTGTTCGGAACGTTTTCCTGCCTCAGGTATGCCGAGGGAATGGTTTCCATGGGCAGGCTGTGACAGGGCAATAGCCAGGGAGAAACTCCTCTGCTCTGCGGTTGGGAGGGGAGGTGCGGGTCTGCTCCTGCCATCACAGAGGTGAAGCTTTGCCAGGGCTCTGAACGGAGAGCCTGGTGTCAGCCCCGGCCTCAGACGGGTCCCTCTGGACATGGGGGGGGCATGAGGGGAGAGCACAGCTT
Organism: Psittacula echo; assembly: GCF_963264785.1. Lineage (NCBI taxonomy): Eukaryota > Metazoa > Chordata > Aves > Psittaciformes > Psittacidae > Psittacula > Psittacula echo. The sequence continues at coordinate 6,685,583 of NC_137747.1, read as the reverse complement.
TGCCTGTGCTCATACGGAGCTTGTGCCGGAGGCTGAGGCTCTGGGAGGTGCGCTCCAGCAGGAGCTCTCTGTGCAGCCACATGCGCAGCCCTCTCCTTCCTCAGAAGCTTCCTGAGGAGCTCTGCAGGCTCTCAGGGACCTGGGTGCCCTGTTCCCTGCACGGAGGCAATTCCCATACTGACCCTGAGTGTTAATGGCAAGAGAGGAGGCAGAGCCGTGGCTGGCGCTGGCGCAATCCCATCGTGAATCAGGGGCAATATCGCACCTTCCCAGTGTGCCAGCACAGGGATAAACAACACTCAGTGCTCCAAGCTGGCTCCTCACTGCCCGGTGCAGGCACACATCAGCCATGGACAGGCAGTACTGAAATAAGCTCCTTCCTATGTTGCAGAACTCATGTTTTTTTAATCTGTGATTAAACAGGGAGATGACCCGACCCAAACCCATTCAATGATCCTATGGTTTAGAGGAGAGCCTGAGAGGAGGCAAAGGCACAAAGTCTGATTTGACAGTGTTCAAAGCTTATGGCTCTCTCACAGATCCTGAAGAGTATCTGTAAGTGGTTCAGTGCCAGCAGAAAGCACAGGTCATGGGTATTTAGAGGAAGCAGTGACAGTGGTTCTGTTGCTTTTGAATGAGCAGCTGTGTTACTTCTGCTGCACCCCAAAGAGAACAGCTCCTTGCTTTTGTAGCTCAGGCACGGGGCACCACAGCATCTCCCTGCACAAGCAGATGTCACTTAGACTGGAGAGGAGGTGTTCGATTTGGGTGCTCAAGCACCTATTATCTGGTTGTACCAGATGTTTGCTGCTGTGTGTCTGTTACAGGCTTCAGCTTCTGTGTAATTCCTGTGTTTTTCTTCTTCTCAGGATTGGCATGAGAGGACGAGAGCTGGTGGGAGGAGTTGGCAAAACGATGATGCAGAGTGGTGGGACGTTTGGGACATTCATGGCTATTGGCATGGGAATCCGCTGCTAACCTGGAGCGTGGGTCCCAGCCCGGAGTGCCCCCGTCCAGCCATTCCTCCTCTGTACCATAATAAAATGTTTGGATACCTGGAAGCAAGAGCTCTTGGTGACGTGGTGAAGGAAGCACCATCTCCTCCTTGCTCTGCCGGTTGTAAACATGCTTTTTACCAAATTTCTACTTTCCTCCCATCTCCTACTCCCACGATGATGAGAATTAATGATCCTTTGTACTACATTAAAGTTCCTGGTTCACAGGTGTAAGCTCGGCCCTCCCGTTTCTCCCTTTGGTACTTGGGCAGCTCTCATGCCCCATGCATTGATGTGGAGCTGCTCTGTTCCACTCGTGTTCCTGAGTCAAGGGGAGTTACCTGTGGCTACTTCAACTCAACTATCAGCTTTCTCCCATGCACATGAGTGGGTTGAAGTTGGCCCCATTTCCAAGTTCCAGGTAATACAGGACAAAAGCAAGGGAGCCCAGAAGGACTCGGGCAAGTCCTTGCAACCAAAAGCGAACTGCAGAGCTCAAGGTCCCAACCAGCCCGGCAGCACGTGGTGCAGGCAGCAGTCAGGGAAGAGCACGGTTACAGGTACAGGTACAGCCATGCTGCAAGAGCTGGAAATCCTTAAACTGCTGGGAAATGGAAAACCCCTCTCCTGCCTTGAGAGCTCATCCTTGTGATGAGTCACAAGGGTGACCTGGACAGCAGATGTGGGTGATGTAACCTGCTCAGGCCTTGAGCAATGCCCTTCCTGCAGCTCTGCCCTCAAGACAGATAATGTGTGTCCCTGCTCTGCAGGGCACCAACTTACAGGGCACTCTGCTGAGGGGAAGACAGAAGCTGTGGCTGCTTCAGCACCAGGTACTTGCAGTGGCTCTTTACACTCCCTGGGCATAGGAAGGGGTCACCCAGAGGAGCTGTGCTGTCAGGACATTGTCCTTTTCACTTCAGTAGGCCTGTAATGTGCCAGGGAGAGCAGTCACTCCCTGCAGCCCTGCCTACATCTGAACTAGCACATGGTTAGTTCAGTGTTGCAACCTCCTGGTATTTGCGGGTTGAAACCAGGCTTATCTTTGCTGCTCCTCTATTTCTGTTTAGGACAGGGTAGCAGCAGCCAAACCTGAGCCAGCAGCCGTACAACCTGTATCTAGTACAAGTGCCATTTCCTCAGTTTTTAAGAGGGAAAACACAGATCTGCTACTAAAAGCCTGCTTTGCTGTCATGTGGCTCAGTAACATGAGCGGAACAGTGCCAGCAACCAAGTTGAGCAGCACGGCTGTTCTGAAAAGCTCCAGTTTTACTCTGAACTGGCAACTAAAACCCTGCAGTCAAAACGAAGCTAAAAGGCAGCTTTGTGTGGTGGTCTTGAGCTGGGTGACACACTGCCAAAACTGCTCTGGGGCAGCACATCCCTGCCTCCTGCTCCCCAGACCATTCTGCAGCTCAGCCACAGCAACACCCACCTGGAGTGGCTGCATTGATGGAGCCCAGGTCACCACCACCTCCTGCCCTGAGCAGCAGCAGCACCTCTGCCACCCATGGGACTCCACACCATCAACCACCCCTTGTATGAGCACAGTTAGAAGTGATAGGGAGGTAGGAAAGGAGTAGTGAGAGGACAACCAACAAATGACCGCTCCATCCTCACAATCCATGACCCTGTGTGAAAGATGGGGCAGAGGAGGGCAGGAAAGACCTGCAGCAGGCCTGAGCTTGAGAAAGGGCACAAGTGGTTCCTGAGCAGCCAAGGCTGCAGCACATGGGGGGGTCACACCAGGAAGGGTGACATTCCACCCACCTCCATTTCACAGCACCCATCAAACACTTCCAGTCCAGTGGAGAAATAAAGCTTCGTGAAGGCCTTTTTAAGAGAATTTTATTTGAGTGGTTCTTACAAAGATTGTTGCAATATGAAAGTCTTTGTCTGATAGAAATATCAAGCTGTCTTGTCAAACACACTGAAGTAACCCAAAAATATATTTCAGAGCTCACAGAGCTTAAAAAGAGCAAAGATTATATGCAACCAGAACAAAACACGTTTCTGTATTTCCTACCCATTTTCAAACCTGGCTGAAATCCTTCAGCTGTGCCCCATGGCAGACACAAGAGACTTATCTGGAAATGCAGAGATCGTTTTGTTTGGAAACTTAGACACACCTCACACAGTATTTACAAAGAAACTTTTACAGATACATTAATCAAAAGTTACCATCAAGAAATAAACCCCTTCAATCCTTCTATTCTTACCAATTATTCAGCACAAAGCAAGCTGAGTGGCTGCCTAGAGTCAGCTTTCAGTAGCCTGTTGAATCTTCCATTTATACAAAACACTAAATATGTCCCTTCAGAACATCTACCTCTGATATTAACCCTTAGCAGATCACCTACATTTAGTGAAGTGTAAATGTAATTGCTGCATTAAAAGAAAGGCTTTGTGAAACATTAAAAATGTCATTATGTCCCATCTGCCTTTTACAGAGAACTTGTTTTCTATGAGCTACTTCTCAGTTCCTACAGATCACCTTAGTCAATGTACAAGAATTACAAGGCAGAACAAGAAGTCAACAGCTTTGTATACAGTGGAAATGCTAGTTAGGGAGAATGAACACACTGCATTTCTGCTTACTTCATTTTATTTTTAAAGGTAGCAGGAAGTGTACACAAAATGACATTAAATCCTTTCCTTTAGTTTTATCTAAATAAAAGATAACTCAATCTTCCTCCAAAAAATAACTATGTACAAAACTGACTAAATCCATCTTCATCGTCGAACAGGAACCAGTAGCTGGGTTGCAGTCATAGAGTCTGGGAAAAGGCTATGGTACGTTGGAAGAGGTACATATGCTGCTGTGATCATTTTACCTGATCAGAAGATGAAACAACAGACATCAGTATCTGGTCATTTCTGTAATTAACTACATTAACTAAAGGTTTCTGTGTGGAAGCCACTCACCTGCAAACCACCTCCCGTGCAACGCATTTACAGCTGCAATGGCAGCAGTGATGGAAGGACATTTGACATACACATTGCCCTGTAATACAGAAGGGGCAGAGCTGTGAGAAGCCTGAGGAGGGTCCAGCATCACCTGTGCTGAAGAGGCTGTGGCAGAGGCAAAACCATTGCTCTACTCTTACCGTGACCACCCCGTAACTCAGAATGACATGAGAAAACAGTTTTTTACCAGTACGTGCTACCACACTGTTACCTTGGCATGAAGCTTCTCTGAGTAGCAGTTTGCAAAGCAGAACTTGCAAAGCGTGCCTGATCCACAATGAGCGAGCAGAACTTGCTCAGAACAACCCTCCACAAAGAGCAGCCAATGGCTGGGGCAAAACAAAAGCAGGAGGAGTTTGGCTACCTGTGCTGCAGGCCAGGCCCCCAGCTGGGCAAATCACCAGCCTGAACTGGATAGGCGAGTTCGCAGCCTGGTTTTTAAAGGGCTTAAGCACTCCCCGGGCTGGAAGGATGTCTGGTGCTTCGAGGAAGACTGGTACTGAGGAAGACTGGTACTGTACTACTGCTACATTAACTTGAACAAGGACTGGGACAAAGGGGGAAAATCCCCTCAGAGCAGGGCAAGAGCAGCCTAGGACAGTATCTAACATGAGCGACAGAGGTCTTCCATCTGAACCTAAGGCACCAAACCAGCCTAATCCAGTGCACTGCAACATTCCCATTCAATACCTTCAAGACACAGCCACCCACAGTAACGTGTATGCATTATTCTGGCTGCCTGCTCTCTTCAGAGAGACTACTATCAGTAATTCTTGAAGAGATCAGACTCTAACTGAAACAGATTTTACAGGAAAAGAATATTATAGAATCATAGAATAGTTAGGGTTGGAAAGGACCTTAGGATCATTCAGTTCCAACCCCCCTGCCATGGGCAGGGACACCTCACACTAAACCATGTCACCCAAGGCTCTGTCCAACCTGGCCTTGAACACTGCCAGGGATGGAGCATTCACAACTTCCCTGGGCAACTCATTCCAGTGCCTCACCACCCTTACGGTTATTAAGAAACAGGCTCCAGCTTTTCCTTTAGCAGCCTCTGCCAGCAAGGACTAACTCTTCCCACGGTGATCTAACTCATTCCTTCTAGGGGGAAACTCGAGATCAGGGGCTGATGGTTGCGGCATTAAGCAATTAACACAGAGTTATTTTCTCAGCCTCCCCATACGCAGGCATTGGAGCTGCTGAAACCTTGACACGAGATACTGCAACATAAAGCTTTAGCTTTCCCTAACACACCACACTCTTTTCACCCACAACAAACCCCATCTTCACAGCTAAATGCTGACAGACCCTAGCCTGGCAAGTCTGGGAAAGAGCCCCAAAGAGATGGGAAATAGGAACACTTAAAAGGTAATGGAATCAGAATCTAAGCCTGGCAAACAGAACAGCACAGGGGAAACTCATGTTCAAATACAGGATTTTTAAGTATCAGTGGGTATTTTATATCGGGGTCACCACCGTGCTACTGTGACAAAGTGGCCTGCATTAACCAACAGCTACCTCATGATATAGTAGCTGTAGTTTTTTCTTTTAAATCCACTTTGTAACGTGAACCAGATTTGCAGCTCCATGTGCTCAGAACCTATGTGAGGTTATGTTGAGGGCTGCTGCTTTTTTGGGCTTGGGGGGATAGTGTTTTTGGGGGGTTGCGTTTGGGTTTTTTTGCTGCTGGGCTCCCCCCTACCTAAAGGCACTTTGCTTTCTCTGACACAATACACCACATCTGCCTCCCACCAGCACAACAGTGCCACACATCAGTGATCCTCACGATCAGGAAATGCAAGGAAAGACTGGATGTGGTTTCATGTACCACACAGCAGCTCATCTCCAGTCTAGTAAGGCAGGAGCCAGGCATACCTGAGCTGAATTTTTGTCTACATAGATGTGGATAACTCCTCCGTGTTTGTTACATTCCTCAATCACATCATCTTTAATTTCTGTATCCCAGCCAGCTTCTTCTTCACTGTAGGGGGTGAAGGAAAAACAGGTCAGAGATGGGATTGTCATCACTCAGACAAAATTCAACCCAAAACTCATCAAAAACCCCTCTGCCATATTCCAGTTCCTTACTCAGATGTTAAAGTCATCAACAAATGGCAAACAGAAACACACCACGATAAATCACTTACGTTTGAGGATTAAACATGTTGGAAAGCTGGAAGCACTGTGTTGCAACGGGTTGTACTGAAGCAGCTGCAGCCAGAACTGTTGTAATGGAAGAAAACGGTAAGAGATCTAAACCTGCTCTGCATGGCTCCAATATAAATGAGTATATTCTATCTATGCTTTAAAAATCACAACATTCAACAGTAAGTTATAAAAGAAAATTGAAGGCAGAAAAGCCAACCTTGTAGCTAGACCTTTATCTATGACAGGCTATTTTAAACTGATCAATACAGAAAACAGCACAGATGAAGTACAGCTGAAGCCAAGAAGTGAAGAGCTAACCCTGTACATGGATCTTGGCAGATTTTCAATGTAAATATGTAAATGCATCTTCAATGCATCTAAAACTTCTGCCCAAGTTGTGTGCCAGCAGCATCTCCTCATGGAAGCCAAGCAGCAGCTCAGGATGGAGTAGCACCACTCCACATGGCTTCACAGGAAGGAACAGACATTTCTGTACATCCTCCAAATGTATTTTAAGCATGCTGAATTATCCTTCAAAAAGAAGTATATCCCTACTTTTGCCCCCTTGGAAACAACCCCACACCCAAACCTACACGTTTTTAAGGACTAAGGTATGGCTGGGGAGCATTACCAACACTCAGGACATGCTGTGAAGAAAGAGTGAAGTATTTAACATACATTCTGGTTTTTACAGTCCATAATCAGGCTGATTTCCTGCAGACACTAATACAATACAATTTCTCAGGCTGTTGCCAAACTCTGTACCAGAAGCATTTCACTTATAAACATCTATAACAAAACTCACTGGGGACAAGTCGTATCAAACACTGCTTACCTTCATTCTGCTGAGATAGTCTCGTCTGCAAATCTAAAGAAAGAATAAACAGTTTGTTAGCGTGTGTGCCTTTGCTGGGTCATCACCTGCCAGCCAGGCTTTTAGCTGTATTCTTGTGGTTAAGAGCTTGTTCAGGCACCACAACCCACTCTCACTGCTCCTCTCTAGCTGTGAGGGGTTTCACTAATTTCAGCTACTCAACTGGAATATTCTGTACTCAACAGAAACTCCATAACCAGAGGCAAGCATATTTCAAAGAGAATGAATACCTTAAAAGACATGACCATGTCCCTTAATTCGACATGTAATTTCCTCATTGCTTTTGCTGTGCTTGATCTTATATCTATAAGATGTATTTTGTTCCATGAGAAAATAATTACAGCAATTCTTACAGGCATTGGGAGTTTGGCATCTTCACTAACAGAAAGCATTTAAGCACAGGACTGTCCCAACACACGACACTCTGAAAGCAGACAGCAATTTCAAGTAGAACAAGAAGGTATTGAACCTGTTACCTGTCCATATAAATGTCGTAATGACACAAGTTACTTTGGGTTTTTTGCAATTCAAAACATTTTCAAGTGTTCAGAACATTTAATTTGCCCCCAATCCCCCCACTAATGTCTTGTTTAATAACTTAACATGGAGCTGTCCCAGTCTGAAGTAATGGGAACAGACAAATGCAGACTTTCTAACCATTTCCAAAGTTATGACTCTAATGCTTGCTATCTTTAAACCAATAGAAAACTTCAGAATGCAGGAAGCATCAGCATAAGCCTTTTCACTTCCAATTCAATTCACACAAATTTTAACTTAGTTAGAAGACTAAAGTTAACCATCATCTTTCATTCACTTGTTTAGAAAGCAGTGAAGTGACAGACCCAAGTAAGCTTCCCAGCTTACCTGGAAAGACCCAAAGGTGTCAGGCATCCTTTGGGATATTTTCCCTAATAAACCCTTCTCCACAACACTGGGGAGGCAATCGGAATGAGTATTTTTTTCTCTAAGTATTAGGCAGCAAGAGCTCTGCCTCACTGAGGAAGTCTTCCTCATATTCCTTCCCAAGTGACTTCCACAGAACTCCACATACTGGGAACTATACTGAAAACAAGAGCGGGAAGGAGTAAGCTCGGAAGGCTGAACTGTAATAGGAATTGGCTATGTTTAGCATGTTTTCCACAGGGATCTGAACATAAAGAAATCCTCAGCTCCACAGAGTGATAAATACTGGGGAAGACTGTCTTCGCCTGCATTCTCTGCACAAACAGCATGGATTTGGCCCGGTCTGTAACTGATTTCACCTAGTTAATCACTATCCAAACTTATCTGTAAATAAATGTGCTTTAAAAACATTAACAAACCCCCAAATCTCCTACATCCCTCAGGTTAGAGGAGGACAGAGACATCCCGCTCTGCAATTCTGACACAACTGCACAGGTACACCCTGTACAACTGAACTCACCAGTGTCAGTGAGCCCCAAAGGGGGCAAATCTACACAGATCACCAGTGCAAGCTCTGTTTACAGCCTAGAGTTACATCTGTTCTAAACACATCTGCTATCAGTGCGTTGTAGGAACAGGTCTGACAGGTTCATTATCTACCACCTCTGAAACAAATCCTATTCTTCAAGTAACTGAATTTTCCTGTTGCTCAAGATTGAAGAATGGTCCTCTTCACTCACTTCTAAATTCATCTGGAATTTAGACTCATTGTCACCCTTCATTGTCACATCTCTTAGTCTTCCCCACATGCAGCTTTAAATCGTATGTAGAAACTCCAATACACCTGTCAAGTTAAGGTCAAAGTACCTTCTTCAGTATGTTCTGTACATATAATCTGTCCAGCATGATTGAGAAGTACATGCTTAGCACAGAGAAAGCGGAAGTATCTATGAAAGCATTTTGTGTCTTAAACCAAAAGGAAGCTGCATCTTTATTCAAAACACAACTAGCTTTTAATAAACTGCAGCCTGCCAAGCATTACTCAAAGTGATTACTTACAACAGAACAGCAGAGCAGAGAGAGGTTGCGGATGATAACATCTATCTGTCCCTCTACCGCAGGCACCATCTTATCTTTTGCATGAACTGACAGTTCCTTACCAAAAGTAAGGGATGTTTTGTGCCACGAAGCATGAGAAGCATGTCCTATAGCCTCATAGTTATTTTAAGTTCCAGATTTTCAGACAGTTTACTAAAGAGCAGGAAGTACAAGCTGCAGCTTCAATTCCTTTCCCTGCTGGAATTTTCTCCATTGGAATAACATCCAAGTTCTCAGGTCTCCTGTAAAACTAGTTCTTTAGTTTGGTTCAACCCTTCTTGAACATGGGTGACCAGAACTGTTCATCAATGTGGACTTTACATCTCAGCTGCTCAAGTATGCTGCCTTTAGGAACATAGCTGCCCTTTCAAAAATGCAGCACACTGACAGTTCATATTCACTCACTGATGAACTGGAGTATTTAGATCTATTTTCCTCTTCCTTGGCTGTTTTTCACTGCTAAGTCCCAGGCTATACACTTAGAATGTTTCAATCCTGAAAGGTGAACAATGTACAACAGCCCAAGAATGCCTTATCAACAGCCCATCTGTACTAACCTCACTCATACTCGTGTTGACTATTGTTATTTATGTAAATATTAAAACAAGATCAGCCCAACACCTGAATTTTGGCTTCAACAACAGCCTTGGACCTTCCAAAAATGACAGTTTCTCTTTCTTTATACATCTTGGATTTCTTGTACTACCCACTTGTATAGTTTGATGATTTCCGAATGACACAAGTCGAAAGTTCAGAGAGAAGAGCTCTACTACTGCTCCTCATGTAAGAAACTCAGTTTTATCAAAGACTGAGTCTCTAAATGCAGTTTCTCTGGAAGTATGCTGTATTTAGTAATATTCTCCACTTCACCCATCTTTAGTATGGCTTTTTAAGGAGAGAAGCAAAGTCAGAGTAACAGGACTGGAAACTGGCCAAGCTGTGGTGTTCTTCCTTCTTTTAAGTGTAGGTAATTTAGATATTACAGCTATATACTGTATCACAGACTTAAAATATTTACTGACAAAACCAGATATCAAATCCCATATTTCATGTACCTATTCCCTCACTAACTTTATGGGAGTTTTCTTACTACATTGAGATCTTACTTTCAGCTTTACTCCTAACCCTGTGAATAGGGTTTTTTTCCATGTTCCTAGCTAACCATCCTCAAATTCCAAACTTTAATGACCAGTGTCCCCACTACAAACTGAGGCAGTGAAACTCTTTTGGAACACCCTGGAAGTATTTTTTCATTCAACCTCAGCCCTGCTTCCTTTTTGTTCTCTTCAGGAGTTGGCAAATCTTCATCTATGCTTTCAAGTCTTTTACAAGGCCTAAATCTAATGAGGTAATTCTCAATTTTACTACTTCCCAAACTAAAAATACAGGTTTATTATCAGTCCTTTTTCCTCTTCTTCATAGGCTCTGAGCTTATTCCTTATATCTTTGGAGGCAGTTAATCACCCAGTGCGGTGTGGAGCCCATTTCTAACAGGACTGTTTCTTCTTTCTGTGGAATACAGATCCAATATAGCATTAGCAATTTGGAACTGAAGAAACCTTTTACATCCTCACTGTTCAAACACCCAAGCTGCTCAGACCAGATGACTCTATGGCCTCATTTCTTCAACCACCACTTTAGAAATCAGAAGCCTTACAGACCTGCTTATCCTTCCATTTAAACTTGAGCAACTCATGATCCCTCAAGTCAATGGTCATTTCTATTCTCATCCGTAACATCTTCATTACTTACCAAATTGAGTTTAAAATAGCATCCCCTCTTCATGAGTCAGTGAGTGTTTGATGAAGAAATTTGTCGGATATCACATCCAGGAATATCTGGGCCCCACCATTATTACTAGCAATTCTTCTCCAATCTGTATCAGGGAAGTTAAAGTCTCCCACAATGACATAATTCCTGGTAGTAATTTTCTCTAATAAGAGTAAAGAGATCTTTAATCCATAACCAAATCTCACTTTGGGGATAGCTCATGACTCTATGGTAGTAAAAAGCTTTTTTTCCAAAGTTACTTAGGTTGCACATGTCTGCATTACTCCTTTTGTACAATATAAGTAGAACAAACACCACTATTCCTACCACTTTCATTTCTAGTTTCTGAACATGCACATTCCTCAAAACCCTGTATTTGGCCTTACCACTTATTCTTCCAGAGCCATTTTGTCTCGCACTGATTCCATGCTATCCTAACAGTTCAGCTGTGTCACACATTTTCAGCCATGTTACTGATTTGGGGGTTTGGACTTCTTTGTTTCTAATACAGGGGTGGGAAAAGCATTGGTGTTTTGATTTCTTATTGACTATACCTGTTCCTAAGCAAGCCTGTCACACCACTCTGTCACCTACATTACAGGCAACTTATCTCTAGTGTTGTTTGTCTTTCCTTCTCCTGGACTGGATATACTTTTTCCTTGCCCCTGTGTCTTTTCCACCTTTTTCTTCTCAAATAGAAAAAACCCTATTCCTCAACCCACACTTCTTTTCTACTTGCCAGATCCTATTCCTTCCATGGGTCTATCTATAGAGAGACCCTATTATATTCTTCTAGCAACTGTCTACAGTTTCATGTGCATGCTCTTCTCCAAACTGCACCTGAATAACTTCGGTAACGTGATTCAGGTGTATTTTAATCCTGAATCACTTCTGTTACAAACTTTTCTGTAAGACAAACAGAACAATGCCCCCTGCTCTTTGTTGATTTCCTAACACTTCTCTCACCTTCCAGCATTTAGTTATTTGTGACATTCACGTCTTTTTCACAGCTACGACAGTTTCATGCCCTTTTTTCTTGTATTAATAAAAAGTAAGAAGAAATTCCACTCTGTAATTCCTCAATTCCTGGGTTATTCATTGCTCTAGTTCTGAAGCCCTCTTGAACAGTCTGCTGTTCAGGCCAGCTATGACCTAGGAGCAGCAATCCTGTATCTTCAACCTCATCCCCTCTCACAACAAAATAAAGTCTCAGTAACACTTTCAACATACCCACTTGCAGAACACACAAACTATAGCCAATTCCAAACAACATACAAATTCCTTTATATACAGTGTCCTTCCTCACCAGGACACACACTGCATAAACCTAACACTACAGCTCTGTTTTTTCAGAGGGGTCAATGTCTTTCCAGTTATGAGCCTGCCATTTTTAACAGTCAACATCTGCACTGCAGTAGAATTAGTAGGGAATAGTAAAGATAAAGAGATGAAGGCTGGGAATGGATTAAATGAACTAAAACAGATTTGCAAAAAATAATGCGAAGCAAATCACACCCAAAGCTGTCATAGACTGTCAACTGTTTATGAGTTCATGGAGTTGCACTGTTTTACAGCTTGTAAAACATGCAGTAATACCTATGCTCCCATTTTAAAAGATCACCAAATGTAGAGAAGTGCCTCTTGTATCAAAACTATAAAGCATAAAGTATTTCTGAAGAATAAATAGGTAATTTCTTACCTGCCACAGCTCCAAATGCCAGAGACCCACTCATCTGCAGTGCCTGCTGTGCAGCTGGGGGAATCTGCAAACCAGTACCTACAGCAGAAGATGAATGTACTTTATAGCAAGCAGTTTTCACTCAGGGATGCAGTACCACAAATTCCACTGTTGTCAAAAGCTTAAAAATACCATTTCATATATTTAGCATAAAATACTGTGGGGTGTGCCAATTTCAACCCTGCGAGCTTCTGTATTTCCCCCCCATTTCCTGTTAATCATCACACACACCTTCTGCAAGTCTTGCCATCAACTGAAGGCGACCAGTTGTTCCCAGGTCAATTCCAGTCCGTTCCAACTCATCACTGTCCAAAAATGAACTGGCACTGGAAGCATCAGTGCGCTCAGTTACATGTCCAACTTTCATTGGCCTACCAGCCAGCTCAAATCCATTGAGTTGTTCCAAGGCCTTTTTGGCACACTCAGAGTCTGAGAACTGTAGATTGGAAAAATATGCATTCAATAATACAGCCTATAGGATTCAGCAACAATTCTACCATATGTAATACCCAGCTACATAAACATGAGAAACACCAAGTTTAAGGTAACAATAGTTAGACACTAACTTAAGTGTGCTTCATGTTTTCCATTTAAACCAAATGCATACAGGTTTGGGTATTTACTTTCACAAATTTAGGTAAGAATGTATTATTGTTGAAGCTGGAGCATCCAGATACTGCAATCAACACAAGTCTCTTTTAACACTTTCCAAGAATGAGTCACCTTCTTTGTAACCTCTAACTGCCATGCATTTACTGGCTATTCCTATCAGGTGTTCTCCTTGATGCTGTGTATCACCTCACTAAATATACAAATATTTTGTCAGTACTAAACCATCAAATATGGGCTACATAGTGCCTTTGGTTTCTCTCCACGTGCCAGAGGTCCCATGACAAACTGTCATGTCAGTCAATAAACTCAAGTTCATAGAATTATCTATCTGAGGGTAAAGAGGAAAGCTGTTTTCAACTGGAAGTTGAAAATGCCAGTTTTTGTTTACTAGTATCTTTACCTGCATATGACAGCACTGCTTTATCAGGCACTGACACAAAGTACACTATTCCATCCTAAACATGTGCATTGCTCAACCACAACACCCACAGAGAACTGTCAGAAACAAAGAAAAAGGCCACTGGTGCATCTCCTGCAACATGACAATTCTAAGTAGAGACTTAACAGAGACTGCTGAGTAAGCTATACTACTATATGGGAAGGTTACATTAAGATATTGCCTAAGTAGTCTGACAATTCCAGTCATACCGTAATAAATCCATATCCTTTTGAGCGTCCAGTTTCACTGTCCATCATCAGCTGAATGCTTTCAATCTAAAAGTAAAAAGAAAGCTATTCATTATCATGCATTTTGGAATAAACTACGAAATATCAAACCAAAACCTGAATACAGCCCTGCCAAATACACGTACATGAAAGTGAAACCACTTTTAACCAGTTCCTCATTCCTTCCTCAATGAGTGTACAGGCAGCTGGTTATGGACTTTGACACTAAACCAGCAGGGTGATGTGCAATTTGTCCTTTAAGATCATCTACAGGCAGAGGCTTGGCCCTTATGCAACATTCTAGCAGACAATGAGCAAACAGGCATCATCAAATCATATCCAGAACATTATAGTCATGGCATCTCAGAGGCTGAGGAACTCCATTTCACAAGGTAAGAAAAGCAGTTTGCATGAGTTTGACCAGGAACTTTTAGAAAAAGGAGATATTTTAAATAATTATTGCATATGGGAACTTTTACATTACAGATCTCAATTTAAAGCACATTACTAAGTCTTCTAAGAGCCCAGTGCTGGGAAGAGACAGCAACACAAAACTAAGAAGAGTAAGAGTTAGATTGGAGTACATGGAATCAGTAGAAGGAAAAACCTTCACACCTCTGTAGGTCAGCTTCCTAAACTACATTAATCCCACTGCCAGACCTTGACAGGAAACAAAACAAGGACAGGTGGATTCGTATTTAATAAACTGCTGCAATTTTCCAGGCTTCTGCACAAGAGAATTAAAGAGATACACATCTGAACCTGAATAAAGCATCTGAAAAGTGCTGTCACAGTATGTATGAGGCAAGGTTAAGATCCAAAGATAGCACGAAAGGAACATCAACGGACTTGATGCACCCTTATTTTTTTCTTCCATCAAGCAGCATGTTAAGTATATTACTTTTTCCCTAACTAGCAATGACATACTCATGATACCTTAGTTAACACAATAGGGTTACATTTATTATGACTTCACCGGAAACTTCATATTCAACCTACTCTCTATACGAAAACATATTAAAACGCTGCAAACTGGGGCCTAATGATCAGGAGTGAAAAGGGGCCAGTGTCAAGCTTTACAGGACGCATTGCCAGAGTGTGTTAGTAACATGAGCAAAAATCCTCAGAAACAGATGAAAAGACTACATTCACAGTGAACAGAGCTCAGATCCCATCCTGTGCTTTGTGCTTTAAGCTGTGACATGGGGCCCCCATTCACAATCATGTCAGGGGAAGGTATTTACAAGCAGCAGAAGCCAGATATGATGTAGGAATTGGTTTTTTGTAAGGTTTTTTGTTTTGTAATTTTAGGTGCTCGTTGTATTCTCAGCTTTCCTTCACAAAACCTGCCACTCAAAAAAATCAGTGGAGCACATTACACATCAAGATTCTCTTCTCCAATACTATGTATTTAAAGCTCTGTGGATGTACAGGAACAGAAAAGCAGGAAAAAGCAGAAGTGTTTTGCAGGTGTGAAGCTGAATTATTTCCAGAAGCTGCAAGTACTCTAAAACTAATGTGGAGTTTTAAGATGAACTACTAAAAAATGAAAATGTACCCTGCCAAACGGCTCAAAAATTCCTCGCAGCATATCTTCGGTTATGTTGAAGTGTAATGATCCCACATAGAGCCTCATAGGACCAGCACTGCCCTTCTGCAGATTATTTGCCATTGCTGCTGCTCTGTTTTTCTCCGCCTAAGGAAGAAAGAAAAACCTCCTGTAAGACTTTAATAACACCCCTTAACATAAGCAGTACACACCTAGCAGATACACTTAAACATACAAGCTGGTTTATAATCTGCACATTCTCAATTAGACTTTAAAACTTACAAAATCCAAGCCTATGACCAAGCATAGAGACACAGCTTCCAAACACCTTCAAACTAAACAACTTCACACAGAATTCTGGCGTCTATCTGGTAAATTAACAACTTTGTTTTTACATATGCTGGAAAGCATACAAATATACACTACAATACTGTAACACTATTACAGTTTCATTACTACAGTTTTCTTCTGTATTTTCAAAATGCATTTATATCACTTTGAATTGCTGTAATTTGCCTGTCAACTATGGGAAACAAAGGTCCATTTATCATTAGCTTAAATAATCTTTTCTGGTACTTTTCCAAACACTTAACAGTAACCAAGTTTTCCAACAGTAAAATCTTCCTACAAGACAAATGCAGCACTGCTCAACAAGAATAAAGTTGAGGTTCACAACTCCTTACCTGTGATGCTTGTACTATGATTGGTACACCCAAGACTCTCTGTCCAGTTAGTCCTATTGCCAGTGGCACTGAACTAACATCAACAAATTCAACATAAGCAATTCCCTTTGAACGCCTGGAATTCCGATCAGAAATCATTCGCACATCACGAACCTGAAATGCAAGAACAAAAATCCTGTTAAAGGAAACTACCTAATGCCTTAAAAAAACCCTAACACAGTCCATTTTTTCCAGTAAGGAATTAAAACCCAATTATTTGCCAAGCCCAGGGTTTTGTAATTAGGCTGCAAATCTAGAGTAGCATAAAGCTATCTTCACACAGAGGCAAGCTAGCATTAAAAGCTGCTATTCCAAGACAAATGTAGTATGCTACAGGAAAAAGGACAGTAGAATACTTGCAGCACTATAACACAAAGCCAGAACCTTACAGCTGATGGAACAAATGAAGATTTTCAAAAATAAAAGTTCGATTTTTAAATGACAGTATAAGTGGCAGAACTATCTGCCAAAGAATGAAACAGCTGGGAAATGAAGCCGTTTGAATCAGAACTGCATTGCCATGGTTTACATCACTTGCTGAGCAATGAACTCCTGTTAATTATATTTTCATGTTCAGAGCCTTTAAGAATTAGTTGGTCATCACTGATTCCCCCTTTAACCTGTACAGGAAGCTCCAGAAAGCCACTTGCTTTAAATTCTGTAGAGTATTAATCCTGTACTAGGACACCTTTTGGAGGTATTCAGAATCATTATAACCTCCATAATTACCTTTCCTACTGTAGAGAAAAATTCTTCCAGGTCTCTTGGTCGAATTCTTGCAGCCAGCTGCATGCAGAATACTGTTCGAGCATCCCTCTCCTCAGGGGTAAGATTATCAATAGGTTCTCTGGAAAGAGAAAGGTTCAGTTAAGAAGTAATATGAATTAAGATAACTCATCTCCGGACTATGTATGAAACTTTAAATAACCAGTACTTTAGAGTCTGGTGGGGAAAAAAGTTCCTGCCATTTTATAAAAGGGCAGAGTCAAGAACTGAAGGGAATGCCTGGTATTACTGTAATATTTACTTCATTAACACAACTAAGCATGTTTCAACTGTTACCATTAAATATGACTGGAGAATTACATATTAGAGTACAGAAGCTTCAACTAAATAGAAGTGCTATTTTGCTACTATCCAGAAGAGGCAGCAGCACTAAGGAGCTTGCAGTCAAAAAGATGAGGTGAAAGGATGGGAAAACAAAGGAAGTGTTGGAGCCTGCATTGACTTTCCAGTCATGCAGTAGGTACTTATATTTTTTTAATGAATATTAAGAAGCTGACAATACACAAGAAAAGTTTAAATTATTGCAGAAAGAATTTGTTAATCATTAAAAAGAAACAAAGCAAGATTGGTTAATTTTAACTGCATTAGTTTAAGAGAATAATCTCATTAGCAGCAATCTAAATCCATTCCCTTAAATAAGAAGCCTAAGAATAGATAAGCACCTCCTGGATTTCAAAGATACTTGGCTGCTCTACAAATAACATCACTACATACTGGATAGGGAAGAGAAGCATTTGTGCAGTACTTTTCCATTCTGTACTTAAAATTATAAAGTATGATTTAGCAGAAAAGTTAATTTAAAACACAATTAAGACAAAAAAGCTTGAGAATACAGAAACACAAAAAGGAAACCAAGGTATGTGTTGCAAAGTAGTGTTATTCATATAAGTGTGCACTGTTACTGGGGGGGAAAACAGCTTGACATGGGGAGAAAACAACATCTTTTCAATGCTCTCCTCTCAGGGGCTATCTGAATGAATTCCAGCATTACTTGTGAGTATAAGCTGGAGAGCAAGTAGACATGCATTATTTCACCATTACTTTTCCAACTTCAATTAAAAAAACGAAACAAACCAAACCCCATCACAAACGTGTAAAAATTCCTACCTAACAGGGCTCTTGTCTTTCCTGAAGGGACTTTTGCTTCTGGAGCGCCTTCTGCTATGAGGAGAGATCAATAAGATTATTAGAAAACCTTCAAATACATCAGTCTGATTTTAAGCAAATGCAATAAGGAGCAGAGAAAACTTAGCAACCTTAATTTGATGCTGTGAGGCAGACCAATCTTCCCTCTGATGGCACTGTTGAATTTTGGACCAGAACTACGGTAAAAGCAAAGACAGATGTTACTTACTAGAGCACCCCGTTCACCATCTCCTGTCTGTGCCCCCATTCCACTGGAGGTGCTCACCCACCCTCACACCTGAACTTGTGAACATTTTCCATTAGCAGCACCCATCGTATGCATAAGCTACGTGCAGCACTCCAAACTGTAAGGCACAGACTATCCTCCCTGCTCAGTTTCAACTGTCACAAAACCCCAGCATAGGCAGGACGCCAAGGAAGAACCAAATCATGGGTCAGTCATACATGGCACATTTGCACGTGTAAAATATTCTGAGCTACAGTCACTGCTGTTACCTTTCTGACATAGTTTTTCGTCCACATTCATTTTCTACCTACTGTGAATGCAAAGCAGTACCTTGAAGGCCTGGAACTCTTCCTCAAGAGTCTGGAGATGAGTTTGTGGTGATGACAGGACTATTTGCTTGGATGTAACATTTCAAAACAGAAAGTTTCATAAAATTTAAGGTGCAAGGGGAAAGCAAAGTCGCTCCCTGCAGACGTCCGCAAGGGACACATTCACTATTGTTCTCTCAGCTGGACCCACATGGTATGAGTATGTAAATACAGCTTCCTTCAAGTAAAGTTCTTACTAGGACATCAAAACAAAGAACCAGCGAAGCCAGCAGTTAACTTTATATAGACATGTCACCCCGAAGGAATCCAATCTCCTGGCTGAAGCTAATTTTAGTTCTCCAGGCATCACAGAAGGTGACAGAACACATGGCAATCCACCCACTGCTTCCACGATAAGGACAGTCCTCTTGCTAGTTATTGTGGCACAGGGTAACAGTCCGTGACATGAATAGAAAGATTCAGCCTATCTCATTCTCCCTGAACTTGATCTCCTTGTAGATACAAGCAAAAGAACACCACCTGTTAATGTTCCTCTTGTATATCCACTGAACAGCAGAGGCACTGCTCACAGACTGAATGCTAGGGGCTTAGTCTTTCCATCTGCAGACTTGATTCTTTCTGCTGTGGCTATAAATTGATATGAAAGCACCCTGAAAGACACAGCAGCTGAAAACATCAACTAGACTTTCACTAAATCCATTTAAGCCAATCAATTTGTCTGATAAACATCATCTCGCTACTCAGCGAAGCAGGAATGCTTATAGTTAAACTCAGCATTCACAACAAGGAGGGGGATGATAATTTTTAAACATGTCATGACATAGGTAGAAGTAGTGGGCCAAAATCTAAAACCATTCTGGCCAGGTTAAAGCAGGGGAACTACCGTCCTGTGTAACACTGTAAAAACAATAAAGAAAAAAAGACCATTTAGAAACTACTTATTAACAGAAAATAACTAGTTATTAAGAGAAAAGACAACACAAAACCAGGCACATGTTAAGATGAGATCACTACTCATCAACACCAGACATTTTGCCTAGGATAAATTACTTCATTTCCTACTCCAGTTCAGACAAATGAAAGCCAAGTGTGTCCATTCAGGTTCTGCAATGTCCACCACACATCCTGCCAAGGTTGCAGCTGGAAACCCTGGTACTAATTCTACAGGTTGGCTTCTTAGCAGAGACATGATTACTGTCCATCTTCACACCTCCTGACGTAAAACATGGGTGTTCTCCGTTGCAATTCAAATGCAGCAACACAAACCAATGACTATCCATATTTTGTTCACTATCTCCCAATACCAGAGAAATTGCCCAGAACAGCTACAGACAAGTATAACAATGAAAAAGATCCCTCACAACCATTTGTCTTCCTGGCACAATGTATCTTGAGTCATTAAAACAGGCACGAGGTTTTGTAGTCATGGCCATCCTTTCAAACTCTTCTTGAGGAAACTGGCTTGGAAGACTGAACACTCAAATCTCCAAGTTTCTCCAGACGAAGAAAGCCATTTGAGACAGCCAGGAGAATGCAGCAACTCCCAACCAAACAATAAGATGAAGGACATCTTCTCCACACAACCCCACACTGGAGGTGACAAGACTGGCAGGCTCCATCTTGATCAAGTGCTCAAGACAGTCTGGAGCCACAACAGTAGCACTGGCAGAACCCAACCACTACTGCAATCTTATGGGTGCCAAAAAGCTGCAGATAACACTCCAACTGTGCACAGCTGAAATCTTCAGAGCTGAAGCCTGGAGCAGCTTTACAGAGGCTGATGGGCCTGTTCCTCAAGACAAGGCAAAGCTGGGCTGATATAATCTATGATCCCAAGTACACAGGATGGATGGAAGCACAGGATGCCACTGCATCTCAGAGCCAGTAGCTGCACTAGGTTTTCACTATTTTGAGCAACCTCATCTAGTAGAAGGTGTCCCTACCCACAGCAGGCAGGCTGGAACTATAGGAACTTTAAGGTCCCTTCCAACCAAAACCATTCGTGATTATGAAACTGCCAACATCCAGCTGACTTAGTGCAAAATGAGACCTCATTTTTTTATTTGCATTTCAAAAAGGAATGTGTTTCCCTGAGTTGGAATCCAGCCATCTAGAAAAACATTCATGTGCAGAAACCTGTACAAGCCTGCAGCTTCTCAGAAGGTAAAGTGTCTTCTCTATCATCCTGAGAGTTTTCTCCATCGTGGATGACATTACATGCCACAATTAAAAATATACATCCTTTTCAAACACTGCTTCTGACATGATTCTGAGATTTGACAACAGTTGGGATGAGATCCAGACAAAAGCAGACACAAAGAGCAGCCTCGAGTGATCAGTGAAAGCCAAATACACAGCCCAATTCTCACCGGTGATGGGGATGCAGAGGGGAGGACAGGAATACAGAAGAGCAGAAAAACAGAATAAATACCAACGAAAAGATGGGTTTGGAGAAATGACTTGCAACTATCACAAACTACATATAGCAGAAGTGCTAGCAAGCCAAGTATCTGAGAGGAACTGAAGAATTCTTCTAAACAAGTTTGAGAGAAAGCAGGGCAAGTATGTGATGTATGGGCATTGGTAAAACAAGATGCTTCCAGTCTGGATGCATGAACACGGAACTGTTTATGCAGTAAATGTTTAAGAGCAGCAACCCAGTAAAAACCTTTGTAATACAAGTGACAGGTTTTATGAGCCAGGCTGTTATTCATTTCTGACAGTTAAACCATCAGGTCCATACACTGAAGATAGGGAGGACATGTAGAAAACTTGCTTGTTATTTTAATTCTGTGATGAACCTTGCTTACCAGAGAGCTGTACACATACCTTCACTTGCTTTTGCATCTCTGAGTTCAGGTAGGAATGCAAACTAGCAGGAGGGACTGGATATGTTACTGCCCTCCTCCTCTTGACTCCATATTTATTGACACTCTCCAGCCCTTACCTCTCACCTTTTCCAAGATGATTAGCGACCAACATAGAAAGCAGAGAGTGAAACTTAAAGCTTCCACATCATACACTGAAGCAGTACACATGCAACTCCACATCAGTAACCTACTAGGGACTTCTATAGCGGCCTCTGAATCTGCGATCTCTACTCCTGGAACGGCTGCGTCTGCGTTCTTTGCTTCTGCTCCGTTTTCTTTCCCGGCTTCTGCTCTTTTTCCTTTCCCGATCTCGGCTCCGTTTCCGTTCCTTGCTTCTGCTCCTCTTCCTGTCATGGCTTCGACTTCGGCTCTTGCTCTTTTTTCTCCTGAGAAAGAAAAACACACCTTTGGTTACACACATGGCTCAGTGCTGCCACTCATCTCACATGCCACAGTTCCTCTAATCTGATGTCACAGACACTGACAGTTAAACCCTTCTACTTGTTGGTATTTATACAAGTCTTTTCTGGTAGTTAAGCATGTCTCAAGCTCTCAAATTTATCATGAACAACAACATAAAGTGCTCCAAAGCACTTTCTTATTTAAAATTATATAATCACTGAAGAATGTTTCCAGGAAAAGTAAAAAGACTTTCCTGTACATAATAAATGCATGTGTCTTTCAAACATACTTTCAATACATCATCAAGATGCTAAGAATAAATTTTATTTTTAGAGCAAAATAAACCAAGACATAATAAAAGTAGAAAGGAAGAGACAACTCTGAGGGAAAGAAGGGTTTTCTCTTGATACTCCCTGCCATCAGTCTTCACATATTGCCTAAGAGTTTTGCTTCCCACTTGCTACTCCCACTCACAAGCCACTCCCTCTTCCAAGTCTGCAGCTCTTACAGGTTGAAGGAAACTGCAGATCTTCATCACTGTAACCATTCAGCTGGAAACTTTAAACTTTTTCTATCTCTATGTCAATTATACCTCACATCTGAAGACCACAGAGCCACTGTCTCACTGCTTCTGGGTTATTTGCAGGTTTTTTTCCTTTCCATCTCAGTCTCAGACCACAAAACCTTATGTCTCTTAGTTTTTAAAACATGTATCTGTGTATGCATACATAAAACACATGTTAAACAGATGCTCAAGCCAATTACTTCAAGTAATTTAACTCAAACTACATTTGGGGAATAACCAATTTTGCTGCTAAACTTTTGAAATTCACGACATCCTTCACTACTGAATTTTTCCTCTCCTTTTGGGCCTTCAGGTTGCACGCAGCATCATCTGCCAAAGTGGTCACTCATGCACTTGACTTCTTATATCATACCCCCCTTTTTCACAAAGTTCATCCCTGGTACTCTCTATGGCCATGGGCAGACTTCCAGTCAAGTTAACTCAAAAACTGAAATGGGGAAGATGCCACAGAAGCAACATTTCTGAACAGACACGAGAGTACAATTAGAAAACCAGAAAAGGAAGTGAAACTCCACACAATGACACTGCAAGACAGCAGCAAAACACTCGATTTTCTTGTCTTCTACAACAACTTTCTTTCCTAAACTTAGTTTACTGTTTTTCTGAATTGTAGATACAAACTCTGAACATACAGGTTCACCATGAAAACGGAACCATGCACAGAAAGATAGCAAATGCCATTGTGCTCTGGTCTCAGAGAGGCTGCAGCAACTAAGGAAACGAACTGAAATATATTCCAGTATTCTCCTAATTCTACCACAAATCAACGTCAGAACCATTTCTAAGATTTAAACCCCAGTGCTTTTTTTTCAAATCCCAGTTTCTATTTTGAGACATGGCAGCCAAACAAAAGCAGGGTATTACATGCCGTGTATGTATTTTAAAGCAACAAAAATGCAGAACTTAAAAATATTGGGAGCAGCTGCTTTTGATAGGGCTTTAATAGTCAGCATGAGAATGACATTCACAGTATTGTTCAAACACACATGTAAGATATAATCAATTTTAGATTATTAGATTCCAACCTAAGTCTGTTGGAATTGGACTGCTCATTTCTCTGGGAAGAAATGTTCTTTGGATCCCCATCATGTATCTCTGATTTCAGAAGATGACAACAGCACACGTTGACATCTCAAGTGAGGTGTGTATTACAGACACATACTGGTTACTGTTTAGTCAACTATCAAATTGACAATTATTCGCCCTACGTCAACTATCTCATCATCAAATGATGCTTGTAAGGTAGAGAATTTATTTCACAGACTTAAACCCCTTCTATTTATTTGGAGTCTTTGACTCTTATGCAAAGCATTTTCCTTCAAAGACTTTATTCCACATAGGCTGGGTCAGCAGCAGTGTTCTGACCCTGGAATTATGCTTCCTGAAGAAGCTGGGCTTGGACTCTGCTTCTTTGACAATATTACAGTATAATTTCATAGTGTTTAGATTGCAAACAAAAAAACTTGCAAATTTTTGTATGGGGTGAGAATAGAGGGAAGGGATCCAACACCCCAAAACTTCTCAAGGTGCCAGTTATCTTTAAAGGCTTTGAACTGTTCCAAAGCACATAAAATTCTACACCAAATTCATTTTTAAAATGCAAAATCCATTGCATTGCTAATGCAACAAATAAGAAATTAAATATGCTGAATGTACCAAGTCTGATTTTTAAAAGATGCCAACATCACGTTTCCACAATTTTGATGACACCAGTGACAAGGGAGTAACTACATTTGTAAACAAAAAGAACATTTCCTAATTGCTGTAGTTGCAGCACTTGCAAATACCAAGCTTTTCCATTTTATACCCCTAAACAATACTGACATGCATTTGCAAGGTTACAAAAATCAGCAGCCTCCCCCGAAATGCAGAGAACTGAGAAAACACTCACTTCTTGCTGCGTTCTTCATGGCCATTGGCACTGCTCAATTTGTTCTCATCCTAAGCAGGGTTGATAGAAGAACATCATGAGGACGAAGCGGAAACATTTCAAGTGGTCAAAGGGTAATGGGAATAGGAATAAGAAAATACAAAACAAAAATTATAATACTAAATTATTTGTTTGCAGTTTAATGTGGAAAGATTTAGAAAATTTAGATAAGCATGTTTAACCACTTTGCTGCTTATATTTAAGTCATACAATTACAAAATACAAGACTTACATCATTTAAAAGTGTGTACTAAATTGTAGGTACTTCCTTACATGGTTTAGAGAGCAAGTTATCCTGTTGAATTCAGCACTCAAGTGGTTAACTGTTATTTCTATAACATGTAAGAGGAAGTTTCAGGTTTGTGTTTGTGTGCCCCTCTGATAAGTACCAAGGCTATATGTCTGCCTAAGCCCCGGTGGCTACGCTAGCAGCAGCCACTATGGATTTCCTGTGACCGATGCCATTCCCGAGATCTTCGCTCATTTTCGTTGAAGGGTTGTAAGAGCTTGATGTCACCTCTGTCACACATCTCGCCCTGAAGCAAACAGGGATTCACACTGCTTTAGTAACGTCGACTCCCAAGAAAGTCATCAATAATCCACCAGTCCAGCCTAAACATTCCCTATTTCCATACCTGTTTACATGGAAAATATCCATGTTAAACCAGGACACAAGAATTTTAAACATAACAAAATTTACAATTTTCTCTTCAAGATTTTAACGTAACTGCTAAGTATCACATAAAATAATTATACCACTTAAAACTTACAAATGCTCATCCAAAACTCATCACATGGTTGTAATAAACACTGCAGAATAGACTAACAAGAACTGCTATAGAATTTATATACTTGCTTTACAGTTTAATCACATCACTTACATCAAAAGAACAATTCCTAAGCGACTTAAACTGAATATACATGTTTTGTGACACCAGTACTAAAGCATGCATAATGTTAACACTTCACCACCATTTGGTGGAAAACAACAAAAGACAGTATTCATTTGCTGCTGGTCTATGGGAAAGACATCGCTACGCTCATTGAGAAAAATTTTGCATTAAAAAAATGGACATTTCCTAATTCAACAACTTGGACAGAGAAATACAAGAGCTCATTTTAGAATGACACCGCAGACTGTGATACTGTCTTTTACTTGCTAAGAACATTCTATTCAGGGATCCAAGAATTTCTGTCAATTCGTTCACTCAGCAATGGATTTTCATCTGCCCTGTTAAAAGATTAACCACCACCAGCCTTCTGCATTAAAAGCAAGTCTCACTCTTCTTGCACCGAGCAGACTGTTCAAATATTTACTTGCCATGGGACTGGTGAAAAGGTTATTCTTGGAACCCTGCTGTTTTCCCAAACCACTGCATTCACCTTGTTGCTATACCAAACTGGACCTGGCAATTTTAGGAGAGGTTTTTGTTTTCTTGGTTTTGGTTGTGGGGGTTTTGTTTGGTTTGTTTGCGGGTAGTTTTGGTTTGTTTTTTTTTGTTTGGTTGTTGCTTTTGGTTCTTTTTTTGTTTGTTTAAACCTAAGGGACCACGGTACAGCGATACGTCACTCAATTACTACCTTATGATTGACAGTTCACACTGGAATCAAAGGTGAATTCATGGGAGTAGAGGTGAGATATCGTTAGGCAAGTCTACAAAGAGAGATAGATGGGCATTTATTCATCACGCTGAAGTGAAACTACTGCACAATATAATTACATTAACAGTATATATTTACTTGTAAGTTACATGTAATGCATCTCCAATAAGATAAATCATGAGGGCTCCAGGGATGTTAGTTTACAGTTCAGCAGTAGTTTCATGAATAATGCTAAATTAAGGTAAACAGGACCTCACTGGCAGATTTTTCTCACCTTCTTGTAAGGAGCTTCAAGCATTGCTTCAATATCAATATCATCAGCCATTTTTCACGATACCTGAAAGAAGCAGCAAAATCCACCTGAGAACAAAAACATCCTCATGCTTTATATACCAAAGGCTTTTCCTTAAAAGGCCATCAATGCATTGGCTCAAATTCACAAAGCAGTGTCTCAGAAGACATTTCCAACAAGAACTGAAATGAAGCTTTGCCCACTGGGATGAGAAAGAACGTGACACAAAGCAATTACAGCTGCAGACAACAAAATGCTACCGAACACAACTAGCCAGTGGAAACCCCAGAGGTGTTCCACCTATTTCCTTCAAAACAAAGAGCAGAGATGATTTATGATATAGAAACACAGGTGTGGTGGCCATCTTGAGAACTACCAGAGCTTGACCAAAGGACTCGCGCAACATGTAAAGAACACAGTACAAACATTCAGGCAAACCTGTTCACAGCTTCCCAGCATTTGTTACCACATTTACTGAGCTGAAAACTTGTCAATACTAATGTCCTTTAAGAAATTTGGCCTCCTGCATAATGAGGGCCACAAGAGACACAGTTATGGTTCAAGCATTAAGAGCCAGTGAAGCATACACGAGATCCATCCAGCTTCGAACCTCAGATGCCAGACAGAAAGAAATCCACCAAGCCACGTAACACCAATCACCACACATGTGTTTGGGTTGGCTGGTTATTTTAAATGGTTCCCCTTATTTTTCAACTTCAACCCCCCAATGTAATTATACATTTATTACACTCTGAATCCCTTTGACGTACTATTTTCTTTTCTGTTGCAGGTCTGCTATTAAGAACCTCTCAAGACTCTCTACACAGAAGTACAGAGACTCAACTTCCTCAAATCTCTTAATACAACAGTGTCTTTTATGCTTTCTTAGGTTCAGAAACAGCCAGCCCTCCAGATTCAAGTCAGATAGCCCAAGAGGGAAGATTTTCCTGCATGTGTGCCATAAAATGGACTTTTAAACATACAAGTTATTTCTTACACCTTTGTTACAGGTATTGCTGTAGGAACTGCGCTGAAATGTTGCCACATCCAGAGACTTGACCAGCAGAATGAAATCACTCCAACACTTCAAGAGCCTTTAAACTGTTCACTCATAATGGAGATTATCATACCAGAGCTGTACCATGTGTAAGAATTGAATCACTCTCCCACCCACATCTGACCACTGCTCATTAATAAAATGAAAAGTAAAACATAATCCTTTAGCAGTATCGGAGTACTCTAAGTTCACACTCAGTTACTTCACCGAGGCATGGTAACCTCAGTTTCAAGATATTACCTCTTGGGCTATAGTACTCTCACTTGCAAACACGATCATCTTTAGTTTAATGGCTCAATTTTACCTCTTTGGCTTTTCAACCTATCTACATACATATCATTTATGCACACGGTTTAATTCACCGCTGATCTGTCAGTATTTGGTATGAACAAGTACCTCAGTATGATTAAGGATATCAAAGCCCCAAGCCTATCCCACGACTCTACAACAAAACTCCCACCTGCAATGATATGTCCATATGTGTCATTTAGCCAACATATCAGCCAACCTGTGGTGGGATCCTTCATTCCACTGAGGGATGGCAGGGGCCAGAATAGGGACCACCAAGTCAGAAGTGGCACAGAAAATTGAGCAGGGAGCAGCTATTACTGCAGTCACCCGACTACTGAGAGTAAATAACTGTCATCCGGTGGCTTCAAAACAAAGGTTCTTATTCACACAGCATTTAGCCATGAAATTCACTGTTACAGAGCACTGGGGATGCTAACAAAGGGAAAACAAAAACAAAACCCACGAAAGTTGACAGAAAAAGCTTTTCATTAAACAACGACATGCCTTGTGACTCTGAACCACAACTGTGTGGCTGACAGCACACAGAGAAAAGTATCGCTGTCCCACTGCCTGCTGCTTCTATTCTTTCATAGGCATTTACTGACGGCCACCATCACAGACCAGATCCTGAGTTACACAGACCTTTGGTCTCACCTCGGGCAATCCGTGCTCTTTGTACTCTGTACGTAACACATTCATTGGTATGATACTGTTTCTATCAGAATACCTTCTGTTCATATAACACAGTTCTACCATTAACATTAATTCACGTAATGCACATAATGATACTACATATAAAGTTGTTATTCTTTAAAAAATAATCAAGAGTCCTTATTCATTTCAAATTAATAGAAAATCATAACAGATTCTCAAGTATCCCTCATTAAGCACTGAAGAAGCACAAAGCAATTTATAAAAACCTTTTAGCTTGCTCTAAAAATTCTGCATATGCCTGACATCTGTCACAATAAAAACCAACAAAAAAAACACTCCCACAAAAAACCCAAAGCAAATAAACAAAAACACAAGGAAAACCCCAAAACGTCAAAACAAACAAGGGATTAACTACACTTGAGATTTTGTGAGTCTACAGAAAACCTAAAGGGGCACGAAATTTACTGCTACTGGCCTAGCCAGTATTTTGACGGCAGATTCCATCTTTTTTCTGTGTTCTATTACATAAAAGGATTTCCTCTCCTCGCCATTATTTGCTTTAGGAATTCCAAGAGATGACAATTCCATTCTCGCTTTGCAAGGAGCCTCTTGGAAAAGCATCAGGAGAGTTTAAGGAGAAGGCCGACGCTTCGGGGGGGGAACCTATGCCCGGATAGCTCCCATCCGCATGCTCCCTCCGTGCGATCGCAACGAACGGCGTCGGGTCGCCGACCAGAGCTCCGCGGTGACCCAACCCGCCCCGTTCCGCCAGGGCTCCGGCCTGCTCCGAGCGCCGCGCCTCGTCCCCTGTGCGCCCACAGATCACCAAGAGCCAACGCGCCGGCCCGCCCCATCAGATCAGATCCCGGGTCCGCTCCCCGCTCGGGCCCTGCCAGATCCGAACACAGGGCCAAAGCCCCGCGAAGGCCAGGGCTGGTCACTCTGCACAGCGCCATCGTGGGGGAGCTCGGGGAGGGACAACGGCGCGACGGGGACGGCCGGGCCCGCCCGCTACGTGGCCATAGGAACCACAGAACCCCGCACGGCCAGGCCGCGGTCTCAGGCAAGCCGCCGAGTGCCCCTGGCGCAAAAAAGCGCAGGGTGAGCACCGGCGGGCAGGCCAGAGGCGGTCCCTGGAGGCAGTGGACAGAGGGGCCAGACCGAAGGAAAGCGGCCATGGCTGAGGGAGGGGCACAGCCCTCCCGGGCCGCCCGCAAGCCAAGGCCTCAGCGCGCCGCGGAGCAGTTCGCGGTTCTACCAAGCGGCTGGGTGAGCGCTCCCCGCCCGGTAGCTACCTGCGCCGCGGGCGGGTGCTGTCCTGGTTCGGATGCCCGAGGTACGGCGGCAGCAGCGGCGACTCCCGGTTGCGGCGCCGGCTGCGCTAGCGGTGGGGGATGGGCCCGAGGGCTCAGGAGCCCTCTCCAGGCGTCTGAATGTGAGATGGACGGCGCCGCTCGGCCAGCCCGAGAGCGGCAGACGGCGAGGGGCAGCGCGACCGTGACGAGCGGTCCCCGGACCCGGGCTGGGCCCCGGCTGTGGCACCGGCGACTGCTCCCCGAAATGGCGCCCGCCGCCACTCGCTGCTCGCAGCTCGGCGTTCGGCACGGGGCCGCCCAGCGTCCGGCGCAGGGGCTCTCGCGAGACGCACGGCCAGACAACGTACGCACGCAAGCCCGCCCGCACCCGCCGACTCTCGCGAGACATCGCGCCCGGAAGCGGAGGATTGAATGGTCGCGATATTTGGGGGGGGGGGGGGGGGCCGTCACGGGCTTCAACATTCTCGCGAGAGCTCGGCGGGCCCGCTTCAGGCGGAAAGGTCGGTCACCAGGGGTAAGGTTTGACATCGGCTTCACACCCGTGTGGGGCCGCCCGTTCCAACGGCCGTTTCTGTGCCCGAATCCCCAGTCCCCGCCCAGCCTTCCGTCTCTGGCGGTCTGCAGGGGCCCTGGGGTTGGCTGTTGTGTGCCCCAGCCGCTGTCCTGCCCAGGGGTCTCATCCAGGCTGGGTGTATTTGATCCGTTAAGTGTCACTTCATTCCTTTCCTGAGCACCGTGTCACCATGAGTGGTTTATGGTCAGCTTCAAAAGCCATGTTGGCTCTTTCGAAGTTTATTGCACTGTACACACAGTCTATTCGGTGTAGGCAGGCCAGTTGACATCTGTGTCCAGGTTTCTACCCATGTTGTTATATCAAATGCTTGCTGTACAAGAAAACTAATGCCTTGAGGTCCTGGTCGACCCTCACACTAATATCTCCAGTATAAGTACATCCTCTCGGTGGAATCGCATTGAGGATGGGATTTGAGTTTTGGAGTTTGGCAGGTGAAAAGAACTGACTGATTGTGACGAACACACACACTGTGTCAGTCATGTCCAGGTCTAGAACTCCCTGAGCTGCTGATGCCAGAGCCTGAGCAAGGGAGGACGTGCCCTGTGTGCTCACCCTGGTGAAATACTTTTGTCTTGGGCCAAATGGATGATGGTCTGGGGTTGCTGTTTCAAGCTTGCTATTTACTGTAGGAGAGAGGAATAGAATCAAGCTTTGGAATCATAAAATCATAGAATCATTTTGATTGGAGAGCAAGTTAGGTCATGGATTGTGGGGGTGTGGGTGTGAAACTGTTTATGTTCCTTTGTGAGCAGTTCTGATGCAGCAATTCAACAGTGTCTGTGGTCTGACCCCCTGGCTGAGGGCTCGACAGGATTCATTAAGTTTAGGCGTAACAGCATTATAGCTGTACCCATCTGTACTTCACCCCCTCAGAAGGCCGCTATCTAACAGCTTTCTAGCCAGGTCACTTCAAGTATAACTTCACTTGCCATTGACCCAGCATTCAGGTGCAGCTCTTGGCCAAACCCATGCGGATTGCTGGAGCCTTGAAGCTGAACAGTTTAACTCGGAAAGTAAGTAGTGTTTTGTGAAACAAACCCCACTTGTCTCACTAACAGTGCTTTGTTTCCCCTGGGAGCCTACAAAGTGCCTCATTTGTATTTAAGTTTAATAATAGGCAGTAAGTTTTAGCCAGTTGTTCAATGTAACACAGATAAGATTGAGTGGGTTTCCTGCTGAAGTCAGCACCAGGTAAGCAACGATGGCTTGGGGTTTAGATTCTTTGTCTTTTGTCCTACAAAACTGAAACAATATAAAGAGAAATTATAAACAAACTTTGCCTCCTGAAATTATTATGTTGCTGTTGCATATAGACATACCTAAACCAAACTCAGCTGCTGGTTTTGTAAAGCTCTCAGGCTGCTGTGTCATTTAATGTAATTTCCAACAAAGTTCCTGAAATCTTGAAATCCTAAAAAGATCCTGCAGCTCTTGCACAGGGTTTTTAAGTCTTTCTAGGATGAGCTGTTCAACTTAACTGAGTTTGGGACATTTAGAAAAAAATGAATTGTCTAAGAATTAAGAAGGGATCTCGCAGAATTTACGAATGATAAATAAGTAAATAATCCCTCACAATAAAGACGTGAGGGGAAAAAAAAACACTGGGCTTTCCCACACCGGGAGTCGAACCCGGGCCGCCTGGGTGAAAACCAGGAATCCTAACCGCTAGACCATGTGGGACTGCACGTTAAGGTTATCTGCCGCGCAGCCTCCTGCCTGTGTCGCCTCCTGCCTGCGCCGCCTGCTGGCCCTGCCTGCCGGCCCTACCTGCCTTTTGCCTGCGCTGCCCATCCTGCCTGCACTGCCTGCACAAAATTTAGGGTCATTCTTCAATCAGCCATTAAAATTCTCTTAGTTAAAAGGTGGGGCGGGAGGTTGGCAGCACTGGAGAAGGAAACAACAAATGGGAGGATGAACAAATGAAGTCCAGCCTAAAAGTCCAGCACGTTTGCAGCTATTACCTCATTTCTGTACTTTTACAAAGGGTGGCCACAGAGGTACTTGGATGGAGATGCATGTATTCAGGCTGTCAGCACTCAAATTAAAACATAAGAACCTGTTTGTTGAGTTGGTTTGCTTAGTAGATCTCCAAGATGTTTAAAGAACTAGCAAAGAACTGCTTTCAGAGTGGTTTGCCTAAAGCTGAATACCTGGATGCTGAGAGGAACCGGGCTTGCCTGACAAAGTTGGTGCAGCAAATGCAAACAAGGATGTTTGGCATTGCAATGTCAGCAACCACAGGTTCAGAAACTTCATTTCTCCCTGTGGTTATGCAGTAGAGCAAAGAACTTGCTGCCGTTCCCACTGAGTTCAGCAGGAGCATGGCTGGGCCTCAAACCTTTGACTGTATAAGAAAGGATAAAAGATAAAGACTAGTACACTTGTGCTCATTATGGGACTTTTTGTTACCAGTATGTATCAGTAAGCAGGCGGTGTGCAGGCAGAGCGCAAGACACTACCTGAGGGCAAAAGGGATTAAGTTTAAGTTTAAAGAAAACAAATCTGTGTTATTTCCCTGGAAGGATACAGAAATAACAACCTGCAGGTATTTCAGTTGGGGACATCTATAAACAACAAAATGGAGCTATTTTTTTATGATAGTTAAGAAGAACAGGAATAATGGGATGAAGCTGAGAAAACTCAGGCAGATTATAATACAAACCACCCTGACAGGATCT
This sequence comes from Psittacula echo, assembly GCF_963264785.1. Classification (NCBI taxonomy): domain Eukaryota; kingdom Metazoa; phylum Chordata; class Aves; order Psittaciformes; family Psittacidae; genus Psittacula; species Psittacula echo. The sequence continues at coordinate 6,652,799 of NC_137747.1, read as the reverse complement.
GAGGTAGATGTCTGAACGGTTGCTCCAGGAGACAACAAGGCCAGCAAGAAATACCCCCAGAAGAGCCTCTGCACTGGTGAGAAATGGCAAAGGTGACCTTGCAAATCTCCATCTGCTTTTATCTCTGTAGTTCTGTCTGTGGGACTTTCCTTCCAGGTTCATCATAGAAATGGGGATTCCATTAATTTGTAAAGGCTTGTAAGAAAGAACCCATCAGACTGCAGAATTAGCTTTAAGATTTACAGATTCTGTCTGTGGCTAAGAAATAAACTCAGTTCTTGGCAAGTACCTACAACAGTGTTACATGGTCTGGCACAAACACCAGCCACTGCAAAGCCAGACGGGTCTGGCAGCTCATGAAGCCAGAGGGAGAGGAGCAGGGAGTGACAGTGAGGTGGGACTGCTCTGTCACCACTGCTCATGTTGCTGTCTGGGTGCACACTGTGGTGTCAGCTCAGTGTCATCAGCATTGTCCTCCCACCTCTGCGCTAGGCAGCTGTCCCCCACCATGGCAGCTGCTGGTAAAACTTGTGCAGCCAACCCACACATAGTGTCATGTTTTCCAGTGGATAATGTCTTCTGCAGGGGAGAGCGAGCAACATTGCCCAGCTCATGTGTTTGCACCCATCAGTAAATCCTTAGAGGACTAGGCTGAAAGCAGCAGAGCTCTTACCAGACACAAATAGGTGTAGAAATCCCTTGGGAACCTGTAACTGATGTGGTGGCAGGGACATATGCCCCTTATTTTGCGGAGTTTGTGGGAATTTTGAAGTAAGGCAAGCAAAGCTCTGCTGCTGACATTTTCCTGACCTTCGCTGCCAGCAGCCTCAGAGTTTGGATCACAGAAAGTAACCTGGGAGCATCGCTTCCCTTCCCATCTCTGCCTGGCTTTGGGACAAGGACTACCCAGGACAGCAGAGTTGACGTCCTGGTTCACAAGGGACACTGCCACCTCCACCTTCCTTCCCCTTTCTCCTCTCTTCTTGGCCCGTTCTGGTTTGTGGCTCTGTTCCTCATCCTCATCCCAGTGTTCACCTGATCATTTGTTGGGCCAGTTCAGGTTACCAGCCTGGCAAAACACCACTCACTTCTGGTTTGTGCCAGTTTAGTGAGCTGACATGATTCACCCAGGCTCAGATGAACACCAGAACCAAGAGTGAGAGCAGCAGGAGGAGCAAGACTTGATGCACGGGCAGCCCTCAGCTCTGTTCAGCTGTCTCATTCACTGCACCCTTCTTTCCCTTCTCAGGGCTTGTAATTGTTGTATCTGATGCTCTTTTCCTGTTCTCAGCTCCCTTCTAAAAAGGCAGAGCTCTCCTTTGCTGTGGGAAGCTCTGCTAGAGCTCATCCCATAGCTTTGCCAGCAGCAGGGAGCCACGGTAGCAGGGAAGATGGCAGAAACCTCTCCTGTATGTTTTTAGTCACAATCTGTTTTAGAAAGCAGGAGAGGAAACAAAGAGCATTTGCTGCTCCATCTGTTTCCGTGTCCCATGCTGCTAAGGTTGGGTTACAGCCAGCTGCTGCCATTGCCAATTGGTAATGTGATAGCGCAACTGCTTCCTTTGCAAGGGAGCTAAGGAAGGTAAGAGGGAAAAACTGGGACAGGATGATACTAAAAAGCCCCTCTGCAGAACACCTGGCTTGTTATATACATTTACATCATGCCCATTATAAAACCCCCTGCTGATTGTTGCTTACAAACAAGTATTGTTACAAATGACCAAATATATCCAACTAGCTCTTTCCAAACACCATCCTGAGCTATTTGATATCTTCAGTCAGCTTCAAAACACAGACAGGGTTAATTAAGAACAGGGATGGTTTTCCTTTGCCTCTTACATGCTAAGACCATTTGTCAGAGAGCACTCTCACAGTGCACAGTCCAGAGAACCTCAGCCAGCATCCAGGTCAGCCCAGTCCTGTTCAATAATGTATTTGAGACATTTGATACCAGATGCCTGTGCGCTGAAACAATGGAGAATTCACCACATCAGCCTGCCCGGCTCGAACCTCAAGCCCCTTGACATTGAATTACATGACATTGAATTACAGATGTGTTAATGGGAAGGGAACTTTGGAGTGCATTAGCCCAAACTCTTGCTTGAAGTGAGACCATCACCAACACTAGATCAGGTCAGCCATAGCTTTGCATAGCCAAACCTTGAAAATCTCCAAGAACAGAGATCCACATGAGGACATATTACTCATGGAACTAGATGATCTTAAGGTCCTTTCCAACCCTAACTATTCTATGATTCTGTGTGGGTGAACTGTACCTCCTGGTCAACCTAGCACTTTATCTTGTTCCTGTTGCAACAAAGTGCTCCCAATGGTGAGACATCTCACCTACATGTAAGTACTCACAGTAGTAGCTTGGCAGTATTTTGACCTATTTAACACATGGCTTTCACAGTGCAGGACTTTTTCTGATATTACTGGCTCCTTCATCCTCCTACCATCACTGGAAGGCAAATCCAGGGTTGCAGCTGCACTGGGTCACTGCTGGCTGTAAGCTCATCCAAACCTTGCCAAGCATTTTAGGTGTCTACTCCCAGTATCTCAACAAAGGCTTTGTGCACACCTGACTGAAGCTGTTACTCCCTGCTTGCTGTATATGGAGATACTGTGAGGCTGTGCTCAGAGCTGTAGCACATCTACCTGGGCATTGCCCCATGTCCCTAACCTGCTATATGCCAGGCAGCAGCAGTGCAATACTGAGCTTTCCTTACCTTTAGCATCACCAGTTCTTCCACACGCACAGATGAGGAAGACCCCATTTCCTGGAGTGCATGTGCAAGTATGGATATCCAGCTGAGCAGCTTCATGAAAGCGGGGTGTATGTATGACTCCAGATACAGTTTCTTCCACCTGGGAGCAGCATCTGAAGAAACGATTCGAGCATGATCTCAGAGAGCTGGCTCCTTCTGCAGCTCTTCAGTGACAGTTGTAGGAAATATCCTTCAGCCAAGAACAAGCAGCAAGGGGATACTTTGGCCTGGAAACACTGAACATACATCTCTTAATTCATCTGAGGGTGATCTAGCGTTCACAGCCTCACAATTCATGAAGGCTGTTTCTTCTTGTAGGCAGTGTGGTTTTGTTATTAGCAAAAGAGCCAAGGTTTACTACCCCCTGTTTTCAAAAGCACTGCAGTGTCTTTGCCGTGCTCTCAAAGACTTTTCAGACACTTCCTATTCACCTCCTGCTGCCATCTTTGGTGTACTGATGGTGGGCATCCTGACTGATGAGCTTCATCTCCCATGTACGTGTCAAATAGTGACCCATCTGTTTCGCTGGAGGAGGACCTCCTCATGTTATTGTACCAGGTACCACTAAAAGAAAGTTTTCTCAGCCCATGACTGCCCAGGCTGTGAAAGCCCCTGAAAAAGTCACTGCAGAGGTCCCACAAAAGAAGCTTTTCCCTCAGCTGCTTCACTTTTTCCCTTCAAGGATTTCTTTCCCCCTCCTTGGATCACTGATGTCAACACAGCTCATGTCCACCAGCGCTCTCTGCCTCTCCCAGCGAGGTAAACCCTGGTCTGGCAGCTTTGTACCTGCGTGCAAGTTACAATCTCACAACCATCTATCGTGCCTGGTAGCTGAACCCCCTTTCATCCAGCTTTCCTCTTCTGGCAGTGAGGATTTCTGCTCCCAGGAGTGTCCTTGGTGCTAGTGGGTATGTGACCATCCTCTGGTGGAGAGGTTCTGTTTTCACAGTGGTTTTCTTGCTCTTCATTTTGATGCCCTCCTGCTGCATGAGTGTGCAAGACAGCACAGGGCTGCTGAGTAGGGCTGATCTGAGATGTTATCTCAGCATGTCCTTAAGTGCTTCCAGTTCACCCACCGTGGCCTGAAGAGAGAAGGGATCTCTTGGCACGCTATGTGCACAATCACATCCCAAGTTTTAGCTGCAGCCACTAAGCAATGAAGTTACTCCAGGAAGCCTGCTGGAGGTGTAGGTTGAAACCAGCCTACATATTATCATCAAAACCCAAAACATGCAAAATAAATGAGAACATTGCAGAAAAAAATGAATGCTTGTCTGGTCCCTCCTGCAGCCAACTTCCCATGTACCATGTTGATCACTCATTTTGGGGTCCCCTGAAGGTAGCACTCTTGCAACCTCCCATCTCCCCAGCTTCTATTTTCAGCCTGTCCCATGGCTCTTGCTGGCACAGTGATGCCAATCAGGCTGTTAAAACTTTTATACACCAAGTCTGTATCTATGAGAGCCTGTGAACACTGTCAGGCTGCTGTAAGCATTTTCCAAGCATCGCTGTTTCCCTCAGAGGACAGGTATAGCCATTATTGGCAAAGGCTAGTGAGATCTGCATCCCCACAAGGAAAGCTGCCAATTTAACCACATTAGAGCTACACCAGCAAACTTTTGTTTCCAGTGCAGACCTGGTTTAACTCTTCCTTTCCTTCTCCACTAGTCCCTGGGCTTTGCATCCCTGCAAAACTCATTTCTGCTGCAGCACCATGGGCATCTCCAGCAGCTCCGCAGCCCCCGCGGGGGCCCCGCTGCATGGACCCCCTGGTCAGCACAAGGCAGCTGTGCAGCCATGATCTCACTGTCTCTCTATTTGTTATTTAAAAGTGCAGTGGGACTTCCATGCAAATGTCTTCAGATTAAGTTACTCTGAAGTTCTCCAGCAGAGCCAAAACACTGTCTGCAACAGAGCACACGGCAAGTGCGGTATCGCTCCGTGCAGGGACCCCATCCGCTGGCTCTTCCAGGGCAATGAATAAGCTGAACAGACTCACTTCTGTCTGTAGCAGACATTTGCTGCGTGGTGTGATATGTGCCCAAAATCCCTCTTAGTGGCAAAATCCACTGCGAGTCTGCCAAGTCTTGCACCCACAGTTAGAGGGGTCTGAGGCCCCCAGGCAGCGCAACCCCCCAGATTTGCCCCTGAAGGGGGTTGTTCCTGTTCTGCAGTAACAGGACCCCACATGAGGTTTGCTGGGAGCAGTGCCACACTGCAGCAGTCACTGTGATAAGCAGGGCTCTGCCGAGCCACCGTGCCAAGTGACGCACTCCAAACTGGTGGCTGACAGAAGCTGAGCTAGCGGGACTGACCTTTAATGCACAGCGTGTTTGTTCAGACTGCTCACGCTGGTCGAGGAGCAGGGCTCTGCCTTCTCCAGAGGCCTCTGAAACTGCTGTTTGTACTCTGATGGTTGATTGTGCCTGCATGGGGGACACACCTGGTCTCCTTGACCAGACTGCTATGTGCTCAGCACACAGATGAACACAGAAAGTCCCCAAAATCTTTCTAGACAGAGCTGCTGGGGCACAGTAGAAGGCATGCCTGGGCAAATCCTGACATGTAGCAGCCATACACCATGGGCTGACCCAAGGCTCGTCATCCCACGGTGTCACCTCACAGGGACAGCCCGGCACCCAGTCTAGACCAAGACATTTTCCTCTGTCGGTTCTGCAGGCTGGTTCACGTCCCTCTTTCAATTCCTGCCCTTGGAGGTGTCAGCAGTAACAGAGGGCGAGCAGAGCCGTTCAAGCCTGGTGCAGCAGCTCGTCTGGACACCCCCTGCCAGCTCCGGGCGCCGTGTCGGGGACGCCCATCATAGGAACGAACCATTTATCGATGTACTGACCGGGGCTGCCGTGACCCTCGGGCCGGGCTCCGCTGCACCAGGGGCTCAGGAGGGCCCCAGAGCCGCCGCCGCCAGGGGCTGCCCTCGGCCCACGGGCCCCGTCGCTGTCGACGGCCCCGGGCTCCGCTGCCCGCCCCGCCCCTGCCGGCCCGGCCCCGCTCGGCGCGGCGGCCCCCAGCAGAGGGACCCGGGGAGCGGCCGGGGGTCCCGGCGGCCGGGCCGGGCCGGGCTGGGCCGCACCGCCTCCCGGGCGGGGCCGGGATCGGGTTTCACATCCTGCCCCGCTCGCGGGCAGAGCGGCTGGCGCGGCGGAGCGGGACATGGCGGAGAGGTGAGTGCGGGAGCGAGGCCGCTGCGCACCTGTTGAGGCGGCGGGGGGGGGAGCGCGGCGCCGCTGTCCCCTCGGGGCTGGGAGCGGGCCGGCACCCGGAGGCACCCCGGGACCGTGGCGAGGGAGCGGGGCCGGGCGGGCAGGTGAGGGGCGGCCGCCGCCGGGCCAGGCCCTGTGGCGGCGGCACCGCCAGGCCGAGCCGGGCCGCCAAGTTGTGCGGGAGTCGCTCCCCGGGTCGCTTCCCGTCCCTCCCCGCCTCGGCGGCCCGTCTGTGGGGGGATCCTGCGGCCGCTCGGCCCCTCCAGGTCGGTTCCCCGCTGAGCGCAGCCTCCAGCGGGGCGGACGGCTCCGAGTTGCGCGGAGCTGAGCTGCTCTGACCCCGGCCCGGAGCCCCCCATCCTGCCCGCGATTCCGGCGGAGCGGCAGCATCGCCCTCCCCGGAGGCTGCGAGCGGCTCTGCAGGGTGGCCTCGCACCTCAGAAGAGCTGTTAATAGGGAGAACCCTCTGGTTTTGGATGCGTTTCGGACCGGGCTTGCAGGCTCTGGGGTGAGAGGCTCGAGTTGGTTGTTCCCTGTTGCCTTAAAAACCGCACACAGTTCTGAAATGACAGTATTTTCCTGGTCAAGCGCAGTTGCGCTGGGTTTGCTGGAGGGGGGTGACCAGGAGAGGGTTCGCTTCCTGCCTGGGAGCGGGTAGGGAGCCAGGATCACCTGTTGGCAGTGAAAATGGAGGGCCAGGTAGCCAGGCCAGTTTCCCAGGCTGCCTCCTGCTTCCGACAAACACGGGCGGATTTTATGGCTCCTCTGAATACCCCCATTCAAGGAGAATTCCTCCTGCTCGCTCTGCGCCTCGACCAAAAGTGGTTGAATTAAGTTTGGCTCCGCTGGGAGGAAGGTACCGAGCCTGGCACAAGCGCTGTCATCCCCGCGGCTGATGCCAGTTGCTGTTGTGCTGTTTTGCCAGCGTTTTTTTTCCATGCTAAATGAAAAGCTCGGAACGGTTTAACATTCCTGCGAGCACGGCACTCCCCAGGGGCACCAGATTTCAGCTGGCTTCTCGCATTCTCTTTGTCTGGGGGAGAGGAGGGAGGGCTGTGCTGGCGTTTTGCCCTGTACCTCGGTGACGGTGCAAGGTGTGTGGAATGATTTTTTACTTCTCTTGAGTTTGAAGTTGTTATTTTCTTTTCCCCCCCCCCTTTTTTTTAAATTTCTTCTGTCTCTTCTGCATTTTCTCGAGCGAACCATGGTTAAAAGAAGCCTTCTTATGGACTAAGGGAAGAGATAGCAAATCCTCTTGAGGGTGGATGTAGAATGCCAGAATTCAGAGCAAAATGATGAGGGCAGCAGCATGCTAGTGCTCTGCCAGCAATAGCAACTCGTAGCGGCTGCTTCTGCCTCCCTGCTGTGACAGCCAAGGGCACTGGGTGCTCAGGGATCAAGGTTGCAGGTTGCTCATTTCAGGGCATAAACTGGAAAACCTGACAAAACCATGTCGATCTGGGGCTCTTGCTGCAGTAGCTCGTGCAGAGGAGTACAGCATTTCTTGCACTGGGTTTTGGCATAATTTTTCCGGTGTATCCCCACTGATTATCTCTTTGTTGCTTTCTGAGTTGAGTGTTTGCTGGGTTGATGAGACAGCTTTTCCTATCAGGAGGGTGAAGGCTGTTTGGAGTGATGCTGAGATCACAGTGGATTATAGGAATGCAGGTTTTGAAGCCAGCTTTTTGGTTGGATAGTTCACATGCCTTCTGTATTCACAACAGGTTTGCTTAGCTGAAACAGATGTCTTGGCCTTAGCTGAGAGCACATAAGCTACAGAGAGATCTAAGTTATACTGGCTTGGTGCATTTTGTAACCAAGAGAATTTTATGGTCATCCTTGTGGTGCAAAAGGCTGTTTTCAGCCTGACCCTTAGTGGATCTGAAGCTGAAAAGCTCCTGATAGACTTGCACATTCAGTGTGCCAACAAGACGTGAAGGATCTGGTTCATTGAACGCCGACCTGCGTTAGGGGCACAAAAGGCAAACGCCTCCCATTCAAGTGATTTACTTCATCTCTAGAAAAATGTAATGTGCTGTAGTGCAAAGATGAAAGGAGGAGAGGCTGAGACTCCTGTAGTGAAGTGCCAAACGGGTAAGAGAAACCTGCACATTTCAATGTATATGTGTTTGAGCTTTGAGGCATTTTTTGAATCAATCCTGCTGTTCTTTTGGGGTTGGCTTCGTGGGATTGGAGCAATTGCCTGCTGGCAACCAGGGCAAGTCTGTAAATAGGGAACAGAGAAGTTTTTTCCATGGAGCCATGAAGGAAGAACTATTAGCATCATTGTGGGACTGTGGGAAGGATTGTAAGATCTGGATCAGCTTTAATGGAATTGCATCTGTAATTAAAGATAACAAAGCATAAACTGCTGTAGGATTCTGGCTTTTAGGCCCATGAGGGTGTTTGTGTTTTGTTTGTTTTTCCCTGGCAGTGCAGTTTAATAAATATATTCATGAACCCTTTCTTTGAAGTTGCAAAAGGATGTGTCACATGTATATTCCTTGATAGGTAAATGTATTAGTAAGCATAATACTTGGTTGCCATTTTACCTATGGAGAAGAAAGCTTTTCAGTTGGGACTTGCTGTTTTAGCAGCATGGTTTTGGCTGTTTGACTCAAACAACCTTGGGATGTGAGCAGAGGGAGATCTTGCCCAGCAGCAGGAGCACTGGGGATTTCCGAGTCCTTTTACCTGGGTGGGTAGAAGAGCTGGGGATGGTAACGAGTGCACTTGTTCAGCGGGAGTCCTGCTGGTCTGCTGGCTGTTTTAAGTTGATTAATACAAAAATATAAAGGATTTGTGTGCTTTATGTTCTGATTGCGATGAAGACTCTTAGTTTTGTTATTTAATCTCGGTATGTTGAGTATGAGTTTGTTGCATGCAGTTAATTTGGCTGAATTCAGGCTTTAATTTGTCTTTGCCTGAATACTGGTCTCTGTTTTTTCAGAAGCTTTAATTTAGGAGTGAGTGAAAACTTCCACGCTTCAGCAGCTGCAGGGCAGGCTGATGACAGCCTCCTTGTGTCTGAGCTCAGCCGTGGCTTTGCAGCAAAGGGGTCTTTTGGTTTTGGCATAACCTCCTGTTGTTACTCAGCGCAGAGCTCCCCATGTTCTCTGAACTGGGTCCACGTGTCCTGTTCTGGTTTACCCTCTTCTTAATTGGCTTAAATAAGGCCATGAATAAATGTCCTCTCTGTAGCTGGCTGTGACTGGAGGAACAAGCCTCTGCTCCCAGCAGGTTGTTCTCTGGGTGAGCCTATTCCTGGATGAGCACTGTAGTAGCTCATTCACAGTAAATGAGCTGGGGCAGTGAAGGTCTCTGTTTGCTCTCTGACATCAGTGGAGATAAGTGCAGGTGAGAGAGGTTATCAGCAGCCTGACCTCTGCCACGTGCTCCTGCTGTCATCCCTGCTTCTCTGAACGTTCTGCTGGAGCTGTTGGTGAGCTTGCCAGGGCAGTTTTTCTTGGGATGAAATGATTTAGGGATGAAAGATGAACTGGCTTTAAGTGAAACCAGGAGTGTGGTTTTGCTCCAGTAGCTCTGCTGGTAGACGCAGAAGAGCGGTGATAAGCTGTGGAGAACAAGGTAGTCATCTTGCCCACCATCACTGCCGTATCCTTTTGAAGCTGCTCTGTCAGCAGACCCAGCACAGCCTGGAGTTAGCTCCTGAGGTGGAGTCGTGCCTTGAGTTACAGTGTTTGACTATGCAGATAAGGCCTGGTCCTTGGGAAACACCTTCAGACACACCAGAGTCTTCTGATGGATACTAATCAGAAGTTCAAAGGAGAGAAGCAGTGTTTCCTCCTTCCCTGTGGTCTCCTTTCCCAGTGTCTCCATTCCTGTCGTACTGCTCAAATGGCTTTCTCAGTGGATGATGCAATTAGCAGGAGATGCTTGCAAGCTTTCAGCAAGTAAATACATCAGGGTTTGAAATGCTCCATTTAGGCTCCATCAATCCTTCCCAGGTGGAGCACAATTATTTGTGCCTTGTTGTGACATGTACACACTCCTATTTCTTTAACAGGCCCTGTGGGCAGATCTGAATAGTCAGTGATGTGCCTCTTATTTGTAGTAAAAATAAATTCCAGATCAGACACCGGGATTTGATTTTCAGATGGATTCATAGAAGGTGTCTGAGCTCTGCTGGCCTTACTTACACATTTGATGTTAATTCCTGCCTTTGTCAATGTGCATAGACAGGCAGTGGGAAAGAGCATTGCGCTTTTAGTAGCTCCGTCAGGAGTGTCCTCTGAAGCGAACTGTCTGTCTGCTTGGTTTTATACTTTTCATGGGGAAGAGCAGCCTCTGCTTTGGGCAGTTTCTTAAAGCAGTCAGTTTTTGGAGTGTCGGGAAAGCACTAACTGAAGCAGCAGGCATGAGGTCCATCTGGCTCGTACATCTGGAACAAGACACTGCAGGTCAAGAGAATGTTTTTGCACTTGGTCTTTGTCTCGTGGGAGAATGGAAAAAATACCATTTTTTGGGCTGTATTTTCTCATCCTAATTACTGTTCCAAGTGTTTGAGGTTACTGATGTGAGCAATAAGTGTTTTATATTTCCAGTTGAATATTGACTGGCAAATTCCAGTGTAGCTGGTGTCAACCATCCTCTGGGTTCTCTCCTAAGCTTTTTTCCTTGTGTTGTCAGGTTTTTGTTGGTTATGCAGTGCACAGAGCCAGAAGAGGTTTGGGAAGCTTATAATGAGGATGCTGAAGATCCAGATTGTTTGCTTGCAGCAAAGCCTGGGAGATGGAAAGGACTCCATGATCCCAGGGGGAGCATCAGTGTGTCTTATGTAGCAGCTTAAGGAGTTGGGATGTGTCTGGCCTCGCACAGTTACGTGCTTCAGGTGAAGAGAAGGGACTTGGGTCCCTTTAGAAATTCCTCCTGAATCAAACAAGCTGAAAGACCAAAGCAGCGGAGGTGCTGATGTGGTTCTTTTTCAGCTTCTTTTGTCTTCTTGGACTTAAGGTCTTCCATGAAATTCCACTGAGGGCTTTATGCTGCAGAGTGCTGGGGAACATCTGAAATAGAGGTGTCTGAATAGAATTACTCATTGGTATCTTCATCAGCCACTGAAGGCAAATAGAAGGCTGGTTCTACGCAGAGGATGTGTTTTCTCACCCCTCTTGTATTCTGCTTGTGCTCAGCTCCCTGAGTCAGGCTGTCACTGCACTTTGCCTTCCTTGGTGGAAACTGCTGTAATGTGAGATGGAGTGAAGACAACAGCAAACGCCCTGTGCTCCCCAGACTTGCTGTGTATTCCTGTTTCCGCCTGGAGTGGAGCAGTCCTGGGCCCCTCTAAACCAACCTTTTTCTTAGCCACAGGGTTTATGATCTACCAAAAACAAACAAGCCAAGTGGGGTGCGGGGGAGAGAAAACTGAACCTGTGCTGGGCTCCTCTGTGTGTGTAACTTGGCAGATGTGGGACACTGCCAGAAGGCACTTTGCTTTGGCAGATGGGGCTGCTTCCTACCTGGGCAAACAAGGTTGCTGCTTTCTGGCTGGAAACCTGTTACGGAGGCAGAAAAGCCTCAGTGTAGTGGGATTTAGTGTCGTCTTGGACATTATGAACCAGTGGCCCAGGGCCAGGTGTGCTGTAACAGGGATAACTTCTTTGTTCTATAGATCTGGTTCTTCTGTTTGGCTTTGCTTGTGTTTGGTTTCTTTCCCAGACGAATGACAAAGAGGCTTACTGTTTCCATCACCAGTGATACCAAGAAGAGCACTGCACAATGCTGCCTGACGAGCTGGGGCTGAGCTCAGCAAGTCCCTTTCAACCACATGGAGTTCAGCTGTCTTGGGGTTTTTAACTGAGGCAGAGCAATGTCTGCTGTGTGGATTTTCACGTGTAGCAGCAGCCAAGGCTCAGTTTAGAAGGATGAATTGGCGTAAAGTATTTTCGGTAACATAGTGAAGTCAGTGAAAAAGTTATCATAGGAGACTTTATAGCTGCATAATTAAATAAAGACCCAGGAGATGCAGTGGTTGAGCAGTGTTGTGTGGTGTTGCCTGGGAAGATGCTCCTCCAGAGGCTGTGGCCAGAGCAGGCAGTGGATGTTGGCTGCAGTTTTCTGTGTCTCTGCTCTGGCTGATCCACCTTGGGGTGACTGGATCAGTTTTACTATAGGGGCCCCTTAAGATGGTCTTAAGACCCCTTAAGATAACTAACAGATGTTAGTTTCAACACATTCAGGTTGTTGTAAAGCTGTAAATGCCATATTTGGTCCTCTTCTGGTCCAGCACCTGTTTCCTGCTCATGTATATTGTAGTTCTTTGATAGTCCTTTGATAGGTACCTGTGTATCAGCCACACTGTCTAGCTCTTCTAGCTCCCTAGCTACAGTAATTAGGTTTAGGATTTTGTTTTATTAGGCCTTCCAAGCATTGCTCTGAGCTATGGTGAGAAGAGAAGCTCCAAGTGTTTTATGCATTCTTGGTGATGAATCAACATCAAGTGAAGCTAAGAGAGATGGCGAAAGGGCCGTAAGCTGAGGTGGAGAGCCTGGAGTGCAGCTGGCACTTAGTGCATGCCTAAGGACAAATGCTAAGCACGCTGTAATATGGAGGTACATTTTCGTAGCAATTTATACCATCATAATAACATGGATAGTCTGTCTGGGATACAGCTGAGCCGCATTTAATCAGGACAGTAAAATGAGTGTGAAGCAAGTAGTTGGGGCTTGGAGGGCAGCTTTGTGCTGCCCTTGGGCTTGTGCCTGCAGGTCCTGCAATAGAGCATAAATGGCAGAAGAGTTGCAGTTTTGGCTGAGAAACTCCTTGGAAAGTTTGCCACTGGAATAAGCTTTTAATGAAATTAGGTTTTAAGTCAATGAAAATGAGGGCGAACGTCAAGTGTTGTGGTCCTTTCCCTACTGTGTGGGTTTTGAAGCTGCAGAGGAAATGCCTGGTGAGTAGGTGGTGGTCTGACAGCTCAGCCTAAATTCACTAAAGCTATAATTTGAAATTGATCTAAAACACAGGTTTGAGGTTCTGGAGACTGAAGGCTCTTCCAAAGCAGAAGTCTGTTCTGGGGTGGCAATAGACACATAAGAAAGACACTGATGGTCTCCTGGGGGTGAACCTGTGCCCTGCCACTCTTGTTTCTTCTGGCCATGGGTCACCAGCAGGACACCAGCACTTGAGTGCTTACACTTCATTTGGTCTTGGAGGGTGAAGTCACTTGCTTTTGTTTCCATTTGGATAAGGAAAGCTTCTGCTGAGCTGCAAGAACTGTGCATGGTGAAGAAGTTTTTCAGTACAGTGTGTTTGGTGCAAGGCATGTTTGCTGTGGGGCTGAAGGGAAACTTCATCTTGGGCTATGTTCTCTGCCTCTTTGCTCTGGAGCACAAAACACAGACTGCAAGTGGAAAAGGGGTGGACGGCATGGCAATGACCAAACGTGAAGCGTTTCAGCTCAAAGTGACTTCCAAAGGTTGATGTTCTTGTTCCTGCCTGGCCTGGTGGCTGGGGCAGTGAGCTGTGCTTGGAGCATGTGGATTTTGGGCTGTATGCTGCACTGGAGGCTTGCTGGGGAAGAGCACAGTTTCCTATTTGAGTGTCTCCTGATGACCATGTACATTGTGTACTCTGTGCACTGAAATAAGAGCCCCTGCAGCTGACCATGGCAGCTCCATTACTGCGGTCCTGGCAGCGCATGTGGTGGCTGCCTGGAGCAGAGTTCAGCCCCAGGAGCAGCACATTATGGGCTATGGGTATAGGCAGGGGAGGGCACATGTTGAACTCCTCTTACCTTGCTCAAACCTCTGCTATTTGCAGCAGTAGCCATTTCTTCAAGTGAATGCATGGGGAAGGTTAGAGAATAGGCAGGTTTCTCCTGGGGCTGCCTGCAGTGCTGCTTTCTTGCCCTCCACACCTGGGGTAAACCCGAGTCCCCATGGAATTTAGATGAATTAACAGTATTCCCCTGAAACTACCATTTTGGGGCTGTTACCTGTGACAGGAGCTAGTGCTGCTTTGCCCATAGGGCTATAGCTGTAAACCCTCCTAATGGTGCAGCACTTTCCCCTGGGAAAGGCAAATAACATCCGTAAGCATAAACAGCTTTAACGGTGAGATGCGTCTCTGCAAGAGCTTGGGCCGCTCTGTTGGTCCTCGTGCAGTGCAGGCTTTCATTAGGACAGGCAGTATGTGGGTCTGTGGACACAGAGCAATGTCAGTGCAGCTGGCTGTGAAAATTGGGTGACATCCAGCCAGCCCCTTGCTGGGGTGCAGCCCTGTTGTGGCGGAGCGTTCCGTGCTGCTCAAGATGCAGAAGAGTATCAGGCTTCATCTCTTTCAACTTCACACCTGCCAAGATCTGACAGGAGGCATCAAGAAGAGTAATGAACAGCTGGGAGATGAAACCCTCGTTTTTCTTGCGCTTCAGGCAAAAGTTGATTGGGGAATTTAGTATTTTTTGAATTAAAACCTGTTGCTGACTAAACCTGTTTTGCAGTTTGTAAGCAATTGGGCCCTGCCTTTTGTGTCCAGCAGGACCTTGGCAGGAGCTGTGCAAGCCTTGACCGCAGCTCTGCGTGCTCAGAAACTGAAAATAAGGGAGAAGGTCCAGGCTGGGGCTGCTCCCTAGGAGGGAGATGCTGATACAGGGTGCTGCTCTCCTGGGGTCGTGGCTGCCCTTTGATGTGATCCCATATCCCCCCAGAAAGGAGAAGCTTTAACGGCTCTGCCTCTCATCTGGTGAGTGCCTTAAGAGGTGCCTTAGTCACTTAACATGTTTCCAGCTGGAACCACATCTTGGCTTGGGTGTCTGGAAACCAGGAATATGCAGTTACTTGTGAAAACTCAGTACCTAGGTGCCCAGGAACAGTGATGATAACTCCGAGCTTGTGGCTGTGACAGACTCTTTATGAGTGGCAGTGTTAATAAAATTAATGAGGTTTATGTCTGCCCTGCCATAGAGCTGGCATTTACTCCTGAGCCTGGCTGGCTGTTGTTGCAGTCATGTAAGAGCCCTGATATTTGTCTGCCTTGTACGGCCCTGTCCCTCTGCAGAAGAGTAGCTGATAGGACCAGGGGTGGTATGGAAGTTATTTGGTGATGACATTGGCGGCTCGGAAGGAATGGATACCTCCACCAAGAAAAGATCAAAGACTACAGCGTTGTGGGCTTTTTCTTCTCTTCTTTCCCCCTATTTTGAGGTAAGGCAGCAACCAGAAGGAAATGTGCAGGGAAAGAAGCTGCTGCAGTGGGAAGGATGTTGGTCAAAAAGGGGAACTGTATCCCTATAAGAAGACCAAAAGCAGTATTATTTATTTTGGCAGACTGCATGTAAAATCAGAACAAGACAGGCCACTACAAGACTTTCAAAGAGTGAATTTGCCAAATATGATTAATTTTCAGATGCATTGGAAACCCTTTGGAGCCAGGTGGGGGAAGGGATGGGGGCATGAGAGGCATGGAGGGTAAAGCTATCACAGAAGAATCTAAACCATTTTCTGGCCATCTTGACTCCTGTGGAGGAGCTTTGTAGCTTTGCAAGCTGCAAGCTGGCTATGAAAGAGCTGTCTGAGAAGTTGTCTCGCATTGAATGTGAGTAGAAATGGCTTTAGAGCAAACAGAGGCACTGATAAGAGACTGTGAAGAACAGATAGCGTTCACTCAAGAGTGCCATAGGATCTGAAATCTGGAATTGCTGGGATACTTCTGTGTGTATCCTGTTGCTGAAGTGCCCTTGGTATCACAGAAACTGATGGTGGTAAATGTGATGGCATTTGATAAAAGTGGGATGTCTGTGCCGGGCACACTGCTTGGCAAGGGCTGTGGGAAGGATCCTGGTGACCACAGCTGTGCTTCATGCAGGTTGGTGAGCACGTGGGTAGAAGGACCAAGAGACTTCTTATATCTGGGTTTTCAAACGGCCTTTGGCAAGCTTCTCCACCTTTAAACTAGGTTGCAATGGGCATGGAGGAAAGGTCTTGTTATGGACTGAGAGCTGGTGAAAGCATAGGATGTGAAGGTAGGGCTTTTTAGCATGGGTAAGAGTCAGCAGTGAGGCCCCAGAGACTGGTGTTGGGACCGGTTTTCATCCTGTTGGTGACCTTGGGCATGGAGGGGAGCAGTGAAATGCCCAGGTTTGCAGAGGATCCTCAGTTCCTTCAGGTAGTTCGACACCTCTCTGGGAGCGAGGAAAACCAAAAGTGGAAATCCTCACAGAGAAGCAAGTAGACAAACAAGTGGCAGTTGAACTTCACTGTAGGGAAATGTGGGATACCCATAGGGAAAAGTACCTATACCGGGCCTGTGTAATGCTGAACCTGGAGCTGGTGGTTACAGCTCAGGAAAGAAGCTCAAAGTCATCATCGGCAGTTCCCTGAAATCATCAGCTCAGTGTGCAGTGTTAGCCAAAAAAGCCATTAAATTTTGATCGCAATCAGCAAGGGAGATAACAACAAAGCAGAAGGCATCAGTTTGACCCTTTGGAGGAGCCAGCATGGCTTTTGTAAATGGAAGTTGAGCCGCGTGGCTCCGTTGGTACTTGGGAAGTGTTTGCTAACACATGGCAGGGGTGATCCAGTGGAGTGTTCTAGTGGACATCCCTGAAAGGTTTCAGGATGGCGTATCCAAGACAAGTCCATTGTGGGATGAATGGGTGAATAAACAGTTAAAAGTTCATCTACAAAGATGCGGAATAGACTGTCAGACTTCCCAGCGGAGGGAAGCTCCTCCGGGGACCAGGCTGGATCTCTGTTCACAGTGTTTGTGCATGACCTAGAAACAGGGATGAAAGCGATGGCTGGGGAGGAGCATCCCGTTGTCTGTGTGAGCAGTGCTGGGCTCTGAGCAAAGGGGGGAAGAAATGCTGCGGTTCCTGAGGAATAAATGAGGTTGGGGGTAATGGGTGTTCCTGCCAAAGTGTTGGCTAGTGTTTGGCAGTGCTGTGGGAAGGGAAGAGAAAGAGAACAGCAAAGAGAGGAGTGAAGGACAGTGAAAAAGTCATGATACCACTGTGGTCTGCTGCCATGTTGACTAATGAATGTATGTCAGTTCATCCCGTCTCAGAAGAGTCCTTGATGAAAGTAAGTGCTTCTCTGGGTTTTTCCCACAGATTTTTAGATCAGTGGCAAATACTGTGTACTGGAGGCAGGTGAGGGCTGTCTAGATGGACATCAGATATAAAGGGAAGTTGACTGTGGTCCTGATGGTTGCCCCGCTCCATTGGCTTTGTTCTAAAAGAAGGACAGAGCACTGCCCGCTTGGACGCCTTTCTCAATTTGCTCCTTGTTCTGCTGCCTTCCTTACCACTGCTGAAAGTGAAAAGCTCAGTTTTGGCCTGAGCACAAGCTAATAAATGCTTGGGTTTTTGGTGAGAGAAAACAAAAGGAACTTGTTTTGGGCACCAAATCAAAAAGTAAATTGTTCTCACACCACTGTGTGCTGTTACCATGTATAGCAATGACTGCCATGGCAACAGAGTTTTTCAAGATCCAGCCAAGATCTTCCAGGGCTGCAACATAACTTCTGATCCTTGCTCATTGTCGTGCTATTAATAACTGTGTTTCCCCCCTCTTGTAGCCAGGAAGTTTCTTCTTCCTCATGTACCAAGTGTGAGGGATAAGCTCATTTGAAATCAATGGTGGGGAGAAGTGACACTGGGGATTTCCTGGATATTTTTTGTTCTGGAGATCCTGTCCGGTGCTGCCAGCTCTGCAGCCACCTCCTGAGCTGTCTCTTGTGCTATTTATAAGAAAGCCCAGTCTGCGTTTTTTATTCCATCTTTTTGTTTTCCCTTGTTTCCCTTCACCAGGACGAACAGATGACACGTATTTACTCATCCAGCTATGCACAGAAGCTGAAGTGTTTATTCCAGGCTAACTTGGTTAAGGGGAGAACCTGCTGCCCAATTAAACATGATCTCGGCCGGGCTCTGGTCTGCATAATTTCTTTACTTAACTCCTGGTCGTTTAAGCAAGATAAATCCCGTGTGTTCAGATTTGTGGTTCAACTTCTTGGCAGTAGTTACATTTAACTATGTTTAAAACCCCTCAGTGCCTATCCACCTTTACCTAGCTGCATTAGCATGCCCCAGTGAATCTCCTTTGAGAGAGAAGTGTGTCAGAAATAGTCACCACGTCTTTTGGCATGGGCTGAGGAGCTGTAGAGAAGGTGGAACTTGGGCTTTTGCTTACACTGCCAGGGCAATCCCTTCTTCCTCAGTGAGTTCACTTTTCTTCTGAAGAAGCATAGCTATTAATTGTAAAAGCCTTCCTACCCCCTTTCCTCACCAACTTGGGAGCTGAAAAGAAGACTCTCTATGAGCACTCGTGCTTTCCTTATTTTCTGTTGCTCTCAAGTCTTGCAGCATCTTCTGTTGTTGCTGTCTTTGGCTTCACCCTTCCCCAGATCTCCCCACCCCGCTGCATTGACAGCCTGCCGTCATCACTGAAAGGAAAAGATTTAGTGCAAACACAGACCTCCCTGGAGAAGCTGCAGAAATGAGCATATGCCCTGCAAAAGGTTGGTCCAAGGCAAGGAATGACTCAGTTGTGTTTGCAAGAAGTGACTGCATCCTTCTTTTATTGCTGCTCTGTTTCTCAGGAGGATCTGTTGAATGTGGTACCACTGGAGGTGTTGCCGAGGGCTGCAGCTCCCTGGGGATGCAGCACATGGGAGGCGGGAGCTCAGCCCAGTGAGCCTGGCTGGGATGGTACCAGCTCACACAGCCCGGCTTTGCTCCTGCACATCTCCAAGAAGCAGCTGAGACCCTTTTTGAGAACGTTTGGTGACTGGCACAGTCATTTACAATAACTGGCTTCTTGCTGACTCTCAGGGAGGTTAATCCCACCTTTGTTTCTATGACATGGTGAAAGCAAAGGCAGATTTTGGGCTTTAACCGCTCGTGCTTTGTTCTGACATGCGAGACTGCAGAGATGCTCGGTTTAAAAAGGCTGTGACTGCGTTTTAAGGTAAGGTTGAGCGACTGGGTCTTTGTCTCATTAAATCAAGCCAGATCTTGTTAATGACAAAGCACCAGCACTACACATAACTCGTGGTTTTGTTTATTTGGAGTTTGAAGGTGTTACTATAGTCACTGCTGCTCTTACAGACACCAGCGTGTAGCGCACACAGCAGAGGTTGAAATACAGCTCACGGGATGTGACTCCTACCCACACTGTAACGTTTTGGAGACAATCAGGAAAAGAATGTCAGTTTGGGGCAACTCTTAAACACGCCTTTCCTTCCAGAGGAAGCTTTTTTCATGGTTTATTACATCGGAATTAAAAACAATGGAAAAAATCAAACATGGGCTGTATGTCTCATCCGAAACTGCGGATTCACTCATCGATAGGTGAGTGTGGCAGGGATCAAGGCGTGCGTGGAGCAGGGCACCATACCCTGCTCGGTGGGACAGGCATGCTGGAGGGAACTGATGCTGCGTGATCCAGTTCATCGGCTTTGCAGCATCCTCCCTCTGTCATGTCCGATGCGCTTCTCATTCAGCAATTCCTGTAGGCAAAACAAATGTAAGAAATTAATTTCTCATGGAAAAGACGGTTTTTTTGCTTATTGTTTTATGAAAGATTTGTGAACTCCGTGGCTGAGGTTTTCAGCTATTTGTTTACTGCCTCTTTTCCCTTGCCAGAGGAAATTAGTGTGCTTTGGGCTGGGAGAAATGACGACTGTGAAGCAGCTCCTTTGCACGGAGTCATGTTGGGATGAGTTTCCTGATGGCAGCTTGGGGCGCAGGGGAGAGTTACGGACTCTTGTGTTTCCTATTGCCTTTGACTCCCTGCCAAATTCTTCTGCCATCCTGGCACTGTAGTGGTTAACTGGAGTCACGCTTAACAAGCTTGGACAGTTAATACTTTCAAGAGCTGCTCTGCATTTGTTCCTGCTTAGTTTTTTCAGCAGAGACAGCTGCAGCCGGAGAGATTTGCAGAAGAATGAAATGGCCTAAAAAAGTGGTGATGAAACACTGTTATCTTTGTTTTATGCTTTTAGCCACCAGTGTCTTGTGGGCTCTGCTTAGCTGGGAAATAACCTGGTCCCTTGCAGACCGCGGCTGTGTTGTGCACCAGTTTTCAAGGGGCTCTGTGTTTGGGCTGATAAATGACTGGCAGCCCTTTAAATGAAGAGGGACAGAGGGCCATTATTTTGCTAATGCCACGCATTTAGGAATGTCCCAGCTTCAGATCTGGAGCTTTGGAGGCTGCTGCTTGAAGCCTTATGCTCTGGGGTCTGGTGGGTTGTGTGGAGCTAGTGGCTGGCACCCTGGGTGACACCAGGCGCTTGTGGCCTTGCCTTGCAGGTGCTCCACCCTGCAATTAGAGCCCTGGTCTGCTCCTGCCACTGCTGCTGCCTCCTTTGGACAAGCTGAGCTTGTGGCGGGGGTTTCACGGCCTCCTGGAGTTATTTTAGACATGAGGTGGGTGTCTCAAGAGGCCTTTTCAGTCCCTGTCCGTTCTTGCCAAGGTGGCTGCTTGGTCTTGAGGTGGCAGTGGATGGGGTTTGTTGTTTGTGCTTTTACAGGTTTCTGTTCCTGTCTTCCCAGTCTTCGCTCAGAAACGTCTGTAAATGTTTTCTCCGTGTTGCTCAGTGTTCCCTTGTGTAGCACACAAATGTCTCTATGCCCGGGTGTAAATGAGCCTCTGGCACTTGGCTGTTTGCTCTGCTCTGTTATGGCTGCTATGAGATCTCTCTTCCTTTCAATAGAGATGATACAAAAGCTGTTCTTCTTTTTCCCTCCTGTATGGTGGAAACTCTACATGCTGGAGCACCGCAGTGTGTTTGTGGCTGAGCAATGCCTCGCGTGGTTTCGCTAAGCCCAGGGTGATCTCTCCATGTACAGTGCAGATGAGCTGGTGCAGAGTTAACCAACGCTGCAGAGTCGTGTTCCTCTCCCAGGGTGAGTGATGTGGGCTGCTGCCAGGCTGGTGGAGCAGTTGCTGGCTTTAGGTAGTGGGGCAGCTTCTCCAGAACAGCTTCTGGTTGTGGAGCCTCCTGTTTCAGGGCTGCTCCCCTTGGCACTGACCAGCCAAGGCAGCAGCTGCAGGGTCCTGGGCTGCAAGGGCTTGGTGGCAATGCTGGGAGGAATCCCTGAAATCAGCAGTGGTGACACAGGAGGCTGTGAAGAGTGAATCTCAGTCCTGAAGCAGCTGAGCAGCAAGCCAGATAAATCAGGAATGGTGTCAGTAATTCCTGGAATGACAGAGAGGGCAGCGGGTGCTGCTGTGTCCTTCAGATGGCAGGGATGATATCTGTGTGACATTACTTGCTTTGGCACAGGGAGAGTGCTTGGCGTGTGCTGCTTCTACAGGGCTCTGGGCTTTTGCCCTTCCTCCTTTCAGCAGGTGCAACTTCTCCACCTCTGCATGGTGCTCTTGGCTCTGCTGCTGCCTTGTCAGCACTGGGATATATTGCCCTGCTTAGGTCTGATTTACTTCTGTTTGGTGGCTGGCGAGAGGTGTAGGGAACTTGAAGGTCTGTGGCAGGGGGTTGGAACTAGATGCTGTTAAGGTCCTTTCCAACCCTAACTATTCTATGATTCTATGAAACAGGAACAAGCTGTATTCAGCTTTCTGGTCACTGAGCAGGGTTTCCATCAGCGGGTACCCCTATGGTGCTGGGGTTCATCAGGAAGGCAGGAGACTCGTGCACAGGTTTTGGCTCCATCCCTTCCTCTTGCCACATGTCCCCTGATAAAACAGGAACAGCCTATGCCTAATTTTAGGGTTACATTAACTATGGGAGGCTCTTAGGTGCTTTGGGTCCCATCTTGGGCAGATCCTGTATGAGTCAGTGCCAGCACATGCTCTCAGAGGTTGATAAAGCCCAGCTCTGTTCTGGCTGGAAGCATCTGTCTTAGCTTGGTGTGTTCCAGGAAGACATAAGGACAAAGCAGATGTGTGGCCTTGGATACCTCATGGCAGAGATTTGCACGCCTGAAAGGATGCAGTCGGTGCAGCCTGGTGTGAGTGCCCACTGCTCTCTTTGGTGGCGCCATGTAGAGGTGGGATGACTGCAGTGAGCTCATAGAGCTGTGCCTACAGTGTATCTGCCTCTACAAATCCTCCTGAACCAGGGCCATCACCTCTGGGGACCATGGGAAGGCATGAGACTGCTGCCTGAGAGCAGGGTGCCTCAGTGCGGCAGCACCAGGGGATCAGGGGGAGGGCAGGATACGTTCCAGACGTGGTGCTAAGTTGCTGCTGACCTCACAGTTTGCTCCATAGCACCTTCACCTAAGCATCTGTGAAGTATTTCCTGTCTAGAATATTGCTAAAATTGAGGGTTTCCCCTATAAGTCCCATGTTGGGGACAGAGCCTGGTTACGAGCGTGTTGGGGAGGGATGCAGTCACCATCAGAGTACAGCACCACTGACATCACTCGAGTCCCCTTAGCAATGGACCTGACCATGTGTCCTGGGATTGATGCAGCCTGTGGCTGTGCAGGTGACAGGACAGCATCGAGCTGGCCAGGCCTCAGCTCCCCTCCAGCACAACTCTGTGCCCCTGGGCAGGGATCACCCGGCTGGCACTGAGCCTGTCCCGCAGCTGCCTCCCCTGCAGCAGCTGGGATTTGGATGGGGCTGTGGATGCATGCAGCACGTTTTGGAAGGAGAGAAAGGGATGAAATCTGCCAGTACATTTTTTTTCCTTCTTCTGAAACCCGTTCTCAAAAGCTCAGCCCTTAAAAGGGAAAACAACTCAGCTGAGCTTTAGGAGGTGCCGCTGCGTCTGGGGCAAAGCAGAGCTTTAGGGAGGCTGCTTAAGGATTGGGGGTTTGGGCCATACTCTGACATGCAAAACAAAAACTCCAGCCATGGAGGCAGGAGAGATCCAGGGATGCCATGGCAGCAGCTCCAGCGTTGGACCACTTGTCCAGGCAGGGAAACTGGCTCTCCACTCTGTTGTGGCCTGGGGCTCATGCTCTACAAAGGATTTTGTTCCCCAGTCATGGAAAATGCCTGTCCCCTGGGCTGGGATAGACACACAGGACAGCCTGAGCAGCCTGGGGAGCCTTACAAAGAGCAGAGGGAAGCATCTATAAACACATCTCTGGTACTTGAACTCCTCCTGCTCTGTTAGTGCCTGTCCTGCAGGTGCTTTATGCTCTGTTGTGAAGCCATGGAAGTGAGGATGTTTCCCAGCCCTTGCTTTTCCCTCTGTCACACAACTCCCATCCTCTGGAGGAGGGATGGAGGATGGGGTGGTGATGAGCAGCACTTGAAGTCTTTCTGTCTTCCCCTCCCTGTGGGATGCTCTCTGTGTGACTCTGGGGCTTGCCTGGGAGTGATTTCAGGATCTTGAAGGAATCTGCTGTTAATTTTGGTGCTGCCCTGACCTGCTCCTGTGGGATGAGCTGCCCCATTGCCATCAGTTCTGCTCTAGAGCTGGGCTGAATTGAGAGACTCAGGGTGACAAGATCGGAGGGCTGGGGCATGGTCTGGGAATGGCTGGGGAAGAAGCGAGAACTGGCAGAGTTTGAGCAACTGAGAAGCCGCCAAGTTTCTCATCTGATGTCTCTGCCTTTGAAAATACCACTTAGCAGAAGGCTTGGGGCTTCGGTTGCTGTTTGGTTTTGTAATTAAAACCACCAAAGTAATGAGATGCTTTCCATGATAGGACCTTTTCCAGCCTCTCTCCTATCTCTGACCCACCCAACTCACGATGCTGTGCCCTGTTCTCCCTGTGGTGTGTTGTTGGTCTGGTATCTGCTTCCAGCGCCCATTCAGCTCTTGCTAGAGTTGAGCATCTGTGCTCAGGCTTTGAGCAATTGCAGCCGTTTGTTCTATATTTTCACCGTCTGGTCTGTCTCCTGTGAAGCAGAGGTTGGTTTGTTTGCATAATGCTTATTTTGGGAAGCAGGAGAGTTTTAGGAACAGGCTGACATTGTATTTATTTTAGTTCCTCTATAATTTTTGATAGAAGGATGCATGTGTATTCAAGAGAAGTTTATATATATATATATATATATATATATGTATGTGGGGGAAAGGGAGAGGGTTGTTTTGGGTACTTCCCTTTTCCCCTAAATTACAGCTTTTCTGGACTTGAGACACTTCTGCCTGGGAGAAGGCAGTAAATAAACCCCACTGAGTCAGCTGGTGGAGCATCGCCACAAGGAGCTGGTGCTGGAGACCTTCTTAGAGGCCCTCTGCAGCTCTGGGTTACAGATGAGTTTTACAGCCTTGTCCTGGCTTTGGTGCGCAGATCTGAGTGACTTGGAGCACCCAGGGGCTGCACTTGATTGCTCACTGTCTGCACAGAGTGAGGTTTGTCTAAGGGGAGTCTGTCTGACAGCCCACCTGGAGTGCTGGGGTGGCTTTAGCTAAACAGAAGCTATTCTGTGATGCCTGTCATCACAGATCACCACTGATGATGGGATCCTCCTGTTCCTGGAGCCCTACCGCCTTTTGGAGCATCACAGAGGCTTCAGCAGCCCTGGCTTGGAGCCACAGGCAAAGAACTGCAGCTCTTTGTGCAAGGACACAGCAAGGTGGCTGCTCTGCACGGGACCTAGTGTCAGGACCTTGTCCATGCAGGGTATGGAGAGTATGTAAAGGGAAGCATCAACAGTCATTAAGGTCATGTTGGCCTGTGGCCCCTCAAGTTCTTCAGTCTTCTGCTGTCCAGGAGGGTCCCCATCCTCTGAATGCAGCCATCCTTCTGTAATACTAAACATGAGACCATACACTGGCTGCATTCAGGCTCCCATTTCCTGGAGGAAGAGCTGTATTTCCCATCTGCTTTTTTTTGTGCCAGGGCCACCTTTGAGCATGTGCCGAGTGCCTTTGAGGGCATCAGCCTTCCGAATTCCCACTTGGTATGGAGTTGTGTTTGTCCAAGAAGGACTTGGTACTGCCCCAGCTCTCTGCAGGGCTCATCCTGATGAAGGGAAGTGGGCGAGGGAGGTGGGATCTTGGCTCAGAGCACAGAAGTCCTAGAATTGCAGACCAGGGAAGTGAAATGGGGGATGATGAAGCTGGAAGAGCTCTCCTTATAGCCATGCAGAGGGATTTGCTAGCAGCCTGGTGTGAAGCTCCCCAAGGCAGGGATTTCCCATGGTTTCCCTTGGGGCTCTTTTACCCTCGGCAGGTGAGTGCCTCCTCAAGCTGGTGCTGAGCGGTGTGCATAGGTAATGAGTGGCGAGAATGTCTCATGGAGAGGGCTGGGAGGTCATAGCCTGCTGGCCTCGAGCAGAAAGCTCCAGCTGAGAAAACATCTCTCTACTATTCCTATCTTTGGATGGCCTGACAAAGAGCTTGTGGTGTCCAAGGACTGAGCTTGGCGGTGCCCATGGGCTACGTGTCCCCAGCTTGGGCTGCAGTGGGGTTTGCTGTGTGTTTGCACACTGGGCCTGCAGGGAGGTCCTGTGCCTGGGGAGGTTGGGTCCCAAGAGATGAGATGGGCTGAAACCATCCCACCGCAGTGATCCTGCTGGTGGGACCATGACTGGACACCGCTGTGCAAGCGGGAGAGGATGCGTGCTCCACAGTTGTCCAGTGCTTGGAGCTGAGACGATGGGGAAAAGCATTATTCAAACTATTCCCAGGAAACTTCGTCTTAATCCCCATGGAGGGGAGTTGGAATTAATTCTTCTTTAATGTCCAAGTTATGGCCTTATCTCTCTGCAATCCTGCGTTTATCACGTCTTTCCAGAGTTCCTGATGTTATGTTCAAGGCTTGTGTGGCAGCCCAGGGCTGGCCCTGCTCCAGGAATGTGCTGTTTGCTTTTCCTTTTCTTTCTTTACATATGAATGTGATTGTAGCAAACCCTTTGGTATTGCAGTGTGTTCTGTGCAGATTTTTCCCTGGTTTAACTCCACCTCAGTCATCCTCAGCCCCTCACTTTTAAGCGGAGCAAAGAGGTCACCATCACTCAAGCCATCCACTTACATCTCTTTGCACGCAAAGACGAATGTAAGCTCGTTAAAACGGAAGGCTATAGTTAGCAACACGTGCTTGGTTGTGGCCAAGTGCCATGAGAAGAATGTGTTATTTTCAATAGCTTGCACTTAACAGAAAATAGCTGAGCCCTCCTGAGGAGCAGCAGCGCTGGTGGAGCAGTGGTGTTTCAGAGCTGTGCTAATCCCGTTGCTGGCAAAACAGTTCAAACCCAGTGTGTTCTTGAACATTCAAAAGGTTGATGACTCAACTGCATCTGGATTGCTCAGATGGGTCTTAAAGGGGGTTTTTGTTTCCTTTTTTCCTTGCCAAGCAAACACTCCTTATCTACCTCCTCTCATTCTCTGCCCACTTTGCCACTTCCTTGTCCTACCTGCACCACTTTGCTGCTGTCTCCATGGCCATGCTCATCTCACTCCCAGCACTGCTGGGCCCTTGTTTCCCCCTTTTAATGCCCTGTTTATGGATGACACCTCTTTGCAGTTGACAGTGCCCTTGATAACAGCAGTGATTTGCTGATGTGTTCCTGTGCCTGTGCTTTCACATTGTAACTGCATGGAAATAATCAGGCTGGTTCTGTGATTCCCACCCCCAACCGTGGCACGTGGTGCTGGTACAGCTGGTTTGTTACACCTTAAATCAAACAGGGGAACTGATGTTGTTTTGATGGAAAAATACCAAAACAACAAACCAGATGTTTTCTGGACATGGAGTTTTCCAAGTGGGATCCACTTAGGATGCTGCTCTGGCAGTGGTGGGATACAGCAGGAAGGGGTGCCATGGGTGTCCTGCTCTCAACTGCTCGGTCGTGGTGGTGATAGCCTGGGCCAGGTGAGTTGAGCTGGCTGAAAACAGGCCTATGCCACAAAAACAGTGGCTTTCACCTGGATCAGCTTCCCCAGCCTGAATAGCCTGAACATCAGCCCTCTGTGAGACTGCGTGGAGGTCAGCATCGTGTGGTAGATGTGGTGGTGGGGATAATTGCACCTTTTCAGGCAGCTCAGGTTTATTTTGGGTTGAACTGATGTTGTACCTATCAATTTTGCATCTTCAAAGACTCAAGGAGCAGCCTACTTCTTAGGGGTGCATGCCAGACTGCTCAGGATCGAGTTCAGCCGTGGTTTTCCTAGTGGGGAGGTGTGATGTGCAATTAAACCCCTTCCCAGGCTTGCTTGGTTGGAGAGGACACACTGACCTTGCCCAGAAAGCTGGGGCAGAGCTGAGGCTGTGCTGCCCTGCCAGCAAACACCTCCTCTCCCACCACTGTGCCAGCAGGGCTGAGCGCCCAGAGCCCAGGCTCCTGTCTTGGACGCTGCAGTGCTGCCATCATCACCCCAGACGCCTCTAAGGAACCACAGGCTGGCAGTGGAGGTGGGAGGGAAGCAATGGGATCTCCCTTCTGCTGCTGCTCCTATGGGAATGGCTCCTGTTGCCATGCCCTCTCCAGGGAGCAGCGGGAGGTTGTGCCAGGGTAAGCTCCCAAGGCACCAGGCAGGAGTGGATTTCAAGGGTAGTCCTGAGCCCATCCTATTCATGTGGCCCCACTGAGGACTCTGTCCCATCAGCTAAGGGAGGATGGGAAGAGCTTTTA
This sequence comes from Psittacula echo, assembly GCF_963264785.1. Taxonomy (NCBI): domain Eukaryota; kingdom Metazoa; phylum Chordata; class Aves; order Psittaciformes; family Psittacidae; genus Psittacula; species Psittacula echo. Next base: position 6,625,347 of record NC_137747.1, on the reverse strand, counting down.
ATGTCGGTGGTTTCATCCATCCCTCAGTTCCTGCATTTATCTTTTGGGCCAGCAAGTGCTATCTTTGAGCAGGGACCAGGTGACGCAGAGGTTCCCTCCAGCCCCACAGCACATGAGCCTTGCAGGCAGGCACCTGCATGGGCAGACTGTCTGCATCAGTCGGGTAGCCAGAGGTTTGGAGTGTCATTAACAACAGGGTGCAGCTCCCCAAAGGAGCAGATCCTGCTTTGCAGATCCTCCCCACTCTCAAGAGCAAGTTCCCCTGCGCATCTTGCCAGGCGCCGGCACTCCTGCGATCGCGCCAGCCCTTGATGTGAGTTATCAGAGCATCAGCAGACGATGCTCTCCCGCCCCATGCCACTTGTCCCGGGATGGTGAGTGGTGTGAGCTGACGCTGGGGCGGGGGGGGTAACTTCTCCTTCTCTGTGCCAGGGAGCTGCTGGTTTGGTTCCTTGGTTCTGCCCCCTCTCAAACCTTGTCTTCTCCTGAGCTCCTTAGACTGCTGAATGGCCCCGAGCAGTGCTTTGATCTGCAGCACAGCTGCCTGGCCCAGAGGCAGCAGCTCTGTAGAGCTCCCAGAGGACCAGTTTGCCTCGAGCCTTGGGCGCAGACTAACGTGGCTCTCGTGTCCCTGCAGCTCGGACTGGGTGGAGATCATCGAGCCCCGCTCGCAGGAGCGGATGTATGTCAACCTGACCACCGGGGAGTGCGGTTGGGAGCCCCCTCCCAACCTCAAGGTGCGCCAGTCAGACCAGAAGCAGTGGTGGGAGCTCTTTGACCAGAACAACAACCGCTTCTACTACTACAATGCCATCACACGACAGACGGTGTGGCACCGGCCCCAGGGCTGCGACATCGTGCCCTTGGCGCAGCTCCAGGCCATGAAGCGCAGCTCCCAGCCCGACTGCCGGGGCCGGCAGCACTGCAGCAGCACCGGCAGTGATGGCAGAAGCACCCCTGTCCAAATGGCCCTCCTGCAGGAGATGGAGAAGAGCAAGGGGGACTGTGCTGCGGAGAAGAGGAAAGACCCTGGCAGGTAGGGAGAGCTTTGGCCTTCTCTGTCTACTGGGTGGCTTCAGGTGTCAGGCTGGCTCTGCTGCCTGATGGATGGGCTTGGAAGCTGTGCTGCCCCAAGAGGGTGCAGAGCCGGGGCAAAGTGCTGCCAGTGATCACCACCATGTGCCCTCCTCTTCCAGGGGTGCAGCCATCCACTCTCACTGCAGTACTGCTTGAATATGCCCGCCTAAGCCAGGCCTCCTGTGTGTGAGACACCATGAAAACATGCATCAGTCATTGCTCCAGAGCCCTTTATGCTAAACAGGAGAGGAGATGGGCAGGAGTGTCACACAGTGACAAGAGCTGTCGGACACTTGTGACAGGGTTTGCTGGGGTGGCTGAGCTGCCGTGCAAGGGTGTGGGTGAGCCCGGCTGCTTCGGCTCTTTTCCTCCCCATTCACTCTGCTGCTCGCATGTGCCGGCAGCTTCAGCCAGGGCAGGAGATGGGGCTGCAGGGACAGAGCTCTTGGGAACACTTCTTTGGTCCTATCAAGCCTGAAATGAAAAAATTATAACGGGGTGCTATTTTGTTTGGCAGAGATTTTCTTACACTCAAACCACTCTGACAAATTATTTTTGTGTTGAAACTTTGCCAGCTTCAGCTGCACAAAAGCATCTTCTCCCCAGTCTGTGGGGATGGCCCCTCCATATGGAGCGGTACACAGAGCTGCTCTGCCTTCCTCCTGTCTGGGCATCATCCTGCCTTGGAGAACATGGTACCAACAGCAGCAAGCGGAGTTGAGTCACGCTGAGAAGTGACTCACGCAAAGGCTAGAGCAGAGCCTGGCACTCCTGTCATCCATGCCACTGCTCCTTGTCCCCTCTTCTGGGCAATGCAGCGAGCCAGGCTGCTCTGACAGCTCGGTTTCTGAATCAAGGCTGCCTCTCTGTGCGAGGAGAGAAATAAAAAGCCAAGATGATGAAAACCATTATAATGGCAATTCTGGAAAATATATGCACCCTAAACTGAGGTTTATTGCCTGTCTGCTGGCCCCTGTGAGATGCTCCTGCATTCACTTTGGATCTGTATGACTGGAAGACACTGGTGATGCACATCAAGTGCACCAGAAAAGAGCCAAGGCTGTACTGGTGTCTGATGCTTCCAGTGTCTCTGCCCCAAAAGCTGCTCCTCTGAGCTTCAGACCCATCCAGAGAATGATCCCTGCCAGGAGAAGCACAAACAGTGAGAAATGCCTTAAGTTGAACCCCAGTAACTCCAGTTCCCTCCAGTCCCAACAGACACCAACAAACTACGTGTTTCCAGAGGAGTGAGTGCAAGAGCCTTGCACAGGGCATAAAATATCCTGAGGTTCATGGGGTCCAGCATACTTCTGCCTAAGGCTCTTGAGTAAAGGTATGAGTGGCAGATCACATGGGAGCTCATAGGCTGCTTGGACGTGTGAGGCTCTTCCACATCCTCATGTGGGTAAGCTGACATTATTTGCCTGTGGAAGCTGCTTTCTTGGAAGCAGGAGACTGAACACTGTTTCCTTGTACATCCATCACGTGTTGTCACTGCTGTGTGTGAGCAGGGGTTGCATATCCAGTTCTGGCATGGAGAGCGATTTCCCTACCCAAGGCTGACACCTGGGAGAGATTTCTTGCCTTTTGCTAGCTCATAAAATGGTGAACAAAGAGCTAAGCCCAAAGCAAGTGTACCCAGGTGGGATCTAATGCCCTTGCTGGGATGTCTAATCTAGGAACAGTAAAAGCACATTCAGCCTGTCAGCTCTGTCTGCGTTGTTCTCTAAAGACAAACATAAGTGTATCCTCTTCCTTCCCTTGTCAGGGATGCAGCTGTATAAACACCAGGCAAATACTTTGAGTGCTGTTGGTAGCACTTGACATCTCTATAGGTACCTGAGCCCAAGACGGTTTCGCTTTTGTATCTAAGGGCAGCACAAAAGATTTGTTTTTCTTCCCTCCGTGTTTGTCATCCCGTGATAGACGGAGAGGCCAGAAGAGACCAGCGTGGTCCCCAAGAGGGGCCTCCTGCAAGCACATGCCACAGAGAGCTGGGGGCAGGGATTTTGTCCTCCTTTCAGTAATACTTTGTGGTCGAGTAGGGTTTTTTTACTTTTAGCAGACTTTCCCCCCCCCAAACACACTTTCTCTCTTGTGCCTTCTACCAGCACTGCTCAGTCTGCTATGCCCACTGCCACGTCTCCCTGCTCCCAGAGCCTCTGTGTGCTCTCTCAATGGCCTCAAGCAGAGCAGAGGCACTCTCTGGACGCTGAGCACTGAACCACTGCTCCTTGCTGCCCATTAGCTCGATCTGGGTGCTGATCTCATCCTCTCCCTCACTGCCCTACTGCTCACTGCTGCTTTTCTGCCTTCCCCCTCTACTCTGCCTTGGTGAGACCGCATCTGGAATATTGTGTCCAGTTCTGGGCCCCTCAGTTCAAGAAGGACAGGGAACAGCTGGAGAGAGTCCAGCGCAGAGCCACAAAGATGATTAAGGGAGTGGAACATCTCCCTTATGAGGAGAGGCTGAGGGAGCTGGGTCTCTTTAGCTTGGAGAAGAGGAGACTGAGGGATGACCTCATCAATGTTTACAAATATGTAAAGGGTGAGTGTCAGGATGATGGAGCTAGGCTTTTCTCAATGATGTCCAGTGATAGGACAAGGGGCAATGGGTGTAAACTGGAGTGTAAGAGGTTCTATGTGAACATCAGGAAAAACTTCTTTATTGTGAGAGTGACAGAGCACTGGAACAGGTTGCCCAGGGGGGTTGTGGAGTCTCTTACGTTGGAGATATTCAAGGCCCGGCTGGACAAGTTCCTGTGTGATGTACTCTAGGTTACCCTGCTCTTGCAGGGGGGTTGAACTAGATGATCTTTTGAGGTCCCTTCCAACCCTTGGGATTCTGTGATTCCCTGGACATTGGCCTATGGCTTCCCTACATGACACAGGGAGGTCAACCCCATCCAGGGAAGTGAGAGATGCTGCTGTGATCCTGGAGCCTCCTGGAGAGGATCTTCTGCTGATCCATGTGCTCTTGGTCCTGTGTTGGGTTTTGGCTGTGCTTCCCAGGGCTACCCAGTCCAGTGCTGGCTCTGCTGCTCCCTTGCCAGAGCAAGGACAGTGGGCAGCACTTGCCTTACAGCTCCAAATCCATCCCAAATGCTTGGGGTCCAAGTGTGAAGGAAGACGGAGTCTTCAGGGAGGGTAGGGGCCAAAAGATCCTTTCACGTGCTGGAAAACTCTGCAAAGAGTGGATGTGTTCCCTTGGGGATCAGGAGACCGACCTGAGGCTGAAAGCAGCTGGTAGCATTTTGGAGGTGTCTTGTGAGCTGCTGCAGCCATGCTGGGGTTTGCTGGAGCTCCTCAGGCCTCAGGGGTGAGAAGGGGCTGGACACTGTGCTTTCCGTGGAGGACCAAGGCTTGAAGAGGACAGTCTTGATGGGAACAGAGCCTGTGTGCTGGCTGCAGCAGTTGGGCATGCCACTGGTCAGGGCTATGAGTGGGCTCTGCTGTACCCGGCCCTGCTGTCCATGCAGTCCAACCCTGTTCCTCCTCTTCCCAGGAGTCTCCCAGGACTTGTTTCAGAGCGGTGCTGCCAGGGTTCCCCTTGCTATAACAACGCATCTCAGAGTCCTCCAGATACAAATCCAGCATAGTAGGACATGAAGCCCATGAAGGTGGCAATGAGGATACCTCTTGCTCCTTCTGAGTCTGGTTTGCCTTGTAACAGGCTTGTGTCTCTTGAGACGCAGTGTAAATAATGCTAATATTAAGTTCTTAATAGGCTAGAAACACAATCAGGGTTCCTACTGCAGGCTTGTTCCCCGGTTATGCCCCGGACCTTGGGACAGGGTGCACAAACACACAAGGTGCTTTGCAAGTGTCCACAGAGCTCTCCTTGGCACTGTGCAGACCTGGGTTTGGGTGGATTGCCTCCATGGGCTCTCCATCCCTGCCTCCAGCATGGGCGCTGGAGGAAGCAGCAGTGCTGCTGGGATAAACATCCCTGTTCATTCACATGTCAGAGCACCAGGAAAACCACTGCTGGAAAGGGCAGAGCTGAGGTGCAAGTCCTTTTCTCCAGCCTTCTGGGAGGGAAGAGCAAACAATAGGGCTCTGAAGCCTGGGAAGAGCTGCCGGATACACTGGGCCTGCTGGAGCTGGGTGCGGGCTGGGAAAGCCAGTGCCGGGTTGCCATGTTTATATTGGAGCTACTTGAAAGCATTCCTCGAAGGAACATCTCGGGGGACTCTGTAGAGTCTCTGCTGCTGACGGCTGAAGAACATGACTGAGAGGGACATTTCTGCACCACTCACTTTGCTTTTCATTCAGGTTTTCACTGCTCAGGATGAGGCTGAACTCTTTTTCATGCTGCAAAATCAGAAAGTCCCTGCTCTCCTCTGCTTGGTCTTTCAGGGAGCCTGGGGATGGTGTTGAGAAAAGATGTATCCAGATGTGGCTGTGGAAAGGGTCCTTTCAAAAAAGCCTTGTCTTCTCTGCAGTGGTGCCTCTTTCCTCTCCAGCAGCCAAGGAGGCTGGAGATGGCGGGTTGTGTCCGAGATGAGACTGATAGGCACACATTTAGAGGGTTCATTTCTCCATCATATTCACTTACAGAGCTCCTGGTCAGGGGGAGCATGGTGGCTGTGGTCAGGCTGGAGGTTGGCTTCCTCTTCTCTCAGTGGCACAGCTCCCCTTTCTCCTCCAGCTCTGTGAGACCCTCCTGGATATTTTGGCAGAGCCATGCAAGGATGTTACTATGGCATGAGGAACATGCCTGCGTAAAGCCATGAATGTAAAACGCATGGGTGTAATACCCTCTCCTTGAAGTAGGAGTGCCCATGGGCACACAGTGGGCACTGGGGGGCCCTGGGGAGATACCAACAATAGCTGGACAGTGCTGATCCAGATTCAGTGCTGCTCTGGCTGTATCACTGAGTTAAGATCACTCCCATACGATCACCGCTGGCCTGCCCAAATGAGGAGCCCTTGAGTGGCTCTGTCCTTCTCGTCACTGATGTGGCTCTTTGCCAGTCTCACTTCCCTGCCACAAAATGAGCTGCTGGCTCAGCCAGGCAGAGGGGTAGGTGGAGGGGTGTCAGAGATGCTCATTTAAAAGCCTACCCAATGTTGCTGCTCTGGTTCTTCCTGTTAGTCCAGGAGCTCTCCGAGGAACAACCAGGTCTTCAGTGGCATTTGCACTTGGAATTGGGACTTGGCTGCATGCAGGAGGGATGTACTAGTGTGAGGAAGGTCCCTAGGGAGGGCTGATGGAATAATAAAAGCTTTTGTGCCTTAGCAGGAGATGCTGGTGAAGGTCCCTAGGGCGATGGGGAGCACAGGATGGTGACCCTTCCTCAGACCCTCTCTGGTCACCTGGGTAATTGCACGAGGCAGAGTTAAGTGTCTGTCCTGGGGAAGGAGCAGGGCCCTGCGAGGCAGTGGTGGAGCAATGTGGGGCCAAAGGGGGGTGGTGGCCTTTGGACCATGGCTGGGAGCCAGCACCAGCCTCACCTGTGCCTCTCCCAGTGCCACTGTGCCAAGGTGGGATTCACAGTGATACACTGCCACTGGAGAGCGTGGTTTCCCAAAGATGTGGTAAGCGGTGGATGGGGAAGGGACACACCAGCCCCTTAGAACTGGAGTGGTTAGGAGCAGACATGGAATATTGGATGTAGAGCAGAGGATGTGGGGCAGGTTATGTGTTCAGGCGGGGAACAGGTGAAATAGGGCATCGGCAGAGCCGTCAGACTGCTGCTCTGGAGCAGAAATGTCCCATTGGGTTGGGGTGTGGGGAGAGCACCCTGCCAGGGGGAGAGGCACAGAGGACAGGCAGAGCACCCCCAAGGAAGCTGAGCTGAAGGGAGAGACTGGGACCTGGCAGGTGAAAGGTCTCTGGAGAATAGGAGCAGAGTGCAAGAGGGTTGGGATGTCCAGATATCTTGGGGCTTGGCAGGGAAGGCACACGGAAGGGGTAGGATCACCGAGAGGCAGCTCTGGGCATGCAGTGGAGGTGGGTCTGTGTGCCAGCACATGAGCCATGCAGGACAGGTCAGAGGTGTGGGATATGGAACAAGTGTTTAGGTTCAAATAGAGCAAAATGGCTGTGAAGGTGTTAGAGGAACATCTTGGGGCATACACAGCACACTCTCAGGTTGTACTCAGGGATGGCTGGTAGCAGATGCATGGAGGAAGGGCACAAAATGGGGCAAGGCTCAAGGGGACCTTCTTTTGAAGACCTGGAAGTTCAGGCTGGTTTAACAGCCTTTCCATTCCCTTTTCCTCAGAGCTCACAAATACAGACTGGGTATAGCCTGACAGCAGATTTCACAGCCATGAGAGCTGAGCAGGGACAGGAGGTTTGGCCAGAGGAACTGGATCTGAGGGCATCTGGGCCGGGCTGGGAGGATGTTCTGCATGGAAGCTCACTGGGTTGTGTGGGAGTGTAACACATACCCTGTACATCTCCTGTAGATATCATGGGGTTTTCTGCCAAATAAAAGGAAACTTAGATCAAAACAGTAGCATGGTGTAGAAGGATTGTCACCACAGGTTGACAGTCTGAAGGCAGACACTTGGGATTATCTTGCAGCTCAGTGCTTGAGTAGTTCAGAACAGCTTTGCTGGTCTTCAGCTGGTTGTTCTGGGTGCTGTGCTAGCTAATGAGCCTTGGAAGGCATAGGTTGTTTCCTGTCTTGTGCTGCTGATAGCAAACAGGTTATAGTACAATGAACTTGTTTCATCTCGTTGTTCTGCTGTTCATGACTCAGAAGTTTATCTCGTGTGTAACAGGGATGTTTCTGTTTCAGGAAGGGGGATCTCCAGGAAAAAACAATGAGGAGCCAATATAACTGCTTGGGGAATCTCCAGGCTCTTGAGACTTAACAATGTGGGATTTGGGTAGATGAGAGAACACTTCAGTCAGTATCATTCTTAAGTAATTCCCTGTATTTGTATGTTTCTTCTGTAGGGAGACTCCTACCCACTGGCAGCCTCTGCCTGGCACGAAAGCAGCCATGTTGGTCAAAGTGAACAGTCTGAGGCAGATACAGAGCTCTTCAAACAGTTCCCTTCAGCTGCAGGGTGCTTCAGAGGCCAGCACTCAAAAATCTCTTCCGAAGCCAGCCATATATGCTCAGCCTCAATCCACATCCCAGAGCCCTGGACCCACAAAGCAAATGCCTACAGGAGAAACGAAGCAGTCTATGCAGATCAAAAAGACAGAGAATGGTGGGTTTTGCCTCGTGCTGATGAATGGTCCAACTTCTCAAACACCTCCAAGGAGCCAGACAGGAACCCCTCAGCCTGTATCCCCCAAGTATGCCTCCCCTGCACCTATATATGATGAGCCATCTTTGGAGTCTCCAATTTACGATGAGCCACCAGTAGATATGGACACTGAAAGCATCAGCATGAGTGGGGTGTCTCCACCAAGGTCACCAAGCAGTAGCTTAAAAAAGCAGCTGCAGCCAGCCAAATTATTACAGCATCCAAGTATGCAACAGCAGCAAGCTGCAAAGAAGCATGCAAGAAATCCCTCTGCCACTGAATACAGCCCAGCTGGCAGAGAGTATATAAAACACATGGTCAATGTTGACCAGTCTTCCAAACTCTCCCATTCTTCTGCTGCAACAACTGATGCCTCTACTAAATTGCCAGGTCAGCTTACTTCAAAAGACAGCTTCAAGCAGTCTTGGAGGATCTTGGAAGCCAACGTCCTCAAGAACATGGAAGCCCACCACAGTCGCCAGAGCAGCCTGCAAACTCAAGAGTACCCAACCGGGATAAGCCATCAGGACTCTGGTTATTCAACTGGCCCTTCCCCAAGCTTGAGAAAAAGGAAAGGAAGGAGGCAAGGGATGGGTCAGGGAAGACCTGGCTCTGTGGGCAGCAGCAGCGAGCTCACGGCTTTGAATGATAAGCTGATTGCTGAGATGCGTGCTGTGGTGGGCAGGTCAGCAGCTTGCAGGGGAAGCAAGGCCAGTCTCGATGCTGAAAGCCTGGAGAGTGGCATCCCAGCAGAGAACAGCAAAGTCAGGTTCCAGTCTGAGCACTTGAAGAAGTGCATCAGCCGGAGCTCAAGGGATGACATCTCGGCCAGTAACAGGTCTCTGTATAGACAGGGCCTGGAGAGCAGGGGCAGCTTTCCCAGCGATGTGTCTCCACAGGACACAGTGAGGCAGAAGAGGACTTTTGAGAAAATAGATTCCTTAGAAAAGAATGTGACCAGCCAGACGAGTTTGGCTTCGTCAGATGCTACACGTCACTCCTCCCAGGTACCTCCCTGTCCACACCGGGTTCATGTCATGCTGTGTTGGGCTGTCGTGATGCAGAGCTGAGAACCTGGCTCTCTCCTACTAGTTCCTCATATTGTGTTCTCCCTGATGATTGTGCCTGAGCATTGAGTGGAATCAGAAAACCAGTGGCAGTGACTCTAGCATCTTCTTGTTGGGAATAGCTATTTTAAGGCCCCTTAGCCTGCCTGCACAAGTGGATTTGTTTTTATAACACAGCACTTTTGCAAAATTTAGTTTGCCATCTTTTCTCTTATTTGGATTTGAAGGAACCTCCTGCTTCCTTCGCTCAGATTTAGGTTCTACATGGGTGATTTTATATCCTGTGAAGGTATTGCCCTTTTTCTTTTTGCTCCCTCTTCAATTATTTCACTCCTGCTGAACTCTATTCACCCTGCAGCCTGAGTCACTGCATCTCTTTAATAATAAACCTCCAGCATGAAAAGTGGCTTTTTATTTTATCCCTTTGTTCTCTCCTTTCTCTTGTTTGCCACTACATGACCTTTCATGAAGAAACTTGGCAAAGCTCCTTGAGCATTTCAGATTGCTCCAGTAGACCTGTGAGGTGTAGCTTTAAAAGCCAGGCTGACGCCTCCCTGCTGTACCAGATTTATGTGTGTGCATTCTCCTCTTTATTGTGGTTCCTGATCAATAGCACCTTGCTCTCACCTGAAACCCTTTTAAAAGCTGATGCCATGGTCCCCCGTTTCCCATTTTTGAGGCACAGGGTCAGTCTGAGTTTACACCACTCACATGTGACAGTTAATAGTTCAGCAGTTTCATTTCACAGCCTCTTTAGACTTGTTGGAAGACTGCTATCCCATCTTCAGGGTATGTTACACTTCACTGCATTGACGTGGAGAGCTGGAACTTGATGTCTTGATTGAGTGCAAGAGATGGGAGATTGAGGATAGGCTGGGAATGGCCTTGAAAATGAAGAATAATTCATGTGTGGTAGGTTGGAGAAGGAGAGAACACAGTGGAAGATGTAAGGAGATGGATGTTGTGGTAAAGGCAACATGTCAAGAAATAAACTCTCTATTTACACAAATACTCTGAGACGTAAGAGTCCAAGTAAGGAGGAGAGGAGGTTGCAGAGAATCACTATTTCACCTGAAAATGGCAGTGTGTGGCTTGAGTCACCAGCAGTGGCCTGTGCTGGGCTTGTGTGATGGAGATGAGGAAATTCATTACTGAGGAGGGTGGGCAGAAGTTCTAGGACAGGCTGAGCAGAGGTGGATGTGTACTGTCAGCACAAAGGTAATTATAGCTGGGTAGTTGTGTGAATGAGATTTGAGAGATAAACTCTAGAGAGAGAAGAGGAGAGAACCAAGAGCCTGTTGAACCTCTAGAGAGTGTGAGGAGGTGGATCCTCAGAAGTGTCTAACATGCTGAACGGGCAATTAGGGTAGTAGGAGGAAAACCAGTCCTGGGCCTGAAAGGTGTGTTGAAGGAGACCAGGGATGGAGATGGCAGAGGATTGCAGGTAGGGATCTTCAGTCAGTTGTGTTAGGTGAATTCAGAGGGGTAAGGAGGTGGGGGGGTAACTCGAGGGATAGAAAACCAAAACAAAGTGGAAAAGCAGGAGAAATACTTGTGCCTCAGGCTGGCAATAAGAGGTGGTGTGTGATGTGTGCTAATCCTGTCATCCACATGTAGGTACATGTTGGGGTAAGATAGGGAAGCCTTGCACTGCACAAGCCTCTGTCCTGAGTTCAGCAATTCCTCCTTACTAAGAAGAAAACAGTGACTTGCTCTAAACATTTAAGAACTGATGTGTATTTTGGGGATGACTGTAGGCCAGGACCTGCATAGAGTGTGGCACACAAGGTAAAGGGGATCTGCAAGGAAGGAAAATGCATATTTTCTCTGTCTTTTTCCACTGCAAAACCAAACTTTACAGGGTTTACGTTTCTTTGTCTTCCTTTAAAACCCAAAATCCTCAAGATTATCTTGTTTGGCTTTTTTCACTTGCTGGAGATCATCTTGGAGGTCACAGAGCAAAGTGTGGGCTGTTAAGCCCTTAGTTGCTATATGTGGTAATTTCAAGTCTAATCAAAAAGTCTGCTTCCTAAAACAGCTTGTTGGGTGTTTTGAGTACAATATGTGTCCCAGGCTGCCACTTCCATCCGAAACAGAGAATTCTTCATGGGCAAAATAAGTGTCTTATTCTCACAAGTAGTTATTAGACACCATTTTTTGGGATCAGTACTACCAAAGCTCTAATTATCTAGTTATCCATAGCCAGCACTGGGGGAGAAGGCTGGATAAGAGCTGCATGGAGGAACTGCACACAGAGTCTGAGAGAAAGGAAGGTTGTTATCTCTGCTGCTTATCTCTGTCAGCTTGTGATCAGTGGACTTGTCCCTGGAACAGACGAGTTTGATCACTGCAGGCTGTGGATGGGCAGCGGCTGTTCTAGTTCTCTGAGAATAAAACACAATCCAGTGCTTGGAAACGATTCTAATTTGATTTGGGGAAGTTTAGGCCTGTTTTGAATAGAAAACATGGTAGGGAGCCCAGGGCCAGTTTGGGAGGAGGTTGTGGTGTCTGTAGGATTCAGTGAGAGGCAGTACAGTGGGATCCATTGGTGGTAGAGTTAACTGATGCAGATACCTGGTCTCCTTTGCTTCACCAACTCAAACATGATTTATCCTACCTGGGTGACAGCCTGGCCATCAAAATAGCTGTGCCCATGCACTGTTGTGCCTCTCTAAGCTTCTTCTGTCCTGTTCATGTGTCTGGCCAGTATTTCCATTAGGAAAGTCATGGTGGAATTGAGATACATCTTTACAGTGCCTTAAAGCAGAGGCTGTGCAGGCACAGGCTGCCCAAAGCTCAGCAGCTCCTGGTGGTTGCTAGCCATGGTTTTCTCTTTCTTCTTATTTTTGCTAGAACTTGGGAAGATACTAAAGGCAGGAACCAGCCATGGGATAATTTTCCTAGCAGTGTAAGGAGTCATCTAAACTGCTTTTAACATCCCTGTTCTCCATTGCAGGCTGGCACAATAGAGTTGGACCCCAAGCAGGAGAGCAGTGGCCAGCCTGGTGGCTGTGGAGGATACCACTTCCCTTACAACACTCTGCGGAAGCCCATCTCTCAGAGCAGCATGGCAGACTGGGCTTCTAAGAACCTCAACATGCACACGCAGGGCATCTTCCGCCGAAGGATCTCCATCTCCAACATGCTGTCCTGGAACGGTGGCTCTATCAAAAAGCCAATGCTCATCACCAGCAACCGCACCATCAAAAAAGAGGCGTGTGAGATGTTCAAACTGGTGCAGAGCTACATGGGAGATCGTCAGACTCGCATGGACCGGAATCATGTGGCCTTGGTCACAGTCACCAAGTGCTGGAGCATGCAGGGGTTACGGGATGAGCTCTATATCCAACTCATCCGGCAGACAACAGATAACACGTGCTACCGAAGTCTGGCGTGGGGCTGGGAACTGATGGCCATCAGTCTGGCCTTTTTCTCCCCATCACCCAAATTTCAGTCTTATCTGGAAGGTTACATTTATCGCCACCTTGATAGTGATGAAAACAGTAAGTGCCTTGTGCAAACCCACTCTGTCCCCAGCAGCATTCCGGTGGGTTGTGCCACTTACTCAGGCTTGTCTGGTTTTTAAATACACCAGCCAGTGCTGTGGTGTCCATCTGTGAGAGCACCGTGTTTTGGGTGAGTTCACCCTTTCTTGATGGGTTGAAGCTGCCACCAGCTCATTTCCCTGCGGTTCTCACTGGTGTCTGTGAATGTTAATACAGGAAGCTTATAACCTTAGCCATAACAAGCTTATAACAAGGTATAACCTTGCTGCTTGGAGCTCCTTCTCAACTCTTTGGCCATTCAGAGAAGCTGGGTGATGTTATGGGCCCCTTGGATGTGTTTGGAGCTGGCTATGGTACAAGATCTTTCCCCAAGCAGACCTCCTCATGCTGGAGTTAAGCCGGCTACAGTGTCTGGGGGCAGTTCAGGCTTTGGTATTTTATTATTCCACATTATTAATCTGGAACCTTTTGATTTTTCAGTTGCCCAACGCATCAAGGAGCTTGCGGATCTGAAGAACAAGAAGAACTCAAAATCCAGGAAAAAGAGGAAACAAAACACTGAGGACGAAGGTAAAGAGAGGCACAGCATGCAGGGAGCTGAGAGAGAGACTGCACTGAGCTCTGACAGGCAGGGATGCTGAGCTCCACTGAGAATCGACCTTTTCTTTAAGTGATTTAAGTGATTAAGTGACTTAGATTCAGGAAACTCTGCTGCAGGTGGCTGCTGTGAGAGCTTTGAGATCAGCAGTGTGGGTGGCAGCACATGGGATGGGTACAGTGTGACTGCTTTCACTCACAGCTGTGTGACAAAGGGGTTTTAATTTGGTTGCAGACCTGAGGCTATGATTCAACTGGTCTGTGTAATGCCACGGAGTTTCCTATAGGACATTCCAGTGCTAAAAGCCATACGAGCCAGCATGGTGAAAAGAATCTGTCTCAATTGTAGTAATGGATGTTGTAAACCACTACCAAACCTGAAGGCCCTCAGGGAGCACCCTGACATTTGGCAATGCGCACTGCCTTTTTCTCTCCGCAGTATTGGCTTCCCCTTGTCCAACCTCCCTGTACTCTGCAGTCCAGGGCTTGCAATAGCACCTCTGCTGAATGAACAAGAGTTCACTTACTCCTCCAGCCTCAGGTTCTAACTGCTGCCTGCAGGGTAATCATTTGTCTGGCTAAAGTCTTGCTAGACAAAGTCCATTCCATTTTCTTTTTCTATATTGCTTTCAGGAAACTTGATCCAACCCTGGGAATTTCTATCAGGCAGCAGAGTTTATGTCATGTGGCCTTGGGGTTTTAATCTGGGAGAGCTGGAGTCCAGCTTCTTGCATTGCTGAGCCCTACCTGAAGCCAGCAGTGGGCACCAGAGCCACGCTGTCCTGTGGTGGCTTCCCTGTGTCACTGCTCCCTCGAGGCCACTGCAGGCTGGGAAGTGGCTGAGGAGGCCCCTTAGTTGCAGCCCCTGCACTAAGTGTGTCCATCACTTCTTGGTCTCTGGTGGGATTCAGAGCAGAGACCTGAAGTTGCAGTGGGCTGCAAGCAACCGCAGGTCATGTGGGGAAAGCAAGAGGAAGAAAACATCTCATTGTAGCAGAATTGTAAAGCACCTGCTTTTATTGTTGGGCAGCAGGCTTGAGACTGCTCTGTCCTGAAGCACAAAAGGAAACCATTAGGAGTTGGCAAAGCAGGGTTTTGTGCAGTTTGGGAGCATAAACGTGTTCAGGAAGAAATGGGACAAATGAAAGAAGAGAGGTCTCTCAGTTGATGGCTAATGGTCCAGGTGCAGCCCTGCCTCAGGGTATCTCTCACTTGCTGTTAGCAGATATTCCAAGGGGAATACTCACTTTTCAGACATCCTGTATCTGTTTCTTATCCTCCTGGTGGCAGATGCAGGCTGCTGACTTGTACAGCAATTTGGGCTGATAAAGGATAGCTTTTCCCACATAGGAGAACAGTGAGGGAGCAGCATTGCTGGGATGCAGAAGGATGTGCTGATGGTGCGAGGAAGAGGGGATAAAACACTGCAGTAAAATGGGGGTGCCTGGGCAGATCTAAGCCAGGAGAGTGACACCCAGCTGAGCTGTTCTGGAGGCACCTACCCCTGTGCTGAAGAGCAGAGCAAGGCAGGTCCTAGGCTGAAGCCTGCTCTGACTGTGCCAGGCTGAGGTCTGAGAGGCCACGGTAGATCAGAGGTATACTGAGACAACAGCTTCTGCTGTGCTAAAGTAGGTGTCCCGTGGCCAGCTCCTGAATCCACACTTTGCTGCATTTTTAAGGCATTTTTGGCAGGAGAGCATTTGAGTCTCTTCCAGAAGGTGTGTTCCTGCGTGTGCCCTGCCTGGATTTTAGCTTGTTATGAAAGGAGAGGTTCTTTAAGAACCTCCTTGCATGTGTTTCTAGGCCAGCACATGGAAAAATATTTTTCCTTGCAAACTCTTTTTCACTGTGTGGGCTGTTGCCGAGCTCCTGGGGCTACTGTGGTACCACAGGAAATAACAGCTCAACTTGGATTTCACAGATTCAGCATCTGCTCTGAGCATGCAATTGCCTTCAGTATTAGCCCTTTCCAGCCTGAGAGCTGTGAGCTGGGCAGCAGAGGCAGTACCTGGCCCCTTGTTAAGAGAGCTGACTCTGTGGGATGAGCTGGGTGCCAGGAGCAGGTCTCACGAGCATTGTGAAAGCAGTCAGATGGTCGAGCGAAGTCGCTGGTCTGGAAAAGCAGAGGCTAAAGCTAAATTCTGCTCATTTCCCTCATGTTTCTCTGCAGCTCAACACTTACCTCCTGGCCTCTCCATGTCTCCTTCACCCACCTCGCTCTACACCATGCCCTGGGAGCCAGGAGCACTCTGCTATGTAGCGGGGAGGCTGCACGCTGCATGTTTAAGGTGTGAGCCTCTGCAGGAGCCATTTGTTGTGTGCCCACTGTGGCCAGTCCCTTGCTCATGGAGCAAATTGAGTTTTCAGTTTATTTGCATGGAATGCAGTCAGCTCCCCTCTGGGTCCATTGCGGGAGTTCAGTTGTCATTGGGAGCAGGATGTAGGATTTAGGCTTTTCCCAGGATCAGGGAGCTTCCTGGGAAAGCACAAAACAGGCTTCAAGCAAACATGTCTGGCTGCTGCCCACACATCAGCCGTGCAGGCAACCAGTTCCTTCGCAGACCTGGTTAAACTCCTCATGTGATTATGGGTTTCATGGTCTAATTACAGTGTGAAAAGAGCATTTCCTATTGTAAGGTCTGAATGTGCTGCCTCCTGTGTAATTGTTGTGATGCAGAGACACAGCCCAGTCTTTTCCCATTCCCTCCTTTGTGAAGCAGGTGACACGTTGCCTCGGGGTGTCCATGCATTTTAACAACAGGAGCTGTAACCTGGAATAGTGAAGCATCACAAAGCAGCTCTCATTGGTTTTGTTTTCTTTAATCCTTAGATATTTCCAGTATAAACCATGCCTGGGATTAGCAGGATTTTTGCATACAGAGAACGTTTGCTTTAGATATTCCCAAGAGAAAGGAATTCTTTAAACTGACATTGCATCCCATTGCCTGCGGGAGGAGGAGATGCTCTTGTGCCTCCTCCAGCATTGCTCCAGCATTATGGAGAGGCTCCATCCATTTGCCAAGCAGACTGATTGAGGCAGGGGGTGCTTGTGAGGAGCCAAGGGTTGTGGTTTGTCTGCTGGCTGAGAGGAGAACGGGAAAAGTGCATCTCTCACCTTTGTGAATCGTTCTGCTCTGGGAAGAGCTTCTCCTCCCACAGCATTGAGAGGGTTTGAGGAACTCCAGGCTCCTGACCAGCTTACCTAAGCCGTAGGCTGTGCGCAGGGCTCAGCTGAAATACGCAGCATATGACCAGAATGTAGATTTTAAAAGCCACAAGTATTTTGAACTCTGCTGCAAGCTTTGAGCCTGGCAGGGAATCAAATAGGGCAGATCTATTCAGTGCTTTCAGCAAGCAATTTGGGCTTGACTTGAAAAAGAACAAAAGGCCAACGGGTTTGGAAAAACTCTCCCAGCAATCAGTGCTCTGTCAGTGCAAACATTGCTCTTGGTGTCACGGGGGGATTAGCTCTTTGAATCCTGGCTCTGCTCTCCCTCAGAGTTCGCTGAAGCAAGCACAACCACCAGAGCAGCCGTTCTTGCAGAGGGCTGCAGCTTTGGTGGTGAAGTTCCCAAGCGCTGATGTGTCTGATTTTCCTTATATCACACAGCCTTGCGGTACAAGGTTGGGTTGGAGCAGGTTGCAGGCAGGAGAGTGAGGAAGCTTTCTGCAGGGCTTTGGGAAGATGAGGGAGACCCTGTTACTTTCTCTTGCCTCTCCTTGCATCCTGATCTCGCTCACAGTGCTGCTGCCGCCTCTCTCACTAGCCCAGGACTGTAGTTCTTGAATCATAAACCACTTGGGTTTAAAGCAGTTTGAAATCTCTCCTGGCAGGGGGCTGGCACTGCCTGCTCCTTGGCTGAGATCTGGCAATACAGAAATGTCCAGACCTGTGTCTGTGAGCCACGTAACTGCAGCCATAGTGCCGGGAGCCAGGACTCGCTTTCATACGTGTGCTCAGGCTATGAACGCTGAACGGGCATCTTGCATTGAGTCAGGACAGGGTAAGGCTGCCTGTGTGAGAGGTGGAGATCTGCAGGAGTAGGGGTAGGAGGTGCAGAGCTATGAGCTCAGAAAATGAATACCTCCAAGCCCAAGCACTGACTTGCACCGACACTTCCTGCCATGGGGCTGCAGGGCCCGGAGGCTTTGGGGTGCTCAGTGTGAGGTTTTGGCAGTCTCAGTGCCCTGACCCTACAACAGGATGTGCAGAAGGGGCTGGCTGTTTGTGCCGGTGTGAACTGCTGTGCTGGTGTGCTCTGAAAGGCTCCAGTGTGGTGGGTACATGGTGCTGTGTGTGACCACTCGTTTCCCCTTCCCACCAGGTCTGCCCATCAGCACCTACGCCAAATACTGCTACAGGAAACTGCAGAAAGTAGCTGTCACCGGAGGCAAAAAGGTGAGCGGCTGCCCATGGGCTGCGTGAGCACTGCCTCAGCTCCTGTGACTGGGAGGTCACTGCTGATTCAGTGATGGAAAATGGAGATAGAGAGAGTGGGAGAGGCTTGCTCAAGGCTCAGCTCCCCATGACCGTGCAGGAGAAGGTGCTGCCTGGGTCCCACCATCCTCCTGGCAGGCAGCAGTGCCTGTGTGCTGGCCTTAGGGATGGGGAGGACAAGCCTGTCTGCAGGGTAAGAGGAGCAGTCTGTGCAGGGGCTGACCATCCTCTGGCTGCTTCTAGTGAAGGAAAAGTCTCACTTTGTCACTGAGAGCTTGCATGGGCCAGGTCTGGCAGCTGATTTACTGCAGAGTTGTTCATTCCCAGTTCAGAAACTGACACAGTGGAGATGGTTGGTGTGGAAGGGAACCTCTGAGCTCTGCGTTAGCTGGAAGTCCCCGGCCTCCCTTTCCCCTGCAAGGTCCTGCCTGGGGCTGTGGAAGCTGGCAGGCGGCCTCAGCCCGTCCGTCCAAGGTCTCCAAGCCAGATCCGGTTGTCTTTTATTTCTGCACATCCCTGTGGGGCCCTGCTGCCATCTGGACTCCGTGTACAGCAAGCAAATAGCTCAAATACCTCGGGAGGGGCGAAGGCTCCCGGCGTCCCTGCAGGCGCAGGACAGGAAACGTCCGGACACGCACTGCACACAACTGCAGCCCAGGCAGCTGCTGCCCTGCTAGGGGTCAGTGGGAGCTTTCTCCCCTCTGCTGCACCTCCTGCTTGGCCATGGGGTCACTGGGTAGTCCATCGCCCCTATGACAGTGCTCCGTGTTTCTCCAGATCCCTGCCAGGATTGATTCAAAGCCCCTGTCAAGTGTTGGTGGTGTCTTTCAGAAGCAGCAAGACCCCATGCCCACTTTTCAGAGAGCTTTAGCATCTCTGAGAGCATGGCTTTCCCTAGAGTTGTTCATACCTGGAATTCCCTTCTCCAAAGGGCTGTTTTTCAGCTGCCCTGTGACTGAGCGCTTGGCCGGCACCGGGCTGGTGTACACATGCCCTGTGCTGACCTCACCACAGCAGGGGACAGGCTGGGCTCCCTCCTTCTGCCTCTTGCTGCACCAGCAGGTAGAGCTGTGGCTGGAGCAGCACCCTCAATGTGCAAAACATGACAGGTTTGGGCAAAACCAGCTCCAAAGGGGCCTCTCTCTGCTCCTCTTGGGCCTCATAAGTTGAAACCCCTCCTGATTTTATGAGGTGGAGGCTCAAGAGTGAGAACTATGCTACCAGGAGGCCAGTGTTGTGTCCCCATGCATGGGCATCCCTCCATCCTGGCTGCTCACCACCACCCAGGTCACTGTTTCTCTGTGTGCTGCACTGAGCAATTCTGTGTCCTCAGGGCCTCCGTAAGCCGACCGTGGAAGAGATAACACATGCCAGGAATGCCATCGTGACGCCGTCGCTCTTCGGCAGCTCTCTGGAGGAAATCATGCTGCGGCAGCAGGACATGTACCCGGGCAACAAGCTGCCCTGGGTGCAGACACAGCTATCGCAGCAGGTCCTGGCGCTGGGAGGAGAACAGACCGAGGGGATCTTCAGGTGAGTTTCTGGGACATGGTGTCACTTTTGAGCCACCCATGTGTATGTCCTCAATGCTGAGAAGTCAAAATTGACCTCCACGCACTTCCTTTTCCCTGAGAATAGCACTCTGAAATGGATCAGACAAAACCCAACCTTTCCCAGGTTCAAGAATGATCTCGTAAAGTAGCATCAGGCAAGTGGCATTCATTAGCACAGAGGGGGCAGCATAGATCTGCCTTGAATTACTCAGGACAGCATGTACCCAGGCCAGGCACTGAACTTTCATCAACAGCAGATTGATCAAGATGAACAGCAGCAGAGCAGTTAATCAAATGCAGCACATCAGCCTTGATTATGCATGAGACATGAGTCACGAGAGAGGAGGAGTCAGCAAATCTGTATGGTGACCATAGGGGATGCTGGTTTGGGTTTGGATTTTTGTTTTGTTTTATTTAATATTTGTGTTAGCTTTTCAGTAGCCAAACTCTCAAGCACCTTTGCTGTGTCTCTGTTTGCAGGATACCTGGTGACATAGATGAAGTCAATGCATTGAAGTTGCAAGTGGATCAGTGGAGAATCCCAAGCAGTCTCAGTGACCCCAACATCCCAGGTATGGGAACACAGCAGGCATGG
Organism: Psittacula echo; assembly: GCF_963264785.1. Classification (NCBI taxonomy): domain Eukaryota; kingdom Metazoa; phylum Chordata; class Aves; order Psittaciformes; family Psittacidae; genus Psittacula; species Psittacula echo. Next base: position 6,605,302 of record NC_137747.1, on the reverse strand, counting down.
GTTGCTGCAGCCTAAGCTGGGGTACAGTGTGGAGGGGAAGGTGCAGGAGCAGCCCAGGAGATGTGCTGCTGTCTGGGGACGTGTACACAGGCTGTCTTCACCAGCTGGGTTTTCTTTCTGTGCCTTTCCACTTCAAATACTGCCCATAGAAAAAACGCTGGGGGAACCTCTGGCTTGGGTGCAGTGAGGCTGTGCAAGCTGGGCATTGTGTAGAGTGGCTGGAAGCCATTCAGAAGCAGCACTTTAACTCCAAGCTTCCATTCTCCTCTCCTTTAGGTGGCCTCAGAGCCACTTCCTGGAGGAGCAGGTAGATAAGAGCCAGTATTTCCTTCTGTCTGTCCAGTTTGGCTGCCTGAGCATTTCAGAGCCATGACTGAAATAAGGTGAAACAGCACAAGTGCAGAATCCCTTCTCTGCCCTCCGTTTCCTGAGGCACTGAGTCTCACTGCCAAGTTTGCCCCTGAAGGTGGTGGGGAGCTGATCAGAGCTGTTCTCATACACCTTCTTTCTGCCCAGCCTCTCTTCTCAAGCTCTGGTATCGGGAGCTGGAGGAGCCCGTCATCCCCCAGCAGTTCTACAAAGAGTGTATCAGCAACTACGAGAACCCTGATGCTGCCGTGGCCGTGGTGCAGCTTTTGCCAGAGCTCAACAGACTGGTGCTGTGTTACCTCATACACTTCCTGCAGGTAGGCAGCATATGGGGCATGGTTAGTGGGACAGCTGTGGTGGGCCACTGGTGCAGGATTTTAGGACCACGTGTATTTAAGGTGAGATTGATGAGCGGTCTGCTGGCCTTGTCCTTTATGGAAGCAATTAACCATGTTCCTGATCTTGTAGAGCATGGGCTTGACCCCAAAGGTTGAGATCTGCAAGATGTTCCCTGTCTGCTAAGGCTCCCATGCTGTCGGCTGTGTTGGAGCATAGTCTTCCTCTATGAATGTGTGGCTGTGGGGCATTGTCCTTCAGGCAGGCCACATTTCTACTCTTCCTTGCACCTCCTCTTAGCCCATGTGTTTGGAGTCTCTTGCCATTTTCCACTGCTCCAGGTGAATGTTGTCTTATTCCCCACAGATCTTTGCTCAGCCATCAAACGTGGGCAGGACAAAGATGGATGTGAATAACCTGGCCATGGTGATGGCCCCCAACTGCCTGCGCTGCCAGTCTGACGACCCTCGTGTCATCTTTGAGAACACGCGCAAGGAAATGTCCTTTCTTCGCATGCTCATAGTGCACTTGGACACAAGCTTCATCAAAGGGCTGGTTTGAGCCGCTGCCCTGGGGTCCAAACCATTGCTCTGGGGAGTCGCTGGGTGCCTGAAGTCTTCTCCCCTCCACTTAGGTTTCTTCATTGTCTTTGCTGTTGTGAAACCCTGGGTTAGCCCCTGAGCATCTCCCAGCATATGACCTCGAGGACAAGGACTGTTCAGCACCAGGAAGTCCTTGGACACGCCAGGCTAGATTCAGTGGTTCCTGGCCTTCCAATGTATGTCAGAGGGGGGCAGCCTGCCTTCTTGGAGCCGCAGGATTTGGTTGCTCATTGAAAATGCTGAGAGATCCATGAGAAACTGCTGCCTGGGGCAGTGAGACTCTATCTCCCTTCTGGAGGCAGAGTTGGCTTCAGGTAGGAAGACATCACTCCTGTGTTGTGGCATGGGCTGGTCCTGGGGGAGATGCTGCCTCATTGGGGATAAGCCCACTACTATGGAGCCTGGTTCACCCCATGATGATGTTGGTAGAGGGATGTGAAGGTGCAGAGGGTTTGCTGAGGCAGAGGGGTTCCTTGGACTGCCCTGGTCAGTGGAAGCGCGTTGCAGCCCAGAGGAGAGGAGGCATTTGAGCAGACATCTCACAGCTGGAAGCCCTGACAGGCTACATCCACACAGCATGCACCTAACCTACTCCTTTAGGCCACTGCAGAGCTGCACAGCAGCATGTGGGACAGCCCTGTGCTGAGCTAAACCAGCACCCACCCATGGCTTGAGGGCTGGGGACAAGAGGAAGGCGATGCTCCTGACAGCAAACAGATAAACACCTTCCTAACAAGGGCCATATCCTCTGGAGGAGTAACCCCAGCAGCCTTGCAGCTCCTTTCTGCTATGGGCAGCGTGAGCAAACACCAGCTTTCCTGAAGAGCACCTAAAACCACGCTCAAGAGTGGCTTCCATGGCTCTGGCATCACCTTCCTGGTACCACGTCCTTCCCAAACTGCTCTGCCAAGACTAAATACCAATTGTGCCCATCCTCCTGGTTCAGCCCAGCTCTGAAGAAAGCCCCCAGCAGTAAGAAGTGCTCCTGTGCTCAGATGTGCCCTTCCAGGCACAGCAGCAGCATTGCTGTGTGCTCGTGAAATGCTGATCCTGGCTGGAGTCAACTGTGGCACCTGTGCTCTTCCCACCGAATTCCCATGGGAGCTGCACAAGGGTTGTGAAGGGGAAGGAAAGGAAGAGGCAGATCTGAGTGTTCAAACTGTGGTGGAGTCTGTGTAAGGGTGGTGTCAGGCATTCTCACTGCTGCTACTGAACCCCTGTGGCTTTCTGTGTGCCACCAGCAGTGAGGCACAGCAAGGACAGTGTCTTCCAGAGGCGGTGCTTGGATTTTCCTGCAGCCTTTGGCTACTGTTGCATGTTCCTTAGCAAGCAGCCATTTCCAGTTCTGTGGCATCCTTGTGTTACTCTTCTCTTCCTTTGAAGTGTTTTCCCTGCTGGAGGCAGGTCTGCTGCTGTGTTGGGATTTCTCATGCAGTGCCAGGTCTGCCAGTCTCATCCAAGGTTGCATTTGCATTTCTGCATCCCCCTCCCTTTCAAGTGGGATCATCTTCTGGTTGCCGCGGGGAGCTGAGCCCTGCCAGCAGTGAGGTTGATGTCTGGATCTGTACCCAAAGTTTGGGCACACAGTGCCCCATGCAGAGTGCCCCGAGCCTGCTGGCAGCTTGGATCTCCTGCTGTGTGTGAACAGGGTTTCCAGGGCATGTGTTTGCTCGGATGAACTCCACAGTAGGAGTTCAGTTTGTACCCAGCTGAACAAGGGTCGTGGTTCCTTTCCTTGTACCAGGTGCTTCTGTGGGTCAGGGAATCTTGCCTCCATGTCTGGCTTAGCTCTGTCAAACACACCCCCAAATACGTGCCCAGATCTGTTTCACACACCTATCCCATCCATCCCATCCAAGCTGTCCAGCTTGGTTTGGCCTCTTGAAGCAGTCAACAACTTGTGCTTCTGATGTGGGCCTGTTTTACCAGAAGGGTAGGGACAGGCAGGGGGTTACTGGCACTGCCACAGTCCTGACATTGGAATCTCTGACCAGGCTCAGACTGGAGTAGCCCTGTGGTGCTGGCCCTCTTTGGGCTGCAGATGCATGTGCCTGTGTGGGGCTTTGCCTGCAGCCAGCCACCACGTAAGTGATCCATGTTATTCCTTGCACTTAGCTGTAGCAGTCAATCAAACCATAGGCATTTGCTGCTATTACAAATGAATGCTTCTTGCCAGGGCTGTAAAATAAATGCTAATAAATGACACTGGATATTATTTTCTTTGCCAACAGGTTTGTAAATACGAGTCAGTAAAGCGGTCTCTCCTCTGTTATAATAATAAATACAATCTCCATGGTTGTCTCTTGTCTTTGTGACTTTCTGAAGCCTGACCATGTCCACCCAGAGCTGCTGATTTCAGCCTGCCTGTCAGTGTTCATGAGTAACGTTTGGGAATCGGCATGATGTAAGTGCTTGGAAACCAAGCTGCGGGCTGGTTTGTTCTTAGTTCTCAGGCAGCTGGTAAGGGACACTCAGTGGAACTTGGAAGAGAACAGGTTGAAACTGATAAAGGTCAGTACTTGGAGATGGTGCACTTGAGGCAAAGCAGCTTGCCCCAGACTTGCCAGTGGTCACAGAAGGGTGATGTGTCCCAGTGGGGCCAGCACCCTTGTGGTGCTGGGTGTTCTGGTTGGTGATGTTGAATTTCTGGCCTGTTTTAAGTCTCCTTTTCACAGCACCTGGCAGGAGCCTCTTGCTGTGTCTGTGATCGTGTCCTGGGAATCTGCAGACAAAAGTGGTAGAAGCAATTTTTGCAGTTACTGAATGCAGCTGGTAGACACCGTGCCCTCAGGCCTGCTGTCCATGCTCCACCGGGCTGCTGCAGAGGTTGGGGAGATGTTGGGGAGTCAGGGATGGATCTGGGACCTTTCTGTAGGTTCAGCTTGTGATGGAGGGAGGTGGTGCTCAGCTTTGGCAACTGCCTGGTGTTCTACAGGATGAGATCACCATGAGGCCACCCATCCTAGTAGAGAAGCTTGCACTGTCTCCTCCCCTTGCAAATGTGAGGTGTCTCCCTTCTCCTGGCCCACCAGATACTTCATTTCTCCTCCAAACCAGAGGTGCCCGAAGCTTGTGCCACCTCCCCAAAAATCCAGAGTAGGAGGCCAGTTTTTCTTTAGTCTTCATGCGGGTTTTTAGCTTAATCCTAAAGCATTGAGCTTTGTGCTCAATCAGCCCTGTGGGAAGACAGCAGAGGAACAGGCAGGGCTGCATCAGGAGCCCTGCAGCACCCGAGGGAGGCAAGGACGGGAGGGCCCCTGTCCTGACGCTGCCCCACAGCGGGTTTGATGTGGGCACAGCAAAGCACCGGTGGAATCGGCAGAACCGGCTGGTGGAGGTGGCACTGAGCTGGGGCTCTGCAGCGCAGCGCCTGGCTCCAGCACACCCACGAACTGTCTGCGGGACAGCCACCCTGATAAGATGGAGAAAGCTGATGTAGCTGCTGAGCGCTGCTGCTTTCGGAGCTCCTGCTGTCCTGCTGTGTTTGTCAACCACGGTTAATGGTGGGGAGAGCTGGGTGTGGGTGCAGGCAGCTGGGAAGCATCTTGGGCATGAAGAAGGAACAGGGGAAGCCCAGGCGTTCAGGGTGAGTTGAAGCACGAATGGACCCTGCTGGAGTAGAGTACTTGGGATGAATTGAGTCGTTCATGAGCTGGACTTTTCCTTCCGAAGCAGGAGGCATCAGCTGAAGATTCTGCCCATGATGGTTTGAACCTGCATTTCCCAGGGGAGATGCAGCCTCCACCATCAAAGCCATCCCACATTGCCTGAGGTGTTCAGTGTTTCCTGGTACCGTAAAGGGAGCTTGTGTCAGCACTGAGGGCAGTGCGACCTCAGCTGTCGGGGCTGGGTGCTGGCAGGATTCGGGGCTTAAATGCGTGAAGGTATTTAGAAGCCCAAGGCTGGTCTGACAAGCTCCTGCTTCTCCCAGAGGAGACCGAATGGCTTCTATCAGCTCATCTCCACTCCAGCCCCATTTCCTTCATCCCACCTGTGCCAGGTCTGATGCTTCATTTAGACCACAGGCAACGGGGAGAGGGGTGGGTCATGGGGGGATGTGGAGAGTGCGGGAGGAGCTGGGGGATTGTTTCAGCCGCGATGTACCACCTGGCCTTGGTACCTGCTGGGGAAGACAGAGCTGCTGCAACTGCAAATAGTGCCCAAATACTGTGCTGGAGTGTCCCTGTAGTGTGTGCTACCCCTGCTCTTGGGGCTGGATAAGACAGCCAGACCCCATCACCCCAAGGACAAGAGGGGCCTTACAGAGTGGGTCCCTGCTGCCTGCAGGCAGCCCCAAAGAGAAGGAGGAGGTGAGGGGATCCCCTGGGGGTGCATTGGTGCAGAAGTGCTGCTTGTTTGCACATCTCCCCCACGCTGCCCCAAGGACATCCTTCCTTGGAGGTCTGCAGGCAGCTCCCAGCCCCTCTGGATGCCAGCGAAGAAGAGGGGAGAAGCTGTCCTGAGGTAGGAACTGCCTGGGTGTGGAGCACTGGTGTGATGAAGATATGGTGTCTCGGTGAGTCCCTCATCTCCCAGCCTTGTGTGCACCTTGGGACCAGGCCTGTGGGGACAGCAGGAGGAGGTACGAGCAGGATGAGGCACAGTGGGGAGAGCTGACACAGACATCTCACCTGCACGCACCGTGGTAGGACTGAGCCTGCAGCCGCCAGACCCATACTGGCCCTCACCTGATCCTCAGCAGGGCGGACGATGTGCACATCTCGCCGCCTCTCGGCAGCAGAGCTGCAGTGACCCCGCGTGGGCTGCGCGCAGGCAGCCGAGGGCTCCCGCACAGGTCCCGTGCAGGAGAAGGTGAACTCCAACGGCACAGGGACACCCGTTCCCGATGGCCGTGCTGGTCAGGCTGGAGCTGCTTGGCTTCCTCTTCTGGGCAATGCCAGAGGTGCTTCCTGAGCACAGTTCCTCCAGTGCACAAGTGCAGGCGGAAGGCTGGCTGGGGCGCTGTCCTAGACACGTTCCCGGTGTTCTGTGTTGAGGTACAGGGAGCTGGCCAACAAGCTCAGCTCTCCGGCAGGTAGGGGCAATGCCGTTAGCACCACTGCCTGTGCCCAAGGACAGCTCTGATAGCACGGCTGTAGAACTGGCCTTGAAGGGAAAGCACTGAGGATGCCTCACGGGAAGCTTCCTCTGTCTTCCTAAGGAATGCTGCCCTGATCCACACCCTGACACCAGCCCATGCGCCTTGACTGCAGCCCGCTGTGGGGCCATGCATGCTCATCACTGCCACCAGCCCCGCTCTGCTCCCATGGCACAGTGCCCTGCCTGTCCGACTGGCAGCTCGGCTTCAGCTCGCCTGTCCAGCACAGCACCCTGCCCCTGCCGCTCCCCAGCAGCGAGCCAGGTGAGTTCATGGCACTGCTCACACTGAGCTGGGGCTGGTCTGAGACATTGGAACAGGCTGCCCAGGGCAGCGGTGGAGTCACCGTCCCTGGCAGTGCTCACACACCGTGGAGACGAGGCCCGCAGTGCCATGGGTTAGTGGTGGCCTTGGCAGTGCTGGGGAACGGCTGCACTTGATGAGCTTAAAGATCTTTTCTAGCCCAGCTGATTCTGTGATTCTGTGAATTTCAGCCTGCAAACATTTATGCTCTGCTGTGTCTGGCTTTGGCTTTAACCTAGCATGAGACTGAAAGAAAAACCCCCAGAATTCGATTTGGATCCGCACAGTTCCGCTCGCCCGAACGAGCACCCGCGGCCGTTGTCCCAAAAGCCGCGCTGCGGCCCGCGGCGCCGCTGGGGCCCGGCGGGAGAGAGCGCGAGGCCTCTCCTGGCCGGCAGAAGGAGCTTGGGCGGGCCCTGCCGCTCCGCGCGGTAACGGGCGGGTCCCGCCCCGCCGCGGCCACTCCAGCGCCCCGGGACCGGGCCCCGCCGCCGCCTCAGCGCCCGGCCCCACAGCGCGGAGCGAGCGCGCCCCCCGGGCAGCGAGAGGAGGTGGAACCCAGCGCCCCGCCCCTCCGCTGGCGGCGCCGCATCGGGGCGGCCATTTTGTGTCGCTGCGCGGTCGGTGGCGCTGGGCTCGGCGCGCAGCGGGGCCCGGGGCGGGTCGGCTCCGTTCTAACCCTTTTTCCCGTACAGATCCCTCGGTAAGAGCGCGGCGGCGCCCGGGCGGGCCGGGCCGCCTGCCCTGCCCAGCGCTGCGGGCCCGCGGCGTGGCGGCGAGGCGAGGGGAGGGAGGCCGGGCGCGGCGCGGCTGGCACGCGTCCCCGCGCACAAAGGGCCGGGCCGGGCGGCGTCTCCCGCGCTGCGGGCCTGGGGCGCCGAGCGGGGCCGTTTTTGCCTCGCCGCGGCCCGGCGCGCTGAGGCCGAGGGGCCCGGGCCGGCCCCGGTCCGCTCCTTTCCTCCCTTCCTCCTTCCCTCCGGCCGCGCCCCGAGCCCCGCGGGGTTGCGCGGGCAGGTGAGTATGTGCGGGCCGAGCGCAGGCGCCGAGGGCCCGGCTGTCGGGGGCGGCCAAGTGACCTTGCGGTGGTGCCGGAGGCCGAGCGGGGGCTGTGGCGGCGGCCGTGCGGGGGTCGCGCCGGCCGGGAGCGGCGGGGCCGCGGGAGTTGCGCGCCCGGTGGCGCGGTCCCGTTGTTGGCGCCTCGGCCCTTGGGCGCGGAGCCGGCCCCGGGGGTATTCGGCCGGGCGCCTGCCGCTGCTCCTCGCTTGCCCCCGAGGGATGAAGTGGGGAGGAACCTCGCGTGGGGCAGGTACACCGCAGGGTGTCACCGCGGCCGGGGTGGGTCTCTGTGGGCGGTACCGCAGGTTGGAAGCTGTGGTGTCCCGTGAAGGCTGGAGAATGTCTCCATGCCGCCGGGTTTTGTTCCTTGAAGATGCCTTTATGGAGCAGAAATAACGGTGGATCCTTGCTCTAACCCAAGTGCTGCTTCATGTCATACCTGTTAAAGCGTAGAATTGGGAGGCACCATGTTCTTTCTCCTGATAGGCCTAGGTTCAGCTATGGCTTATTGCAGTCGATGTGCATTATTGCACGGACGTGCAGACTGTGGTCATAGCAGGGCTAGGTTAGTCAAAGCAGGTCGTCAGTACAGTTTTGGGAAATGGTTGTATCTTCTTTACTTATTGGCGGTCCTGCTGGTATCAGAGATGTTTCTGTGATCCCAGACTATTGTTTCTAGCTGGAACGCTTGAAAATAGAAAGGATATTTGAGTGTTGATGAGTCCAGGCTGGATAAAATAAATATCTTGTTTCTGTGTACAGAATTTGGTGGTTTATGCTGTAGGAGAATAAACCCAACTGTTAAAAGCAGTGCTAGTGGCTTAAAGTAACCTTTTGTTAGCTGTCTGTACAGAGACTTGTAATTGAGCGTCTCTATAACAGAAGTGCTTTGGGCTTGGGTTCATTTATGCTTCTATAATTGAGCAAGGATCCTTTCACAGGACCATTTTCCAAAGCAAGCCACGTGAGAAGACTTGCAACAAGAATTATTTGTAGTATAATTTTCTCTTTCATTTTTGTGTAACTTTTTCAGTAGTTCTGGAATTGAAGGTGATTCACTTGTTACTGACCTGAGTCAGCCTTGGAAGAGCTCAGTTTATTCTTGCTGATAAGTTTGCTGGTGTCTCCTGAATGGAAGTAAAATTTGACTTGAGCAGCCTGAGAGTAAAATCTGCTTGCTTGTAATCCAGAGTAATTCATTAAGGTCAAGCTTGAAATGAGGCAGGAATAGTAATTGCTCATAACAGTGCTGCCTTGACTGAAATGTAAGAAGCGTGTAATTAATTCTTACCTTTAATTGGATAAGTTCTCTGAAGCACTTTCTTTTGCTCTTGTAATTCCTGGATAACCTATGCAGTGATATTGACCTGAATTCTCCCCCTTGGTCAGGAAAGGAGGGTGCGATCCCTGATTTAATTGTCGGGGATAATAAATTCTCTGTAACCACATATTCCAGAACCTATGTATTGTGTGTAGCTGTGATTTGTCAGACCTTGACAGGAGCTGTTGCTGTAGGCAAGCTGTCCTGTCACTTGTCTCCTCATTTCTGCCCATATGGCACTGCCCTGCGCACATGTGAGCACTTGTGCAAGTATTGTGAGCTGAGCTAAAGAGTGTACATGAGGCAGGGGGAGGATTTATTGTTCAGCCCCACAAGTGGTTGTCATCAGTATTTAAACTGTGTTCTTGATGGTTGCCTAATTGTGTGGGTGCAGTGGTTTAAGTTAAACAACAGAGAGAAGTTGCGTATACTTTGGGCTTAATGGTGCATCATATTGACAAGTCTTATGCAGTGTTTGTAATAGTTCATTCAACAGCTGAATGAGTCTACTTCTTTTTTGTTTCAGTTTATTCCTTATCATCTTTGTACTTCTGTTCTTTGCTTGCCTACAGGCTTATTTTGACTCGTGCTTCCTGTAGGAAAAGACTTGTTTCAGGTAAGAAATAGCTCTTGGTTTGTCCTTGCTGTCAAAATGCCAATGGCTACATCACCTATATATTCCAAAAAACCTTTTGGAACTGGTGGCTCTTTATTTTGTGGATGCAAGATCATGCACATGTGGGTGGCTGTTGTATCTGTGCTGACTGACTGCAGATGTGTGTGGCAGTAAATAACACATGCTGGAATATAAATACTCTTTGAGGCTTGATGTTTGTTGCCCTGCGTTTATGTGGTTTTACTGGGCTTGAGCACTTTCAGCCAGCCAGCCTTGTTTCAGAATAGCCAGCTGCAGTCTGCCTTGTTTTAAGAACTCTATTTCAGGTGGGTTTATGAAACTGGTTAAAAAGAGGTATAACTGTCTCCATCTGTGTCTTTAGTTCTTATAACACAGCTACATGCATTTTAACATCTGTTAGTGTGGGGTTTGTTTGTTCAGTGTGAAGTTAGTACCAAAGGGCTTTCCTGATCTTGTTGCTGATGTTAAAATCCTAGTTTTGAAACGGACTTCTCTTTCTTCTGCTTATACTCGGCACTTGCTTGCCAAGGAAATGGAGAGCATCCTCTTGTTCCACAGAGCGCTCACGTCAGGAATCTGTCTTGAACACCTCTAGTCCTCCGGTTGTAGAACTGAGCATCCTTAGCAAGCAGCCTTGAAGTGCACCTATTTCTTCTTGTAATGAAACAGGGGAGTTTCATCCTTCTCAGTGTGGCACAGACACAGATGATTTGTCTGCTTAATGAGCTGTCTTAAATGAAGACCAAATCAAAGCTCATGGCAGCGTAACTTGCAAGATTTCCCTTGATTTGACATTAAAGTGTCCTCTTCTTTATCAGCAAGTAAGATAGACCTGACCCTGTCCAGTCAGGAGGGAACTGAGTAATGAAACTGAGAATGCCACGTGTGTCAGAACACTATATACTGACTGACTGCAAGTGATGCCCTGGGGGGGTTTCAGTGGCCAGTATGGCAGGTGATATCTGTGAAAAATATTTCTCAAACTTTCTTTTTATGGATTTTACAGGTAGATTTCTTCTAAGAGTCAGAAGCCCAGGTCCAGTTACTGCTGCAGGTACCGTTATCAGATTATTTTTGTGCTTTCCTATTGGCTCCGGGTTTTGGTCAGAATCTTTTCTTCTCATAGCTAAAATACATGTTGATACCAGCTGATATGAAAAACCTTAGGTTCAGCAGGCTGCTGTAAGTGTATAGTGTGCTGCTGGAACAACCAGAGCAACCTCAAAGCGAGGGGCGGGACATCTCATCAAAACTGAGGAATGAATTGGTCAGCTTACTGACCAGCATGCAGCCTGAAGTATTAAATTCCTATCTGAAATGTGGATTTCTCTAGAATACCAAGGTATTACTTGCAGTAGGGATGTAGGCGGTAATACTTCAGACCTACTTAATACACAGATATTTGTACTGACTTTGAAACATTTGCATTGAGTGCAGAACAGTATTAGGCTCAGTAATCTAAATGTTGTAGCCAAGCAGACAATGAGCAGGCAAATCAAGTTCTTGGTACCTACCCATTTCTTAAGGGTATGTTCTTTTAAGAAGAAACTGGTTGTCTTTGCAAAATACTGAGATTGACACATGTGGTTCCTTTCCTCATCTGTCATGCAAGGCCACTCTCTGACAGTTAGCACCTGGACCAGGGTGTGTAATAGGTTCAGCCTTAGGCTGCTGCAGCACCAGCCTAAGCCAAATATTTAAATACAGTCTCACTGTAAGTTTGTGCAAGGAGTTCTGCGGGTTTTTTTTGTTGGTTTTGCTTCTGAGCAAGTGTAGAATGGCAAAGAGAATCAGTCCACTCTTCTGATTCCGTTTTGATTTGATAAAGGCGTTCTAAGCCCCTGGCTACCTGATTAGCAGGGCAAAAGTGCCTTCTGAAGGACAGTTACACTTGGTGCATTCAGAGCCATGAAGTAGCTGTATACAGCTTCATTTCAGTAGAAAAGCAGGAGAAATTGCATTGGTGTGCCTAATCTGTGGGCTAAATCAGACTTCTTGGAATAATACAAATGGCTGTAGCTTGCTTCTGCCACTCCTGCAGTCTGGAGAAGCCCTGCGTGTCTTAACATGAATGTGGATGAAGAAACTGTTATTTCTTGTATGACCAGAACACAGATCCCTCTGCCATGTGACGAATGTGGTTTATCCAACTGAGGATGTCCTCACTGACAGGAGAGGGCTGTGTTTGGTCATCTTGGCTCGTGTTTGCTCACGTGACTAGACACGCATGGATTGATGAGGTGAACTCTCATTATCTGGAGATTGTGCTTCCATGAGAAACAATGCAGCTTGCTTGAGCTCTCTGCAGGTCTTTTTAGTTGTTAAACGTGTAAACTCTTGCTGTCTGATATGTTAATTTGCACCTTAAAATATCCTTCACACTAAATACATTCTTTCTTAACTAAGACGATCTAAAACCAGAGATGAGTTGCTAGAAGCTTTTTCAGTGAGAGAAGTGTTTAATGTGATCCCCCCCCATTTGTTATGCTGCTGTTTTGTGGTGGTGGAATTATTTCTGAATGCAAGAAGGGTTTTTTTTAATGTGTCTCTGACTAGTTTAAAAGCTATTTCTAAATATTCAGAAAGCATCGGTCTTACTGCAATCTGTCTTGAAAACCCAGGCTTGTGGAATCAGGGTATCCCTGTGATTTAATCTTGTTGAAGGCTTGTATCTCACCTCAGGTATTGGTTGGTTGTTTTCTATTTTATAAATAACTTGTAAGTACTGGAAGATGACTTGTTAAAGTTCAGTAACCATCATGGTATTGCATCAGAAATCCACTGGTATGAGCAGGAATTGTGTGTTACATCAGAAGTGAATCAGTGGTATGAATCCCAGCCTGCTGTAGTTGTTTGGCAAAAGCATTTTGATGTACTTCCAAATCTAGAACACTTGGATGTTCTGACCCTTCCACTCGGATTTGGCAGTTTCAGTTTTGTTTGCAGGCTCCTTCTCGTACTTGGTATTTCAGAATTGAGGCTTTCTCTTTTTTTAGCTGCTGTCCTCAGAGTTAAAGATTGTTTGGAAGATGGGAGTATAATTGCAGTGGTGTTTGTCAGGGTTTCTCAGTGGTAGCTCTCGTAAAACTGAAAGGAAAAGAAGGCATTAGATTTGAGGTAGATTGATTGCATTTAGCTATCTTTGAAGGTTTCAGAAAATTTACTTAAAAGTGTTATCTGCCTTATAGTGGTTAAATAAAGAAATGGGGAGAGCAGATAAGAATTTCTGCAATTGTAGCAGAGGAAGGGAAAGGAAGAAAAAAGGCAAAAGAGATAAAGGGGTGGTGATGATGAGCTCATGATGGTCATCTGTGCTGCATCTTTAGCCTGGCATTGCAACTAGAATCACCAAATAAAACTGTTATTTCCTTGAAGTGCAGCATAAGGTGCATTTAGCATGTCAGTGATCTATTCTTTAGATATTTGCAGGCAGTACCTTGAATTTTGAGTTACTTGCTTATATGAGGTTTGGTAGTTACACTGCCCACTAGCTTAGTTAATGGGGTGATTCTGAAATACCTGCTGCATCAAAGTAAGAGTAATGATAAAGTTACTTGGCTTCTGTTTGGCAAAGCATAAGTGTTGGAGAAATTTGATGTGGGTATGTGGATGGAGTGTCTTCAAGGATCTCTTGAAGTTTCTAATTTGGCTCACGGCAGCCTGCTGACCCTGTGTACTGAAATACTTTCAGATTAAATGGGTGTTCCAGAAGTGTTACTGTATGATTTGGTATCGTTTGCTGTAGAGAAGATACTTTTTTTGAACTCTAAACTACTTTTAGTTTTGGAATTCACATGACTTTTGTTTTTCCTTCCCTATAGTCGTACAACAGTGTTTGGAATGCTTGCAGCCAGATAAGCAACGAGTTTCTTCTTGGTGAGTATAAGCATGGATCCTTGTTCTTGTTAATTATAGCTTTTCTTTAAGCTTTTTAAGTTTTGCTTTAAAGTTCAGGTTTTTCTTAATTCTTGCAGAGCCACTGTGGATAGCATTTCTCTAAATTAAATCCTTATATTCTTGAAACAAAGACTGCACATTTTCAGTTGGTGGAAAAAATGGCAGTTTTGTTCAAGTAGACTTTCTTGAATGTGGTTTTATTTAGGAAAAACCTGCTTTATTTCCTGTGACTTAAACACTTTTCCCAAATCTTTTTGCCTCTTCAGTGTTCAGGAGTGTTTGTCTTTTAATGTGTGACAGGGGGAAGGAGGAGAAACCAGAACAGCTAAATGAGAGATGATCACATGATTAAAAAGAGTTCTTTTCAGCCATGAGTATTTCTTTAATTGCACTTGGTAATTCAAATAGGTTTTAATATAGAAAAATAGTTTTTCTGTTCAATTGCCCATGTTCATAATTTCGTTGGTCTGTGCCAGTCTCGCCACCAGTTTGAATTGACAGCACAGTTATTGTTGGGAGGATAGAAATGACATTCTCACTGTCTTGTGATCTTAGACAGGGTGTGAGGATCTTGCTTTGGGGAGGGTAACTTTTATGTGCTGACCCCTTTTTGTTTTGTCACAGAGTATTTTAAGTCTTGCCTGAAGAAGAGAGTAAATGCGGATATTTTTTTATTGGTGTTGGTTTTGTTAGTCTACTATAAAGGAAAATCGGGAGTCTGAGATAAAATACTGTATCTTGTGCTTTGAGGGAATGTTTTAGTGTTGAGGAATTATCTGTGCAGTGTTCTTCTCGTGGAAATTTTCAGTATCAGTTTAGGATCCAATTTCAGAGTTGTGTTGCTCAGTCAAAGAATTTGCCTGTGTAGTTGTTGATTGAATCTGGGAAACTTTTAAAGCAGGAGGTGAGCTCTGGTTAGGATCTAATTGAGGATCATACATAGTGCAGATAAGAACTGCATGAAGTCCAGTGTCTTGTTTGAAATGCCTTTTGGATAGAAAAAGGGAGGTGATGCAGTATTCCTTGGAATTTGTTGCAGTGCCTTCACATCCAGTTCAGATCTCTCCCATTTCTGCTCCTGTTGCATTAAAAAAAACCCAGCTTGACTGAAAATCTGAGGCATTATGTTGTGAAATACCTGTACTAAGGACATCTGAAACTTAGGATTGTGTCCTGAAACTTATTAATCTTACTATGAAGTAGTATGCATAAACAAAACGTGAGGCAGGAGCATAGGGATCCTTAGATAAACAGCTGGTACAGAAACTGTCTGAGTTAGCGCTTTAACAGGGTGAGGGTTTATTTCTGGCTTTATATGAGGGTAGAATACAGTGAGGCATACTTCATGGTTACAGTGCTGCTGTAGGCAAAACCTGGTAGGCCAATTTTGATTGTCTGCAGGCAATAGAAGTCTGTTGGTTTTGGCACTGACTTGGGAAGCTGATCACAAGTTTTAAAAGTGGTCTTCAAATGTTTGTGAGACTGGTACTTAGTGTTCATAAGGTGCCGTTAGGGCCGTATAATGTAAATGGTGTCTGTAAATGCTGTTTTGTAGTCTGATATAGCCATTACCTTTTCTTATCTGCAGGTGTGTGGCTTCAGCACAGCATGGCTGTGGTCATCCACTTGCAAGGTCTTCCGATTGTGGTGGGGACCATGGACTTCTCTGGATTGACCATCCCTGATGGGGGCGTGCATGTTGTAGGGGGTGAACTGGGTGAGGCTTTCATTGTTTTACCACTGATGAAGATGTAAGGCTTGGTGTCATGTATGCAGATGGTAAAAGATCAAAACTAACTATTGCAGAACAATAAAAACCTAATGTGGAAAATGTGACTGGATTTAGTCACTGGCAGTTTCAAAGTGGGCATGTAGATATGCTAGCGGTTGAAATGCTGTCTGGTGCTGGAGTGAACCGTAGAGTCAGTTTAGGTGTTGTGGAATTGACTGTAAACCTGTTACGGCATCGAAGCTGCTTATACATGAAGGAAACAAAACAAGCTTGTGCCTTGCTGCTTGTATAGAAGCTGCAAATAAAATCTTGGGGCTGCCTTCAGTATCGAAGTGCAGTTAAACCTGTGCTGCATCTCCAGTGAGCACAAGGCAATCTCTTGCTAGTTGCTTTTATACCCTGGTTTTGCCAGTGCTTGTTATTAACCCGCTACCTGTCCTACCATGCAGTCCTACTGAATCACTAGTGATGTAGAATCCCCAAGAGGCATTGGACAGTAAGCTCACCATCCCGAATAAAACTTAATACTACTTTACACTGAAAGCTTATATTTATGTCAAAGTTTACCATGCTCCTTTCTCAAGTCAAATAACTGTGTTTTTTCATGGAGTTCCTCTTTCTCTGTTGTGCTCTGATGAGGGGGAATCTGTGAGTTTTGCACAGATACACTGAAGAATGAAGTTGTTAAGAGGCTGAATTGTGGGATTGTATTTGTCATTCTTCTGAGCTGCCTATGCAGTATTGAACTGAGATAGTATGAAGTTTGGAAGCAGGACTGAATTTGAAGGTGAGCGTTTTGGTTTGATAGTACATAGGTGTTTAACCATACCTACAAGTGATTTGGAAAATGGTGTTTGCAAAGGTAGGTAATGTTTGAAGAAGGCTGCAATGGTTCTACTGTTTCTGGAGAGAAAACAGTAGAGGCTGTTATTAGTGAAAGTTTGCCATAACTGCTTGGTTTTTGCTCTGTATGATAAAGTGAAAGACTTCTCCAGTTTCCAGGGGAACCCTCTCCTGTTGGGCACTAGTGATGTGCCAGACTTGGGGCTCAGCACTGACAGAGCTTAAAACAGAAGAGAATAAAAATGGCTGCAGGTATACAGAACCTGCACTGTTAGCAGAGCAGAAAGTGTATTTTAGGATGAAAATAATGATCCCTTAAGGGATCAATGCTAATGTAACTGTGTTCCCATTTGCATTGCCCTGATAGAAATGTGCCTTCCTAATTGGTACCTTTTAAGTATCTGAATAGTTGGATAATCTTTAAAAGCTAAATTACCTGGTGACTTCTGGGATGGAGAAGAAAAGGCTCTCCGTTTTAAATGACAGATGTGTACTTTCAGTGATGTAGGAATATTTTCTGTTGGAAATAGTAACTTGTTTAAATCATGGATTGCCTGTTCCTGAAACAGGTCTAATCCTCATACAAGCTTTGGAGAAAAGCCATACAGCTTTGGGAATAGACCTGGTATCTATCCCTTGTTTTAATTGTGGTCTTGAGCACTTGAGAATAATGGATTCCCGGAGTTACTGAAGTGAAAAGGCTGCTTCTCTCTCGGTTTGGTTACCGAGTTAGTACAAATTCATTTTCTGCTGAAGAAAATCTTAGAAGAGATGTTTGGGTGAAGTGTTCTTATTTCCAAGTCATAGTTACAGCTGTGTCTTTAGTCTGGGGTTGTTCGTTAATGATGAATTTTGATGTAGTTTGAGGTTTTTAAGTAGTCCTTGCAGGGGAGGACAGAGACCAAAACTCTTGAAGCGGAGGCAAGTCCCTGTGTTAGTGCTGTCTTTCTGAGAAACGAAGTTCTCTGCGTGGTCAAGGTCACGCTGGTGAAATGTGGATGGGCTTTAGCGTTGCCTCTTAGCCTTGTTTGTGAAGAGCTGTGTGGTAGCTCCCTGTGAAGCTCATGTCATACATGATTTCAGTCTTCCTCTACAGCTGTGTGTTTCGGGTTAAATTGTTGAGGTACTCTATTGAGTAATTTCTCATGTAATGTTCTACCAAGTATGTATCTGCCTGTGGAAGCTGTTCCTGATTTTAGCTGCGAAACAAAAAGCCTGCTATGCAGGGCTTGCTGAGTACTGCTGTGTCAAGGGTGCCTCCATGGCCAGACTTGGCAAATGGCATGGTGTAAAGAGTGTGTTGATGGAGTAGCTTTATCCTGTGATAGAAGCTTTATGACTTTCTTAAAGATCTTTTCATTTCTGAACCACATTTGAACTTGAGAGTAGTTCTTCATAAAATAATGTCAGTCCTTTTGGAGATGCAGCTCAGTTGGTATCATTGCTGTTTATGCATTGTGTAAACCAAATTGCTGCTGCTTATTTCTGTTGCCAGTGCATGTCTGTATTCTTGTAGTGTAAGACTAGAAGGGTTTTTAATTTAACTTGTGTCCATGTTATGTGTCTTTTACTGAATCATCAAGACACAGTCTTATTGTAGAGAGGACAGTATAGAATAAAGCAATTCATATTTTTGGATCTTGTGAGCTTGAAGACTACAGGAATGGGTTTTGTATCTTACAGCTGTGGGAAGTGACTGACAAAAATTTGGGGAAAATAGCTCTTCATCAAGCTTTCCAGTAAATATACCTTGAGAGAAACTACTTTGACAAGATTTCTTAAACCTTCTGTATTATCTGTTGAAAACATGTCTTAATGAAGAGTATTTTCTGGTTAAAATGAAGAAGAGGGAAGAAAGCAATGCAGATACGCAGGCAGCATAGACAGCCTTCTAAAACTGGTCAAACTACGTATTTCTGGCATCTTTGAACTCTATTGCATTTGTAGTGATGAGGCGACATAGTGTGCTGGAGTGTTTCACTATCATGGTAGCTGTGAAAGCTTGTTCTTTTGTTTGTTTTTGCCCACTTCCTGTTTATGGGATTCCTTGTTTTCATCAAACCCGGGAGGGGGGAGAGGATATTGTGAAACTTCCATCTCAGCTGTGAATAAACATTGGGTTGCAGAGTTCTTAATTGACCTGGAACTTGGACCGATGGACAAAGGTTGAGCTTCAATCTTTCATGGTCCAGTAGCTCCCATTTGGAATGCATTTTTGGAATGGTTCTGCACACTGTCACTTGGGAACCGTGGTTAGAGATAATTGTCCCCATTACTTCCTGCAAATTGCAAATACAGAGGTCCCGTAACATCTAGCTTTTGGGGGATTATGGTGCTTAAGCTTATTTTGTGTATGTCTTGATTAGTGATTGATATTTAATTGCATTTTTCAGGGGAATAAAATCAGCAGTGTTGATATTACAAAATGACAAAACATCCTCCGAATAGAAGAGGGATCAACTTTGAGGTGGGAGCCCAGTTGGAAGCCCGTGACAGATTAAAAAACTGGTATTTTTTTAAAACCATTCATATTATATTAACTCTAAGTCTTTAATATCTTAAACATTTTGTATTGGTACAATATTTAGAGTCCTGGTCATTGGTTTGTAGGAAAGTAGTTAATTGATAAACGTTTATATACCAGTGATTGTAATGGGCACTAGATGGTGATGTGTTGTGCTAGTCCTTAAAAAGAAGTGTACTGGTGCTGTGTCTGTTTGGGAAATAGGACTACTCATAAATCTAATGGGACTTCACTTTGCTACCTGTGAATTCACACTAAGTTCTGTGCTACGCGCAGATTGCAAAGCAGACATGGAGAGAGAAATCCTTTGCTGTACGGAATGCCCAGGGTAGTTCCTCGCTACTTCCTTCCCTATTGGTGTTGTGAACTCGGAGGTTTGAAGTCAGCTTGAAATTGTTATGGCCTTTGCTCATTTGAGGGTGGTCAGAGTTAGAGTAGAGAATTGGATAGGGCAACATATTCCACACTGAGAAGTCTGTTCTGGAGCCTGTCTTGGAGACTCCAGTTGTGAGGAAGAGTAGGAAGGGAAAAAGGGCCTAAAAGCTACTTGAGCTAGCTTTGAGCCTTCTAGCTGATCATTGTAGGAAATTAGCTCAAAAGTTAGCATTGAATAATGCACAAGGAATGAAGCATACAGCGAAAATTGCTGGATTCAAAGACTTCTTAAATACAGGAATTTTAAAGAGCCTACCACCATGGGTTAGACTTGATTGTACTTCAGGCTCTGGAACCTGCTGGTGGGTTAAGTGTACAGAAATCGGTGTTGAAAACCATTTGGACATTCCAGAAGGATGGAGCACTGTCTTAGACGTAGGGTGCTTGTTCCAAAGCATCTTAATTGAATGCAGAGTATTTGTCCCCTTTCCAGATACAGGGGGTTGGAATTGTGAAAATAAGTAAGCAGCTCTTTTGGAAAGAATGTGAAGTACAGCATTAACTCATGCTTGCATGTTATGTTGGCCTTCCTGCGTAACCAACCTTAGGTAGAGCTTCAGTCTGAATCTGCATGTATCTTTGTATTCTTGAGCTTTGTTTGTACAGCAGAAGAAATTGTCATGCCTACAAAAATGAGTTTTCTTGGCCTGTCTGTGGTGCAGGCTTATTAAGATGCAGTTCAGCATAGATTGTGTTTGAGTAAGCCTAATAACTTGTGTCCATGATGATCATCCTTCTGACATTTTTGGGTAACAGCATTATCTCAAAATATGGGCATATGGCTCTTAGATGGGAAAACTTTGGTAGATTCAGCACCTGCTATATTTTCTGTGTATTCCTTGGCTTCAACTTGAATTTTGGATATGCTGCATGTCCAAAACCAACCTGTGTTGTTTGGTTTTTGAAAACACTTGGACTTAAATTACCTGTCTTATGTTCAGTGTGTTGTAACTCCTTGATCTCACATCTTAGTTATTAACTCTCCCATTCTGAAAGCTTTCTTTTGCATGCCAGGCTTTTGAATACTGGTTCAGAAAGTCTGTGTTTGCTTGGCTGGTTGTCTGTGTGTGTGTGCTTTCAGGGTTTGTGAACCAATGTTGTTAAGAGCTGGGGGGGGTCTGTTTTCTCTTAGCAATATCAGTGTTGATAGGCTGACACCTCCCCAGGTGTGGATTTGTAGAGTACAGGTGACTTGTTTATTTCCCCTGCTCCTTTCACCTGCTGCTATATGAACAGGACCACTCTGGCACCAGTGTGCTCCTTTTACATGGATACAAGACTTCGTTTGCTGGAACTTGCTTTTTCTGGTGCTAGACCTTCAGAGGTCCAAGCTTTTCTTAGGTGTACGTCTGTTGTGATGTTGGCTCTTAAACAAAGGCAGAAGTTTCTTGTTTGCTTGAGGGGCTGGCTTTAATTTCTGTGCTCAGTACTGCTTCTCTTCTCAGATGGCAGTAGTGCTTTGGGAAGTATTTAATCTCGAAGCCCCATTTGCCTGCCTTTCATAGCAGTGGCTTGCACCCTGAAATGCTAGTTCAGGACTTTCAGGGTGTTTGGTTGTGATGCCAACCCTGCTGAAGAGGAAAAAGAAAAGTGTATGCCAGCAGAGTAGTCAATGCAGTCTTCTCCTTGCCAAAGTGATGAGTGAATTTTGTATCTTTAGAGCTCCTACTGATTTGTGTTTACTCTGGAATCATAATGTTCTGGAAGTGTGCTTCAGTTCCTGGTGCAGTTGTTTGTCACCTCTTGGACTCAAACTCCAGTGAGTACACTGAGTACTTTCAGTGCTTGGCTTAGTTCTCAGGACTTGGTTGATGCAGCAAAGCTGCCATGAAGCCTTGTGATGATGTCTGTTGACCTTGGGGTGCTGAAGGAGATCTCTGGCCATCAGGCAGTGACTCTGTGCACGCGGAAAGGTCTGTTTGGTGCATAGCGGTGGAGTTCAGAGGATGGAGCTGTGCGACTGCTCTTGTGGTGCAGTCCTAAATGGAGAGATCCTAGAGATCTAGCTGTGATGATGTACGTGCGCATGCTGTCGTGCTTGAATTGAGTTGGATTTTGCGTTGGATCGTTTGAACTCCTCAGTGCTGACTAACTGCAGCCATCCTCTCTTACTGAAAAGAGAGTGACTGCACTGGATGCCTGCAGTAGATGATGGCACTTGTTATGTTACCTGTTGTAATGACACCTCTTCAAGTTCACTCTGTGTGACTAAAATGGATTTTAAGAGACTTCTGATTCTGGTTGAGGCTCTTGAGTCTTGAGAAGAAGATTAGTATGTTGGAGTACTGTGCTACAAGGTTTGTCTTGTCAGTCACATGGGTTTAATTGTTTGTGCAGGACTTTGTACTGCACTGAATACTGATTTTTGTTCATTATCACTACTTAGTGATAGGCAGTTACTGAGATATCTAAGAATATACTATAATAGAACTATGTTATATGTAGAAAGACTATGACTGTTCCCCCTTTGTGAACCTGTGCAGGGTAGTCCCTGGGGTTACCTAAATATGAAATATGTTGACTGTCACACAAAGGAAGTTGTTTTATTCCTAGGAAGCTGGTAACCAGTTAGAGATGTCTCTGCCCTGTTGTCTTCCTCTCTTCCACAGGCTTTGCTTCATGTGTTTTAATGATATATTGGGATGAACTAATGGCATAGCTTGAGGCATGTGGCAGCGAGTGTTAAGCCAGGCATTAGTCTCTGGTGTGGCCTGTTTGTAGTCTGTTTGGACACATCCTGACTGGACATACCAGATTGGCTGAAGAATTGCAGTTTTAGGTGGCTTTTCGTCCTTGGAGAATTGTAGAATGATAGTCTGTGTTGCCTTAAATCTTAATTCCAACATGTCTGGGTTTTATTTTTAGCATCAGGCTTGATCCTGTTGAGATGCCATTTCTTTCTACTACTACTTGTGCTATCCTTTTAAATGTGATTTATCAGGTAAAGAATACTTGTGGATTTGTTTGTTGTTTGATTTTGGTTTTTTCTGCAGCCCTTTGTTCAGGAGCGCAATGGGGCATTGCCTTTCCTCCACAAATAACTGAAAACACTGACAAGAAGATTTTCTCCTGGCACTATTATTGCAGAGGGGAAAACATCAATATTTGGGATGTTACCTTCAGTTGGGATAGTGAAATACGCTACGATTCTGAAATACTCTCTGAAGTCAAGAAATTACCAATGCAATTAAAGAAATGCAGAGGTTTTAAGGTGTTCCTGATTAGAAACAACTTGATCTGAAGCATCTCAGATTCCTGTATTTGTAAAATACTGAGGCATTTTTATTTAAAATTCCCAGGACTTTGCAGATGAAGTTTAACTTTGAGAATATAAAACTTAAATGAGCTTTAGTGTGCCTGCTGGGCTTTTGCAGTTACACTGGGAAGATGATTTATGATGCCTGTTGATCGATGCCTCAGAGAAGTGAGTGTATTCCAGGTGTTATTCTTGGTAAGAGGGAGCTGGAGCTGTCATTTTTTTCTAATATGTGGAATTTCTAGGTGTAGGGAAGGTTTTTCTGACTTCCTGATCTCTAGTTACATTTTTTCCATCCCAGACTAAGAACTCGGTTGTTTCCTCTTCCTGCAGCCAGTGTTTGCCTGTTCACTTTGGGATTTGTCGTGTGCTGAGCTTAATCGTTTTGTAGTATCTTTATTCCTTACACAAGTTATAAATCAAATAATATTAAGATAGTCAAAACTAAAGGTTAAGTGTAGTTACTCTGCTCCCATAGCACCTGATGAAGCAGATCTTCAGATATTTTGCTTTTGATCATGCAGAAGGCTCCATCTGTATAATGTTTTGTGCTGTAGTTAAGTGCCTGAGGCCACTTACCTTGATTGAAATATTTTAATCTACCTTTTGACCAGGTATCCAGCTCACATTGAAGAAATTGATTATGAAGAAGGAAAAGTGCTTATCCATTTCAAACGCTGGAACCATAGATATGATGAATGGTTTTGTTGGGACAGTCCTTATTTGCGTCCCTTAGAGAAAATACAGTTAAGAAAAGAAGGATTACAGGAGGAAGAAGGTTGTGCAGTAAGTAGAAAATAGAGGACATTTGAGTGTGTAACAATTTAATATGCAGTTGTATGAATTATGACCATTAAAATGCTTCACTGTTGCTGTGTTGCTTGCTCCATGAGTTTTACGATCTATTCTAAGTATTGGAAAACGAACAATTTAAATGTTTTAATGAAGTTATAGGTTTCAGTAATTCTCAGATGAAAACACTTCTGTCTTGTAGGGATTTCATATAAATGATCAGGTGTTGGCATGCTGGTCTGATTGTCGCTTCTATCCAGCCAAAGTTACTTCTGTTAACAAAGATGGTAAGGAGTCACTTCTTGTTTTGTTATGCTCGTTAGTAATGCGTTTCTGATTGCATTCTAACCTTTTGTGAAGGTGGAGAGGTAGTACAGCAGACAGAAAACTGCTGTGAAAAGCTTTATTTTCAATTGTGGTTTTTAGTCTGCCATCAGATTTTTTTAACCTAACCTCTCATTCGTTTTCTGACATAAAAGAACTTTCTGCTGTGTCAGTAATTGCTTTAAGTATATATTTGGGAAAAGCTGTTTCTTCTGGAGTTTATTGTCAAGAGATACATGTAATTGCAGTAAAACTGGTGTCAGAGCTGCAAAACCCCTTTACGAATGCAAAAAACAGCACAGTCATGCTTCTCCTCATCCTTCTTTTTTATATCAGTAAGGAATCATGAAGAACTTGTTCTCGTGCTGTGCTTTCTTTAGATTGTATATTATACGATTAAGAAGAAAAAGTCTGTAATTATCTGTTGGAATATTCCCCCGAAGCTATTTGTGAGGCAGGTGTATCAAAGGAGCAACACTAAGTTTAGACATGCATCTTTATGCTGACCAGAATTGGGTTTTTCATAATGTCAGTTTTGCCCTTACCTGGCTTGTGATAAGACCTCTACTGTTGAAGTTTCTAACAACACAGATAAGGCAGCTTTTATCTGTAACTAAAGATAAAGCTAGAGTATTGAAGCTGTTAGCAAATGCTCTGTTAAATAGCTTCTGATCCTCAAGCTCTTGTTTTCAAATTTTAGGTACATACACTGTGAAGTTTTATGATGGTGTAGTTCAGACTGTCAAAAACATTCATGTCAAAGCTATTTCCAAAGATCAGGTAAGTATTGTGTGTTTGCTACTGGAATATTCTGAGTTGAATTGAATGTTGTGCCTGGTTGAGAAATAGTTCTACCATATTTAACCTTAACTACATGAAGTTGAAGAATCTTAAATATTGTGCATAAGAAAGGCAAAATATTTTGTCTTTCCTCTCTCCTTTTAGGGAGTCTCATGTTTCTTCATAGCTTTAGGTAGGTTTTGAAAAGACTTTGTTTTCTTCATTTAACAGCTGTCTGGGAAGATTTCTCTTAACCCAAGAGATAAGTTGTGTTAAAACATTTTATTCTCTTCTTCAGCATAAAAAACATAAAGAGAGAATTCCCTAGGGAGCTCTGGTTACACAATCAGAAATAAAGCTTAAAAGTACTTGAGCCGCTGCAAAGCTCAAGATTCAGTGGTGAGTGTGAGTTACTTAAGGTGTGGATTCAGGTACAGTACAGATACAGCAGCATGCTGGCAGTGAATGGGAAGTGTCTTGTTCCTGTTCATCAGTAGGAGAGAGGCCCAGACCACCTGATTTCTGAAGGCAGCAGTATAAGCTGGTTGTTCTTTAATGTCAGTGTTGGTCTGTTCCTGTATAGAGGGTGTAGCACGCTATATTGAAGAGTCGTGGTAAATGCCGATGACTTGCGCTCTGGATGCATTTATGCAAGGACACACAGCTTCTAAGAGTTCAGGAATATCGAGGCAATTCAAGAGACAATTCAGACATACTGTATTTATGGTTTAGTTTCTTGAGAATAACTTGATTAGGATGGTTCATGAGTGTTCCAATACCACTTACCTGCTTCAAATTGGATGGTTCTGTGAGCAGCACAACTGATGAAACCTGAGGCACATGACAGCAATGAAACAGCAAATCTCTTTGCCATTGAGTTGTGAAAAGATTGAATCTGAATCTCTTGCAGTGTCCTGTGAAAGCTGCATTGGTCCTTGAACAGTTCAAGTGCCTCTAAATTTTAATCTGTGGTTTACAATAGAGTATGTGCTTTTGTCCTGTGAAAAAATGGACAAGGATGCGAGTCTGCTAAATGCAAAGGTGAGGGAGGACTCTGAGATTGCAGTAAGTTAATTTTCCTATGTTCTCTTTATTCTAGAATATTGTGGGTAATGCTAAGCCTAAGGAAAGAGGTAATGAAATTCCATCATCTCCTGAAAAGCAGGAGAAATTTAAAGATCAGAGGAAAGCAACAGGTAATGCAAAGAAAGACAAGGATGAAAAGACATTAAAGACTGAGAAAAGAGTTAAGCAACCGGATAAAGAAGGAAAATTGATAGGTATTTCAGAAAAAGGCAAGGTCTCGGAAAAGAATATATCTAAGAATGGAAAAGAAGATAAGGAGAATATATCAGAGAATGATATGGAATATTCAATAGATACACAAATTGAGAAGAAGCCTGAGAATGACAACGTAAAGAGTCCACAAGAAAATGTGAAAGAAACTAAACGAAAACGTGGAAGACCGCCAGTAACTCCTCCAACGGGTATGTATCTAAACATAAATGTTTAGGCTATGTATCAGAACCCTTGTAAACTTACCTAGAGGAACAAGAAGTATCTTGCTCTTTCACAGCCTCACTCTCTAGAAACTTACAGAAATGTTTAAACTCATCTTTGTTCAGGCTTGGTTAGGACAGCTGAGAGCATCCTTGTCAGACACGTTTGGAGCTTCAGTGGTTTGGTCAGAGATTACATTTAGGCAAATAATCTTCTCTTTATGTATTATAAACCATGTCTGCAACAGGATTAAATGCTAATATGTAGCCTTTGGAAAGCCAGGTGAAACTCTTTATGCAAGTCCAGTATTGTAAGCTGTGATGCTTAGGAGTTTGTTTTGCAGATTCACAGCTTCTCATCCAGTCAATTTTTGTTCTCTGTCTAAATATGTAGAGCAAAGTTCTCAGACGCTGCAGCCCATCACTTTGGAGTTAAGACGTCGGAAAATACCTAAAGGAGGTGAAATTCCATCAAAGCGCCCCAGGATTGAAAAGAATTTGTGTAAGTATTTTTTGGTGTTCAGCTCTCACAGTATTTGTACGTACAAGTTCCTGAAGCTTAAGTGGAGTGGGAAAAAGTCTGTAGTACTAACCTTGAACTGTGATACATGCAGTGGCTGAAATGCATCACCTGTTCTTCTTCCATTGGTCATTTGTATACAGCATCATTGTGCTGGAATTTCCTCCTAAGTTTTGGAAGCTGGGTTTGTATAAAGGAGCCACAAGCTGTGAATCTTGATGCGGAAGGAGAGGCAGTGATTATATTGCAATACATAGAAGATTATAAAAGCCTTTTTCTAGTTACAGAAACTTTAATTACTAGATGGAGGATTTACCACGTTGCTTAGCAAAGAGACTTTAATGCTAGGTACATTTCCATGTCAGTGCAGTCTAACAGTCTTTACTTTATCTTTGTATACTTTGTAGTGATGTTGAACTTGAGTGTGTTGATGAGGAAAGACAATTATATTAGTGGCGAAGATCTGAAGAAAGCTGTCCTTCCCTTCCTTAGGTCCACAAATGTTAAAACTTCAGTGTGCATGGAGTCAAAGTTGGTTTTTGTCTGAATTGTCCCATCTAACTTACTGTATTACTAATGTCAGTGGGACAATTGCTGTTTAAAGCAATGTTTTAGCAAAAGATACTGATCTGTATTCTTACTTCAGATCTGTTTCTAAAAGAGATGTTGAGGGACCTTTAACATAACTGTTAATATGATTGTAGCTTTTATGGAGAGGTCTAATCACCAGGGCTGTATAGCTTTTGCTGTTATCCTCAGTCCTTAAATACATTTTCAAACTGCCACTGGAAGATCTTTAAAGTTTGCTTGTGAGCTATTTAGTAATCATGTAACTGCATGGTACCATTACATTTGTCTGTTCCAGCTCAGGATAAATTGAAGAACTCTTCAGATAACCCTGAAAAAGACCAGATCAGGAGGCGATCTTCAAGACTCTCATCTGGTATTAGCCAAGAGATTTTAAATACAGATCATGTCACAACTTCAACAGAAATTCAGCCTTGGAAAGATGCAGTATCTGACCAAAAGGAGCCTGAGAAGGGTAAGCAGCTTCCTGGTACACTCTGGTGGCAGTCATCTAGTTGCAAGCATGATAGTTTTACTTGTGTATCCTGCAGGCTCTTTAGCTGCAACTGAAACCTGGTTACATCAGCAGTGCAGAGAAAACTCAAGTTTGTATCTTTCTGTGCAGCCCTGGTTGCCTTTTGCTTTTGATTCTCTCTCCCATCAGTAACCTTAGTATTCCCCTTGCATGGTGGGAGCTCTTCCAGTAGAGAGATAACGCCTTGCAAAAGGGGAGAGCTCCATAGGCTGTAAAATAACTTAAAGGAAATGTGGTAGTTTGTTTGGTGGTGGTGTTTTTTTGGGGTTTTTTTAAGGATGCAGATTATGCTTGTGAAAATGAAGTAATTACAAAGTTTTCACACTGTGAGATTGAAGCAGTAACCCAAATGCTAAGCTTACAGTTTAATCCTCTTGTTCAACCTCAAACAGGATGCTTTTATTCTTAGACTGGGTGGAGATGCCCAGTGCTTCACTACCTTTCCCTTTCAGGGAGAGCTCTGATAATGATTTGAGGAGACCTATCCCATTTTGGGCCATAAAGAGTTAGCCTGTGTGTTTCTAAGGAGCTCTAAATTTAGAGGGTTGCTACAAGTAGCTGTGCTGTTAAAAACTTATTTTGTGTTAATACAACAGCAAGCATCTGAGCGTGGATGACTGTTTGTCTCCACTGTAATGTGATGAACACATACATCAGTGTTCAGTAATATGCCTTTGTGTGTATTTTACTCAGTGAAATGTTTCTTTTCCATTCTAGTCCAGTTAGAAATTCCTGTTGAATCTGACCAAAGTTTCAGTGAACAAGGTTCTCCCGGAAACACATCACATACCACAGCACCCAGCACAGATGCCAGTTTACAGGAAGAGAAGGTTGAAGACGCTGAGTCTTCCTCTGTAACTGTAACTCAAGAACCTTCTGCTGCTCCAGGTTCAAATTTTGATTTCATACTTAATATTGATGCGTTTCTTAAGGCAGCTGCTGCCAGGTGTTTTGTGCTTGTACAAGTGTCACTAACAAAAATGTGTGTTACTGCAATGGTAACCATGGGGGAAAATGCTTATTTTTCTTCCCTATGGAGTCAGTTTTGGTCTTACGCTCTGCAGTTTGACAGTGATCTTCCAAAAAGTAGAAATCGTAATTTTTAAATGACTGGGTGGAATATTTTTAGCATGTGAATGATGACATTAACAAATGCTTGTTTTCAGGTTATAATTCAATGTTTGTCATTCTGGATTAAGTTGAACTAACATCTTAAAAGAGCAGGTTCTTCTATCATTTCTGTGCTGCACATATGTGGAAGCATTAATGTTTGGTAATCCTGATTGTGTATTTCTATATCCTCATGTTTTGGCTTCTGTTATACTTGAGCCTTAGACTATTCAGAGGTTTTAGTGCAACTTTATGAAATGGTTCAATCACTGCAGTATCTGACTTAGTAATGTATAGAATTCTGTCTTCTCTTAGCTGGGGTGTGTGCTTACCTTGCTTTTTCAAATTCAAATTTCCTATACAGATAGTAAAGATGCCAAAACATAGTGCTGTCCTGTGATTATTTCTTGTAACTTCAACACTTATATCTGCAGCTAGCTGGGGAAGCTTGAACTACAAACTGCTTGGTTTGTGCTTTATCAAAGAAGCTTAGTTTCAAGTGGAGCAGCACATTTACAGGGGCTTACAGTTACTCAGCATTGCTAATCTATGTGTGCTGGCTGTCATGATGTTGTTTGGTTATTCCAGATTTGCTCTCCTGCTTGCACGTGCTTTCACCCACTCTCGTGTAGTTGTACAAATAAAACACCCTCCCTCTTTGCCATTGATGTGTACCTTCTGTGCAGGAGGGAATTTGCTTCTTCTCCTTTGCTTAGATTGGATGGAACGGTCTTCTCATATTTACAGCTTGGAGCTATTTTGATCTTGCTGTCCTTCCTAAGCAGGCTGATGAAATACCCTCCTGTATTTTAACTATGGTATATTCAGAGCCTTTTCAGTTGGTGTGTGTTGGGGCCATACCTTTTCCTTCCCTGTGTTCTGGCAGTGAGTATAAAAGATAGAGTGGCTGCAGTAGCTTTTTGTTAGTCAGGATGCTGTGTCCTTGTCAGTCTGTAAAGTACTTCTGGGTTTACCTTTTTTAACTGATGGGCTGTAGCTTGTTTTGGCTCATGAAGGCAAAACCACTGTTGGTTGGTTGTTCCTGAGCAGAATGTTAACCTCTCCCAATAGCAAGGAAATGCCGTTACTCTCTGTGTTAGCTCTGAGTATATGATTCTTGACTCTATTGGAATCTTGTGCTTCAGGCAACTAGAAAGAGTGGTGGCTGTTGTGACTCAAGCTGTTGGCATGCGAGCTTTGCAGGTACAGGTCTGGCTCCAAACAGGTACAGTGAACTGAACTGCTTTGAGGTGAAGTGTGCAGGACTTGCACCTTAGACACAACTCTTACAAGAGATGCAGCAGATTGTAGCAGTTCTGAAAATTGAAAGAATATTGAGTGTGGCTGAAAATACTCACTTTTGAGACAACTATTTAATAGAAGAGAAGGTATGGCAAAGCTCTCCGCTGCGGTGAAGAGTCACCTTTTGGGTATACTTTATGTGGAAAACCAGCATGATAGAAAACTTTTAACTTCAATGACCTTTCATGATAAACTCACTCCATTTCTTAAAGCGAGGTTTTTTGAGTTGACAGGCGTTCAGCCTTTTGTTTTGTAAATTCCAGAAGATTTTCAGCTTGAAGTATAGCATTTTTAAGATGACGCTTATCTTTGTGTAAGCTTTTGAAGGTACCCATTGAGCTGCAGATCGACAAAGCACAGCTTTGATAAGGTCTGGGAATTTGGGGAATGGTAAATCTTGGGTTTTTCTGAAAGAGCACACTGTATTAACAGCATAGAAAAACTGTGTTAATGATCACAGATGTTCTTCTAAGCAGTTAATGCTGTGTTAAGAAAGCATCTGTTGCCATTGCCTTTGTAAAATAATCCAGAAGTCATCATGGAATATTCTCAAGAATAAAGATGATTTTACTTGTGTGTAATCACAAAGCTTTGGGGTTAGTGATCAAATACTATGAAAAAATGCCTTCTGTAAGGACATCTGTTTTCTAACATAGGTTGAGCTTGTGTATGTGGGGAGGTCTCTTGTGGATTCGGAAGCTTCACATGGTGACATTTTACTATAAGCTTACTGCTTGATGTGGTTATAGCTCAGACCTTGATAGTACAGCACAATGAGAAGCAAGAGGCTTCTTTGAACACAGAAGAGATGGGGATTTTTTCTCCTTTGCTTGTTTGACCTTGAGGCTCTACTTAATATTGTAATGCCTAATTGAATGCCAAGTGAGGAGTTTTCATTTGGGTTATAAACATAGAAGAAAGAAGAGGTGGTAGGTCTATCATTAACTTTATACTTGGAGAAGACACCCACCAAGCTCCTCTGGAAAGGCAAGTGACTGAAAATTTGAAGCTAATAGAACAAAATTTTCTCCCCATAGAAACCAGTTTTAGTACCATGTGTTGTGAACAAAAATTGTGCACATGTGCAGGGGTGGAAGTTCTCCCCTTTGGATGCTGGTGTAGTGAGTTGGCCTCTGAGCATTGGCTGGGAGCACAGGCTCTTCAGAGCCTCTCCTTGGAGCTTCCTGCTGTGCCCTGGCAGCAGGAAGCTCTGTTGTGCTGCTTGTAAAGGAGGAAGATGCCCCCAAACGTGTGGTGATGGTAATAACTAAACTTTGCTTCAGACTGGGGGATTGTCAGTTTTTGTTACTCTGAATAGATGCCTTTGTATGTTGCAATGAGCTTTTGTCTGCTTTGCTTCCCGCTACCCCGTATATGGTTACCTCTGTTTCTAAGCTTCAGCTAAGGTGATGTTGTACTCTTCTTCCAGCTTGTAGCTCATCAGTTAGAAGCCATTCCCTGTATCTTCTCTGGAATTTGTCCATCTCAATGGAGGGGACTTGTTCTGAGCTTGGATACAGGGTCTCACAATAGTTGTGTGATGCTGTAATGGGTTTCCTTGTCATCTTTGTCATGTTTTTTGGCTAAATGATTTTCGGACCCCATTACCCAATTCTGTTGCAGTGAAGTTTTCCAGTCTTTTCCAATCTTCGTATTAGTTATTAAATAGAAACAAGTTCTCTCTCGCTGTCCTGAATCCTGGTTTTTAGCTTTATGGGCAGGAGAACCTTCTGCAGTTGCCTTCACTAAACCCCGGGGCCACTTCACTTGACCATTCCTGAAACACTTTCTCATTCTTCATAAATGCAACTTTTAATGGTATAGGACATGTTTCAATTTTGGTATTGGCAAACTTTGTCATTCAGCAAATGTGATCCTGTTGTCTGGCTTTGTTGCAGTCTTTTTACCATAATTGCTTGAGGCAGCATCGCTGTCAGCATGTTCTTAATGTGGCTATGCCAAAATGTCTTTCACCTTGTTGTTACCTTTGTGAAACACCCAACAGCAGTGTCTTCATTTTTACTGTTCTCAAAATTAAGTGAATGTTCTTTTTTAACCAGTCTGTGTGTATGACTTGTTAATCCTTCCCTGTGCATCAGCCTCCACAGTACCATTGCTTGTTTTTCTCTACGAATGACTTCAAGTGTTATTTTGTTGTCATAACACAGTACTTAAAAGCTGAGTGTGCTTCAGATACCGCTGTCCAGGATGCTTTTCTTCCCTGTGATGTAACCTTTAAGTATGCAGCTCAGTAACACCATTTTTGTTGCTGCATGCTGAAAACTTCTGACCAAGCCGTGCTGTTCTAAACCCCAAGATTGTATTGACATTACCTTTAGCATTCCCATTCAGTGCATTCCTGCACATGTGCACTTGTGGAAAGTCTTCCTCTTCACTTACTCTTGTTTGTGATGTTTCTAGGTCCTTTTGTGTTCCTTCTTTGCACATGTTTCTGATAGAATGTCTTAATTCATGTGCCACATACCTTCAGTTTTGCATCACTGTTGCTCAGTTTGGGTTTTAGCTTTAAGCAGTTCTCAAAGCTTGAAAATACTTGTTAATATGGAAGTAATATTTGAGTACTGGCAAAACAAATGGAAAACTTACACTTGAAAGCTGTTTTGTAAGAAATGACACCTTCTTTCCATTGTCTGTAGTTGGGGAGGGATTCTTTGATGCTGTGTGTATTAGTGATGGATGATTGCCTGGATCACTGTATATTTGTGTGTTTCCAAATGGCTGCCTCTCCTCTGTTGTATTAGGTCCAGATACTGGTGACAGTAATCTGATGTAGTCATAGTTCAAAGTGGGGATTTTTATGTATTTCTTGGCAAAAGCATGAATGAAAAGTTTCTGAAGTGCTGGAAGAGAAGTAAGATTTCACCAGGTCACGTTTAGGTATGGGCCTGGCTTGCACGGCAGTGCCCGGTGCACCAGGTACCTGAAAGTATTCTTCAGTTTGCCTTTTTCTTTGAGAAACCAACTGTAGCTCATAGGGGACATTTTGGAACAGATGCAGGCAATTTTCCTGTTCCTTAGTTTCAGTCTTCAATTGCTGCTTGAAAATTGAAATAAACTTCAGTTTTACTTGAGAAATGCAGTCCTGACATACTGCTTCCGTCGTTCTTGGAAGTAACCGGACTTTGGTGGTAGGAGAAGGAAAGCAAATAGCAGAATATTTGTGAACAAAGAAACAGAACTGTTTTCCTTGGAAAGCGCTTTCACCAAAGATGTGAACAGTTTTAAACAATTAAATAAATGCTTGATAGGACATAACCTTCAGCATTCTGACTAAAGGCACAATCTCTGTGTAATTCAGTTTCATATCTGTATTAGCACTATATTACAGTGACGTTAGCACTATATTACAGTGACATTAGCAGTTGGGCAAGGGACTCATGGAAGCAAAATACGATTTTCTAATAGTAACTCTTCGACAAAAGCACTGCTGTTATAACAGTTTTTAAGAGCACAGTAGGGCAGAGTTTTCCCTTCAAAGCTATTGAGCTTAAAGGCAGATACAGCATTAAAACTTCCTTTTTAGCATTTTGTGGCTAACATGTTTTAATGCATGCCCATTTCTTAACCTTTCTTTTCATTGTTTTAAGTTTAGGAAACCATTTGATAAATATAGCAAATGCATGGGGGAATTTATCTGTTTTGTTCTTACAGTAACAAAACCTTGTAGGAGAACAGATTTTCTTGCATCAAAAAAACCTGCAACTATTGATCAAGATCACAAGTTTAGATGCAAGTTCTTGGACTGTTCAAAATCCTTCCGCAAAGCCAAGTTATTGCATTATCACATGAAATACTTTCATGGAGTGGAGAAGGCTGCAGAATCACAGCAGAACCCTGTAAAAAGAAATATTCAAACCAGAGCTTCTTTGGCTTCTGAAAAAGCTAATCAAGAAAGGTCAAAAAGAGGACGGAGCGCGGCTGGTTCATTGTGTAAGTATGTTGCTGATCTCTTCCTTTTTTTAAACAGCAGCAGTAGGCAGGGCAAGCAGAGAAGAGGAGAAATTTGGGGCTGAAGGAGTCTCTTTAGGGCTACATCTTAGCATCTTTGTGGAAAAGCAGCATGATACCTGTAAAAATGTTTTAGAATCGATAAAACTGAAGAAGTTCCCCCATTTAGAAATATAGCTCATGTTCTGTAATGAACCAACTATGCAGCTTCTCTTATTCCTTTGTAGCAATTGACTTTTCTGTTATTAAGGAAATGATCTGAGTAACTCCAGTTCTCTCCTATTTCTCACTTAGTCTTCACATTTCATGGTCTGACTTGAAGAGTATACTTGACCAGAAATCCACTGCCAGTTTCTGCAGTATTTACCATTTTCATTGCTAGAGCTGTGGGGGAAGAAAGTCCTAGTATTAAACAAATGTAATTGCTACAGCTGTACTTGGAAAAGATCCTCACACAACTCGTGGGTGGTGGAAATGGATAAAAACTTAATGGTTAGGGAAAAAATCAGTGCTTAAGATCTAACTGCTTTGCAATGTTCAGGAATCATGCTAACTTCTGTTTCAACGTCTCATTCTCTGAAGTGCTTTTCTTCCTGGTGTCCTGTGTAACATCAGAGTGGCAGTGCAGGTCTAGTTTTGAGCTGCAAGGTGGTGTTGATAACCTGCCTAAACTCTGTTCTTGTGGACTGACTTGTCTTTGTACTGCAGGTCCATAAAAATTGTCATCTCTTGTCTTCTGATTGAGCCTGTTTTATCAAATCCAGCTTTCTCTTTGGTCAGTTCCCTGGTGCGTTTTGTCTTTGCTTTTGATGTTTCATTAATATTCTGTTTGAGAATTTCAAAGTCTTGCAAGTTCACTGCGCTACAGGTCACTACAGCAGAATGTATCTAGCTTTGCTTTGCTTCACATCTGCTTTTCCTGATGTGTCCAGCAAATGTGTTCTCATTTAAGGTGCTACTGCCTGTTCCTAACAAGATAACTTAACACACTACTACAGCATGTAAACTTCTAGACCCAAACTACATCTGTAACTTCAGTAAGGCAAAGGCATAAGGTTTGACTAGATAGAGGAAGATTGTTCTTCACATGCGTTAGGATGTGCCAGCTTGTGTGTATTATGCTTTGCATGCAGCTTAGGTAAACTGAAGTGCTGCTCTGACAAACACGTGTGAGATGACTGCTTTGAGGAATGGCTGCTAACACCTGCACAGTGATCAGAATGGGCTTCTTGCATGTTGTGCTTTTCCATAGACTTCTGCTCTGTGTAACTGCGTAGTTATTTTGCTTTGAGAAGCTGTTCTGTGATTGTCTTGAATGAACTGATGAGTCACTCAAGGTCTTGAGCCTTTCATTTATCCATTCACTCAAGTGCACACTGGTTTAAGGTAATCATTTTGGCTGCGCTGGCAGAAATTCTTGATGGTGTTGAGTTGTAACCTTATTCTAAGCACACACCCCTTTCATTCCCTATTTGTGGATAGATACGTTTAACCTGGATTGTTTTGATGATGTAAAGAATACCCTTGTAAATAAGCCCTTGGGTTGTGCTGGCTGTTGAACAGTGTGTCAAGGTGGAAGGTGGACCGTAAAGTTCTCAAGTCTCTTTTACTGTCAAAGCCTGCTGCTGGAACTGCAGTAAGGTTTTCTTCATCAATAAAGAGTAATGTCATTATATATCAGTCGTATGTCTGATACTGAATGCCATTTAGGGTTTAACTCAGTATGTTCTCAATTCCTTTAAATGGTGTTGTGGAGTTATTGCACATTCTAAAGTAGAGCTAATGGGATTTATAAGGTCATAGAATCACAGAATAGCTAGGGTTGGAAAAGACCTTAAGATCATCCAGTTCCAACTGCCCTGCCATGGGCAAGGACACCTCACACTAAACCATGTCACCCAAGGCTCTGTCCAACCTGGCCTTGAACATTGCCAGGGATGGAGCATTCACAACTTCCCTGGGCAATCCATTCCAGTGCCTCACCACCCTCACAGTAAAGAATTTCTTCCTTATATGCAGTCTAAACTTCCCCTGTTTAAGTTTTAACCCGTTACCCCTTGTCCTGTCACTACAGTCCCTAATGAAGAGTCCATCCCCAGCATCCCTATAGCCCCCCTTCAGATACTGGAAGGCTGCTATGAGGTCCCCACACAGTCTTCTCTTCTCAGGCTGTTGGATTTTGTGTTCTGTTCTGTCCTTTTGCAGCCATCTCTTCTGATCTTAATGGATGACAGCCTGCTGAGCAAGGCTTTCTACATGTCACTTGTTAAAAAGGCTGTTCGGATGTATTGCCTAGTGAGAGTGGAGGCTTTTGAATACGTCATTAAGTATGGTACATCTTTACAGTCTTTGTGAGCAAAAAATCTTCTGTTCAAAGTGAATATATTTGAATCATTTTACCTTTTGGTACAAATTTCCCTTTCTTATATTTCAGTATATTAGATAAGTTGCGTAGTGCTTAAGAAAAGGGGGCAGTTTCTAACACGTAGAACTTTAGAAACGATGAGTCTTTTTATTCCATAAGCCTGGAGATAGTCTTGATTTAGAAGCTTTATCATGCTTAAGTCCTTATCTCAAAAGTTTCATTTTGGTGTTCTGCAGCTCCTTACTGTTTCTGCTACACATGAAATAAATAAATGGTGGAGGTGGACTGTTGGCTAGATTTAAAGTGAAAATACTTACTGTTCCTGAAGTAATGGGTGTAATTACTGTCATTAGGAGATGATGTAATAATATTCAGAACAGCAGCAAAACCTTTTTCTTGTAATGCTTAAAATCAGAATTTCAGCACATAGGAATGAAGATGGATGTCCAGTTCTTCTGAAATCTGAAAGGCAACTTATGCCAGGTTCCAGCCTGGAGAAGAGAAGGCTATGGGGAGGCCTTATAACCATGTAGTAGTGCTAGTTTTGAGACTTTAAAAGTGCTGTGGTATTAGGCTGCAGTCGTGGTATGTAGGTATAGAATGACAGCCTCAGTCTGACAGGTTGCTGCCAGACTTGGCTCTGCTGTTCTTTCCATGAGGGAGGAAAGAAAGCAGCAAACCTGTGGTTTGTAGTTCAGAGACTGTAGAAAATCTGTTTTATTGAGGAGTCCTTAAAAGAGAATTAAAGAAAAACAAAACTGATTTTGTCAGTGGGCTTACATTTCTGTATGTGACCTCATTGATAACAGGTCCTGCCTACTCAAAGTTGGTTACAGTATGTCATGTTAACGTGTAAGTGTCTTAATGCCAGGAATACTTGTGAAGAATAAAGGGGTCTTTGGCTTGTGTTACTGATGAGATCGTACCTGTGCTTGTATAGGAAGCAGGCTGTCAAACTTGCAGGTTAAACATCTAAGATGTCCAGTTGTCAGCTGATAGCTGTTAACTTGTGAACCTCTGACATGTGTGTTAGTGGTTTCCAGGGTGATCCTTTGAGGGGTTCCCTGTTTCCTCTTTAAGATTGGCTGAGGGATGCCTCTGCTGGGCTTGGAATGTGCATGGGTGACCTGCAAACACAGGGTGTCTCACTGGAGTAGGTGCAGCTCTGTATTAACTCCCGCGGTGTTCTGCAGGATTACTGATGGTCTTTGTAGCTTATCTTGAGAAGGCTGCATTTAGTTTGTGGAGGATGGCTGTGTGAAATGCTTCAGCTGTAAGTCAAGATGATATGTGGTCTTTCAGTCTTAAAAATACCAGTGGATATTCTCAGCGCATGATCTCACAGCTGTGGATGGGGAATATTGCCTAATTCACAGCACTGGGGAGTTCAGTCTCTGCTTCCTGTGAAAGCTGCATTATCTTCTGAACTGCAGGGTCTTAAAAGATGCGACATATTCTTGGCAAAAATCTCCTAAAAATCCAGTCTTGCAAAGCTAAAAACCCCTTATGGACATAAAATGTGGTTTTGTTCTACCAAGAGTCTGCATGTACAGATCTCAGCTTACGGGAAGCCCAGATGCCTTGTGCTCTTTGAAAGACTGGTGGGCTCAAGGTGGTTGTGGGGTTCCTCAGATGCTAATTCATGAAATTTGGAGAAGGGGAAGTTAAGAGGCCTAAATGAAGCTTGTCTGGTTTGTACAGGTTTTTGTATTGTAATTTTTGGGCTCCCTGAGGTGTAATGTTCTGTAAATAGTTTAGAAACTATGCGCAGTGGTAGATAATCAGGAAAGCCTGAGAAAGGCTTCTTTACCTGACTTCTCGCCCGGTACTACTGCACACAGTTTGCATTTTGGAAGGTTTGTTGGCACACTGGGGTTCCCAAACAGCCTATGCAGTATCTTCATTTTCAGCTACCATGTACCATGGGAAGAAGTTCTGTCTGTATGAACTGATGCTGTCTTCTTCAGCCCATGAATCGTGGAAGTTCTCAGAGGAGCAAATCCTGTTAGCAAGAAGTCCTACAAAAAGAGACCCATATTTTAAACAAAACCAACAAAAAAACCCCTTTTTATACTTATTTCTGCAAGAAGAGAAGCTAGTTCTCTTGAAAATAGAAGGCCACACACACACTGCAGTATCTTTATCAAGGAGTATCTTCTGGTTTTGATACTTGTGGGCAAAACAGGCAGCTCCTTAAAATTCTGCAGCTCTTGAGGTAAATAAGAACATAGGGAAAAGCAACTGTCAGTTGCCTGACTGGATAAAAGGTGCCTTGTGTGGAAATTTGGAGTTTAGTCAAATTTCTGTGTTGTGGCTGCTGTTAAGCACTATGGCAGGTGACCAGAAGGTAACAAGCTGGTTACAGAAATAGTTATGAAGCTCCTATACTTCTGTTTTTCCCTAAGTTCTAATGCAGCATCAGAGTGAGAGGATCAGGGAAGAATGGCCCTGATGGCCTCCAGATTTCTGAATCTTGGAGTTTCTTTTGCCTGAAGGCATCCACTTTATTCTGAAA
This sequence comes from Psittacula echo, assembly GCF_963264785.1. Taxonomy (NCBI): domain Eukaryota; kingdom Metazoa; phylum Chordata; class Aves; order Psittaciformes; family Psittacidae; genus Psittacula; species Psittacula echo. Next base: position 6,566,615 of record NC_137747.1, on the reverse strand, counting down.
GCTCCATAATGACATGTTTTAGCGTGCCTTATAGCTTCAACTTAAAATGTTGTCCAGGGCAGAGCATTGGATACCACTTCTTCTCTGAAGTATGCTCTCTTGGACTCTTCCTTCTGTTTTCAGTCATGGCCAGGTACTGCTCAGAATTATTTAGAGGTGTCTTAGGTGAAAATCTGCCTGGCACGTAAGTCTTCAGACAAGAAGGAAGTTGTCTTTCGTATCCACTGAACCTTTGAGATGCTTATGGTGATAGAATTGGATGTTCTTGATGAAAGTTAGTAAGTTGTCACTGTGGCTGCTGGCTCTCACTGACCAAAATGCTTAATGTCACACTCCAGGGTGGCAGTGTGTTTGTCTCGTTCAGCTTGGCTGCCCTAAATGCCATGCAGCCGTAGCTTTTGTCAGCTTCACCTTTCCTTTTCCATATCCAGGAGTCTTTCAGTAGGAGTTGCTAGCCATAGTTAGGCGATAGGAACTGTTTGACTTGACTTAACAGTAAATGAATCTCAGATAAAGCCATGTTTGTATCTTGTGATTTTTATGAATATTAGATAGTAATTCTGAATTCTTGCTTGTTTCAGCGGTATGGATTTTAAAGCTGCCCTTCCTTAGATGTGCAGAGCTTTATACCACTTCTGCATGTCTCATTACAAAGCGTGCCTTTGAGAACAGGCTTTGATTCCTCTGATCAAATCAACAGGGCTTCTTTTCTCTTAAAGAAACTGATAACAAAATTGCCTGACCTGTATCTCTGCTGAACTGAACTGTTTCTCTTTCCACCTTTCTTCAAAGCTGCAGTGTTCTGGAAGAGTAGAGCTTTGTGGAATGCATTTGCATCCTCTGTTTCTTTTTTTTTGTGGAAAAATTCCCAGACCAATAAAAGCAGTACAAGTTTTAGCCTTTACATCGACTTTGGATTGCAAGTTGAGCAGTGCGTCTGCTCAGAAACGCTCCACATGGACTATGAAAGCTACTACTGGTGAAGTAGACTGGCATCTTGAAAGTGTTTAAAGCTTGGACTTGGTCTTTATTCTCTTTGTAGATGCTTCTGTACACATAGCCCTAAGGAGTACCCAATGTAGAGGTGACAAAGTAGAAAGGAGAAGAACTTCGACTCCTGTAAGTGCATTAAATAGTCACCGACATCCTCTTAGAGAACAAACCAAGAACCATGTAGTGAGATCACTGCGGAAGCCTCAAGAAAAGAGAGTTGGAACTGGTACGCCTTTTAGTCTGACTTGAGAGAGTTAAACTTGGAAAAGGAAAGGTTTTAAACACTGTAAGGATCTGATAATACTGATAGCAAACGTTCTGTGTACTTTCTTCCTGAGCGTCTAATTTTCAGTGAGCGTACAGTGTAAAATGTAAGCAGGGTTTTGCCACTTTCTTTGCTGTAGTTTCAAATGAAGAATCCATGTAGGGGGTTCACTGAAGTTTTCTTGCTATGTGCATTGGGATTTATTCTTCCCAGGCAGTGGGTAATAGTTTTAAGATGTAAAAGTACTGAAGTATTTAAGGGCGTGAAAGATCCTTGCTTATTGCTTGCTTATTTGACAAGTCTTAATTCTGTTAAACTCTTGGTTGTCCAAAGCGTTAAATATTGGAAGTGATCCTGAACTTGAGATACTTAAATGTAATAAAAAAGAGAGGGGAGCAGGATGATCCAGTTTTTTCTTCTGTAGTTTTGGGTTTTTCATAACATTTGGCTACTTCTGATAGTGAAAACTTACTGCTACTGAATATCTCTGAAGAACTTTGCTTCCTGACTTTATTCGGTGGTATAGTGTAAACCATGTTTATACTGGAATCTACTATAGTATAGGTGGGTAACAGCCATAATGGGCAGGGTGTGTGTAAGTATACATGCACATATATACAAGTAATGTATGTATATATTTAAATATCTATTTATAAATAATACATAGAAAACTGTCCAGCATACTTCCAGATTTACTGCATCACCAGTTTCCTTCGGATACGTGGTGAGAATTGAGTCACAGTGATGAGGAAAACACAAAAATATCTGAGCTTAGGCTTATTCTATCTGTAACAGGTGATTGTTGTTCTGAAGATAGTCTTGAGAGGATCACCTCTTACCTGTTGCTCTATTGTTCTGTTGGTCATAGTGGTCAGTCAGTACTTACCACCTCTCTTTATTCTTGGGCATCCTTTGCTGCTTTCCCTTGTAGGAAGGTCTGAATGAGATCCATTAGTGTCTCCTCATTGGGCTGATGCAGTGGGATGTTTATAGAATCATAGAATAGTTAGGGTTGGAAAGGACCTTAAGATCACCTATTTCCAACCCCCCTGCCATGGGCAGGGACATCTCACACCTCTCAATTCACACTTGCTTGAGAGGATGACATGTAGAGATGAGAACATGCTTTTATAGTGCTATTGGAGGATGTGATCGAGTACTCCTCCTGATCTTCATTACTCTGCCATTCAGGGAGGTGAAGAGGACTTATGTCTCTTACTGGTTTTGCCAAAAACCCCTTTTTAAAAACGTAGTTGTTTTGTGATGACTTTTTAGGATCATATAGGGCAGTTCACCTTTCTCTCTGATCACATGGAGTTGTGAAGATGCTCCAAACCTGGCCAGCCTCCTTATCTGGTCTTCTTTCAGTGAGAATTCATTAGGCTTCAGAATGTTCGCAAGAAGCCACTTGAGTCAGGAAGCTTCTTCAGTTCAGGGGGGTTTGGAAGGTCCCTTTTATAATACTCATTCTTTGCAGATTTATTGTTTAAGGAAACCTGCATTAGCTGTGTTGTGCAGTTAAGATGACAGCTGTACACAGAAATTTGCAAATAATGGGATTTTTCCAGATTTTTAAACATGCCAGCAAGCTCAAGGGGGAAAAGTGTGGAACAGAGTGACAGGTTTTTGTCATATTCATCACAGATACATTGATTGTGACTGAAATAGCGTACTCTGCTCTCAGATATGTTAAAACAAATGTTCTGAGCATGCAAATCTCAGTTTCCAAATGAAAAGATGCAAAATTTTCATGCTTATGTTGACTTTAGTTATTTTCTCTGTGTCATTCTGGAAGAATAAAATGGCAGAATTCACTTGCATCCCTGTGTGCAGGGAGCAGGAAATGGTACCCAGAGGATCCTGATCACTGGAGGACTAGGAGATGAGGATAAAGGAAAGAAAGAAGGTGGAGGTTCTGAGACTTAAATATGAACCTCTTTCCCCTCCAAATGGTAATGGAGGGGGGATAAAGCTTGTCTTTCGTGCTGCCTGTCATGTTGCCTTTGAAGGACATGTCATTGGTAGGGCAGGTTGCCAGCAATGCCAGCAGTTGATGTGGCTGCTGGCAATGCAGCTTTAGCAGCCATCACTAATGACAGCAAAGAGGAGTGCAAGTGGCAAAGTAGCAGATGTTGTTCAAGGACTAAGAGGATGGGGAGATACAGAGCTGAAGACTCTCACAAGGAGGAGCTCATTGCACATCTCCTGCATGCTCATCCCAGCTGGGGAAATGTGACTGAGATTGCCAGTTTCTCAGAATGAGCTGTTTGTACTAGAAATATGTAGGCTGAGATGGTGAACTGGGGAGTTAAATATTGGTGTGTATGAAAGAGGTTAACATAATACACCGGTATTGCTGGTTTGCTTCATGAGTGACCACCTAGGGTTCTTAAATGTGTTCTGTAGGAGAAGCTTTCCTATAATACAGTGTTGTTAGGTGCTTATTCTGGTAACAATACTCAGAAATTGAAATAGGTCTCTGAATGGGATGGTGAGTGGCTTAGTCAGCCAAGCACTCTGCGAGCACAGCTCTTTTGAGATGCAAGGCATCCTTCCATAATAGATTTGATGATTGCATCTGTAGTCTCTGCTGAGTCAGGATAATTTAAGGAAGCATGTAAGTATCTACAAATTCTGCTGTAGAGACTTAAATCTGAAAGACAGGAGTTGTGAACAAACGCTAGGATATAGAAAGCAAGGGTTTGTGTGCACGTCACCTCCCAGCAGGGATATACTTGATGGCGAGGGCTCTGGAAGCATGCTTTGAGGATGGACTTTATTGAAACCTGTTGCCCAATCATTTAAAAATTATGGGGTGTTTTATTCCCATAAAAGTAGAATGAAGAACGAGTGATGAGAGGATTGCAGTTAGAGCCAGCTGAACCACTTGTTCCTTCATCTTCTATGAAAACTAAATACTTGACTGAGGAGCCATACTAGACTTTGGGGGGGGTTGGGGTTTTGTTCTTTCAGACTTTGTTCTTTCAGTCACAATGCAGCTGAAATGTTCAGCCATAATAATTTAGAAAACAGTTATAACAAATCTCCCCTATTTCTTTATTAATAGTCTCTGAAGCACCTAAGTAGTAAATGGGCATTAGTGTACAACTGATTTCTCACACATGCTATTGTAATTTTCTTATGGGACAGTCAAATTAGGACTTAACCCAACACATTCCGATTGTGGGAGCCGGGGATTCTTACAGATAAGTTTTCTTACTGTTTGTTTTTTGCAGTGAACTGGCCCTGATTGTCCAAAGAAACCATGGAGGTCTTTAAGAAAGTAATTAAGTAGAATCAGTGTGTATGTGTCTCACAGCTTAAGGTGGAATGTTGTCTAATTTCAGCTGTCAAAGAACATGAGAAGAGCAAAGAAAGGAAATCCAAAGACTATGGAAGGTCCAAGTCAAAGAAAAAGAAAAAAAAGAGAAAGAGAACTAAGCCTGGTAAAGCTCTTTTTTCTTCTGTAGAGAAATACAACTTTGTTGTTTTGTTTTGCCTGTTACTTAGTTTCATGCTCTTGAGTAAGCATTGCAGAGAATAATGCTTCTGTAATCTGTTCTAATATTATTAAGTGGTTAATATTGTGATTTGCAAGATAATTTGTTTCTTGGTTGGGCTGCACCATTAGTGCTGGATGACATCTTGCAGTAGTGCATGTAATGGCACAGAATAAATCTAACTCTAAAATAGATGTTAAGCATTAATAACATTAAGCATGGCTTTTCACTAGCAAATGCACCTGTATGCAAATTGTACATAAGTACAGAGGATGCAGATTCCCTGGATTTGCTACCAAACGCCCTGTGTACCAGATGTTCTCAGTTATATAAGTTAGTTTTGGGGCTCCTGTAAAAGCCTCATCTAAAGTCTGTACTCATGCTGTGTCCCTCTGTCATGTCCCCTAGCATGCTGTTCCACCTGTGGTAATAGGGTTGTAGTAGAAGCATGTCTTCACTGTTGATTTTATCTACAGAGGCTTGGGAATGCTTTCCTCGGGGCACTTTACACTTTGAAGTTCATATCTAGGCCCAGGTGTTACTGGTGATTGGCTTCTTCACTTCTGGAGATGGCAGTTGATTCTGGAAGATGTCTCTAGTGGAATGCTTAGAGATCAAGCATGGCAGCTTTTTCTGCCATTGATGAATGTCTAGGATCATTAATGCAGCACATTCCAAACTAGCATGCATAATTTGTTAAACTAGAGCTCCTTACGGAGGAGTTACTGAGATGGGAAAGAAGATAGATTACCTTTTTGTTTGCTGCAGTGAAGAAATAGGGCAAGCTGTCATGAGAGAGTAGAGCAGGAGAAGGAACCATAGGCAGACTGACTCAGCATTGTACTGAGACAAATATTTTAGTGAGGTTCTGATTATATGGTGCCCTCAAATATAACAATAATATGCACAGTATCATTTGTAGATGCACAAATAATTTGCAAGTAGTACCCACTATTACTTGTCCATTTACTCTTGGATTTTGAGATGTTGCTTGCCCCTTCTTTTGATGCTGTCTTGTGGTTCTTCAGGAGCTTTAAAGGTTTTCCCCAGATAACTGATTGGAGGGTGCTGCTTGTAACTACACACAGCCTTGATGTATCAACATCCAGGATGTGCTGAATGGATGCTTCACAGAGGAGCTGTTCTAGGTGTTTTCTCCACATGTTCCTAACTGTGCTGCTTTCCACTCATGCATCCTGTTCCATATGCACACTAGGAAAATAAGAGATGCTTTTTGCCCACTTTGTAGTCTGAGAGATGAGGGGATGTGTGTAGTAGCCCATGTGAATGATAGTGGGATACAAGGGAGAGGTGTCCAGCTAACAGTGCTTATGTGGAGATGCCTGTAACGCAGAAGCATTGTAAGCATATTCACCCTGAAGAATAGTTAGGTTTAGCCAGCCTTTTCAGCCTCTCTCACATACATCAGCAGTGAAGGATGACAGAACTGTGTAAGGTTTTCCTGGTTCAGACAATAACTTTATTGCCTCTAGAAAGCTTCCAGCAGCATAACAAAGTCCTGCAGTTCTGGCATATTGAAGTGGAAGCTGTCACAAGGAATTACACATCCCTGCTCCATGTGTGGTGCTGGTTTTCTCTTTCCTGAACTTCTCTTGACCTCAGATTTCTAGTAATACCACTCGTTATGATTTTTCAGACTACTCTGGCAGCGAGGAAACCACGGATGTTTCACAGGAGCTTTCTCCTGAAAAATCAGGTGTCACAAAATCTGTTCCTTCAAATAAATCATCTGCCCATACAAGCACAGTGCTGCACTGCTCTGGGTCCGGGCAGCACAGAGGAAGATCAAAAAGAAACGGTAAGCTGACTCTCCCCTCTGATTTGCTGGTTCTGTTATTACCAGTAAATGTGTGAGCTGCACTAACGTCCACAAAAGTCAATACCCATGATGTACATTTGGCTGTTCTTATGCAGGACTGTGTGTTTCCTTTCCCCTGCCCGAAGAAGTTGAACCCAGTTCATTTGCCAAAGCTTGATGTTGCTGCTTTTTGTTTTGACTTTGCCTTCACAGAAACTCTAAGACTGTTGCCCTTATTTCAGACTCAAACTCATTTTGCCCCTTTTTGCAGCCCCTTATTTACTCTATAATAACTGTGGTCAGAGTTTAGTAATTAAATTTTTAGTATTTCAAAGGTTTTAATGAAATAATAATTCGGAGTTAAAAACAGAGGTTATGCAAGTTTTATGCAGTATGTGTGCTGTGTTTGAGACACCACTGGATGTGGTTACATGTAGTTGTGTAGATACACTATGATATATGATTATAATGACTTCCTGAGCTTCATGATGATGATAAGCTCTTTATTCTTATCTTCATAGTACTTCATAAACAGAGCTCATAAAAATGTGGCTGCTGTGTTCCAGCTTTCAGAGTTTTCAGTATTTACTGTCACAAGCTGGTACGATAAAAAAGGCAAACAAACATTTTGTTCTTTCTGTTATTAAAGCTCACAAATTTGAAGGAAACGGGAAATGTATGGCAGCTTGATTATGTTCATGTACAGGAGCCTTAAGTTCCTCACTGATTCCTTATTATAGACATGCACTGTTGGTGACCATTCAATTATGCTTTGACACAATTGTTTTATTGTTTGGAATTAGGCAAAATGTAAAAATTTAACTTCAGTTAATTCCATCACACAGGGAACAGAGGAAACATTAAAAACTACTGAAGCGCAGATGGTGATAATGTCTTAAAACATGTTCTGCAAGTCTGATGAGTTGTGGTTATGGAGTATATTGACCATAGTGTGTATTGCAGTTTAGTAACTTGGCCATCAGTTGCTCAGAATTCTTTTGATCAGTTCATAGACATTGAAAGAGGTGAGAAGTATTGGAAATGGTTTTATTTCATCCTGTTTGCAATTCTCTTACTGCTTTTTGCATCTGCAGAACTTGTATTAATAATAACAGCAGTGCCCAGATAAACAAGATCTGGTGTAAGCAATAGTGTAACTTGTGTAGAATGGAAGTGCAATGTGCTTCATCTGTTGCTTCCAGAATACTTGAGGAGTGTCCTATCTCAGAGGTGGAATAAAGCTTTAAAACCTGGAAATGAACTAATACAGTGGGTTCTCAGCCCCTTAAATTTGAGAAGAGATGTTTTTCCAAATGACTGAGTTTGTACCACAGGCTGGTTCTTCTATTTCTGCAGTCCTGTTCTAGGGCCAAAGTGATCAAAGTAGTTCTACCCAACATAGGTGAGAGACCGCAGTCTGTTTCAGAGCAACTAAATTCTTACCTTCCGCTGTCCTCCACCTCATTAAAGTATTTTACACATAATTAAAATCCTTGCCTTCTCTTTCTGACCCTCCCATCCGACCCCCAAGGAATACATTGCATTAGTATTATTAAGGTGAACATCTCAATTTAGCATGCTGCTCAGTACAAGATTTTCTTGGCAGTTTTATTCAATCCACTTAAAGCATTAAGTACTATGGGAGCATTCTTAAAGAATACCTGCACTGCCCCTGAACTGATAAATGTGTCCTCAACAGGAGGCTAAATGATAATCATTTCTGAAGCAGGATTAAATTCTGTGTTGGACTCTGAATGTTTCTGTAATGGAGTCATTACTTTGTGAGATGGAATGGTTCATAACACAGAACCCTCTTATCTCTTTCTGGGAGCTCTAGTCTTAGAGTATCAAGCCACAGTTCTATACAAATTGCAGGAACTAGTATGAATTCTGTTCTAATTTATAAACGGGGTTTTATTACACTTACTTGTCTGAAGAGGCTTTTTGTCTTTGGTTTGGGGCACTGTGTGTCGAGAGTACAATGTTAATGACTGAAGCTGTTAAGTTGGAATATTTTGAAGAAACTATTAAGAATATAAAACTTTATGATATATGGTAGTAACTTTAGCATTAAAATTCATTAGATAATGTAGTAACATTGCAATGTTCCTTAAATCAGATGGTGGACTCATGCTTTTAGAAATGTATGTCTGCATACTCAGGGTGAAATCATGAGACTTGCTTGGGATTTTTGTCATTACTTGGGGTTTTATCTAACTTCTTTTTTGTACAGAGGATGACACCCTGAGTGAGTCATCTCTGGAGAGCTTGCTGTGGAGCGATGATGACTGCAGTCAGGACGTTGATGTCACCACGAATCCCGATGAAGAAGTTGAAGAAAGCGATTCTGAGATTGTTCGCTGTGTTTGTGAAGTAAAAGAAGAAAATGACTTCATGATTCAGGTACGACGTGGAAGGTGAATTCCCATTTTGGTGAATGCAGTAGTAGAAGATGTCTGTAGAACAATATGCATCGGTACAGTCTGTACATGAAATAAACTGGCTTTGTCCTCTGAAATAGGAATTTTTTCTAAGGTAACCTGTCAGGTTGAGCAGCTGCAATGATAAGTAGAGAACTTTGCTTTTTAGCACAGTGTGGGGTTTTTAATTGAAGGAAAGTGGGGGAAAAGGGCCAGTTCTATACAAGTCATTGACAGTTGGCTTCTCACTTGTGGATTTGCATTTTGCTACACATGCAGGACAAAAGATGCCTTGTGCATTAGTAGGAAAGGGTGTAGTGATGGGCAGTGGTCAAAGCTAAATAACAACTGAGTGTAGAGGGGGAAAAGGAGCCCGGCAGTTGGGGATAAAGGAGGTGGCTGCCCTCAGAGGAGATGGATCAGTGTAAAACACAGATAAAGGCTGTAGTATAATTTTCTGGCAGAAGCAGGCTCTGCACTTGTTTATGACTGCAGAATGCAGAGAGCTGTCAGCTAGCTGAGGACATAGTCTAGGGATAGCTTTCACGTAAGGTTTCGTGGGCTGCTTCTGAGATGGGTTTTCTGGGTTGATCTACTTTGGGGATTGGGATTTTTTTGTGTATTGCAAAGTTTTAAACACTTTGGCTGTGTTATAGAAGAATTGCCTAGGAGAGCAGGTTATTCTCTCTGGCAAAGAGATGCAGATCAGCAGCATGGTAAGTACCTGCATTCATTATGGGGGGTGAAGCAATAGGAAGTGCGGAGCAAGGAGCTGGTAACAAGATCTAGGGGCAGAGGGGGTGTAGGATGGGCACATAGTTTGCTTAAGGTGCCAAGTGCTGTGCTTCCCCTACACCTTCCTGTCAGGCTGTGGTTTTGGGGGGAAATGTGTTGAGCAGTCTGTTCTTCTGTTGTTGATGTAGAAATGCCTGAGTTAGCTAGTTGAGTATAGAGCTTTACTACAAAGCAAAGATACTATGGAATTATGATGAGGGGAACCTATTTTCAGCTTCCAAAGGTGTAGTGCTGAGATTGACGCTTCCCTTTTGACTTTATAGTGTGAGAATCCTGCGTAGTTTTCATAACTTTGTAAGATTTCTCCCCTATTTCCTACTCAGACTTCAATTTGAAACTTGGAAACTCGAATTTGGAAGTGTCTACACTAAAGAACTTTCTTTTAGACTTGTCCTCTCTTCCTGAAGATACATAATTTTGCTCAATGTATGGGCTTGTAGAGAATTCTGGGGCTGGATTTGGCAGCCTCGGAGGTGATGGATGTGAATGAACTTGGGATATTTTTGTTCTGGAAGATGAAAAGGTGTTCAAATAAATGCCCGTTGGTTATTTCTTTTGCACTTTTATTTAGGTGTTACTGCACAACTCTGCATGTTTTCCCTCTTCAGATTTTATATTGGGCTTGCTTTGAATCTCCCTATTACTGCTTGGGCAGGGAGTAGCACCTATGTAGCATGTGTCCAGAACAGTTGCCTGGCCAGCCAGGCTGTGAAGTGGGACATGCAGATAAAAGGAAGGACCCGTGCCCTAATGGGATAGATATTTAAATAGCAGTTGAGTAAAATAAAAACAGTTGGGATGCTTCATTAGAGTTCTGGGCAGATTTGCCTGGAAAATCACAAAGTGTAGCTCTGCCATATGGCAGGAATATAGGATGCAAGTGTGTATCAAGTGTCCAGGAGCTCTCTTCTTATTTTTAGCATATTTTTCTTACTGTTTCCTTTGTTTAAGGACACCTTTTCCTGGCTCCTACTGATCACTTAGTGAAAGGTGAATGGTTTCTCAGCCTGTTTCGAAAACAGCTGCTTTAGCACTGTTTACCCATTTTGTAAGGCAAAACATTGTTAGTCCCATCTTACAGAAATCTGTGTATCTCTGACCTTACACATTCTCTGTTCCCAGCACTTCTGTTACCTCGAGACCTAGACTACTAATGTAATACAGTGATGTGTTCAAAAACTGATCCCTTTCTGTCCCTCCTAGTTTGAGGAAAGACTGCAGATAAAAGCAGCATTACTGAAAGTGGTATAAGTAGTGTTCAACACAGATGTTGATTACGTTGGCATCTCCATAGGTCAGTGAAGAGCAGCATCTGAGATTGCTGCAGCTGCTCTTTGGTTTAGCTCATTTTGAAAACCTTGCCAATATTGACAAGATTTCTGCATTAAGCTTTTGGCTTATGTTCCAAGAAGCAAAGGTTGACTCTGTTGTCTCAACTGCTTATGAAAATAGTAATTCTGAATGACACCACAGTTTCAAATCAGAATTGCCTTGGATATTCTTCAGTGGAGATTCATCCCATGTTTCAGCGGTCTTTAGGCTGCAGTTGGTGTTTTGCCTCCTTGTGAAAGGGGGGAAAGTGACTGAAACAGAACATGTGGATATAGTTTTTCCTGCTTAAAACCGGTATGGCTTTAAGTACAATGGCTGCATTTTTAAAAAGCATAACTGTGCTAAAAAAGTAGAGCCAAATTATGTTCAGTCCTAGCAAGTATGATTGCCCACACTTGGAAGGATGTCAGAAGTTTTGAAGCTAGTGCAAATGCATCTCCATTTTGGTTTTCTGTTAGATCTACCTTTGAAATAGGTAAGATGTTAGAGATACAAGTGTCAGTAAAGGGTAATATTGGCTAGTCTGGTGTGACATAAATACCCCTTCTGTTTTATAATGGAATGTGATTTACTGTTTGAAGGGGAAGCCTTTTCATTCAGAATACTTGATATATTTTGCTAAAGCAAGCTTGATTGCATTCTGTTTTCTGTCCTGATTATGTGTGAAAGATTTTCATCTCCAAAGGGAACATTTTTTCAGGATCTCTCCTTCTACTTAGTAATCGGCGTCATTCTCCAGAAATCCCTGTGAAAAATTGTGGGAAGGGTTTGAATTTTATTGTAGTCTGATTCTTTAATGTATTTGCTTGTAGCTGGAAAAGGGGGTGGGTATTAATACACCTTTTATCTCAAAATGATGTGTCTCTTACTTGAGGTAATCTTGCTGAGCTCCTGTAGGCTTCATTTCTGTTGATGTGCACTTCTTGACTTTAAACAGTGTGAAGAGTGTCTGTGCTGGCAGCATGGAGTCTGTATGGGTTTACTGGAAGATAACATACCTGAGAAATATACCTGCTATATTTGCCAAGATCCTCCAGGTACAGAAATTTAAGGTTACAGAGCTTTCTTCTGTGTGCAGTAACTTTATTAGTTTATATACATATTGCAAAGATTAAACTTCTTGCTCCCCTAGCTGTGCCTGTCATTCTAGGTATTAGAGTTGAGTTATAGATACAGAAAGTTTAAGTTATGTGAATGTGCATGAGTCAATATTGTGGAATTGCAGCTGGACAGGAATAGAAATGAATGTTTTAACTGTGGTGACCATCTGTCACATATATGCCACTAATAAGGATTGTACTGTCTGGCTACGGAAAATGAGTTTAGAAGCACTCAGGAAACTTAAGCAAAAACTCCCCATGGGCACATCTTACGGGATGTGAATGCAGCGTTCCTCCAACAAGACCAGGCTTAGGAGTTCTTTAAGTTAGCAAGAGGCTTCCAGGCTCTCAGCAGCCATGGCTCTTACTTGTCTGACCGCATTACTTGCATTTATCCTGGGTAATGCAGTCAGAGTTGATTAAGCAATACATTCTCTTCTCTTAACTATGGATTTTAAAATGTCTTAGTCCATCTAACACAAGGTATAATTACAGTTGTGGGCATCTTTTCTGACTTCCTACTCAATGAATTATAAAGCTTTGCTGAATATGGAAACAGATGAGGTCTGGGCTTGAGTCCATATTCATTAATGATGAGAAAATGGGATCTCTGTGCCTAATCACAAGACATTTTAAGACTATTTCAGTTTACATACATACTTGCATTGTCATCTCTGCTTTTTTTTTTCTGGCTGTTTTAAACTACCAATTCTTCTGTAGCTTAACTCATTGATTTGTGTAGCTTGTATTCTAATAGCAAGGAAGACATGTTATGCTTACATGTTTGTGTGTTTGCAGTTTAGCATGAATCTCAAGCTCCACTGTTCCCTGCTAATACCATTTTGTTTGGCTTTTTAAGTTATTTTTACTGATACACTTACCACATTTAACAGAATTTCAGCTGTTGTTGATAGTCCAAACTCTTACCAAACTCTTAAGCTAGAATTTGCATTATTAATAGCCCAGTTTAGGCAAGTTCTCCATCAGAACCTCATCATTGATTCCTTTAAAATGTACTTGTAAATGGCTGTGCTAATGCATGTATGATGCTTAAAAACAAGACCACTGGAGAAGAGATGTTCACTGCCTTTTTCTGCATTTTCTGTCTGCAGAGAGCTCTATTCAGTCTGTAGCCTTCGTTATAACCATGGTTACTAAACACTGATAACCTGCTAAAAATACACGTTTTTCCTGTGCATCAGCTGCAATTACCTGTTGTGGTTGTCCTGATGGAATTTGTGATCTGAATGCTCTTATAGTTGGGCAGAGATTTTTGACTGAGGTTATCTCACTTCCCACTTTACAAGTTTTTCCATGTCTGCAGTGTTTTGTCTGCAATTACAGGATCTTTATTGGTACTATTGATAAGAACAAATAAGCTGTTGTAAGACTTGGAGATAATCAGAATTGCTACTATTAATGTTAACATATCATAGTGAATGCTTCATTTTAACACACTCATTACTGTTGCTTTAGGTCAGAGGTCCAGCTTAAAGTACTGGTATGAGAAGGAGTGGTTAAGTAATGGGCACATGCATGGCTTAGCGTTTCTGGAAGAAAACTATTCCCACCAGAATGCCAAGAAGATTGTAGCCACTCACCAGCTTCTTGGCGATGTACAGAGAGTGATAGAAGTACTGCATGGACTGCAGCTGAAGATGAGCATATTACAGTAAGCAGTGTTTAAGTATCAGTTGGCATGTTCTCAATGTGAATTAGATTTCAAATAGTAGGAAAATAGCTGGAAATTCAGACTTACTTTTGTGCTTCTTTGTGGATATTTAATAACATAGTTTGAATTGTTAACATGATCTTGGAAAAGGACTTGGCTGCTTAAAAACTGTGAGTGTGTTGAGGGGTGTAAATTGACTTGTATGTAGAAGGGTTGGGAAAGTATGAAGGGAAGAGGGAGAAAACTAGTAACAGCAGCTTCTGCTAAAGCACCTAAATAGATGTAAGTAACAGGAATGATAGGTGTGTAACCTATGGCAGCATTATTGTAACGCTTGCCTTCTCCATTCCAGTAATTCTAAACCAGAGCTTTTCCAGCAGAAAGCAAATCTTTTTGTTCAGCATAATGTTTTAACGGAAGAGCAGTTGCACCTTCAGCCACATGTAGCAGTTCATTTCTATGCAAAGATATTATTATTATATTATTACAAAGATAATATAATAATATATATTATTATATATAAAATAATATAATTATATTACTACAAAGATATATGAAAAAATAACATATTCTGCAAGGATTGTAGAAATTGGTTGAGTTTTCTGCATCTTTTCCTGTTTAAAGTCACCCTGGGGTTCTGACAACTGTAAACATTTTTTTTCTAACACAAATCCAGCAGTTTTAAATTGATTGAATTCCATATTTGTAATATGTTAGTTGATAAACTACACAGCAGCAGCTGTTTGGAAAGCAAAGCTTTTAGTGCTTCCAGTGTACTTAAGCACTTTTCCCCTTACATTTAACCTGCGGTGATGCAGTAGGGTCACTGGCAGTACTTGAAACACTTCTCTTTCCCCTTTGGAAAGGATAGTTTGTGTCATCACTTTGACGTTTAAATTCGGGTGGTTTACTTTCTGTATGCTTGAACAGAAATAAAGAGCATCCTGACCTGAAGCTTTGGTGCCATCCATGGAAGCACATCACGGTGGATGACAAGATTCATACAAAACACATCATTCACATTGAGGAAAACTGTTGCAAAGAGGAGACGGCAAGTTATAGAACTTGGAATGGGACAGTTGAGAAACCCTCAACCATTCCTTCTGTGGAGGAATCGTACATTACAAGTGAACACTGTTACCAGAAGCCTCGGGCCTATTACCCTGCGATAGAGCAGAGGTTGGTTGTGGAAACAAGAGGTTCAGCCATGGATGATGGAGTAAATAGAATACGGGAAAACGGGGATGATGCCCTGTCAGAGAGATTTGGCTGGAATCTAGACCGAGAAATATGCAAGATGGAGAATGAATCCAAACACAATTACTCTAAGGTATTTGCATTAAAATAACCCTCTCTGCATGGAAGATGTGTTTGCCTGGCGAAGTGAAAACCTCAACACTTCTTAGCAGTATTTAGTTTATTTATTTGTGTTTAACTTTTTTCTATGCTGTTAAATGTAAGTTGCCAATACAAATTAAAATGAAAGCCTCTGGGAAATACCGACCTCCCTTTTTCAGATGAAAAGGTTTAGCTTTTATTTCGTGCATATGTCAGGTGAAATTTATGGGGTTTTTTTAGTTCTTTATCAGATCAGTTGAGATTGCAGTATGTTTCCCAGAAAGATGTGCATTTCAGTTCTTCAGTCTTCTAGGAGCATTCTTCTAAATCCTGTTGTATTTCAGCAGAACGATGACAAAAGTAGGGGGTAGAATCAACACTGCTGACAGTGCAGTCAAGTTTTATAAGGGGTGGTGATGTGTTTTTTTCTAGATGCTTCTCTGAAAGCTGTAGTAGAATTGAGATTATATTCCTCCAGGAAAAATCCCTTCTGACTGCAAAATCATTTGCTCTTTACTTGGTTACTGTCACGTTACAAATGGCTTTAGTGTTCCCAAGGATGCACAGATGGAAGATGCACAAAGGCTGGACTTTGACAGGGAGCTAGCTACATGGATTTATGTTTTCTCTTGAAAATCAGGTGCCTGTGAAATGCAAAGAATAGATCTTAGCAAAATACATGTAAAAATATGTCTGTATTTAGACCCATTTGTCCACCTTAACATTTGTGTATGATCTCTTCTATGTGTCTCTGTCCTCCATTAGCCTAAGATCAGTTGAGCAAATAGCTTGAGTAACTGTAGGGACCCAGACAGGCTGGTTTCCCACTTGTATTTCACAGTAACAACCATTACTCTGTGTGTTCCTGCTAGGTAAGAGAGTCTGTCTCTAAGAAAGTCTCTCCAGAGGAAGCAATTGAAATGAAATTGCTGGAAAAAGACAAAGAAGGAGTTGTGAACTCGCAGCTGCAGTGGCAGCTCAATCTTTTAGCTCACGTGGAATCTCTGCAAGATGAAGTCATCCACAGGATGGATTTCATTGAGAAGGAGCTAGATGGTAGGTGACGCTTTCCCATTTCAAAATTGAACTGTGATTAATGACTCATTCAGAACATGTTAACCCAAGTTTTACTTCTGCAGACCTACAAAAAGGTGAACATTGCTTTGTCCGATTACTGCATTTACTGAGAAAACAGGCTGATATGGGGGGGGGGGGTGGATCTCAAAAGAAAGATCAAATTAAAACTGAGCAGAACTGTGCAGAAAAAGGTTCTGCTACAGTGTGGCCTGAGTTGACTTCTGGTCAGTTGTATTGCTGGTTCTTGTTTCCCACTGAGAAGCTTTAGATCAGGAATGCATTTTCTTTGTGTGGTAGTCAGTTCTGTTTGTGCCTTTGGATTTCATCCTCATTTTCTTTCTGTCTTTGACCATTATAGTCTATTGATAGCAAAGTTCTTCCATTAGAATAGTCCTGTCCTTTTAGGATCTTCAGTTGCATCTAATGCTGATCTCAAAGGTAATCGCATGATATAAGCTTCCTGTACTGCAGTGTCCTTGCGGTGAAACTGATACACATCAGAGGAAGTTTATCACCAGATTTCACACTATCTAGTCTTGAGTTTTCCTTCCTTTCTTTTTCCTAGGAACATCACAAACCCCCCTCTGAATTATTTGTCATGTATCAAAAGCTATTTGCAAAGGCTGACGTGGGGAACTGGGTTTTCTGAAGTACCACATGTTAAAACTATTGCCCACTGCTCTTCACAGAAGATGTAGTGGATTCCTGCTTTGTGGCTTCAGGTGACCTATTCACTGAGCACTGCAGTAGTGACACTTCTGGTTTTCTTTGCAGTTTTGGAGAGCTGGCTGGATTACACAGGAGAGCTGGAACCACCAGAACCACTGGCTCGACTCCCTCAGCTCAAACGTTGCATAAAGCAGCTTATAACGGACCTAGGCAAAGTGCAACAGATTGCACTCTGCTGCTCAACATGAGACTAGAAGATGTTGAGGACTGTTACTGAGTGCGAAGTTGGAGCATCTGATGTGAACAGCCCTGTATATTTAAATGAAATGAGCATGCTGGTTGCATGAGATGCAGACTGACTTCAGGGATTTGTGAAGAAGCGCTGTTCAAAGAACAGCTAAAAGGTTATTTCGGGTGTATTTGGCCATTGTATCGATACAGAAGAGGTCATGCTGTTGTCTTCAGAGGTTGGGTGTTGGTAAATTACGCTTAAAATCTCACTCCTTTACAAGTTGCTCAATTAAACGGTAGACTTTTTCATCCTTAAATTGACTAAAAATTGTGCCACTGAAAGAACAGAGTTCTAAGAGCCAAAAATGTTTAGTTGACAGAGGTTGTAAATAACTTTGCATAGTTTAAGTGACTTGTGTCATGTTTTATTCCTTCTGGTTTATGCATAATAGCACACAGTATTTAATCATTAGGAAACGTTATAACAGTTTTCAGACTTAGTAGATATGAATGTCCAACTCTTAACTGTCAAGTGTTACATGGAGGTTTGCAAGTAACAGTGGCCTAACCCCCCCTTCTATTATGTTAAATAATGTAGCAGAAGGTCACAGGTGGATTGCACTCACTTTCAGAATAAATGATTGTTTTCCATATTTATCCTGTCACTATCCCATGACTTGGTACTGGGGAGAAACCCATTAACGTTGTGTTGATGTGCATTCTTGAGCTCTTAAACATGGCCACGCTGTGCCTCCTGAAGCAGTGCAGTGGGACACCCTGGTTGTGGCTGTAGGAAATGCTGCCCTGGAAAGACGCGCTCGGCGTTCCAGACTTGGCAAGGTCTGTGGTGGATGTTGTGTCGTTTTCTACCCATGTGTTAATAATTGCCATTCCGGTTCTCTTTTGAAATGTAGACTTTTTTCAGTCCTCTGAACGTGTTCATTGTAAAGACTCTACTCTGAATGTGTGGTTTTGGGAATCAGTTTATTTTATATTGTGTAAATAAAGCCTCGAGATCTATGCATGAGGTACTGTCCTCGCAGGCAGTGAGTGGGTTATTACCTTACATGGTGTATGTTCACAAAGTCCCTTTTTATACCTTAAGTTTGAATTCTCTTGTTTGTGTTCCTTTGTGAGAGCAAGGTGAAAATGCTGCTTCTGGTCCAGTCACATTATACCTATGGAACGGTGGTGTCTTGTAAGTATTGGAAATGTTAAGTCTTTCAGCTGCAGATCAGAGCTCCATAAATAATGGATGTGACTTTAGTTTCCCTTCCCAAGCGTTGCTGAGAAGTTCACTGTGGAATGTTGGAAAGCTGTTTCTGTAGAGAAAGGGTGTCCTTAAAAAACTGGATTTGTTACCTTGATCTTGTGTGTGATGGTACCACCTAAGGGGAAGGTTCAAGCACAGTTGTAATTGAAAGGCCCGTAACTGTAGGAATTACTAATTTTGGATACGAATCTGTAATGTTTGTATACAGCAAATAATGTAAACTTGAAATATCCACTATTATTGTAGGAGTTAAGGGTATCTACCCAGTGAATATTTTATTTCATTTAGAAATCAAAATAATTAGGGTACTCCAGGTAGTAACTGAGGCTTCTGTGCCAAGACTCATTTCAGGGGATAATTTGTGTTGTGGTTTTGTAGTCCTAGTTGATCTGTAGTGAGTACAACACACGTACAGCAGAAAAATAGTTATTTTTCTGTAACACAATTGGATAAAGCTTACCTGATATTTAAGAATCACTTTGCTCCCTGAAGATGAGCCCAGTGCTTACACCTTGTCTCCTTCCTCTGAACGATACCTGGGTTTGTGGGTACTGTGTAGCTCTATAACAGGCAGCAGTGACAGGACAACCAGGACAGCATCAGAAGGAGCACCCCAGGCACAGTGAAGGTTTTGGGGTATTTCAAGGTGAGATGGGCTAGGAGGGTGTTCCCTGGTTGAAATGAAAGCAAGCACTCCCGCCGGGCGTCTCAAAGAGCATAGCTGTGGTGTTAACATGTCAGCTGTGCTTGGAGGACACGAAAGCAGTTCAATCCCTGAGCAGACTTTTCACTCCAAAGCAGAACTTCTCCTTCCCAAGCCATTGCTTTTTGTGTGTCCATTGCAGGCTTTTACTTTGCCAGTTTCTTTTTGCTCAGGGCAGGACCTAAGGTTTGGAAGAAGAGATGGTTCTGATGGGGGTATCAACTGGCAGATACTGGAGACTTGGTGGGTAGAGCTGGGGGAGCCCTTGCAGCTAAAGACTGAAACTATTTATTTAAACTAGAATAGCTTTCCTCATGTTCAAGGAAAGATGCTTTATTGTGCTCTGCCTGGATTCATTTTTGTCCCTGTTTTTTGCAAGTTTCCACATTGGTGTTTCTTAGTCTGGACCCACGGTTTGGTCTGGCAGGTCACTTTTTATTGAAATCACTGGTAAGTGAATGCAAAGTGGAGCCTTGATGAAATGAGCAAACATTGCACTGTGGATACCTGAATATATTTGTCTTTGTTTATGCACTATTAGAACCGAGGGCGCTGTACATAGAACTTTGCTTTGGAGCAATATTTGCAAAACTTGAAAACTTCTGTATCTTGGTGTTTGGAATAAATAAATAGGTTTTTGTTGGTTAAATCTTAGTGAAGTCTTTGTTTCAGTTAATGATGAGTCATTTTGATCAATTTTGGACTGTTTTTCACATAGCACTGAAATGTAAATACTGTTGTTCAACAGGAATGGAGATCCTGACTGTTCCTAAGTATGGAAGTGATTGTTTTCCACATCTCAAATATTCTCAGTAGGTAAACTGTATTGGAGTGTATTGGATATTGTTTTAGTGAAGAGCTTGTACATTTTATTCCCACATCCTGACACATGTAATACATTACACTGGGTGTATAAAACCTGACCTGATCTGTGTGCCCGTTCCAGTGAGCAGCCTGAGAGCTGCACTTGATCACTCGGCAGTGTCAGTGAGAGCGGTAGCTCTCATAGCTGAGATCAGTCAGAGAGGATTCACTTCACAACAGCCAAGTGTTGCAGGTGGGAGGCTGCTCTAACCAGAACAGCGTAGCTCTCAGCACCTGGAACTGTGTCTGTGAGAGTCTGGTACCAGGGTTCAAGTGTGAAGCCAGGGCACTCATTCCAAGAGTGTGGAGGCCTGAAGGTGTAGCATCCGCAGGCAGTTCCTAGGACCCAGTGAACCAGGACGAGTGCTGTCAGGTGAACATTGCAAACCGAGCCATGAAGGTTGGTGCTTCACTTGTTTCTGAAATGACAGAAAGACGTCATTTCTGTTCACCTTTCCGGTGGAAAGGTCTTTCCATAGGGAGATGTGAACACCTTCAGCAGTCCCTTTGCTCCCAGCAAGTGCCTGGTAGCTGATCTTGTGGAAGGGATGCTCAAACAGCTTGGTTTGAGGTGGCAGAGCACAGGTGTGTATAGCAGGGTTGCACACCTGCATGTTGCTACGTGTCACTTCAGAGGACACTGGTGATAAAGCTCTCCAAGGAGATCAGTGCTGGCCACAGCCTGAAATCCTGCTTTGCCATCAGGCTTTGTGCTGATGTTGGTAACGGGCTGCAGCGTTTAAGGGTGGGAGGCCGGAGTGGGAATAGTGCCACATGGGGCTGGGCAGCCCCAGCAGCACCCTCCAGTCTGAGGTAGCACCATCGATGCGGAAGCACCAACGATGCTCCTACACCACTGTGGATGGATCCAGGCTGGAGGAGGAGGAAGGAGGCACAATCAGGGGGATAAGGGCAAAAATAAAGGAAGGAAAACCGCAGCGCAGCCTCGGGGGCCCAGTGGTGACAGCAGCGGCTCAATTGGCTGTGGAACCAGGTCAGGGCTGAGGGACAAACCCAACCTGTGCCGCCGAGACAGCGGCGCTGAGCCCGACGGCTGCGCAGGTGGGTGAGGCCCCGGGCTGCTGCGTGCAGGGAAACCAGACAGCGAGGGTGGGCCTGGAGGAACCCGTGTGTCAGACATGAAAATGAGGAGAGTCGAGCATGTCAGGGCAGGAAACCTGCAGAGAAGGGGGGTCCTGAGGCACCAGCGCAGGGAAAGGAAGGAGGGGATGGCCCGGAGCAGCAACACCGGGCGCTTCCCCAGGCCGTGCTGTGCTGTGCTGAGGCTTGGTGGTGCTCTGAGCCTGCTGTTAAGCCCAGTGGTGCAGCTCAGTGGGGGTTGGACGCAAGGATTTGCATTCTGCCTGTTTGGGTCACGGCCCGGGCCCGTTTCCCATTGCTCCTAGAACAGCGCTTGTGCCCTTAAACATTTCCAGGCTCTAGGGCTCATTCGTTTGTCCTCAGTGACCGGAGCGGTGGCTCCCCCCGTGTGGGGAGCTGGGAGCAGAAGCAAAACCCCCCAGGCCATGGAGGGTGAAACCAGCCCCGTGGCTGCAGCTGCAATTCACGATTTACTCACACCCCCTCAATGTGACCGAGATGCCCTTTAATTAAGATGTGATAAATGGCGGTTTCCAGCAGGATCCTGGTTTATGGCCCTTGAGCCCAGCGCAGTCCGGGCAGTGCCAGGTTCAGAGATCAGCTGCTGCGGGTGCAGGAGGGGCCGGTCTCCTCCTGGCTGCTGTGGCTGGTCCCATGGGTGAGTGTAGGGCTCGGGGAGAGCAGGAGCGTTCTCTCACAGGCCCTGTCCTGCAGCCACCTCACCCCAAGTCAGTTTGTACATGAGCGCGAGGGGTCCGTTCCTACCCCCAGGCCAGGCTTTGGGCCATTTGCATCCTATTTCCCTGCTGTTGTGGGAGTGTGGATATGGCCTCTTTGAAGTGGCTCCTCCTGTGTTCAGCCTCTGCTTCACCCAGCGCCATGGGAGGAGATGCTGGGGCTGCTCAGACCTCACATCCCAAAGTGCCCGGCTCTGGGGAGTGCAGGCCTTTGGGCAGCCCCTTCCTCCTGCATCGGTGCCTCTGAGTCCTCACCTTGGCCTCAGCTTTCCCCTGTCCAGGCTCCCATCCCCCGCAGCATCAACGAGCAGCCACGGCTGAAACCAGGCCACGTCCCCGCCATGGGGCTGTGGCCAGGCGGGGCCCTGCCCTCAGCAGTTCTTTGCCCCCTTCCCCTCAGTGCCCTCCTCGGGGATGGCCGCCCCCGTCAGGAGGAGGTAGGAGCTGACGGCTTCCCGCAGGCCCAGGCTGATGGGGGAGTCCTCGGGGGGGGTCGCAGTGTCCAGCAGGAGGGAGCTGTGGGAGGGCGGTCACTGGGCAACCCGCAGACCCTGGGTGCTGACCGGGGCAGGGGCAGCCGCCCTGTCCCTACCTGTCGATCTTGTCCCAGTTGAGCGATGGCTTCCTCACGACAGCGGGCATGGCGGGAACAGGAGCCACCCTCACCCCGTCAGTGGAGCAGGGCTCGCCCAGGGCGCAGCACAGCCCCTCTCCACACTCTGTGCAGGGAGCCGGTGCTGTCACAGGGTGAACCCCTCCATCTGCACCCCAATGCAAGTGGGGCACCGGCCGCCATCTCCCTCCCTGCAGGGCACACACAGAGCCGGGCGCCAGGGCCTTACCGGAGTAGTGCTCCACGAGGCTGTGCAGGCTGGGGAAGGTGAGGCGGGGCGCGATGTAGAGCCAGCCGTTGTCCAGGCGGTGGATGCGGTAATGGGTCACCGCGGCCCAGCAGCCCCGCACCGACAGCGAGAAGCAGCCTGCGGGGCCGGGCCACGAGGCTGGGATGAGGCAGGCACCCCCTGCGCAGCCTGCCCGCAGCAGGGATGTCATTGCCCTGCGGGGGTGGCCGGCAGCACCCATGGGGCTGCATGGGTGTGAGCAACCCTGTGGCAGCCCCATGCCATGAGCACCTCCACAATGGGCTGTGGGAGTGCCAGGACATGGGATGACCTCAGGTAGCTGTCCGCCATGTTCCACACACCCTCAGCATCAGGTGCTATAGATCCCTGCCCAAGCCTTCACTGCTGGCTGTCCCCAGCCTCATGGCCCCCTCTGTTCCCAGCAGCCGTGAGGCCACACAGCACTGAGCTGGTGCATCGGCCTCGTGCCACCCAGCAGGATCGCCTGTGAGGTTCCCTCAGCACCCCATTGTGATGGGGCCCTGTTTCACTTCAGAGGCTGAGCCTTTCCACCCCTCAGCTCAACAGAAGCCGCAGGAAGCCTCACGCTGGTTTTGGCTTCCGAGGCCCCGCGGCAGAGGCTCAGCACAACGCAGGGAGCAGCAGCACCAGGAAACTGCCGCACGGAGCCGGCCGCTGTCACCGGGTGTGAGCGACGGAGGGGGATCGGCCCCAGTGGGGATGGCAGGGAGCGGGGACAGGGCCCGGGGCCGCGGGTCTCACCTCGCCTGGTCTGGCTCTCCCGTATCAGGAAGGACCCGCTGCCGTTGCCCGGCCGGAGCAGCAGCTCCTCCGCCTTCTGCCGGCTGATGCCCTCGTACAGCCACCTGCAGGGCAGCGGCGCTGGCACAGCCTCTCCCTGCGCCCCGGGGCCGGAGGGGACAGCTCGGAGGGCAGCAGCGCGTGTCCTGGGGACACCCCCCGAGCCCCAGCGCTGCTCCGTGTCACAGGGACAGGAACGGGGCAGTGGCTGGGGTTTGGGCTCAGCGCTGTGGCCGGGCTCTCTGCAGTGGGGCCACGTCCTTCAGTGCCCGCCCTGGGACAGACCCTTACCTGTGCCTGATCCTGGCCACGCAGCTGCTGGGGATGTGGCATTCCTTACCGGACACCTCCGATGCCACCAGCCACCAGTCCCCATCCCTGCGGAGAAGGGGTTGAGCCATCCTGAGGGGCTGAGGCTGCAGGGAGGGGACCCCAGCACGGTGCCACCGCCAGGGCCCGGTGCCTGGCTGGGAGCACTCACTGGGGTCAGGGACTTACTCGGAGAGGACGCGGAGCCGCTCCCCCATCCTCAGGATGGCCCCCGAGCCAGAGGGGAAGTCGCAGAGAGCCAGGGCCTGGACGCCACCGGGGGCTGTGGGGACGGTGATGGGGCTCAGAGCTCCGCAAATGGCACCAGGCCCCCGCAGGGGTGGGAGGAAAGGGGCACATGGGGGTGCCGGAGCTGCAGGCACTCACCTGCCTGTGCGGGCAGCGGGGGCTCTGTCGTGTCGGGGGCCGCTGCAGTGATGCTGAGCGGCTGCTCCCGGCTGGGCCCGCTCCCCATCCCGCGGCTCAACCCCCGGCCCTCGGCTGCTGCCGGCTGGGGAGGAAAGGGAGGCCCAGGTTGGACCCCGGTGGTGCCGTGTATTGATGCTCATGGGCTGCAGGCACCAACCCTGTGCCCCAGGGCAGGGCTCTGGGCTGGGCTGAGCCTGGTGGGCAGTTGCTAGGGACCCCCCCCCAAGTGCTATGAGGACTGGTGGGGACAGCAGGACCCTGCCCAGGATGGGGCATTCACATCTCCATCCCTGACCATGGCCACCCTCTATGTGCTGCCACCCCTCAGCCTGGTGTCTGCAAGGTGTGGGGCTCCCTGTACCAGCTCTCATGGGAGCTCAGTGGCTATGGGGACACAGGTCCACCTATTTTGGTTCCTTGGCCATAGAAAGGTGCACCCGAAGCTCTGTGTGACCCAGACCCTCCACTGGCTGAGGCCCCGGACCTGCTGCTGCCCTCAGTTGGGGTGAACCCCACTTACCTGTGTCTCGCTGTCACCATCCTGCAGGAGCTGTCAGGGCTGGGCAGGCATGGGCTGGGCCCTGCTCTCACTGTGTGGTGGGTCCTCAGGCTCCTTGGTTGCAATTGCAGGGTCCCTCTTGCACAGTGGATCCCCCTTATGCAGGGCAGCCCCTGCCGCTGAGGGATCCCCTTGTTCTGCCCTCGTCCCTCTGCTCTAGGGCTGGGTGCTCCCAGCAGTGCTGCGGTGTGAGGGGTGCGAGGAGCTGGAGCAGGGGCTGCGGCTGCTGCTGCTTCCTGTGACGTGCACATACACACACAGCGGGGTTTTCTCTTCTTCACTCGCACTGCTCAGCTGCTGGTGCCCCTTGGGGACTGCGGCACACAGAAAGCTCCCTGAGGGCACTCAAGGCACTGTGGTCACCGCATGGGCTCTGGGGTGGGTAGAAAGGAGGGATGGGTGGCACATGAGAGCAGGAGCAGGCTCCAGGACTGAGAGGTTGAGGCTGGACAAGGGGCTGAAGGTGCCTCCTGGACACAGCAGCAGTTACTGTTTCAACCAAGTTCCTCCTTGCAGCATCATCTGGCACCAAGAAGAGTTTGACTCCATCACCTTGCACCAAGGAGCACATCCGGGTATGGGTGTGCAGCGTGGTCCAGGGCAGGAGCTGGAATCAGCGGCGTGAAGCTGCCTCCTTGCAAGGCCTGTGGCTTTCCTGGTAACAAACTGCTCCCTCCAGCACAAGAGGTGCTGCAGATTGAGGCAGAAACCTCAGCCTGTGGCTGCGAGAGGTGATTTTCCATCGGTGACCGCAGAGAAACCTGCAGCAGAGCCGAGCTCAGCGCGATCTGCCCCGTGCTGCTGGAGAGAGGGATGCACGCTGCTGCTGATGCAAAGGCGCTTGGGCTGTTGGATGAGCTCATCACAAGGATCTGAGCAGTTGTGAATTTGGTCCTAAGAGTATGGGAGAGCTGGAAAGTGCTGAGCCCCTCCCCGGGCATTCAAATTCCAGCCAGAAGAGGCCGAGGAAGGCCTCTGTGATCTTACAGGGACCTCAGTGCTGCCCTGAAGTGTGGAAGCACCAGCGCCAATGTGGGTTGGGATCCCACCCTGGGGAAGCCTGTCCTGAGCCAAAGCTCTGCTCCTGGATTTGGATGGCATTGCTCGTGCCACCCAGAGAAACATTTTGTCCTTTACTAAACTCATTTCTCAGCTTGTATTTAGCTTTGATTTTTGTATTTTTAACAGGAAAAGCAATTACTTATGTGAAAACAAATTTACTTTTCCACTTATCCTTGGGGTAATAAAACATACAACAAACCCCATGACAAATCTTGCCTCGCTTATGCCTGTGAACTACCATGGCAACAAAACTCTCTTCTTAATCACCTTCCTTCCAAACTGCCCAAAATCTCATCTATTTACTCTCCTGGCTTCCTTGTCCATGGGCAGCCTGCAGCTCCGAGCTCTCCTGCTCCACATCACAAACAGCACTCATCGAGCTTGCACCAACCCCTGCCGTCATTTAATTTCCTCTAACTCATTTCATTGCCATTTTAATATTGCATTTCCCTTTCATTTGGTTTGTTGCTGTATTGTCATAAGGGAACTCGAGGAAGAATCGTTTCTCAGTGGAGTCACAGCTGGCATTAGATCACAGCACTGCACCACCAGCAGCTTCCCTCTTGTGCACGTTGCTTTGCATCCAGCAGCAATGAACTTCATGTGGTATCTGCTGGTCTGGTCGCTCTGGTAGTCTCTTGTTGTATTTCTGTTCATTTAATCACTTCATCACTTCACTACTCACTCATTAACACAACTCTCATTTCTCCCCATTCAGTTTGCTATTCACAAACCCCCTTTGTCTCACTCCCTGCAATGACCTTCCTGAAGGTCTTCCCAAAGCCAAAGCACAAGGCTGCAGCACTGAGCCCTGTGGGCACGACAGCAAGACCTCGACTAACCCGTGAGCAGCAGCTGGCCCCCGCCAGTCCTTGCTGGCTTTCTGTGCCAGCTGCGATGGCAAACCTGAAACCTCAGAGCAAAACCCGGCTCTCCAAAGCAGAAGATGAAGAACCGGTTGTGTTAACGACTGCCTACTGCGCCCGCAGCTGGCTGGGGTGCAGAGCAACGACGTGCAAACAGACCTCATGGCCCTCAGCCTCCTCGTGTCACAACGGCCCTGGCACAGGGCTGACAGCTTCACTTTGTGTCCTACCTGTGACACCCGCCGCTGCGGAGCTCTCTTCATCAGGGAAGGCAGCTGCTTGTATTCCCCTTTGTTTGGAGGCAATTCTTGGCCTGTTTCGCCTCCACTCTGTCAAAGCTGCAAGTTTCCTCTTGCATTTCTGCAGAAGGCAGCTCTCCAGGGCCCACTCCTGCATGGCCACCTCTCCAAGTGCTGCCCCTTCCATGGGAAAGAGTTTGCCTCTCACACCAGCGGCCTCAAGCTGTGCCAGGAGAAACACCACGAGCACATCGAGTAACAATGAAACTCAGTTATAGCTTTATTTAATAACTGGTACAAAGTCCCCCTCAGGCAGAGCCTCCCAGTCCCATTCCCTACCTGAAATGGAGCAGAACGTGAGCGTGACCCTCGGAGGAGCTGGCTCCCAGTGAGTCAGGCCTGCTCAACAGTTAAGAAAGGGTGTTTTGCTCATCTATTGAGCCCTCTAGTAGCCTGACCACTCTTCCCTTTTCTCCCATTAACAGCAAGACCCTGGCACGCAGCAGGCATTTGCCTCCCGCTCTTTATGACCCAGCCAGATGTAAAAAGGCAGCAGAATTGTGAATTCCAGCAGGACAGTGAACAGCACCTGCACAGAGGCATTCCCTGCTCATGCTTCTGACCTGACTCACATAAATGTGTGCCTGCTGGTCACTGACATCCACAGGTATTTCCTGAATCTCAGCTAACACCCTGTGCAGACACCCTGCCTGGGCTGGCAGTGGTGGGAAGCAGAGCTGGCAGTGCAGGAGATTCCTGGAACTGGCATGGGGCACTGCTGCCCCTTTCACAACCTACTTGATGTTGAAGATGCCAGGGCAGAAGAGCAGAATAGGTGTTAAACTGCATCTGACCCTGGAGGGCCAGCAGAGGTGGTCTGGAACCAGGGCTGCTGCAGTGTAATCCCTTGTACTCGGTTAATAGTGCACCTTGGTTAGAGTAAAGTTTACTTGTTAATTGCTTTGCCCTTTCAGGAGGCTCAGGTGAGAAATCAACTCTGCTCCTTCCTAACACACACACAGAGATGAGACCAAGACAGTATTTCTGACCTTTGTTTTCCCCATGGCTGCCTGGCATGCCGAGAGTCCTGGGAACACAAAGACCTCTGATGGGCTCTACACTCCAGGCACAGCTCTGCCAAAGAGGTTCACCTGCTCCAGCGCCTGGAGTCCCACATCATCGTGGTCTTGCTTTCCCATGTCCCACAGATGCCGTATCAACTGCACCACAAGGGTCCTTTAGCAGAAGCACAACTAGAAAGCAATTCTAAACCTCACAAAGCCACAGAAATTATATTTAAATGAACAGGGGAGACAACGGCTGTCATCTGGATTGATATACAGCACAGACAGGAAATGGGACCAGCATGTACAGTAACGGGACTTACTAAGACTGCGGAATGTGAATGAGTTTTAAAGAGGCTCTGATGCCAAGGGCATACAGAAAGGACCAAAGTAATGCCAAGTACAGACTACCAAGGAGGTGGCAGCTCAGATGGGCATGCACAAGTTAGAACAATTAATGCCATGTTGGTGAAATGCTAGATTCTGAGTGGGTTCAGTGGGGGAGAGTGGAGTTGTCTGAATCCAGAAGAGGGGCTCCTGCCTAACAGGATACTTCCATGGTTTGAGGTGCCTCCTGGAGGTCAATTCCTTCTGGAGTTCCAGCACTGTCTTCACCATGGTTGCTAGCGTGAGACCGGCTGCGGATGCTATCACCAGAGCCCAGGCTAGAGGAGGAGTGGGTACGGGAGCGTATCAGCCTGGTCATGCTGGCTGCTGGCACTGCAAGAGAGAACAAGCGTGGGACTTAGAAAAGGAGGAAGTTTGTAGAGCAGTGTAACAGTCACTCAGATATGTGCCACTGGGTAAGCACGAAAAGAACTATACCCTCAGGAAGAAAACTCACTCTTCACTGCCAAAATTAACGTCTAAAGCAACATATTTAAGGCCCAATTTCAAAAGGTCCAAGGTGAGCAAATGCCTAAAGTGTAACTGATCATTTGCAAGTGCAGTCATGGCGAGTGTCTGTGCAGACCAAGGCAGCTGTTGTACAGATGACCTTTTGAAAGTCAGTCTCGTCACTCTAGAAAACCACAGAGCTCAAGTCATGCAACAATCAACAAAATACAAATGAAAGGTGAAAACCCAGCACACACACTGTACAATGATCAGCCCAGCCCGCAGCAGGACATGCCGAGACACAGCAATGCACCCGAAGAATCATTCAACTCAGTACACAGACTTGGGCCGAGGCGATGCGCAGTTGAAGGTACCTGACTCAGTGCTTAGGTGGCTGAGCTGCACATAAGGGACTGGAAACAACATGAGACAAGGGAAGGGATGAATACAGGAAAGAGCCAATTAGTTGTGGTGTGTGACTAGCAGCTGCAATGCTCATGGGACCCCCAGCTACCTTCCCTTCCACTCCCAGCTAACACACTGCACTGAAAGCTCCCAGCATCTGTGGAAACAGCAGCTAATGAGCATCTCCAGGAGATGCCAAGTGACTCAAAATCCATCAGGGCCAGATCTCTTCAATGCCTTTAGCTGGCAACTGCAATGCACCTGCTGACCTCCCTGCTGCACACACCACAACTGCTCAACAGAGACATCATTTTCCTACGGTGGGGAAGCTGGGGTGTACTCTGTAACTCCAGATACGGAACAGAAATTCATGTCTTTCCCGACAGCATCAGGTTTCTGCTAAAAGCCTCCTGCAAAGTGTCTGTCACCTTCCACCCTCAGTGTCAGCCCAGGCAACTGTTTTAGCCAATGTGCAGAAGACACCTGAGTAGCTGTTGAGGAACTGACTTGTGCATTTCTAGAAACGGCAAGTTTCTGATTTGCTTCTCTCTCTTGAGAGGGGAGGCTAAGCTCAGCAGTGCCAACACAGTCTTGTCCACCAAAGTTGGGAAAAACCATCTTGGTACTAGCTACTAATTCTGTAAGCATAAAATTACCCAGTGCTGCACATCCTACTTGCATGAGATCTCACCCCTGAAGTGCTGCTGAAGTCCTTGCTCTGATGACAGCACTTGTTGACTTTACTAACACCAGGAACACAGGAGATAAGAGCATTGAAATGCTCTCTCAGTGAGGCTGAGGGAGCCTTCCCACATAGTACACTCCTCTGCAGGACCAGGCCCTACTGGCCAGCCTTGGAGAATATGTCCTACTACATTCATGTCAACTACACACAGCTCTAAGGAAAAGGACAGCTTCTGCTGAGCCCTGACACACATGAGTTGGCAAAGAACTCCTGGCCATGTGGAGACCATGGGGAGTGTCACAGCTGCCACAGTGGCCATCCTTAGTTGAAATAAGCCACATGAACCAACCCCTCCCATACTTCCAGCTTTTGAAGGTTCAGCATCTGCAGACGGGAACTCCTAGACCTGACCCCTAGCAGGCAAGGCAGAGCTGTGCCAAGGGGCCTGCAATGGAGACAGAGGTGCTTTGGTGCACTGAGAAGCTCTTCTCCTGAAGTCCCCAGTCTCTGGAGTACCAAGAGCAGTGGAGCTGAGCTGCTGTCAGCCTGACACACTCAGGAGACAATGTCTTTTGCCTCCAAGCACTAGGAGGAAGCCATAGAGCAGGGCATGCACTGGATCAAAGCACAGCTCCCTCTGGGCTCCTGGGTGTCTCAGAAGTCACTCAGCTCTGTTCTGCCACTGGAGGCTTTCACTCTGAGATATCATTTACCCCTTGTGGGAGTCTGAAAGAAATAGGCATGTTTGAGAAGAAAGGGAAGGACTCTCACGTACCCATCACAACTGTGAGGCTGTGCTGCCAGCTCCTCCCCTCTGGAGAAGGTATGCACAGATTTCAGGAGATTTACTGTTCTTGGGATCATGCTTTTCTGGACTGGCACAAAGACAGACTCACAAGGTTTTACCAACAGCAGAAACTAAAAAGGAGTCACCACTCCAGCTGCAGTGTGGATTAAACACGTCAGGGACAACATTAGTTTGCTAAGGCTTGTTAGCACCCTAGTTGATTTTCCACTGTGGATGGATCTCCTGGCAACCACACTGATGGGTGGGAACACAGATGCCAATGGGCTCAGATGGACCAGGAAGGCTGAGTTCCCTTCACAACAGCCCTGCTCCAAACCAGAAAACTGTGTTTGCCACTTACTGTAGCCCATTCCCTGCACAAAGTACTTGAAGGCTTCAGTCAGCTTGCCAGGCTGTGGAAACAGAAAGTGCAGCTTTAGTGTGAGCAGAGCAAGGGGCTCTGTCAGCCCAAATGCTGAAGGAGAGCTGAGAGGTGTTTCTCACCTGAACCACCTGGGGCAGGCCCCCACAGTCAGCCATCTGCAACAGGAAACAAAGGGAGGTTGAACTGTCCTTCCCACCCCAGCAGCACAACCCCAGACCCACCCAGCACTGCCCACCCCACCAGGGCGATGGCATGAGGCTGCATTGCCACATGAGCCACACTTGTGTCATTTGGTCTCTAAAGCTAAAACAGGGCCCAGTGATGCACCTCCTGAGAGCCTGTTGCTGAAGGAACCCAGCACCTTGGAGGCCACATTACCAAGTGATCTCAGGCCATACTCTAGGTCCAGGAGTAACCCTTGACCATCCCAGCTTCTGCTGCTCTTCCCAAACCTGTCACTTTGCACTTCTATACAGCAGTGGTCTGGCATGCTGCAGAGCCACGGGTGAGGATGGGAAGGACTGGAATAAAGCTAGAAGTGATGCTGCTGCTGGCAGAGAGCAGGCAGGGCACTTCTGCTATCTCTCAGCAGGTCTTCCCTGCTGGCTGGAGATAACAGAGAAGTGGTCATAAAACAGGGACACCCTGACAAACTCTCCTCTCCCAAGTCTGGCTCCATACAGGAGAAACACAGCCCTGAATGACTGTCCACAAACTTCTTAAAGCCAAACGTATGGAAGGCAAAAACCTAAGTGGAACTGGCCTCAGCAAAAGTACTGTCTTTGTGGAGCTGGAATGGATTCTGGAGTGGCACTCACCTTCAGAAAGGTAGTTTTGGTTGGGTCAAGACGTGAATTGCATTCAACCTAAAATAAAAGGAGGAAGGAGGGACATGACATCACACAGAAAACTCGAGGAGTGAGATATAACATGTGGGGCAGCTGAATTAGAAACAGTGGCTGTCTTCAGCAGTGAGAACTTCTCTGGAGCCAGGAAGGACTGAGAACTTCCCCCCCTGTGGCTGGGAAGCAGTGAGAATCCTCAGGGGTAGTATCATAGCAAAGTCAAAACTTGCAGAATGTCTCAGGCTTTCCAGACCAGACTGATGAAAAGGCAACAGGCCATGACCAGAAAAAGCCCTGCAGCAGTTCTCCATGCACAGCTCCTGGGTCCAAGCTACTGCTTTAGGAGATTACATTCTTTCACAGTTCCTTAAGACAACTGCTTTTGGTCACAATCCCCTGGTCTCCCCACAATCACTGGCTGAAGGGGAGGAGCAACATTCACCACAACCACACTGCACTGTTCCATGCCCCATTTATAACTGTGCTGGGAGGGAAGTGGGTTATAGATGCCTACAGAGAACAACAGGAAGGAGATGCCTGTAAGTGCTGCCTTCCCTATGAAGCAGTGCTTTTGCAGACTCCCCACCACAGGAATTGCAGTCACACTGCTTATTTTTAAACCCCAGGTAGCCTCAGTACAACAGCAATAGAACAGTAATTCGTGACTTGAACTGAATTCTGGGCAGCAGCCTGGCAGAGCTCAGGGATTCCTGAAAGGTGTTCTCTGCATCACTTGTTCAGCAAGATGCTAGGGCACAAGGACTCCCACTAATAACTGACACATCTCAACAGCTGGAGGACTAGAAAAGAACCTGAGACAAGAAGCCACTTTCTGTGCCTAGTTCTGGGCATGCTGAAAGCACTGCTGGGTGAGGCAGGTTTGCCAAGTGATTTTTAGGGCTCGTGACGTGAGAGGAAAGAGTTCATGCGTACATACCACTGCGTCCACAGCAGGTGAGCTGTCACCAACCACTAGCAAGGCAGGGCACCTGGTCAAAAATCAAAACAGAGACGTTACTCACAGTGCTCCAAAGGGATTGCTGAGAAGTTTGAACTCTGTGAACCAACAGCCTCATGAAAGTTTAACAATGCTCAGAGCAAAGTCCCTCCCTGCCACCACACCGTGGCATTTTATTGCACCAAAACATCCTCCAGGGCTTGCACATATACCCACACTGCCCTCTCCATGCACAACAACTGCCAGTTCTGTTGCACATGTGATTTCTTCAGCAAGGTGGGGGAAAGCAGTCAGTGGCACCAAACGAAAACCTGCCTCCCTAATTTTTCATGCAAAACAGCCAAACTAACAGCTCAGCAAATACAGTAACTGCTGGTGGATACACTTACTCCTCTGACTCTGCCTTCTGCAGAATCAAAATGTATTCTTAATGGAAGGGCTTAGACAGTCTTTACTGTGCCTGGGCTTGAGGGGTTCCTGCTGAGAAGCAGCTTTTCTACTGAGGGGACCGCACAGTAAGTGTCTGAAACAGGCTGACCCAGAGCAACTTACTTGAGTGTTTTTGCAGTATTTTCATTCATGCCAAGAACTGGTCTCTCGATTTCCAGGTCTCTACGACTGAAAGACAAAACAGAACAATTCGCCATCAAAGCAGCAGAGGAACCTGGTTGTTGTGGGAGCATACAAAATTCAACCAGGAGTGCTGGCCCCAGCACCCAGGCAACAGGTTATCACTCCCTGTGTCTTACTATGAGCAGGAGCCTCAGCAATCACTGCCTTAAAACAGGATCCACGCTCTCATGGCAAGCTTGCTATGTGCCTAGAGAGATGATCTACTGAGGTATATGAAAGGGTCATTCAGGCATGAGGGCTGAGCTTTGCTCAGGATAATGGCTGAACACTAAGCTTAGGACAAAGGTTCATATGACAGTATCCAACAGAGTAATACATACAGAAGCAGGGAAGCTATGGGAGCAATCTAGCAAGCAAAAAAGTAACTGTACCTGTTGTATGAGGTGAGGAACAGCTGAAGGTTATCTTGGTTAATGTCCTGCGCGATGTGAAGCCTGTATGTCTGGATCAAATCTAGATTTGCCTGCAGTTCCTCCTGTACAAAGGCAGAAGAATTTGAAGTCAGGGAACATCACCTTTTTCACAAGTAAAGAAACGATACTCATAAAAATTCTGAAGCATTAAACTGCCACCATACACATCATTCCCCTGTGAACAATAACATGAGGGCAGTGACTCCAGACTGCATTAGTAGGAGACAGGAAGAGTCTCTGTGACGTGGCTGTTACGTGCCATACTTCGGTATGTGACTACAAGTAGGCCACAAGAGTGGGACTGAAGGAAAATTTAATCCCAACACACAGTTCTATGAAGAAACTGCATTCCAATGAGAGCTAGGGAGAGACAGAGAGAAAATGGAATGCAAGGAAGCATTACATATAATGAAGGGCCTGAAAGCAGGAAGAGAACAGGATGTGCTCTAAGCAGGAGAAAGCTACGTGACTCCTTCCAGCACTGATGTGTGTGGATGCAGGAGGGCTTCAGGTCAGGGACTGATCTGCTGCATGTCATATATAGAGTGCATGACGCACAGACCCTTTCAGCTGCCCAGTAAGCTTGCTGGTTGGAAGCCAGCAAATCCCAAACAGAAGGCATTTCTGCATCCAAAGGTTTTAGGAGGGGCTGGTTTGCCTCTGCTGAAACTGAAGAGCGGAATGCAGCAGTTCAACATCTGGGCACATACAATACCCCTCTGTCAACTCCCAGCTGATCTGTGCTCTACCCACAGCCCAAATGCTTCCATGCTGGCTTCAGAGAACTGGCTCCTACTTGTTTCTGCAGTTCTAGCACTAGTGTGTGGGATACTACTTCCTTAACATGTCTGGGAACACTCAGGACAAGCATGGGGATGTGCACTCACCTGCAGTGGGCAAAGCCCTGATGCAAGCTTAACACACAGAGAGGACAGTACTATCCGTGGCAACCCTTATTTGGTGGACCGAATAGCTCTTTCAGAGCAGGTACGTAGAGAAATTATAGCCCCATATACAGTTGTACATGAAACATTAACACCTGCTAGCTACTTACATGGCCAAAATGATGCGCCAAGACGATATCCACTATGTTGGTTGTCCAGCCTGAAAACTGAAAGTGACCATGAATGAGAAGGAGGGACAACAACTGGAAAATGCAGTTTCATTACAAATTTCAAAGCAGCTCCTCAGAGGAAGGAAAACAACAAAGAAATAATTCAAGCAATATAAGAAGCAAATGGGATGGGCGTGCAAGACTCCAAAGGAGCCTGTGCTCACACAAGCTCTACAGAAACTTGGAACCCTGAATAACTGCAAGTGGCCAGAATAATAGAATAATTAAGACATCCATTCAACCTCAGCCAAACAAAGCCCGCAAGCATGAGTACTAAACCAGAGAAGAGCCAAGTGCCCAACAGCCACTCACCTCCAAGCAGTTTACCAGGATTTCTCATTCGCACCCACCCCTACTCCTACAGTGGAGGCCGTACTACACCCAGACTGGGAATGCAGCAGGGACAGAAATGAGATTGTACAGTTTTTGCTGGAAACCAACACATTCCTGTACTCTGTCCTTTTTCTGCTTACTCTACACAATGTTCATTAAGCATTGCGGAGGGGACACGTGCAAGGGAAGAAGAATCTCACCTTGGATGCTGCCCAGTCAATCCAGCCCTTTGCACATGGATCAACGTTAATAAGAATGAGTCCCTCCACCAGGTCTGGGTGGCTGAGCTGAGGGGAGAGAGAGCACAGGCACACTCAGAAGGTCATTCAGCTCACACATGGGTCAATGGCAGGCACAGCAGCTAGAAAGCTTCTTGCAAAAGAAAGTTAAATTAAGGCCGAATGGGGAACTCCTCCTGTGCTGAGCAGCCTTTTCAGAGCCTGGTCCAAAGCTGGCTCCCAACTAGACCTTACTCATTCAGTTGCTGGCACTAAGGGGCTGTCTGCTCACAGAGTACCTGACCTGCAGCCAGAGGCATCTGGTGACCCATGCATCTGGTGCAGCTGTAGGTCCTGCTCAGGCCCCTGTGCATTACAGGGCTGTCAGCAGTGACTCTCTCTGCTCCAATATGGCACCTCCAGGAAGGACCTGGACACACGCCTGTGCCTGGAGAGCACATCCTTCTGCTGCTCCCCAGCACCCTGCAGTTTACGTTGGGGGTGCATGGGCAGCACGGGCACAAAATACTTTGAGATCTGCAAACACAAACCCAGCAATCCAACACAGCCAGGAAACTTTGAGCTCTAGCCTCACTCCAAGGCTGAAATGTTGCACCAGCTCTTCTGCTCCACAGTATAGATTAGCACAGGTTAAGCAGAAGGAAACACCCTCCTTGCAGGAAATGGCCTGCAATCCAGATTGCACGACAAAAGCTTTCTTGCACTTAACTGAGCTGAGGACAAAGGCTTATCTGTGTGATTATCTCTTCAACAAGACTGGCAACTATACAGGATACCAAAAGCAAGGAACAGCAACCACCAGTGCCTCACACCGCCTCAGGCTCAACCCTGAGTGGGGGAAATGGGAAGCAGAGAACTTTTGGTAGGAGGGCAGCTGCATGGTGAAGTGGCTTTAAGAAACAATAATGGCCTAAATCACAGGCAACTCTGCACTCAGCAACTTGAAGCCAAGTTCACTGAGAATGTCAGACTTCTGTATTTGTTTTTTTTAACACTCTCTCTGAAAGACTCAGACAAATTCCTGGGCTGCTGAACTACCTCCAATGATTTCAAGTGCTTATAAACACTCCACTAGAGAGGAATGTACAAGTAAGTACCCAGATAAAGCTAGCACTCTCTTGTCAAAGGTGGAGTGTAAAATCTACTTGCAGTGAAAAAGCACATTCCTCCTCAGTGCTCATAGCACATCACCAAATCAATTGTTTGGTGTCACAAACACTGGAGACAGCAGACAGCAATGCAGCAATCTTTGTGAAGACATGAGGCTGGATATTCCTAGCAGCTAGGATGGGCTCTGCTGACTCAAAGACATCACATTACAATCTCCCCATGTCTGGCATAGGTTCAGAGTAATCTTGGCTGCTCCAATTTAACCATCTGGATGCAAAGCAGCTCTCACATGGCTCCCTGCAGGCCTACTGTAATTACTGCCTGCTACCTTGCCCCTGCCCCACAAATGGTCTGTTTGAGCAGAGGAAGACCA
Organism: Psittacula echo; assembly: GCF_963264785.1. Classification (NCBI taxonomy): domain Eukaryota; kingdom Metazoa; phylum Chordata; class Aves; order Psittaciformes; family Psittacidae; genus Psittacula; species Psittacula echo. The sequence goes on along the minus strand of NC_137747.1, from coordinate 6,529,417 downwards.
CAGCTCATAGAAATCACAAGGAAATGAAGAGATACTTACTGCACACCTGCTGAGGATGTAAGCACCAGCTCCCAGTCCAATCCCAATGAAGCTTTTCAGGCTGAAATACAGGCATTTCCCAATCAGCAAGGCTAACAAGCTCACAGCAAAGCATCCCTAGAGGCAAAGCCTCTCCCCTCTCTGCATCCAACTGTTCACTTATGGTTCGTTTTCAAAGCGATCCAGCAATGATGCAGCAGCCATAAATTGTGTCATGTGGCAGACAGTGTTCCCAGCATAAGAACCAGACAGGGTTACACAGGTTAGGAGTTGCTCAGACCTCTTGGGACAACTCAGTGAGCATATCAGATGTTGCAAGCAGGGATAGAGGTAAGTGCTGGAATGGCTGCATCCAGCTGGCTCACCCTGTTTCCTTTCAGAGACTTACTTTAGGTGTGTCATAACAGCGGGCAGCATTTCAGCCAGTTCATCCATGCTGGGATACTGGTACCTGAAAACCAAGGGAGACTGAAGTCAAAGCACCTCCAAATACAGCTTGAGAGAGGTCACCTTCCATTTCTATCCAAGGTAGAAAAAGCAAGTAACATCTGACAGACACAGGTGATTATTTTGCAATGATACCGTGTATTCTAGCCAACTGCATGGATCCCATCCCTCAGAGCAAGACCAACACAGAACTGTGGTTTTTTGGCCAGACTTCTGTGGGAGCATGGACAGATGGAGCATGGAATGGCAGCCAGACTGCAGTGTGCTGGGCTGGTGCTCAAGTCAAAAAGCTGGTACCAGCACTTCACTAGTGAGGGCTTTATGTGTGCATCGGTATTAGGAAGGCTCCCTGAATGTCCCTTGGGAAGCCTCCTCATCTTCTCATTTCCTCTGCTCCTACAAGCTGCCTCCCACTACCCTCAGCATCCTGGCAGTCCGGTTGGCTTAAACTGGGTGCTGCCTCAGTCCAGACTGCAAACCAGACCATGTCTGGAACAACAAGAGTCCCTGCAGAGCTCTTACCCAGAAGGGAATGGTGGGGCTCCTTCCTGCTGGCCTGGTGCATCCACATGGCATACAGCAAAATGCTGAGTGATCTCTTGCATGTCTTCGAAGTTAAAGAATGCATTAAAACAGGATTTGTCTACAACAAAAAGAAAAGACATGAGACGTTTCCTGAAGTTTTATTGCAATCCAGCCTCCAAACACCACAGCACCACACACCTGCATGAGCCCAACCCTGCTGCTGAGTCTGTGGGGCAATGGGTGCTAGGTGACGCACACTGCCGTGCCCCTGACTGCAACACAGCACCCAGTCCTAGCAAAGTAATGCCACCACTGGAGGGCAAGCAGACAAATGACACCCCAGTGTGCATGCCCTGGAAAACGGCCTAGCAGTGCTTGGGTACTCACAGTACATACTGAGAAGTGCTGGGGTGAACATAGCAGTACATGCTAGGGGGGAAGACACATGGAAAGAGCAACTGAGTGCATCAGAAGCATTACACTACTTCTGCAGCCTTGTAGAAGGGACTTGTTCATCTGCCCAGCATCCACGGAACAGATGCCTTGTGTCACACAGTGCAACAAGTCAGCTGGAGCACTAGAGTGGTGGGTGGACCTATTTCCACCTTGGCCCTACCTTTCAAGGGCTGTTGGAAAGGACAGGGGTGTGCTACATGTTCCCTATCCTGAGGACCTTTATCTTTTTACCCTGGAATGACCTGTCTCATCTCAGCTCCAGGCCAATCCTGCTGATCCCCACACTCAAAAGCAAACATCACAAACAACCCCTTTTTCAGGGTCCTGGGAATGCAAGGGCTTACGATTGAGGCCAATGTCATGGTATGTGAGGATGACAGGTCTGTTCCCCTTGGGCATGCCCCGCATGGTGACATGGACCACACCGAAAGCTGTCTCAATGTCATGTTCCTGCAGAGAGAGAAGAAGGAATCTCTGTGTTACACGTACAGCCTGTGCTACAGGGAACCCTAACTGAGGGCCAGCAGTAAGGGTCACATCCACACTCTAACAGTGTTCCCTGTACCCACAGCTGGTAGCTCAGTAAAGCTCTTGCAGTCTGCAGCCCTGTCAAATCTCTCTTTCCACCCACTTTTTTAGCTAGACATTGCAATACTGCGATGATCTCCTTTTCAAGATTACCTGGAGATGGTAAGACTGAGTTTTACACCCAGCTTCCATACTAATAAATACTATGTCCATTTTTCTAGTGAACTTTATTGTCCCTGCAACCTTGCCCTGTAGCTTCAGGGCTTTTATCTTGACCTACGATTGCAAAGGACAAAACCATTTTCAGACGACACAGTTACAGCACACATGACTTCCCTGTCACCTGCTTTTCGCCGAAACAGCTCTCTCCCACATACCAAAGCCAAAGGACAGCATGAGGCAGATGCTTAATATAGAGCTTAATATCACTCTTAGGATGGCAACAACAGTCTCCACACTTGTAAGATACAACTGCTACCTTGAATTGGCCAAAATTGCATCATTAACATGGAGTGGAATAACCCACTTACAACAGGTACCTGAATGCTCAGTGACAGAACAACCTCTGCCCTTGCTAAACATCCTTTCTTCACGTCCTTGCAGACACTCCTCCCTCCAGACGCCCTGCCTGTGCCACCCAGTCACCTAACCACAACTCTGCATATTCTCACCCATTTGTCCACTGCTCCTGTAGAAATGTAGTGTTGGAAAGTATCAGACATTTGTCATCTTTACTGCTCAGACGCTGGCATGCTTTGTTGCTGGTCTCAGTTCAGGCCAGCTTTGGCACACTGCAGCAGTGTAGCCTGAATGGTGATTCAAGGATTTTGGTACCTTGCAGCTGTCTAACTCCAGCTGGGGCCTAAACACTGATCTGGTCCACAATGAGCAGTGACAGGAGAAGGCAGGTGAAAAAGATGTGGCCAGGAGACAGCCAGATTGTGACAAACGTGCAGTCTGCAAACTAAGGGAGATAAACGTGAGAGAAGACGGCGATCTACAGTTGTTTTGTAAAGCTGGGTAAGATTTCATTTTCACCTAGGGAGTGGAAACTTTATCAGAGGTTTCTCTGAAGAGATTTTATCTTCTGCCCTTATTCGTACAGTAGGCAAAAAATAACCAGCAGCTGCAGACAACCTGCTGTAAATCAGAACTCAACAGCAGAGGCAACCTCTGCTCTGCAGCCCGCAGGCACAAAGCTCGTGACACACGCCAATAGCAGTGAGCTGCTGGGGAGATGGAGCAGAGACCCAAGTCCTGTGCAGGCAGCAGCTACTGATCAACTCAAGCTGGGAAGCATTGCTTCACACACTAGCAGCTCCCTCAGGGCACGGGTGAGGGGCTCAGTGATGGAGGAGGATCAGGATGTATGGAGCTGGTATGGTCCAGCCAGCCTCCCTGGTCTCACTTTAAGGCATGGGAAAACTAAAAGAGAGCAAGCATGCAGTGATACTTTCTCCAGCACTTGCCTCTTGTAACCTTCATTTTCTCAGCCTCCAACCATCTATAGGTCAAAAGAGATTTCCTGAACTGGAGATGTAGTCTTCACTTTGACCTTCTCATCTGAGAACTGGGCAGTCACCTCCTGCTACCTGTGCTTTTGGCACCTGCCTCACCCTGTGAAAAGGAAAGCCAAAGCTTAACAACCTGTAGGGTGAAGAAGTGCTTCTTTTCCCATCTTGTATCCGCTGGTTTTGCAGGAGATCTCCCAGTCCTTGGTTTGGAAGATGGAGAACAACTGACCCCACTTCCATACCCTCCAGATGTGATGACCTAACAGCTTGCTGCAATTCCCCTTCACATGCCCCTTTCTGGGCAGATGTGCTCTGGACCATCCGGCTGGTTCTGGCACAGCAGCTTTCTTCTGACCATGCTATTGTTCTCCAGAAGTGTCCCACCGTGTTCTGCCCTCCCTCAGACAAGGGGCTGGTGGCACATCAATCACACATGGGTGCACTGTGTGTTTTCACAGTAGCACAATGAGGTCGCTTTGTTCTCTGTTCCTGATAAACAAGAATTGATTTGCTTTGTTGAAAGCCAGGAGCCACAAGCTGACATTTTCACTCATCTCTCATGACATTAAGGCCTTATGCCTCCGGGTGACCATCAACCCTGAGCCTGCACTTTAATATTCCACTGTAGGATGGTTTTACTCAATGTACATCACGCTCTATGTTTACCCAAAGGCAGATAAAAGTTTTCCATTGAACATTCCATCTCTTATTCCAGATCATTTAAGAGCAGATTTAAGCAGAATAGGTCCTAACACAGATCTCTGAGGTGCTCCTCTAGTGATCTCAAACAACCGTGAAAATAACTGCTGCTTGCCTGGTTTTTTTTCCTTTTAACCAGTATTTCACCCAAGAAAGGACCTCTCCTCTGACCACATGGCCACCTAAGTCCCTTAAGACATATATCTTAAGAACTCCTTTCGGTAAGGGGTCTTGTCTTTTGGAAATCCAAGCAGGCTGCATCAACTGAATTGCCCTTATTTATATGGTTACTGACTCCTCCAAAGAATTCCAGCAGCTCTGCAGAAGACTTCTTCCCGCTCCAAAAACCATGCTGACCCTTTCCCAATATTTATCAGTGTGATTAATCCACGCTACTTCTTGCTGGTTTTATCAGTCTGTCTGGTCCTGCTGGTCAGTGAATTCCCAGAACTCCTCTGGGATCTATTCTGGAAATCATGTGAAGCACTGCAGCCCTCAGGCACCATGGCAGCTTCAACCGAGGAGCGTAACCTTTCACTTCATAACTCAACTATTCCATCCTTAAACTCATTTAAAACTCCTGTGTTGACGCATCCAGTCCTGGCACTTGCTTTAAAGGCATACATTTTATCTCCTTTATGGCCTCTCAACAGGCACTGCAGTTTAAGGCAGGGTCTCTGCTGACTCCTCACAAGGAGCATTCACCACGGTGACCTCTGTGAGCGGCTCTGTGACAAGCTTGGGTGTGGAAAACGTCAATTTAGTTCCTCTGTTCTGGCTGCATCTTCCCTGAGCCCTCCCTTCAGAGTCAGGAGCTCTCCAGACTTTCTCACGTGGTTCCATTTCTGATAGCTCTGACACATGACTGTTATTTTTTTATTTCCCTTTGCAAATCACCCTTCAAACTCCCCTTTGCCTGCTCTGTTCTGTTCATCTATTCCATGTGCCGGAGTTTATAACCTTCCCCATCTTCTGCAGCTCTTTGAAAAATGCTTTTTTGTTCTCAACAGCCTCCATGCCCTTCTGTTTAGTCATGCTGGCTTCCCCGCACTATTCCTCATGTCTCCAGTGATAGATGGTGGGCATTTCCCCTCTGCATAGCTTATTTTCAATAAGCTTCTCCATTTCTGTGCAGTTCTTGTTTTGAACTTTGAGTGCAAAACCCGTGAAGTTTTCCATGTATTTTTCTTTTCCGAAGGAGCACATTATGGTTCCCGTCAAGGAGCAGCTCTTTTTGAATATGTTTCTCTGCCCATCTCAGAATCATGTCAACAGTGGCTTCTCCTCCTTTGGGCTCCCTAATGAGCTGCATCCATAGAAGTTTGCAGCTAAACTGCAGTATTGGTCTCATGTCCCTGTGCAACTGTCAGAGAGCAGCTTCCTACCCCTGTCCTGTCTCCTAGCCTTAACATCTTTGAATGATTCTTAAATCGAGGAGGAAAACACACCCGCAGCTGTGACTGCCAGAGTCTAATTGTACAGGGGGACTGATTATGGAAAGAAGTAGATGCACACCTTGACAGCAAAGGGTTCAAATGAGGGGAGGAATCATCTCCAACTGCCATGCTGTGGCCAGGAAGGGAAGCAATGAGTGCCACTGACAGGTACCACCAAAAGTGTCCCATATTAACAGTTCTGAGTGAAGGAATGAAGCATCCAAGAGCACATCCAGGAGTCTCCCGAGCTCCAGGGACACCCAGGCAGCAAAAAGAGGTACCTGGGTGCTGGACTGCCAATTCCAGCCATGCTCCCTCTGCTCTACATCAGAGTGTGATTGAGAGCTCAGGTTTTAAAAGTTATTAAAGTCTGTAGTAAGCCATTCGTTTCACAGCGGGAATGATTAATGATGAGAATTCATACTACCAGTGCTTTTCACAACTAATTTACTAAGCTTCTTTTCTGGTATTACCAGATGAGTTTTAGTCCCAATGTGAAGCTGCTCAACGTTCAAGATTAATTCCCTGGAGAAGAACTGAGAGTTGATTTAATTTGGAGACTGTAAATAAAGAACACATCTGTGAAATCCCTGCAATTATTCATTTTTCATATTCAAATCCAGCAGAACACTGAGCAGCAAGGTGCTTGTTCCTTGCGTTCTGCTCAAGCTTGTTGAATGTCTGTACTAGCAGAAGGCCAGAAACAAGCTGAAAAGCCTTTCAGCTTAAGGACACTCAGGTTCACCTAAGGCAAAGAAAACTGCCACTGCTGCTTTGCTGTGAAGTGGAGCAGACACAGATTATCCAGATCAGATTTTCCTCTTTTTCAGTGATAGTGTAGCTACAGGATTATTTACTTCATGTCATCTTTGCCAGTCTTGGCAAAGGTAGAAAACAGCTGCAGCATGCTCCTTGGGCAACCTATTACAGCTGTTAACCATGGAGAGATTAAAGTAGAGATTCCATTGTCTTGCTTTTTGCCCTCAAATTTCTACAGATAACTAAAACAACATCACAAACCATGCCTATAAGCAAAAGAAAAATATTGTAAGAGTGTAAAACATCTCCATCTGGTAACTCTTACCATGGCAGTACCATCGATCTTAAGGCAGTTACCTCCTTTCTGTGCAAAGCTATTCTGGATAGAGTAGAGCTGAAGGAGACGGCTGCGTGGGCAGCAAGCCTAAATCAGATTTAAAGCAACATCTTGAACTAAATTATTCATTTCCATACAGAGCAGAAATTTATTAATAGAAAACAGAATATGATCTATGCAAGCAGGCAATGGTTTTTAGTAGTTTGTGTAATGGGATTAAGTCTTAAATTAGAGAAATGCTGGGTGAGAATTAAGAGGAGCAGAAGAATGAAGTATGTCATCTGGTTACACAAACAACAAAAGCGCCAGAAGACAAAGGTGCTGCAGGGCTACCCCCATTTGTGTGTTTCCCCTCCAGTGGCATGTGATGCTGCAGGACAGACCTGGTATGTACCTGCAGCCCTGTGTCAGCCAGAGAGAAATGGCAAAGTCACTGCCAAAACACAGGTTCTGCTGGAGAACAGATTCTGCCTCTGCAGTCAACTGAACTCAAGTCAAGTGACCTACAACAGCAGTACAGCTGACAGCTTGGGCTTCTGCTCCCACATCACAAACTTCTGCAATCACACAATATTGAGCCCAACAAGCAATTAATGACAACACCAACATGTCAGAGATGGAGCAATATGTACTCCTCCAGCTGCTGCCCTGCCTGTATTCCAAGCAGCAGTTAAAGCCACAACTTTCTTGCATCCAGTAAAGTGTCCAACATCATGAGCAAGGCACACAGCATAGATTTAGGAAAACGTGGTGCTTCTTACTCCTGCTCTGAGGGTAAATCCCTTCTCTCTGAGGTAATGCAGGAAATTGGGCCTGCCTAGATCTATAAATAGTGCAGGATGAATTAAACCCTGATGAGATAGCTCTTATCTGCCCAAGATGACATCAGCTTTCATATGCCCAAGTCTGGCAGTGAGCTGGTTTTCTCCCAGCACTTTGCACCGCTATTTTGAGTCAGCAGAGAATCAAGTTGCTGCCTCCCTCCTGGGCTGCAAACAGAAGAGGCTGATGCCTCTAGCACTCCTCCACTCCCTGCACAGTGGGCTTGAGGTGCCACAACCTGCAGGCACACAGCTTCTGTAAACCTGAATCCTACTCAAGGAACATCTGAACGTGCTAATACACAGGCAAGTCTAAAAATATTTGGCATGACTGCTGGACCTCAGATCACCTTAACCCCTAAAGGCAACCTGGAAGCTAAGCCAGGGGCCATGTTTCCAGCCTAGGACAGTCTACCTATGACATGCTGTGTCAAACTACATTTCAGTATATTACTGAAGACCATGAACATCTTCAAACCTCCTGAAGAAGAGAAAGCAGGGCCATGTCCTGTGCCTCCAAACCTTCAGTGTCCCTGAAAACCACAACTGAGTCTGCACTGAGTTACAACTAGCATTGCAATTACTCAGTAGCTGCTCTGAAATACCATTAATGGTGTTGTGTAACTGATGGAAACAGATCAATCACTGGTAGTGGAGAGGCACCATTCATTTTTCTCAAGGCAGGAAGGAGGCAAATCCCTTTCTCAACCTAAAGCACACACATTTTCTTTGCTGTAACAACTCCCTGACAAGAACAAAAAAAGCACAGGAACTTCAAATACCACATCTGCATAATCAGCCTCTTTAGCACACTGTTGTCATGAGCATCCAGAAAGCAACAGTAATGTTTCAGTAAACCCCATGGCACAATTGTGCTCATGTGTTTAAAAATAAAGATCAGGTTTCCATGCAAGCCCAGCTAACGAAAGCTGTACAGAGCTCAACACTGCAGCTGTACAGAAAACTGTTTTGAGATGGAAAGCCAGTGCTGGGATAAATCACAGGAAAAACCTCCCAAGAAATAAGAGTAATGAAAAAAAAAATCCTAAGTAAAATAGAATCTTACTAATTTTTAGCTTTACAGTATTTGTTGCTGTGATTTCAGCAGAAGCCAAATGCAGCGCTTCAGTGGTGACACTAGTTTTAGTAAGATTGGGGGCAGCTCCTAATTTAGAAGGCATCGAAAAGCTTGCTTTCTAGATAAAAACATCTTCTGTGTTGTCACAAAATTCACTCCAGCACTTTGAACAAGAGAACAAAAGAAGTCATTGTATAAATCAGAAGAACGATTGTCCTCAATATCCTAGACAGAATGTTTCAGTGCTGGCTAGAACAACTCCCTGTTATTCATGCGGGGAAAGCAAACACTTCTTCAAAGTGCCAACATCTTGTATTCAACACCACTGTGTAGCAATCACAAGCTGGCTTTAATGATGCCATTAAAAAATGAACAGCTTTGATTCAATGTCTATGACATCAGAAAACGCACATGATGGGATATTTCAGCAACCCCTCACTAGCAGAATGTCATCACCTACTGCCCAGCAAGCAAAGTAAAGCAAAGACATTGGGCAAGGATGAGCAAACTTTAATAAAAGCCTCACTGGCAGTCTGTTGTTAACTCTTCAAATATTTTGCTGTTTCATTCTGGGCAACACCAAATAACTCAATATTTTCTTTCAACTCCAGCAACACACAGCACATTGTTTTACAGGGAAGCTTTAATTTCTCTTCTCCATGAGTTTACTTATGGCTTGTCTTTCTTGTTTCAGCTAAACTCTGCATGTCGTGGACTTACTTATCCCTACATCTTCCATTCCCTGTGAGCTTTCTGCAAACACTCTGCCAAATCCCAGTCCCATCTCCACACCCTAGGTCCAGGTCCTCTTCTGCACGGTGTGTGCTGGAGAGCAGAACACTTTATTCATGTGGATAGGAGGCAGCAGAGGGGAAGAACTAGCTACAGTTCCCACCAAATGCTAGCTTATGTCAGACTGAAACAATGCAGATTCATTTGGATAGCTTTACAAGTACATCAGCACATTCCTTCATTGGTATTTAAAGCAAATCACCTGGAAAAGGAGAGACACTCAGGCTAACACAGAACACCTACTTCTCAAAGTGGCTGAAGAAGGCTCAGCAGACAGTAACAAAAGCACAAGCACAGCTCTATTAACAGCACTGATCACCACACCATCTGTCCATCAGCAATCCAGAGCTTTTAATTCACCATCTGCCCATGAACATGAGAAGAAGCTAAGCTTAGCTTTCATTAGGGTTCATACAGCTTTCAAGTAAAATGTAGATCTCAGATTTAGGTTAATACATGTTATTTCTCAGAATAACCTAGATTCATATTGATAAAGACCCCTAAGCCACCATGCTAGTGCTTCTTTTTATCTCCACTGCAAATGGTTATCAGATTATGTGGGGGTTGTTTACTGATGCCCAGGCAAGCTGTTATTTGTCAGGGGTAATTGTGATTGCTTGTAGATGAGCAGTTTAAGAAAACCAGGGCACCTGTATCTCAAAGTCAGCTGTATCAGAAGAGCTAAAAGCATCTCCACACCACATTCACCCAGAGTAACCAATTTCAGAAGGACACTTCCTCTGTTGACTTAGCCGACATCTGATCCTGGCAAATTATTAAAAACTAAAACCAAACACCAGGAAATCAATAGAAATTCACAACAGTATCACCCATTTCCCCCAAAGGGAAGATCTTACAAACCTTAGATACGTATTACCTTGAAAAGTAACACATGCCAAAGTTTGATCAGAAACAGTGTGCCTAACCCCTGTGCCTGGCGCTACACACAGTCAGTGACAGTGCTAATGACACACTCGTGAGCTGGGATTAAACTAAACACTTCTCCCAGCCCTAAGCATGGATCAACTGCAGGAAGTAAGTTGAAACTCCAGCGTACAGCCAGAAGAAGGTCTAGAGGCGCTGCAGGATGGACAGACACTGAGGCTGGCTGTGTTACTGCTCTGCTGTATGCAAGACAGAGTTCTGCAGGGGCACTGGTCAGTCCCGGAAGGAGTCAGGATGAACTTGCAGCACATCACCACCTCATGGTCAAGGGCACAGAATAAGATAGGCTGAAATAACACAGGTCTCACTCCAATACATCGGTGTCTGTACTGGGCAGCTCAAACCGGACCTGCGCTGTCAACAGGGCTGCCACCAGCGCTGACAGAGGGCACTCGCTTCTCTCGCCTTGCAGCCTTGCAAGCACAGCCCAGGATGTGGTCAGCCCATGCAAAGCCACAGCCTTATCTTCATTTAAAACAGCTTTTTTTGACTATTAGAAAAACAAATAGGTCTGCAATGCAGGTTTCACGTCGCTGATGCCATCCTGTCATAGAAACACTACACTGTGTAAGATAATCCATCCCATAAAGCCCCTAACCCGCCAGGTTCCTTGCAGATGGTTCTGCCACCGAAAGCTGATCAAGAACTTCACTGCACTGTAACTGGAAACCAGCTTCCAGTTATCAGCCTTCATGAATGTGTGGCCAGTTTGGGTCTCCAGACAAATTAATCTCCCACCTAAGTGCTAAGAGCTTTTAAGGTTCTCTTTTCCTCTAAAAGCCCTAGTAAACTTCTTCACTTTTAATTCTCCCTTCTCCAAGGCTGGTAAGTAGAATCACCCCACTTTCCCAGAGGCCTGAATGGTAGCCAGATGTGCTTTGCTGGATTAAAAGGCAGCAGTAACTCTTCACAGGACAACACAAGAGCTCACTCTCCAAGTTTAAGCACTGCTCCTGGTACTGTTCCTGCAGCAGAAAAATCAAAGGACCCGACATACCACCTATTCCTCTCTCACAGATTTCAAAGACTTAATGCAGCCCTTGGGGGGTATCTTACAGGTAGGAGGAGGGGGCTGAGCCACATGTGCCCTGAAACCACACCTTGCAAGGGGAGATGCTGGAGTGAGCTGAGGCCAGGATAGTATTTACAGTCACAAGAGTCAGCGTTAACTTCTTGCTAAAAAAAATTCTTCTAAATGAATTACCAAGAGGGCTCCCAGAAGGAACATCTTGTCTCCTGCCCAACTGTTGCCATGGCCACCAGCTCACTGCTGATCTAAATCGAAGCACAGAGAAGCAACAAGCATGTCCTTCCCTGGCCCAGTGCTCCCCAGAGCCCCTCTCCCTGGCTGCAGGGCTCCCCAGCTCTTCCTGCAGTTCAGCCGAGGGCAGACAACATGAGGACATGCCAAGCATAGCTGAGTCGATGGTGGTGGCACCATGTTTCTGCGGGGCTCATACAGCTTCAGATTTGGGGCAATTTGTAAAGAAGGGCACAGAAAGGCTTTGCTTGTTGAATGAAAGGGCAGCGTGAAAAGGTAGCAGCGATGCACACCTCTGTTAAAGGGACTCCTTCTTATCTTCCTACTCTGGCTCCCCAGACCATACTTCTCACAGACAGGCAGGGCACGGCAAACCAAGAGCTTTGGTGGGTCTTTAGACAATTTGCAGTGAAGGCTGATGTGTCAGGCACTTCATCTATATCCTTTCCAATCATAACAGACAGGCCTTAGCAGGCAGTAACTGGACTACATAATGCTCCTATTCAGAAGCATTTCACCTATCTTTACCCACCACCCATCTGACACAGGAGCACACTGCACCTCTAGAAGAGAAGGAGAAGATGCAGAACAACAGATGGAGACAAGACAAGACAATACAGGGAAGTGTTTTAAACCCACCATCTACCTTCATTAAAACAAAAAAAATCACTGCCTAACACTTTTGCCACTTTTAAGACTAAAGTTATAACATGCTAAGATTAGTAATTTTTATATTTAGAGGCTTTAAAAGAATACTAAAACTCGCAGTGAATCAAGCTAAAGCAGTACAGTGACATGTGCTGCCCAGATGGGCTGTACTTCCAGTGTCTGATTATCAAGAGATAGAAAAAGCACAAACTATCTTCTAAGGACTGTATTTATTACATTTCTGTTCCACACAGGCCTGCGGAAAGCCTTCTGGAATCCCATGCATCAACAGACCTTTATTAAAAGCTATCATGTGATGTTGACAGTTCTGCCCCTGGCCATACCACTGGTGTAATACAGCAGCGAGGGCCTGGCCGGTGCTAAGCAGAATGCTCCAGACACAGCAGCCTCTTACAGCTGAAAAGAAAGAATCTTCAACCTGACTGCAATCAGATGAAGAGAAAGAAGAGCTGCTGGCTGCATATCAACATGCTGAGGGCATGTCAGCAAGGTAATCCAGCATAGTAAATGAGCCTGCGTCCCACAAAACACACCACGTAATCTCAGTGCTGTGCTCTGCCTAACAAAGAAGGTGTCCTCTGTCTCAGATGCTGGTGGTGCAGTGCTCCTCTAAAAGGATTATTCCTATACAACCAGAGTGATCAGGCTCATCTCCACACTGCTCTCTCAGGTGAACAACCTCCCAGACAGTGACCATCGCTGGTGGTGACCCAGGCCCAGCAAAGCAGGGTGCTGTATCTGGGGCAGCTTGCTGACTTCCATCCCCTTAACACAAATAGAGCACAGAAGCTCCTCCTTTCCTAGCCTGTGAAGCAGATGGGATGTGACAGAGCTGCAGCTCTGCTCAGCATATTGCATTTTTCCAAGAAACTGCTTTTCAGGAGACCAGCCATCCTGCAAGATGTCATGGAACCTTGGCAGAGCAGGACAGGTCTACATCTCTGCGCTCAGAACAATGTGTGCCGCATGAAAGGGTGAAGGCAAACTTCTGCCAACTGGATATATTAAAGTTCTTATTGATTAAGCCTTAACAAGAGCTAAAATTAATATATAGAGTTTTTTCATCTCTCTCAGCATTATCGATGGGCTATGGGGAGCCTACCCATGTGTCTTACCTGACAGTCGAAGTCCTGGAAGTTGCGAGCTGCATTCTGTTAACAAAAAACAAGAATTCAGCACAGGACCCCAGAACACTCCCAACACCACCAAAGCTCCCCTCACAGACCCTTTCCCCTTCTTCAGTACAGGCCAGCCCGACTGCAGTCACCACAGCAGCTCAATGTGAGACCCACACAGGGGAACTCCAGGCAAGTTCTGCCCATTACTACACAGCGAGGTTGCTGGGGGCTCTCCCAAGCCTGCCAGCTAAGAAGAGTACCTGTGGATACAGGTGAGAGTTGAGTGTACTAGAGAAGGGACAGGAATACACAGGAAGGACCCTGACCGAAGTTAAGCTGGTTACAAGGTTGGGTTTTGTCTGGTCCTGGTGCCCTTGAAAGGACTACCACTAGGACCTCATGTCATGAGCACAAGGAAACAGGCTATGCAGTCAGCTCCCCTGCGTAACTGCATGGTGTAGATCCAGGGCAAACAGTGACCTGTGAGTTACTGAGACCAGAGCACATGGGAACTGGGCTCAGCAATCCACAGCTGACTTTTCCAGAGGGTGACACCACATATGCAGGTAAGCACAGCAAGTGCATCCCACATTCGGCATACTGCAAGTTCGAAGGCCTGCAGTAACTTGTCTGTATGCTCATGTGCTTTATTAAGACTGTCTCTGACCATAGCGTAGGTAACATTGCTGAGTGCTGTCAAATGCTGCAAAAGGCTGAGCAAATAACCTGGGACAGCATTCTAACTTTTGTGTTTTAGGTACAGCACCTTAGTGCTAAAATTACAGCTAGGACCAGATATGTACAAAAAAAACCACACCCCAAACATTTCTTCTGGCTGAGCACCTAAGCTCTTAGTACCTTAAGAATTTTACTGTACTATTTCTGGCCATTAATCCACTCTAGCTCAAACTACTACATCTCAAGTGGTCAGTGAAAACCTTGGTGAATTGTCACCTCGGTACTTTCTGGACTCTGGTAACACTGCACATAACAGTGTGTTATAGCACTACACCCATATGCTCCATAAAATAGGTCTAAAAAGTACTTCGTATTATTTCAAGCTTGAAAGCATTAACAAAGACCAGACCCCAGAGATGGTAGCTCCCTGAGGCATTCCTTTTATTAAAACAAACTTAAAAGGAGAGCCACTGCACACTTCTCTTCCCATGCAGTGCAGAGGATGGTTCTGGAGCCACCCTACTTATTTTTTTCCCTACTGAGATCCTTCCTGTAACTCCAGAACTGAGTCAGTGAAACCAAATATCACTTGGTACGTGCCCTTCCGTGTCTGGTTAACACCACAGGTGTTCAGGTGAGCACTCTGCACTTAAACCAGAACTGTCCCAGCTGTTAGATAACAGAAGTGGCTGTGCCATCACAGCAAGGACCTGATGGGACTGACCAGGCAATACTGCACAGAGAGACTGAAAACTTATGAAGTGAAACCCACTTTGTTTTAGTATACTTCGATACCTCCTGCTTAGGTCAGCACACTGGAGCAAGGGAAATCTACCCTCTTGAACTCAAACATGGAAAGTCCTTGAAGAATCATGAGCATTGCATTTAGGAAGCTTGTCTTCTGTAAACCTTGATTTCTCATTTTGAAATCACACACTGTTTCCAAGGGACTTTCTGCTGGTCTACACTGATTCTGTTCTTCAAAACTCACTCTCCCTGGAAACATTTCAAAGACGATGTTTAAGCAACAAGTGGAAGCCTGGCAGTCAGCACTACGCTGTAAGAACAGGCAGCTGGACTCTGCCGGATTTTTACACTTCACAGACACTAAACAGATATGGTGGCACACTAAAGAAATGAGCAAACACTAACTGCATTAGACAGCACAGTCTTTCCCAAGTGAGTGGACAAAGTACTGTGACCCTTCAGCAGCACAAGCTAGTCCTTCATGTC
This sequence comes from Psittacula echo, assembly GCF_963264785.1. Classification (NCBI taxonomy): domain Eukaryota; kingdom Metazoa; phylum Chordata; class Aves; order Psittaciformes; family Psittacidae; genus Psittacula; species Psittacula echo. Next base: position 6,514,082 of record NC_137747.1, on the reverse strand, counting down.
AGTCATTAAACAGCAAAGCATTGAGAACTGCTTCACATACCATCAAACTTGGCTGTGAGGTATGGAAAGTCACCAAATCACATTGCTTACAAGCACAATTTGCAGATGCGAGATTCTAGGTCTTGTTGGGATGGCCCGTAACGACTTTAGCAGAGCAACGGTCTGTGGCAGAATCCAGTGAGGCTAAGGCTGTCCTAAAGCCCAGATGCCTGTTCTCCAGCCCACAGAAGACAGAGTGAACAACTGCCACAATAGTGATTTTCCAAAGTCTCAGTATTGCATGAATCTGGACTGCTCTAGCTAGGCTCTGTAGGTATTAAAAGGAAATGGCTCTCCATTACTAAATGAACAGAGGCAGGGTTGTTTTGGAGGTCAAAACACAAGAGGATAATTTCAGACAAATTATTTTAAACAAAAAGAGAAAAAAAAAAAAGAAAGCGGGATACAGTCCAAGGCTTCTCTAACAAGCAGGAACTTAGTAGAGGTCAGCAATGGTATCACCTTTCCAGTTTCCACCCTGCCTTTGTAAACCTTCAGTACAGGCATGACAATGATATACTGTTTGGCCAGGACTCCAAACTCGCCTGAATCGTGGTGGTTTGTCTTGCCCTGAGACTTCGGAAGAGTATGTGGTGGTGGATTACCAGAGTGGGGAAGCACTTAAGTCAGTACCTAAGGTACTTCAAGATGTAAAGAGATTCTGGCAATCAAGGCTCCTTGCCAGACACAAAGTCAGTTAGAGTACAGCCAAAGCATTACCTTATCATTCAGGAGTGGTTTGATCTCTGTCAACTGAACATCCTGTAGTTCATCCATGGTGCTGTAAGTGGAGCCAACTAATCCTCAGAGCAGCAAATGGTTGATTCTGAAACAAAGGCATATTGTTAGAAACAGTATTAGAAGATTTGCTAGCCAAAGCAAACTTAAAGATCTTTCATTAGACTTGTATATGCTCAAGCTGAAGCCAGAAAGTCTGAAAAAATCTGGTTCTCAGTGCACCACAAAGCCTGTGTAACTGTAGAAGGCAAACAGCCATGGCTGCTCTTCCTGGTCCATTTCTACTGCAAATACTGTTTCAGGGGAAGCGAGGTCTCTAGGGAGTAAGACAACAAATGTCTGTGTTACACCTGTACTGTGTGTTGTTCCTTTGTTAAAGCTGGGCAGCAACAAGGAAAGCTGCTGGTTTGGATGCTGGGCTCATAATCAGGTGAAACTTCCTTGAGAGAGAACAGAACAGCTCCCTTTACACCAACTGAGCCCATGGAGCTGGGGAAACTGCAGAGGAGCATGCAGGAAGGGCATGAGATGTGCTCTGCAGTGAGCCTGCGGCACAATCAGCCTGGGAGACTCTGTGGCATGGAACAAACCCTCACCCAGGCTGCTGGAGCAAGAGCTCTGAGGGGTCAGAGGTGACCTAATACTGAGGCGAGCCAGGAAATCACTGAAAACTGCTGCACTGAGAGCAAAATCAGGCAGAGAATAAACCTGCACAGCCACAAATGGCCAGATGGTGAATTGCTTCTCTAAACGTATTGATTCCAACCTGCTCATCCAGCAAATCTGACGCTTTTCCGCTTTCCTAGAATCTCAAAGCCTTTTGAAGGTTTTTGAAGGAGAAGCTACAGGGGGTCCCCATCAGTGCTCACAAGCAGCTTTTTTTAGATTGCTGAACCAGCTCTTCCCAATCCACTTATGAACTCTCCAGAAAATTACTGTCACAGACTCAGGATTTCATTTCAATCCATTCAGAGGATATTCTGCAGGCAGATGCATGCACTATTCTCTTCCCAAGATCTTAACAAGCTGAATGTGATTGCCCTGAGCCACATCTGTGTAACTTGTCATTACAGCACTAGGTCTGACTTTGTACTATTATTGAGCACAACTTCACCTGAGCACCCTGCGATGCAGACAGCAATGTGGCTTTCAGTCTGAAACATGGCAAAGGGGACTTGTCAAAAAAGGCCACAAGAATTTCTTAGAAGAGAATGATTTGTAGCAGAGACACCTGGTAAAACACCTCTTTAAATGCAGTGGCAAAGGGAAGGGGTGTATCGGTGAGCTGGGCTACCCTCTGCTCCAACCATGTTAAAGACATGCAGACATGGCTGCCCAGGAAACAATCAGTACTCTCCCTCCACTCCTCTGGTGATTCAGAGAACCAAACCTGTCACTTCAGAAACTGAAATCAAGTTTAAAATACCACAACAAAGCAGCATAAATATTCATAGCACACAGAAGAGCTCCATAGAAGACAGGCTACAGGCAGAGCAAAAGGTTTGCCTGGAATGATCTGTGTATAAATCATGCATTTTTCTTTAAACGTCCCAATACCACATGCTTTGCAAGTATTCCTCCTGCCTCCATTTATAGATGGCTATAAATACACTCAAATACCTCAATTTAAACCATCCATCCCTTTCCAAAAGCTTCCTAAAGGCTGGAGTAGGCTCTATGCTCTTTGAAAACCAGTAATACGAGGAATGACATTTGGTGAATCATTAGCAGAGACTAGAAATCAGGGTAGGACACAGAAGGCTGCAAAAAAACCCCAAGGCAGGCCAGCCTCAGAAAGAAACCACCTACCTATAAATAAGATCTGGAATACGTAAGCTCACATGCTTACTCCAAGATAAGGATGCTCTCAATTTACATTATTTCAAGATATAAAAAAAAGAATGTGTGTGAAAATAAGTTCAGCAAGCCAAGAGCACGAGTACTACAGCACCAAGCCAGCAGTGAGAACTGCATGTTTTGTGGGTACTCGGGTCCTGATTTGTAGTCAGCAGAGCTCTAGCAGTGCTGCTCTCCCCAGGATTCCAAGCTGCAAGACCCGGATTTTGAATCCAGCTCTCCGGGCACCTCCTTGAAATATTCTGGTTTATTATGGAATTGCAATCTCTTCATGTTGTTAAGGAACATTGCAGAAAAATCTTGTATTCAGAGGCTGACAATTCTTGTTCATTCATCTCAACTAGACAACAGCTTCTAATCTGTTAACTTTATAGCCCGTTATACTCCTGCTTTGTATGTTAACCGCACTGAGGGGAAATTACACAAGACAGTAGCTATGCTGCAAAACATGGCATTAAATCTACCTAAATGTACATTGCTCTGTTTGGCAGCCTAGCAGAGCTGGCTGAAGCAGCCTCCTCTCTAGTGACTTACAGTCACGACAATGTGGGTTAGGTTTCCACAACTGCTCCCTGACACAGCCACCCCCTTCTCAGGGGATGGAAAGAAGAAATGCTGCTCTTGGGTGTGCAAAGGAAGAAGAGAAGAAACTCAGAATCTGCAGGCAGTGCAAGAACCAAAGCACACTACCCATGGTCCTCAGGTTTGCAGCTGTGTGTGGTGTGGAGCTCTTCACTGCAGCTTTTCCCTTTCTACAGAAGGGGATTCCTGCTTCCTGTGCTTCCTTCGCTTCTCTGGTGCAGACACACCTGAAGATAAGCTGCCTCTTGGGACTCCTCAGTCTGAGCCCACAATCTCAGCATGTAGATCCGAACTAAATCAAGTTTCATTTATGGGCTTTGAGACACTTGGGCACTCCTGTTACGTTGCTCCTCAGTCCTTTGTAAGCCTCTTGACAGAAGTGCGCTTCCCAACCATTTGCACAGGCTGAAACGCTGGCCGACACGGTAAACTTTCAGCAAAATAGGCAAAAGGGTCCAAATTCACTTCAAAATATTTTCCTAGGTGACTCCCTGTGCATTCCAGCTCATGTATTTTTGGGAATGCACCACATGGTTCTTCATCTCCAAGACAAACTATGAGCCTGCAGAGAGAAATTACGTTCTGCTTAACCAGCACAGTGCCAGCAACTGCACACGAGTGACAGCAGCTTCGTTACACAGCATGCTTCTACCTCCTTTAAATCTGGGCTACACCCAGGACAGAAATGCCAGCTTTCTAAGGCATTTAAACAAGACCTACATTTAACAATGGTTTTGTGAGGAAAAGGCCGTGCCCAGCTTTCCATTAATTTTGGAGGAGTCCAATTCTCATTATAGCAAGGGTCACGCTGCCCCATGTGTAACTGAGCTCAGCCAGCAGGACATCATTCTTGGTCACCATTTGAATTAGCAGGAATCAACTATAAGCCTGATTAAACAAGTATGCAAGGAAAACGTAAGTCTTCAAATTGTTTTGAATTACCTGGAATCATGAAAACACTGAACCCTGCTGAACGCCCCTATACAGTACAGTCAAGATGTTTTAGAATGGGGATACTGGAATGAGAAATTTCTCCTCTGGAAATGATGCAGATTATTGTCTCCAAAGGAGCTTTTTCTGGTCATTGTATCTCTTTCAATTAGCTTTGTAGCACTTCCCTTGATAACCTGCTCTCCCTACTGCCAATGAAATAAGCAGTGGCTATTATCATCAATCATGTTGTTCACATCATTTTTCCATGTCCCTTTCTCAGGGTGGCACCACTCTTGAGGCAATACTGGCATTATCCAGTATCAGCTACTCAAATGAAGCCACAGAACCATTTTCAGTTTTATGGTGAAGGACACGTCAAATAGAGCTGTTCAAAGGCGCTCTATTGAGCTGCCCGTTCCACGACACTCATAGTTCAGGATGTCCCACCTAGGCATGGATGTAGCTGAGCTCAATTCCTCTGATCCAACACAAGTTGGGAAATCGGTCTCTTCAACAGCAACTTACTCTAGGGCAGCTTGTGATTCAATCTGACTGCTTTCCACCAAGAAAAGCAGTTCCCTCTGCAGTTTTATTTTCAATCTTGTTTCTGCTTTGTTTCAACTACACTTCCTACTAATTGACTCTGTGTTTCTACATTTTAAGTGAAAAATAATAATCAAAAGTAATATGTATCCCACTGAGCAAAATAAAGCATTCCAGAGCAAGATGGATTGGAAATCTGTTTAAATGTGATTTTAACACTAATTTTTATCATCAAGCAGCACATTTCAATTTACTGAAATTCAATGCTGAATTTGCATTTTATCTTACTGAAAAAGCTGCATTTTCACTGGCTACCAAACATTAAATTGCATTGATAAATACAACCTTTACACCCAGCTGAGCCTTCTGCCGTGTGGGAGGAGCCACCATGTAAGTTATGGTGTAGCTAAACAAACATTTAGTCAGACCTCAGCCTTCCTATCTTGTAATGCAGTTGTGATTGATCTTCTTTAACTCATTTGTGTCAAGTGCTATTGAGATGGGAGAAAAGTATTCAGATCAAATACTTAAGAAAGACTTGCAGAGTCACTTTCATTTTAAAGATAAAACTGCCTTAAATGCTTTGTGTTTACTCATATAAGTAAACATAAATATACTATATAAAGAAATAATATATTAATATAATCTATATTCATATAAATTAATAATATATAATAAATATTATATACAATGTTCAATATAAATTATACAGCCTAAACCCAATGCAGCAACATACATTCAGCAGTGAAGGAATTGCCCCATGTGGTTTTGGTCACATCTCTTGGCATGTGCAGTGCAATGGAGGGCAGCCTGGATAAACCCCCGTAATGTGAGGTAAATGTACAGAAATCACCCACAGACACATGCAAAGCTCAGGAAGAATTAATACATCCTGCTCCTCGGCAGCTAAGACAACACAAATGCTTCTGGTGTCAGTTCATTCGGGTAACTAACGCTCTTTTATTGTGCTGTATATGTATATACAGCTAAATCACTTCTACTAATGTCTTTGCAGAGAAAAACCAAACTTTCCTTTTTCATTCAAGCTTGAATAAATGGATTTTGGCTATCAGAAAATCATATACTTGCAGGGAAAAGCTGATCAAACATTTCAACATCTCCAATTTCGAATAATCCACCGAACATGCGAGAGATATTTTAAGCTTTATCATGGCAAATACATAGTTTAATATTAAATAATTATGTCTATTGAATGTAAGAATAGATGTACACAAGACAGATTTAAGCCTCAAGATGCTGTTTCATTAATCTGCTAACTGCAGATCTCTTGCAAAAGAGGCAATCACAGGGTTGATGTAAACCTCAAGAACACATACATTGTGTGAAAAACAAGCTGATAAATTATTTATTTTATGCTTCCCCCCCGCCCCCCTTCTTCTTCCTCATTAATTAAATGCACCTTTCCCTGCCCCAAGCAGCACTGCTCCTTGGAGCTTCCCAGAACCAGCTCTTTCGGTTTGGCTCATTGCCCATCCTGCATCATCTGACGATCCCTTCCTAAGTATCAGTGTCATTATTTCAAAACCATCACGACTGCTGTACTGCTGTCCTTTCCATCATTTCCAGTCTGTGAAGTAACTTCCAAGCAAGAAATCATCCTTGTATGTGTCAGGCTGAATTTTATTCCCTTTCTCAGGCAGCTGGCCAGCACAGGAGGCAGCTCAAATTAACGCAGCTAAACCCAGTAACAGATATAGGGCAACTCAGAATCAATTCAGGATGTAATTTCATTATTCATTTAGTATCATCATGGGTTGCTGCCAGAGGGATGCCCCATCCGTCTTCCCTACCTACGCCAGACAGAAATTCCTTCCTCTCCTTCCCTTGCACAGGTCAATGAGTATCGTGCAAGTCAGATCAGCAGAAGGGGCTCAGAGGCCACCTGGGATGCCAATGCTTGGCACAGCAGCACAGCTCTGAGCAGCTGTGGTCACAGAAGAGTGCAGGAGGTGGCACAGAACCACTGCTATTTCATCAGCACTGATGACCAAGTGGCACTTTACCCAAAATAAAGGAGCTCTTTCTGATGCTGAGCTCTGTTGATCGTTGCCAGTCACAGCTGCTCAAGCAATTTGTCACTTGACAGGCCGGTGGAGCAGCGGTTAAATCTCAGCACAGCCTCATGGAAATCTCTGGGTCTGATTCCTGGCCACCAGTAACTGATTTCGAATCACTGTTCATAAGAACTTCTGCTTGAAGTCAATTATAAAACTACATATGGCATCCTGGGGTGTATTAGAAGGGGGGTGGTCAGTAGGTCGAGAGAGGTCCTCCTTCCCCTCTACTCTGCCCTGGTGAGGCCGTATCTGGAATATTGTGTCCAGTTCTGGGCCCCTCAGTTCAAGAAGGACAGGGACCTGCTGGAGAGAGTCCAGCGCAGGGCAACTAAGATGATTAAGGGAGTGGAGCATCTCCCTTATGAGGAAAGGCTGAGGGAGCTGGGTCTCTATAGTTTGGAGAAGAGGAGACTGAGGGGGGACCTTATTAGTGTATATAAGTATATAAAGGGGGAGTGTCATGAGGATGGAGCCAGGCTCTTCTCAGTGGCAAACAATGATAGGACAAGGGGTAATGGGTACAAACTGGAACACAAGAAGTTCCACTTAAACTTGAGAAGAAACTTCTTCTCAGTGAGGGTGACGGAACACTGGAACAGGCTGCCCAGGGAGGTTGTGGAGTCTCCTTCTCTGGAGACATTCAAAACCCGCCTGGACACATTCCTGTGTAACCTTATCCAGGTGTTCCTGCTCCGGCAGGGGGATTGGACTAGATGATCTCTTGAGGTCCCTTTCAATCTCTAGCATACTGTGATACTGTGATATAAAGTAGATACCTAAAATATCTTCGGAAGGAAAGTGGTGTTTTCCATCAAATTAGGAATGCCTTCCTGAAGGTAGCTGGAGGCCAGAGGAGGATGGCACTCTAGCAAATACGCCTTCCCAAATTTTACATTTGTCAGATAAAGGCTAAGGAGGAATCTGTGACCTAATTACTGGGTAGCTGAAGCTTTTGATAAAGTGATTTAGTTTCAATACTCCAGTTCTGAATGAAGTTGAACCATCATGAGTTTCACGTTTAATCCCTCCACATTTAGAAAGACTTGGTTACAACAGATTAACCTGATTAATTAACATCAGATTCATTCCCAATTTCATCCTCTAGAAACCAGCGTGAGACGAGGGAACACATCACACCAAGGCAACAGTGGAGGATAAACTGACTACACCAAAGTCTAAACCTAATTCCGCGAGTAAGAAGTACAAAGGGGACGTTTCTGAGAAGTCTGTTCCCAGCCTCTTCCGCAGGTGAAGGTGGCACAGAAGAGACATTGTAAATAGAAGACAGATGTATAAACAAAGAGATTTTTAACCTGAAAATATCACAGACCAGAATAAAAAGAAAAATTAAAATCCAGAAGCAGTGTCTGTTACAGCCACACATCAACACTATTTAAAAATTCCCTTTCTAAAACTGTTTAATAATGAATAAGAAATAAAGTCAGACACTTCACATTAAAGAAGTGGATGGATCATCTCCTGATAGATTTTTTGGGCAGATGTTAACACGTCAAAATAAGAGGTTTAATATTAAAATTGATCTTCACACCTAAAAAATATTCAGTGCTTTCCAGAATAAGAACACATGAAGAACCGCACAAGATCTGTATGGTGCAAGATCTGGTCTGATACAGTTCAAGAGCAAATGCCTATTCTGCTGCTGTTCCCTAGCACCTACTGATATTCCTCTTTGCTCCCACACTTCAGAGGAGCATCAGTGTCTCAGGTCCTGTAGGAGCCTCTCCCCAGTGCACTGAAACGCTGATGTTCTTTCCAAACACAGAGGTTATTTATTCTGCAGAGTAACTGTTAAGGAAGCTGTATCCATGACATTTAGTTTGGTGCCTCTCTCCTTCCTTGACAGCCACAAAAGTTATTAACAGCTTTACCTATGACACACAGGATGCTCTCTCATCCTCAACATGGCAAAAATTAAAAATATGAAGTAAGACACCGCAGAGGCTGAATCAAAGACAAACTCCTTCTGACAACCCATCTTAACAGCTCTGAGCAGCCACAACCTGCCAGAAGTCAGTGTGTGTTGTCCAGGGAATCATACAATCGTAGAATAGTTAGAGTTGGAAAGGACCTTAAGATCATCCAGTTCCAATCCCCCTGCCATGGGAAGGGACACCTCACACTAAACCATGGCACCCAAGGCCTCATCCCACCTGGCCTTGAACACCGCCAAGGATGGAGCATTCACAGCCTTCCTGGGCAACGCATTCCAGTGCCTCACCACCCTAACAGTAAAGGATTTCTTCCTTGTATCCAATCTAAACTTCCCCTGTTTAAGTTTGAACCCATTACCCCTTGTCCTGTCACTACAGTCCCTGATGAAGAGTCCATCCCCAGCATCCTTGTAGGCCCCCTTCAGATACTGGAAGGCTGCTATGAGGTCTCCACGCAGCCTCCTCTTCTCCAGGCTGAACAGCCCCAACTTTCTCAGCCTATCTTCATATGGGAGGTGCTCCCCTCCCCTGATCATCCTTGTGGCCTCCTCTGGACTTGTTCCAACAGTTCCATGTCCTTTTTATGTTGAGGACACCAGAACTGCACACAATGCTCCAAATGAGGTCTCACGAGAGCAGAATATAGGGGCAGGATCACCTCCTTTGATCTGCTGGTCACACTCCTCTTGATGCAGCCCAGGCTTTCTGGGCTGTGAGCGCACACTGAAGCCGGCTCATGTTCATTTTCTCATCGACCAACACCCCCCAAGTCACATTCTCAATGCAAAACACGCTTAGCACACTAGCCCTGACCCTACAAAAGCCTGCTGACAATACCTTCTCTAACGATAGAGCTTAGCTTGCTAACAGTCACCTGGAGAGAAATAATCACATCTCTTTACCTGGTTATTTCCTTCCAGGAAATGCATATTATGTGCATATTTCTCCCACATTAACCTTTAAACAGAATTTAGTTTAAAGACACTGCTCATGCAGTCATTTCAGGAATAGAATGAGAGCCCCAGTTCTGGGTGGATTTTATTCATTCCAGTATTGCTTTTTTTGCCCCTCCCTTCCCAAGCTTCATTGCCCTATCCTTTGGGAAAACAGATATATCCATCTACCCCATGCCCAGTATTACAGTTTTGTAGCCATGAATTCTACAAAAACCCTCAGAGGAGATTTAAAATGTTCTGAAGAGGGCTAGTGGTACTGTAAGACATAATTAAGACAGTATTAGTCAGGTGAATTGTGGTACTAACAGGTGCCAAACCCAATTATAAAGAAGATCATAATAGTTTAAGTCACTGTCATGGAAGCCAAGTGTAGCTTCTCTTTTGAGCCTCCTCCACAGCAAAACTAATGAGTTTCAGCTGGCTGGTGGAGAGGCCCAAGAGCATCCACAGAACATAACAGAGTTATCTGCTAAGCACCAGTAATCCAATTACTGTGCATCAGACATAATACCTTAGGAGTAAAATGACAATAACCCACCTTATGCAGAGTATTCCCTCACCACTCTCAAGAGCCTGATTCAGCCTCGGGCTGCTCAGAGGTGGTATCCCCAGGCAGATCACAGCATCTCTTGGGAGCCAGAGACTCAGCACACCTTACACCAGACAGGTCATTTAGGCAACATCAACAGATCCCATCACTCCTCTCCCTACTCTTTCAACCTCCAAATATCTCACAGATTTGCAGATTGAGGTAATATCTTTTATTTAACTAGCTGGAAACAGTGACAAGCTTTTGTGATCAGAAGCCCTTCTCCACATCAGGAGCAGATGTTAAACTGAAAACACAACCCAAAGCACAGCTCCCCTCAGCAGTCAAAGGGTTTATGTAATAATTTCTCTTTGCAATTAAGCAATACTCAGCAAGATGCTCCAAATTGGCTTAAAATGGCAAGAAATTATTTTTGTCAACAAAAAACATGTGAACATGACAAAGCACAGGTAATAAGTCACAAATAGATAACACTTGTACATTAGAACCATGCCTAGTTTTCATGAATCCAAAAGCTTCTCCTTCAGTCTGTCCTTTTCTAAATCCTGTGGAGCAATCCCAAAATAACACTGCTGCCACTAGCTGGTATTTTATTGTCGTATTATTTCTGTAGCAGCAGAAGCTGGAACTACCCATCACAACTAATACACCACCATCCCAACTCACTGTCAGACAAAGAGAAAACATAAACCCTTGCTGTCACAGAAGTTCTAATACTCCAATAACAAGCCCAAAATACCACCTACAAGGCTGGGCTGTATGTTGTGATACGTACAAACTGTATTTGACTTCACTGGGTGTTTCCATCCAGCAGTGAGAAATTGCACTGATCTTGCTCAATGAAGAACGATCACAGGGGCTGTTTCAGCCTGCCAGGCTCCATATCCCTACTCCAACATTCAAAAGGATTTCTCTTATGAGCAGAGCTCTAGAGCTAAGCTTTCAAAGCCCCATGAACAGCGTTCTGATGAAGTGTTTACTGCGGAATAAATCAGCTTAAATCCAGAGAATTGTGCCAACAGACTAAAACCTCAATACCAAAGAGAAAGGAGGAGGTCCTGCTCCCACTTTATGTCACTTTGTTTTGAGCCTGCTACCCACTACATCCATTTCATGGCCTTAGTCCTTTTATCAGAAGACACAGTAAATAATGTTCATACACGCACCATACTGCTAACACTTTATCTGCTTCCATCATACCCTCTTCAAAAATTTCTTTTTGAAACTGAGGTTTTGATCTATTTCTCATTCTTTACAAGCAACTCATTTCACACCTTTGATCATTCTTCTCAACCATTTCAGGATCTCTCCTGGTTTCACTGGGTCCTTAAAAGTGATGAGACCAGCACTGACGCAGCATTCACAACACTATGGCTTTGCACAGCAGTATCTTTCCTTGTTTGATCACTATTATTTTTCCACAAGCACCTAACCTTCAATTTGCTTTTCCAAACACTGAGATAGTATTTGATAGAACTGCCTATTATAACCCCAAGTTTCATCTATGACTGGAAAGCTAATTCAGAGCTTGCACACAGTGGGGGCTCTTCTCCACGTGCGCTACTTCACCACACTGAATTTAAAATGCTGTTTTATCACTCAGTGCTGAAGGATTTTTCCATGTTTCCTCAAAGTTAAGTCCTCTATTTACTATCACAATTATGGTTTTTATCAATAAAAATCCCATTGTCACTTCTCTTCAATTTATTTTTCCACCTTTGATTTCTCTGTGCATTTGGCCTCTACACCACTCCCTGGCAATGGCTAATGTGAAAACATGGTATAAAATAAATGCTCCTTCTGTCCAATTTACAGTTGAATTTTTATGGGATGTTTCAACAGTCTCATGCTTTCAGAAATGCTGGTTATTCTTTACTCACCTCCTGTCATGTTTTCATAAAGCTTTATTATTTCCTTTTGTCCTCCAAGTGACTCCTTTCCAAGGTGCAAAGTCTGAAACTGTTTGATGTCTCCTTACCCCACGCCTTTGCTCTCTCATGTCACCTTTCTCTTTTCTAGTTCTCTTATATGCAAAGGATTTGTCAGTATAACTATGCTGATAATGAGCTCCAATATAGATTATGTCTAAGATTTTGCTGTTCTATAGGATCATTTTTCACTCTTCCTCAGGGAGATATATCAGAGCTTCTCTTTAGAAATGTTCCTTAAAACTGCCACATACCTTTATAAACATGCAGGCAACCTTCTACATAATGCCCTGCTTTCCACACTACTCCCAGAATTGGGAATTTTGTTTAAAACCAATTTTGTATTACATCATTTTAAATCTAAGCTGCTCAGCGGCTTCCCCTTGACTTCATGTTGACTTAAATTTTTAATTTTATTTTTAGATTAGGCTTTTTATGTACATTTCCAGCATTTGTGAATGAGCTACCCTAGGTTAGTGCATGGTAGCTGGAAAGAAAGTGTCCATCCACTGCAGCAGTGAAGTCCTCTACTTGTTTAAGATCTCCAATCAAAATGAAGATGCAGGGGGAAATCACTGCAGGCTCAGGTGAATGCTGCTTTTCAACACAGCGTGTTGATCCGATTTAGTTTCGACAGTTCATCATAGTCTATTTATAGGCTGTACTGCTGGTTTTCCTGGACTCTTCAGGTAATGCTTCTTCAGTAAACTCAGTAGAGATCAGTTTCAGTCTTCTCTGACTCTCCTGCCTAGCACAAGATAATAAATTCCTCTGTATAATACCTTCATCAAGCCACACATGCTGGGACTGAGCGGTGCCATTTCCCTTGGCATCTTTTGAGTCAGCACTGAGTAACTTTAATTGAAGGGACATTTAACATTTAATGAAGGGATCAAAACTTTCCACTGCAGCCCAGTTCACTGGCACCTGATACACTCCTCCTGTTAAATATTCACCTCGGGCAGAGTTGAAATGTTTTGGTTTTCCTTCAAATGAAGCTGTAATCTGAGGAGAAGCAAGGAAAGAGGTAAGAGCTCCAAGGCCATCCCCCCTGTAAGGACTCTGCAGCCAGTATGGAGTGAAACAGAGACCCTCCCTCACCACTGCTGCCCTGCAGACAGATTGAATCATGAAAGCTGTTTTCTACTTTTTATTACCCGATCACCAGTAATAAAACTCATTTCTCTTCATCTAACCACTGCATGAGGGAGAAAGACAACACAGTATTGCTCAACCAAGCTCCTTACAAGACTGTGATGGCCTTGTAGATGCCTCTAAAAGAGGAAGCTGCTGTCATTTGTGAGATGTGACCATTCATCCCTTAAAATATGTCTACACATATGCCAGACAAGAAAGGATGGAACTTTCTAATAGCTGCACAGGAATCACTGCAGCCCTTGTTTGTTTGGCCAGGAAAAGAAAGTGACCTCCTCCTGCTGCAACTGCACTTGGGAGCTCCGGACCAGCCCCTGGGAGTGCAGCACCTCAGCTTTCCCTGGATCATTTATTCACATGGAAGCTTGATTTGTGCTGCAGGGATGCAGAAGCCAACAGTGCGGAACAAGTCCCTTGATTTATGGAAAGGCGAGTGCCAGTCTGGAAAGCTAAGGCCCCAGACTATGAAAGCAATTTGGAGTCACCACTGCTAGGAAGACCTGGGGTTCTCTTAAAAAGAAATGCAAGTCTAGTGATTTATGACAGCATAAAAATACTTCAGATTTCATTAAAGGCAACGTTTCAAGATCAGGATTTAAACTCCGTGAGCCTTTCCTTACTGAAAGCTTTGACAATATCAAGACTGTATTTGCTTAAACCATTTTTAGGCCAACAAGGTGACTGATGATGGCTTCTACATAAGCAGTTAATTTTTAATGTGGAGACATAATAAAAATAGCAGCATAAATGCCAAGTTTACAATCAATCCAAAGTCAGGAATGACATTTGAATCCTGGAGATCTAAGAAAACGTGAACACATCACATCAAAGAAATCAAACTACAGAGAAGCAAGATCCCTGCATCCCAACACTTCTTAGTTCAGGCAATTAATGCTTAGGTAACAAATTGAGCTCTCTGGTGCATATATTTCAAGCCATTTCAATCTTTCCCCCGCAACAACTTCTAGCCACCAGTCAGAGAAAATACAGAGATTTATATTCTGGGGACCTTCCTAGAAGGTTGAATAGTATTTCTTCCTAAACAGTTCTTGTTCTATGAAAATGAATTATTGACAGTATTTCTCCTGCCTTTATGTAAAGTCTTAAATTTACATTCCTATTCTACTACAAATTTCTTCAAAGGTTACTATACCACACAATGAACTGTATTTCTTAATTTCTCCCTTCTTTCTAAGAGAGCAAAAGATTTTCTCTGGCTGTTTTATTGCTTTCATTGTTAAGAAACTGCTGTCTTTAATAAAGAAGAATGAAGCAATTATAGTCAAGGGGGGAAAAAAGCAGTTATCTTGTGAAAAGACAAAGGAAACCCCTCCACTATCCTTCTACTACTAACAAATTAAAACAATCTAATGCTTAGTGAATGCCTCCTTCATCTGTCTGAGAAACCCTGTGCAACCCATTTGAAATCTGGCATTTGGTAGATGGAAGGTAGATGAGAAGAGCAGCTCGGGCTCCGTGCTCCAGCATCACAGCACACACTGCTCCTGTGGGAAGCACGGCAGCACAACACTGCTGGCGCTGTAGCTGAGGATTCTGTTTGCAGCTTGGCTGTGAGCACGCAGCTCACTGTCCCTTCCAAAGGCATCTTCTGCTCCACCTCACAGTCCTACAGCTACCCATCTTCACTATCAAGGTTTAACTGTCCTCCAGGAATTCTGCTGCCCTTGGGACATCACAGTTAATAAAAAAAAAAGCAGGATGACAGACTTCTTAGAACTCTTTAGGGGTCACTTTGCTGCCAAGAAACTGCGATGTGTAAGGAAATACCATTTTCTAGCACCTAAAAACACCACCAAAAGCGGAATGCATTCATGTGGAACAGGCAGAGGACCCCCCTCCTGAGTAACCAACTGGCCAGCTCTGCAAATTGTTTTAAAGACATTTTCACACTGGTGAGAGTGGCAGCATACATATAATTACAGTGGCCTAGAATTACCCTTGAAAACACTTCATTTAGGCAATTACTGCCAGGCATAACAATAAAAGCCATTTCTCACAGTGTAAGCTGAATCACTATCAGAGGCTTGATGGTCTCATTATAGTAGCGAAGCTTCTATACACAGTGCCCAGTCAGCCCTGGCACTGATGCTATTGCTTCCCAGATTTCAAAGCACTGCTGAAATACCCGGATAAGCGAGTTGTTATGAAGCCAATAATCCTCTGTAACAGCAGCTGGCAGGCTACCCCAAATTTGGGAATCATTGCCAACATTCCTATGTATTTGCAAAGAATCCACGAAGATAATACGGGCATACACATCAGTCAACGTTGTCAATCCATATTCAACATGTGTGAATAGGAAAAACAAACAAACCAACCAGCAAAAAGCATTAGGTAAAGAAGGTGCCAGAAGCCTCTATCACTGTCTTGGTATAAATGTCTCAGGCTGAAGGGGGGCCAGAAAGGCTGCAGCATCCCTACCCAGTAAGGGCATCCTTATCAGAAACAAATACAAAGGTCTCCTATTCACTACCCAAAATACAGTTATTTCAGAAAGGAAGAATTTACTAGGGGGGGAAGGGGAGTGGGAAAATGGTGTTTGTTATCCTTGCATCTCCACCACCTATTGCTCTGCAGCATGCCACCACTGAAGTTCAGAAACAGGCTACTCCCCAAGGAAATCACATCAGCAAAGGTATCTGACTTCCTCACAGGTTTGGGGTGGAAATCTGGAGCTCTGGCTGAGTGCAGGGAGTGCTGCAGTAAAGTCAATCATTCCTAAGGCAAGTAACACCTCTGAGCAAGAATGACATGTCTGAGGCTGCTCCCTCCATTAGAGCACGTCCACAGGAAAATTAGTCAGCAATTACTTGCACAAAGCAGTCTGGGATCATATCCTCTTGCCACGAGCAACACACCCAGACAAGCATATATTCAAATACAATTAATAACCTGAGCTAAAGGACAACAAAATCAACCTGGCTTTAAGCCCATTAGCTCCAACAGCAAGAATCATGCTCAGCAAATCCAACTGCAAGCATCATGCTCAGCAAAGGCACATAAATAACCCTTCTGGGTGTAGAAACCAGGAGAAATGCCAATGGTTTGTATTTTCTAAGATTTGGAATGCTGCTGAAGAGATCAGAGAGATTGCTTTAGTGAGCAAAAGAAACCACACAAGCACTAGGTGTTTCCTGAAGCTTGATCAGCAGCAGCACATCAACTTTGCGTTGTTTGTGGCATTTTAGTAGAAGTTTAAAAAAACCCTTGTGATCCCCTGGAATCACAAATGCCAGTCAACTTGCCTCATCTCTCACCTCCTGTAGTCAGCCCCATAACCAAGTCCAGGGGAGGAACAGCCCTGAGCTCCAAGACCGTTTAAAACTACAAATGCACAAATTAAGCTACCAAAAGGTAACAAACATCTGGGTACCACCCAGCTGCTGCAGTGGTTCTGCTCAGTGTGGTCAAAAGAACACTTAAAACCCTTAAGAGAACTTTTTAAACCTTCACTCTCTCATAACACGACCCCATGTACTGCAAAGTTCCCAGTCTGGGCTTAATAAAGAGAAATGACACTTGACAGTCCTACATTGGTCTGTACTGACTCCTCAGTTGTACGATACAGGTAGGAACAAGTATGGTACCCAATACCGCCAAGTGACAAAGCAGCAGTTGTAGACCGGGAGATGTCATAACCCAGCGTTCGCAGCATGACACAGGGAACTACATGGGCTCACCAAGGAGACATCTTTACAGAGTATCTTCTAAACAACCCCCTTCTGTTTCTTCCAACAGCAGCCACAGCATTTACTTTCTATAGGTGCTATACTGGTAAAATGCTCCTTTTAAAGCAGTGTCCTTGCTGCACACCAGCAGACCTGTGATCCCACACTTCAGCTCCAAACTCGAAGGTATTCCCAGACTCCACATGCACTGACATCTCACAGCAACACAACTGTGCTCACCTTTGTGAGGATGGAACTAGGAAGCCACTCACCATCAGGTGATGTAGCAAATTATGTGATTTATGTGCCAAATATGAACTGGATGGAGCCTGCTGGGTGTTCCACCATTTCCTGTTAGAAGTGACCAAAACTATTTAGGCATATGAGCTTTCCTACTGATTTTTTTCTTTTCTTAAAGAGTGCTTCCAGTCTTTAAACATTTCCCAACATTTTAATGTCAGGAAAGTATAATTTTGTTCTGTGGCTGAGCTAATCCATATGCAGGTTTTCACCAAGCCCTGTGCCTTTCTCCCTGTCTGCCACAGATAAAGTTCAACTGCACTGCAAAATGAGAAACCATCTTCCCTGGCTTTCCCAATGACCATACAAAATATATTTGGTAACCTTTTCATCAAAGCTGAAGGAAAAAAGTTTGTAACAAGGGCCATTCCCTTGATGAAAGCCATGTCAGAATGAACTACATGAGCAAAACAGCAAAGGCAGATTACTATACAACCATTAAAAATGCCTCTTTATCAGCTGATGAGTGTGTGCTTGCTGTTGTATTAATTCTCCAGCCATGGCAGAGACAAACCAGGCAGCACCCAAACTGGCAGCAGAGAAAAGCAGACAAACCACCCCCCAAGCCCCCATCTTCTACCATCTGGAAAGTAAAGCACAGAAACCTCCTTTTCTGGAGGACACGCACCAATCTAAGTGTTATAACCATATATTTACACAAATCAAGCTTTTGTTTTCATCTATGCAAAGGTAGAAACACCTACACAAACAGAAAAAGAACAGATCTTACTGGCTAAGCAATACATTTCAAATCTACCACAGCCAAAAGAAGCTGCTAAAAACAGAAGCATCTAACTTCAGTTCTCCACACAAAGACAATCCAAAAAAACCCTCAGCAGAAAACTTATTATGGATGACAATACAACTGGTGAATTTGAATATGCATTTTCACGAACAGACCTGAAAAGCCTATTTAGTAAACAGGTATTTCATTAAAGACTTCCACTGTATTTAGGAAGCTTAAACGTACACAAATAATTCTAGTTTTTACAAAGCACTGCAAGGGCATCAGCAGCAAAATCTGTGAATTTCCAGCTACATAGTTCTGAAGTATTTATGATGCCATTGTTCCTATTAGAATGAAGTCCATATATAGGATAAAAGTAATACTGGATCCCTATTAACTTACATAAATGCACTAAAGAAAACAAACACCTTCTTATTCACTGTCTTTGTTTAAGGAATTCCAGATATTAATCCACAGTCAGATTGTTTTTCTGTCTCAGTACAGGGAAAACATCCAAGAAGCTGTCACAAAATCGATGAAATCGGTACCCAAGTGCAATTCCTACACCAGGTCATACTGATCTATCTACAGCATCAAATCCATGCCAATTTGAAATAAAAAGTGCAGCGCACAGACACACTGCCTTCAGTCTAGACTGCAGTTGAGCCTGTAAGGTCACAATTTCAATCAGCAGCAGCAAGCAGAAATACGCACTTACCTAACTGAACTGATTCTAATTAAATCCACACATTTGTATGTATGTACTATCAGTACAGCAACACCAAATCAGCATTACTTTATGCTTTGCCAGTTCATTTCCAGCCAGATCTGTCTCCAGGCAGGATTCACTGCACAGCAGCAGGAGCGCTAAGGGGAGCAGCAGCCAGTGCTGTGAGGATGGGCAGAAGCTCTCCGTGAACAGGGAGTCCACAGACCACGTTCACAGCAGTGACTGAACCGCAATACAGGGCAGCATTAAAGCTGCTGAACATGGGCAGCACCGCAGCCGAAGGATGAATGGAGAAACCCTCATCTGGACTAAACTACCTGCAAGCACAGCAGACAGTAGGCATAAACAGTCAAGTCTCCCAGGGAGGGAGACTTCTGGAAGCCTTTTGCAGTGCTCTGCTATACACTGTATTCATAAACAACCTAGAACAAGGGGCAAGGAATGGAGCAAAAGTCTCCTGAGAACATGAGCTATTCGATAGTAAACAGAAGGACTGAATGAATACCTGAGGCTGAATAATCAGGAAATAATAGATGAAATTCAGTGCAAATAAAGCAGCAGCCTGAAGAAAAATAATCCTCATTTCACATAGAGAGTGATGTGCTCCAAGCTGATCATTAACATTCAGAAAGTCTTGCTGGAGTCATGACACTGAAAAGCATCAGCTCACAGCTATTCATATAAAAAATAAACCTAACGTCAGGAAATGATTAGTAATTTAACCACCACATAAAGCTATAGAATGTCTGCAGCTTAAATCCTGGATGCAGCTTCTGTTCCTTCATGTCCACAGGACATAATGGAAGGGCAAAATATGTTTAAAAAGGAAACAAGGTTTGGAAAGATAAACAATGAGGAATAGTCGATTAGACTGAGGTTGTTCTTCCTGGAAACAGAGATTACTGCAATGACCTATGACAGAAGGCTATACAATCATCAGTTGCATGGAGAAGGTAAATAGAGATCAGTTGTTCACCTTTTCCAAACCATACAAAAAGAGATGAAATGAAGCTAGCAGCTGTCAAGTTGAAAAAGCAAGCAAGCAGAGGTTGTTAAGCACCTACAACATTATTTTGTGCTCTGGAAGGTCTACCCTGGGAAGCGGACTAGAGAAACATGCAAGTTCACAGAAGAAAAACACACTAACTATTAACAAAATAAATGCAACCAACACAATCTCTTGACATCCTACAGCTGATGAGAGATAAGAGGGCTCCCAGACAAGGGTTTATGTAATTTGCCCTGCCCTTATGCTTGTTTCTTTTTGGTGTCAGGGAATAACAGTGGACTTGATGGTTCCACCTGATTCTATGGCTGCTTTTACACCACAAAAATCAACTACATCTCTGGTATTCCTCAGCCCTCTTCGAACTCACTGAACTTGCTTACCTGGCAAAAGCTGATCTTCTGGAGAGATGCGGACACAGAGGGGCTGGACAAGAGCCCTGCTTATTTAACAAACTGAACTGGTTCAGGAAAACATCCAGCAAATGCTGAGGGCGGTACAAGGCAGCAGGAACAGAACCAGCCCTTTTGCATGCCAACCAGACATTAGGTCAGTTTAAGATGTTACACACAGCTTCATCACCAAAATGCAGATGAAGAGGAAGCAGCAGATTGCCTATATCCTCTGTTCAAACACACAGAGAAAAGCCACAACTCCAGATCTTGTGGGGGAGAAAAAGAAAAAAGGCCCAATTTCACATTTTTAATCCATATGGTAATTACAAAGAGAGTCTAGTTTATATACAACCGAATAGTAAAGGTTACCTTAAAATAAAAGGTCACATTTATAATTTCTACGGTATTTACACTATGCAAAGTAAGGAACACCCCTTGGCGAACTAAAACCCATTGTAAATAAGGAAATGCATCCAAGTCTGGTAAGGCCAATAGCCAAATGAAAACAAAGCTATTCCTTCCCGTGCTTCCCACAGCATCGATTTGATTACTCCATTAAATGGTGCTACATCAGTCCTATCAGAAGCTAAGGGGTAGGACCAGATAGAAAAATGTGATTGATCAATAAGAACATATTAAAACTCCAGCAAATCCTATTTACAAGAACAGAACTAAAACCAAATGAGATTATTAAAATCTCTCATCAGCTCTGATTTGCACAGCAGAAGGCACAGTCACGCAGTCCTACCCATATCAGGATGAAATTACAACTGCTTGGCTTAATAACTGACCTGATGTGGCCAAAACACTGAAAATTCCAAGGGAAAAGCAGTACCAAATTTTATTATTCCTCCCAAACCACATTCATATGAAAACGAGACCATTGGGATGTATCAAAACACACATCAGGAACATTGTCTTCAACATTACACAGAGAACAGTAGCAAAACATTCTTCTGCTCTCCTTTAACTATTGCTGATTGAACCAGGCTGTAATAATTACAGACACAAATAATCTTAACCAGTACCACACAACTGCCCAATCTGAGGATTAAGAGCCATAAGCAGCAGAGGCATATTTATTTATATCCAAGACCCAGCTGACAGATGATGAGCACAAGATAAACCCTGATAAAGGAGGGCTATGGTGTCAGCACTGCCTACAGAAATAGAACTCACTGAGGGGTTGGCTGCCCCTTTTTTTCCAGGAAGCAACAGTGGTAGCAATCCAGCCGAGTTATTTGTGAGTGGCAATTAAATGGTTAAAAATTAACATCCCTACTCTGTTACACATGAAAACCTTCCAGAAGTTTTAAAGCTGATTTGCTTTCTCCTACTTATTATTTCATTTTTGTGCTTAGACTATATTACGACCATAACTTCTCCAGCTTCTTACTGAAATACCTATATATTACTACTTAGCTATAATGTTTACCTTGATTCCTCTATCATGCAATAGAGGAATGTTGAAGAAAACTATTCTAGAAGCATCTTTCAGAAAATTTCCTGGTATATCTTTAAGGAGCCAAAATATATGTTGCATGTAATAAAGCCTCTGAAGTCTAAGTGTTCCACTACACTTATGCTTTCCATTGAAAAGCACTGAAGATCATGACCAGTGTGAAACATGAGCTGCAAACAGAAGTACTAGGGCATTTCTGAAGGTGATCTGAGATTAGGAAAACACAAGCTAAGGATGTTTGTCCATTTCAATTAGCTTTTACCCTTGGATACAAAATGAGTAGCCAGGAATATAATTACAGCCTCCAAAAACACTGCTTCCAGCAATTGTTTGATTTTGTAACGTTTCCAGCTCCTGCACTTGAAAACATTTCAATACCAGCCAAGCACAGCCCACACCAAGTTTCTGCCCTCAAGACAAGTTTCAGTGCCTTGTGTGCCACACACAAGCTAAATTTCAAAATCCCAAACAAACAGTAAAATTAGAAGAGTTGTCCCCAATCCTGCGCTCTCTCCACAATCCCAGTCCAACAATCCAAATGAATCCTAGTGACCACCTTGCTTCTTCAGGACCCTATCCCCGATTCAGTGAGACACACATCTGCTAGGCCCTGCTCCCCTACCTTGTGCTAGGAAAGCTTTACACTGACATTAAATTCAACTCTTAAGACTTTACATTACCTTTCTTACTTTTCACCATAGACTGATACACTGGTGCCAAACGCAGTTTGACAGGCTCCACTATTTGGAAGACTGCTGTCCTCTTGTTTCTGTAGAAAAGGAAAGGCAGAAGCTGAAGTAATGAGCACCCAAGTCTTCTTATCTTAACATGGGAGACTCACGAGCATGCCTGACCCAGGAAGCAGAAGTGGATTCTTCCCCACCTGCAACCCCCATCTTCTCATCACAGTATTCAACACAAAAGCTCCCCTGCGTTTCCCAAATGTAATCTCCTGACCCTTTCCCTATTCTCTGGAAACACACTGGAAGCCAGCACAGCGCTGTGCCACATCGCTCAGCTTCTAACACTGTGTTTTCCACACCAGACTTTATAGCAATGGGTTTTAAGATAGAATCATCTGACTTTATTACAATGTTTTAATTACTCCCCAGAACTTACATTAAATATTAAAAAAAGAAGCGGACATTGACCTAAAGAGATGATACAAGTCAATAAAAACCCTTTTTGTAAGCTATTTCTTTCCCATTCACACATCGACAACACTGCACCGAATGACAGAAAAAAATCCCTTGTTTTCGCTGCCCAAAAGAAATAATATAACAGAGAATCCCGAGATCTGCATTCTAAAATGAAAAGCTGCAGGTGAGAGCAAGCAGAAAGCCCGAAGCGCTCCTGTTATTTACATGGAAAAAATATCATATCCGCAATAAAGCCAGGGGCAGTTTGAGGCGTTTCTCCTTTTCCCCAACGCAGCCTGCTAAACTCGGCTCCGTGAGGGAGCGGTTCTCTCCCCCGGCGCCTCAGAACAGCAGCTCCAGAGCCCTTCCTCAGCGGCGGCCTTTCGGTGGGGCCCCGCGGGCTGCGGCAGCCTCAGTAGGACCCGCCCGGGAAACACACACACCCCGCCCCTCTCAGGTAACCGTTTACCGGCAGCCCCAGGGTCACGGAGCAGCAGTAGCGGCCGCAGGGCGGAGGGCTCGGAGGAGCAGATGGTACAAGCCGCTGAGCCCGGCCCTGCCGCGGGGCCGCCCCTCCGAGCGGCTGTTAAGCGCCTCAGTGCCGCAGTGACCGGTGACGGAGGCGCGAGTGCGGTGCGAGCCACGAACGCGACGGGACTCACCTGTACGGCAGGTGCGTCCGCAGCTCCGACCCCGCGGCATGCGGGCACTCCGCGCCTGCGCGCTGCGCCGCGGGACCACGCCTGCGCGGGGAGCTGATGGGGGAGTCGGGACTACAAACAAGATGGCGGGTTGGACGGGCGACATGTTGGGGCAGGTTTTTTGCACCGCCCTCAGCCTGGAGCGCTGGGCCCCCGCTGCCCGCCCAGGCAGGAAGTGGTACTAGTCGCCTGCGTTTAACTCTGTTTGGTGAGCCTTCCTTCTCGGTCCTCTCGCTGTCATAGTGACTCCTAAGCCCTGACCGCATGCCCCAGCTTAGGGAGCTGGAATGGGGGGGCGGGGGTACCAGGGTCGGAGGTAGGCTGGCTATGGCGATGCTCGGAGCAGCTTCAAAGCCGCTAACATTTCTGTGTTCGCTTTGCTTGCGTCCTTTCTCCTGTCCTTCCAGAGGTAAGACTAAATTCTTGCTAGACCAGGTTTGGTTGTTCCCCCACTGGAGGCTCCGGCAGTGTGAACGTTGGGTGAGCCTTCCTCAAGGTCACTGCTAACCCTCAGTCCTTGTGTTTGAAGCCTGGCTCCGGTGCCGTGTTCTATGAGGGAGAGCATCCCAAACAGCCAGCAAGCTCCGTGCATCGCCTGGCACTTCTACCCCCTAAGCGGGGTGTGCGCTATCCTCTACCTCCTGCTGCCTTTTACCTCCACCCCCAGCGCCTCTCACCTTACCCTTGGTAAGGCCCTGCCCCAAACGTGATTGCACCAAGGTATTTCCCGAACATAATCCATATTCTGGTTTCTGGCGCCACCCGGTGGTCCTACGTACAGCTACTAATTCGTTTCTTAAATAATTTAAGGCTGTTACTGAACAGCAGCGGAGGAGGGGAGGCAAAGCTGAGGCAGTGTGCAGGTAAACCACAACCGAGCATGTTCCCAGCAGGAAAGGAAGAGCAGCACTAGACTATACTGCTGCTGGAGTCATCCTAGCCCCGCAGAGGGATGCATCAGAGCATCTGATTGAGCTAGAGGGTTGCTGTGCATGGCCTGATTCTGCAAGCAGTTCAAAATCTAACATTTCTCCTTCTGACAGCTCTTGTGACCACGCAACAAGGAGCATACAGCATATACAGCTGCAGTGCAAGGTAAAGGGAGCCTAATTCGTTGTTTTTACCACAGGAGACTCACCTGAATTGTTGACTGCTGTCAAAGGTGATGGCTTGTTTCCACTGAACACAGTGAAAGAGACAGTGGGAATCAGGTAAAGAGCCTGGGGCTGGCCCTTAGCAGGCACCTCTCTCTTCCATTACAGTATTCAGGAGAACAGCAGGGCGCAAACAACTGTGCCACCTCTGCATTCACTGCCCTCACCAGGTTCATTCAAATCCATTGGGCCAGCATGACTTCTCACACCTTTTAATGCAGAGAGCAAAGCTGTCTGAATCCAGAGAGCAGAACTGTTACAGCATCCAATCCTGCTCTCCTGTAGAAACTGCCAGCAGCAGTGCTTCAGCAGGATGGCTGTCCTCCTGGCTGCACTTGCCAAGCATCTTCCCAGGCTACAGAAGTCATGATTGCTTATCTTTAGCCACAGATGGGAAATGAAGAAGCATGCTGCACTGCAAGGCCAGAGATTGTGGAGAATGACAAGCTTATAAGGTAAGTTGTTCAAGACAACATGATATAAGAGCATGTGTTTCCAATGTGTATTGGAGCTCAAGTCTGATAACCTCCCTGCATGGTGTGCCAGCATCAAAAGGAGCCCTTGAAGAGCTCCTGCAAAAGGCTGCTGCTTCTCTGCAAGACAGAACACTGTAATAATGCTTTGAGGGCAGGGTTGCAAAGTTGCTTGCTGCAAACCTCATTTCTTTGTATCACAGCCAATTATTCACTCATGCTTTCTGCGGCTTTCACGACAGTGGAAGAATTGAAAGGAGCACTCTTATTTCAGTGGTATGACGAAAAACACTTTCCACATCATCACTGCACATCCATTGTATTGAGCATTTATTGACAACATTAAGTGGGGCAGCGCTGCTTACTGTGCAAAGTGGAGGTTGGCTGCTCTGTTTTCTCAAGGCAGAAAGCTGCCTTCCTGAGGCTGGGTGATTTATGATCAAGGAGCACAGACATGAAAGGGCCATATACCTCTTCAGCAGCTCCACTGAATGGGGAAGACTCTTCTCATTTTCAGCACAATCCCTGTTTCTGCCCAAGCTGGGAGTACTGGCTGTTTGTGTGCAAATAGGGGTGGCTCCATATCTTCCAGCCTAGAAAATAGATCACATCAAATGCCTTTTTCTTTTATGAACCCATGTCTTTTCTTCATTAAATATTTACTTGTTTGGCATTTACTTTCTCTGTATTCACTTCCTAGTAAGTCTTAATGGTAACTAAAGTAATGAATGCTTAGCATGTCTGAAAGCATAGCTATGTATCAGAGGTGTGCAGAGGAAATAATGGGAAAGGAGAGAATATAATGGATAGAGAGCATTTTTTCGCAGTTTGTTTCCGAACAAGCTCTTAAGTGGGACCACAAGGGTTACAATAAAGGGCGGAAGAAAATCTTCACAAGACACCTGGGGTATTGTCTCAATGCAGAAGAGCAGGCTAAGGAAGCAGTAAAAATATGCAAAGAAAAGCTACGCATGTATATGTACATAAATGGTTATGATCACAGGTATATCATATAAGATGTAGAATCATAGAATAGTCAGGGTTGGAAAGGACCTTAAGATCATCCAGTTCCAACCCCCTGCCATGGGAAGGGACACCTCACACTAAACCATGCCACCCAAGGCTTCGTTCAACCTGGCCTTGAACACCACCAGGGATGGAGCATTCACAACTTCCCTGGGCAACCCATTCCAGTGCCTCACCGCCCTCACAGTAAAGAATTTCTTCCTTATATCCAATCTAAATTTCCCCTGTTTAAGTTTGAACCCGTTACCCCTTGTCCTGTCACTACAGTCCCTAATGAAGAGTCCATCCCCAGCATCCTTGTAGGCCCCCTTCAGATACTGGAAGGCTGCTATGGGGTCTCCACGCAGCCTTCTCTTTTCCAGGCTGAACAGTCCCAACTTCATTAATTATGTATTCTCATTAATTATGTGTTACTTATATACATTATGCATATATGTAGTGAACTGATGTAATATGGATATAGAATTAACTGAATGCATGGTCCTGGAGTCTGAGTACTTTGGGCTTGAGCTTTGGACTTAAGTATGTTCAATGTATGTAAAATAATTAGCAAATTAAAATATGATTGATAGAAGACAGCCTATAAGCATGGTGCCATGTAGTAAGGAACTGATGCTCATCCTTTTATAAATATCCTCTGATGCTTATAAAACAGAGCTCTGGCTTGTATATAAAACAGAGCTACTGAAGCTCAGACTGTGATGTGCTGCTCAGTCCCAGCA
Organism: Psittacula echo; assembly: GCF_963264785.1. NCBI lineage: Eukaryota > Metazoa > Chordata > Aves > Psittaciformes > Psittacidae > Psittacula > Psittacula echo. The sequence continues at coordinate 6,487,247 of NC_137747.1, read as the reverse complement.
CAAGGCTGGCTTGTCTACAGAACACCTATGTGACAAATGTTTTACCTCATCAAGCAGGGCAGAAGCGGTCCTGTTCCTCCCAGGGCTGGGAGCTGACTCTGAAGAAGGCAGACCCTGGGAAGCTGGACACTTCTACACAAGTCCCAAGGTCGGGATGACCCCCATCTCTCTCTGTTCACTATTCGAATGCATCGAGGTTGACACTGAGAGAAAATCTGAGAGGTTTTCAAGAAGCCAGCTGAAGCCTTTGCATTGCTGTTTACTACAGAGGAGCTTCAGGCTATTCCCTGGCTGCGATTTTTCTTGATGGGGAATGAGTCAGCCAGAAAATCTGTTTCAAACTGAAGCAGAAGAAATCTTAAGACAAATTGCACATAAGAAAACATTGCTAGCTCTACATCATACCCCTCCTGTGTTGTAGACTAAACAAGAAATTAGTCATCTACCTGCTTATGTAACCAGAAAGCAAAATGCCCTTGATATGAGAAGAGTGGGACACCACAATGTGATTCCACTTTTTGAAAGTGATTTGGGGAACTACAGGCCACAGAGTTTAATGTCTCTATCAGGCAAATGCATGGAAGCTACAGCAAAGAATGTCATTGATGGAAATGTGAGAAAAGTACAGTAAAATAGTGATGAGTCATGATGGGTTTATAGAGGGAAAAGTGCTTCACTGGCAAAGCAGAGAGGCTGGAGGTCCCCATCAAGAATGTAACTAGTAGACCAGAGTTAATAGCCCAATTAGTGGACATGTGTCATTCTCTAGAATGCAAAAAAGCCTTAAATTTAAAACAAGCCTTTTCTTTTTTTTCTTTGAATGCCAATAGCCTTTCTCTGACATTGTCCTTTCTTTGAGAGCTGTGATTCCAAACATGGATGAGGACTCTTTACTGAGCACTGCTGTCTTCTACCAGGTCAGCCAGGCTTGTGTTTTGAAAGCATGTCATAAAATCATTGGCCAAAGGATAAGAAAACACAGCTAGCACAAGCTGATACTGCTGAATGGTGAGTACAAGTGGTTTTAAGCTCAACTGGCAGCTGTGGGCAAAGGGAAACCCCACCTGACAGCAACCGCAGTTTTCTGTCTCTAACCATCTGGCCCAGCCCTCTTTTCTTCCAGCATGCGATCTTTGCCCAGTGTCCCTTGGGAGTTATTGTCGCCACACACATCCTTCTGGCATTTAGACGTGGCTTTCCATTTCTGTGGGTGGCGTGCCTGTGTTTTACGTAGCACAAACACCAAAGGCTACCCCAGTAATAGAGGCTGGCCACTGGCTGGCTTGGAGGCATGCATGGGAGCCTCCGGGCCAGACACAGGCTTGGCCTCTCCTTTGCATGATTTGGGTTGGGTGGGCACCTCTTGGTCAGCCCCAAGCCTCAGCAGTGTGTGGGTTTTTTGCACCCCAGGGGGTTGGAACTGTGCAAACCATGGTCCCTGAGCTTGCCTTTGCTTCTTGTTACTTTCTATTTGCAGTTAAACTTAAATTACTAAGTTCACCTCTTATTAAACAATCTTTTCCTGGATACACTTTTATATATATTTATGTTCTGCAAATATAAAAAATATATAAAAGTGAATTTGTATGTGTGTAATATGTTTTTACTTATTTTTACAGTTTTGCATATGTAGAAATAGGTTTGTATAGATATATATCTCTTTATATAGCAGGTCAGGTAACAGCCACCCTAGAGCCTGCATGGCCTTTGTCCTGATTCAGGCTTGTGCTCATTGCCCTGGTGCGGTGCTGGGTATAGCCCCTGTGGAAGAAACATGCTCTGGCTCTGTGAGGAATCGATTATAATAACCCTTGCTGGAACACAAGATGGAAAAGAGGATAGCAGAAACAGGCTTAAGCACCTGCTGTTGTGGTCTTCAGGGTCTTGTAGGGTAAACAACTCCATTCATCATTTCTGCAGTTGGGCAGAGGCTGTTTAATGGAAACATGCTGCTTCACTTCAAGATAAGGACAAGGACAGGCCGGTGGCGTCATCGCCAGATGCCAAGTGGGAGCTGCCTACAGGCTCCTCCAGTACAATTTGCTGGTGCAGCTCATCCTGTGGCAGGGGTCCAGACCAAACTTCTCCCGTGGTGCACACAGCTATGCCCCTGGGCCAGAGCTTGCATGGGTCACCTTGATGCCCTGTCAGGATCAATGGGAACGTGGATCTTCCAGCATGCTCCAGAGGCAGTTGTGCTGTGGCTTGGCTTTGGAGAGGGAACCCAGCATGTGTAAGGAAGGAAGAGAGAGATCTTAATTTTTGTTATACATAAATACAGATAACGTGACAATGGAGAGGTGTGTGAACCCTGTGCTAAGACACTGAGAACCCAAGCAGGGCAAACGGCACCGAGCTGGGGAGGCAGCAGCCCTGAGGCCATTCTCAGTGGTTCTGAAAACCACAGGTAGTAAGCGCAGAGATAAAGGGTGGCACAAGGAGGAGCAGCAAGCGGGACAGACACGGCCTCTTTAACGCAGAGAGCGCGGCAGGCGCGCCCAGCCCGCGCATGCGCGGAGCCTTCCTCCGCGACTTACTCGGCGCGACCGGTGGCGGGGCTGAATGCCCGTGCTGGAGGAGTGTTGCAGCTAGCCGCACGCATGCGCAGAGCGCCGCGGGGCCCCGCCGCCCGCCGTGCGCTTTGTGGCGCTGCCGGAAGCGGCCGCGGGGAGCGGGGCCAAGCGGAGCCGGGGCAGCGCGGAGCGGCGTTCCCCCTGTGTCGCCTCGGCCGCCGCGGGCACCATGGAGCCGGCGGCCTGAGGGCGGAGCGGCTGGGCCTGCCCCGACATGCCCGCCGGGCCCTTCGGCGCAGGTACGGCTGCCCGGGCCCTCCCGCCGTGGAGCTGCCCGCGCCCGGCCCGCTCCTGCCGGCGGCGGGGCCTGTGGCGGCAGGGCGCCGCCCGGGAGCCTCCACCGCGCCGGCCTCTGCGCTGCCCGCCGCAGGGCCGGGCCTGCGGGACGGCGGGACGGGACAGAGCCGGCGGGGGCCGCGCTCATCCCCGAGGGTCGCCGCGGAGCGGCTGCTGCAGGGGGTCCCGGCTGGTGTGGCGGAGCCGCCGCAGGGCGGGGGGGAGTGAGCCGGGGGACCCCTCGCGCCCACTCGCGATCTTGGGGTCCTTCTCGGCTCGGGTCCGTGCTGCGGGGACGGGTTTCGAGCCGCGTTTCGGGTCCCCGACACAAGCGTGTGGTGTCACCGGGGGCCGGTGAGCTCCTTCCCCCCGCAGGCCGGCCCTCGCCTGCGGGAGTGCGAGCGGGCGGGAGGTAAAAGTTTGTGTCGCTGTTCCCTTGCAGACTTTCTTAGGACTTATCCGGTGGTGCTTTGCGTTCCTGGCTGCAGGCCTGCCTTTGCTTTCCCTTGCTGATTTCTCGTCCGTTTGATCTTCAGGATCCGCGGGCAGTACATCAGATTTCCTTTGGAAACCGGGGAACAGCAGCAAAAGCAGAGCAAGATTCTGCTCCCCGGATGTAAGGGACTGTAGCTTCAGGAGGTCCTTTCCTGGTTGTGCAGTTGGTGGAGTTGCACAAGGACCTAGACTGAGGAAGAAATGCCAGTGTAAAATAAGCTGTAGAATAAAAACTATTCTCACTCTGGGTCAGGGAAATGCACTGTTCTGCAGGCGAGTTCATTGTGTGGGTTTTGGCACAAGTGAGGGATGTGAAAACTCAGTAAATTCTCAGGTCCCCTGCCTGGAAGGTAATTTTCTCAAACCTGCTTTTAGAGATGAGAGTGATGGTGAGAAGCAAAGTAGCACTGATGGCTGAGTAATGAAGCTTGAAAGCAGAGTAATAGCCAAAACATACAAAATTAACTGGTGCTGTTGCTTTCTGGTGGCTCTGTTAATCTTCAGGTATTGCAATGTGTGTTAGGCAGCCACTTTTTCTGTGGCAGGTACCCATCTTCCTGCTTTGGGAATGTTGGTGTCCAGTGGTGCCCTCAGAACCAGCATGACTGAAGTCAGTGAGTAGGAGTGCTGGGGAAAGTGGGACCCAAGCCCCAAGGCTTATGTGGCACCTTACATTTGCGATCCAGCCTTCCCTTTAATCACATATTAACTTCTCCAGTTAGGTGGTAAAATCAGACAAATTCACCTTCCCTGGGCAAGGGGGGCTGTGATTCAATTCTCAGCAACACTGGGGCTGGATGGCCTGGGAAAGGATGACATGAGCTCCTGTTTTTTCTGTGCCTGATTTCTTCCTGCCTTGAATCTAGACTTTTTTTTCATTTAATAGCAATCATGACATGCATCTCTGTTTATTCTTTAACCAAATCCTGACTTACAAACACTAGCAGAAAGCTGAGTTTTCTGTTTGGCCTTTGCCTTTTTTACTGTTTGCCTGCTGTCTGCTCTGCTGCTGTCCTTTACACACAGTGCGTGCCTAGGGCGGAGCCTACCGCTTGGATGGGCTCCAGAGGTGATCTGCCTGGAGGGGTCTGCTCTGCTTCAGTCCTGCTGGGCTTAATATGAGAGGTGCTGAGTTAGTCTTGGCAGGATTGGAGCTGTTCTATCCACATAAACTTGGAGGGCAGAGGGACAACAGTGTCCAGGTGGGTATGTGGCAATTGTCCATGCTCAGAGTGTCTGAAAAAATAGCTCATAAACTCTTTGGTATGTGGTCCAGGGAAGGTGCATTGTGGAAGGTGCTTTCTGGCAGTGGTTGTTGCCTGTAGAGAGCAGATGTCAGTACTACTGGTATAGCAGGGATTGTGTTAGAGATATATGTGAAATACTTAAAGTATATTAATATCTTGGAGCTTTATGGTGTAGAGCCTTTATGTTGATGCTTCTCTGATTAGGCTCTGTTAAGTCTTCCACCTTCGTTTTGCACCTCTCTGCTGGTCATTTTTGCATCTACTCTCTTCATAACAGTTGTCTCAGCTCTGCTTTTTTGGTTCTAATAAAACCCAAGAAGCATCCGTTTTCAGGACAGCTTGTCTCTGGGCCTGAAATCCTTTTGCATTGTAGGCAAACATTTCATTTTATGTATGATTTTATTTTATGAAGCTGCTGAGCATGAAGGGTTCTATGTTCATGTTTGCCCTTAGCACTGCGCTCACTGAGCACAGGGTTTCTGAGGGGCTGCTTTGGGCACCACTGCTGGTTCCCTGCACATGCTCCAAACCCCCATCTCTGCTTTAGGCTCTGAGCTTCTGCGTGTTCTGTGAGAGTAACTGCAGAATGTGGGTCTATTATGTAGTTAGGGAATTCTCACTGTCTATCTTCACTGATCCAAGAGTTTAAATATTTTGGCTGCAGTTGTTCATATGAAGTCTTTGAGGACTTGAAACAGAACTTAAATATCCTTAATTTTGGAGTTTTATGGGCTCATTAGCTAGTTCCTTCATGCTCACCAGCTTCTACAGTGTTTATGAACTGAGGATCTTTGGTCTTAAATGCTGAAACACCCATTTTCAGTGGTTTATATGGTTATAGTTACTACAGTTCCTAAGCTGAAATGGATCTGGGGGGGAATATGTTGAAACCCAAATTATTTGCCACACTAAGGAATGTTGGAATTATGCTCAGTTTCATAGTAGGTGGTAGATATTTGAACTTCACATCTCTCAGCTGTCATGCCAATGTAAATGCTGACAATTTCCTTCCAGGTCCGTCTGTGAGAACCTGGAGATGTTTTAAATAGTGCAGCCTCCAGGAACAGGAGCAGGAGCAGGACCCCTGTCCAAAGTTGAGGGTGTATGAAACTGCTGCTTGGTAAACTTCAGGGTTGTATTTATTCTTCTTCCCACCCCTCCTCTTATTTAGATTGCTTGTCATTCTGAGGGTCCTTAGTGATTTGAACCTCAGTAAGACTTATGCTTAAGTGAAATACGAACATTCAGCTGCATGGAACTTAGGAGATGTTACTTGGGCCAGTGAGGATGCTTTGTTTGAAGCTGAAATGCAGAAGCATTGCAAAGACAGAAGTAAAAATCAGGGAATGCTGTTTGCCTGTGTGACAGCTGCATTTTTTTCTTCAATTTGCTGTTGCTGTGTAAGTAGTTTGTGATCAGTAACAGCCTCTTCTGAGGGAGTGAGCCCTGCTTCTACAGAGCATTAGGTGCCTTTTGTCTAAAGCAAGTTACAGAACTGTCAGTGTGTTGTATCTGTTGAAACACATCGTAACAGATACTGTGGTGTGGAGGGACTTACCAGCCTTTTTCAACTTATGTCCAATTTTAAGAAGCTGAACAGTAGATGGGTTTAGCTATGCCCCAGTCTGAACAGATGGCAGCAATTTCCAATTCAAATGGCAGTTGAAGTAGAATATTAAATGAAAAGTGACTTCTAGTCCTTGCAAATAAAAACTTCTTACTGCTAAATATACGGAGCAAATAAATCAATACCCCAGGAAATCCCACCGCAAAAGGATTTTACATCTGGAACAATTACTTGTTTCAATATTCCTTGCGTATTGATAAGACTGACAGAAGATTTCTGGCAAGACCAAAGGAAGTCTTGAATAAGATGCAGATTTGATCATCAAATTTATGTATAAAGGTCAGGCAGCAGGCTGGATGTATGAGGCACCAGAGGTTTTGGTTACCCTGTCCTGCTGCTAAACCTCTCTTAAACATAGCATATTATATCTATCCTCTGTGTTACAAACGCTGCTCCTCTCAGAAGTGTGGAAGGTCACACAAAAGATCTTTGCATCTTTGCTTCAGCATGGCAGGGAACTGCATGAAGGCAAGTGATTTTGTCTTCCCGTTCTCTTGCCCTAGTGCAATGTGGGTTTTCCAAAATGCAGCAGGATTTGTGAATCTTTATCCTCTCTGATGACTTCTATCTTGTGGGCAAGAAAGCTCCTACACAGGCACTGCTTACAGTTTGTGCTGTGCAGCACTTCCATGCTTCTGGGAACTCTATTCTGGTGTACAGGCAGGCACACTACGTGTGCTTGCGGTTATCAGCACATTGATAAAGTTCCTGTGAGCTGCCAGTCCTTCAGCTGGAGCGTGGTGATGGAAAGTACATGCTGCTTTATCAGCTGAAATCGGTTTATTTAAACCAGCGCTCCTCAAATGGTGTTATGTGCTTCTGCAACGAACTTGAGTGTCAAATGGGAGGATGGAGAGTGCCTTCACCCCTTCCTGTGTGGTGAGCAGCAATGCCAGGGCAGGGGAAGGGGCATGCTGCTCTGGGGGTACAGGCAGTGCTGGGGGTTTGCAAGGGAAAGGGGAAGGCTTACAAAGTGGATGATACTTCACTTCTGTCCCTCATTCTTCCACTCCAAACACAAGCTGGAGACTCAGGCAGTGTTCTGATGGGACAGAAAGGGAAGATACAGAGGCCCCATGAGTATAGGATATAAAAGGAAAAGATACCTCTAAGGAAACCTGTATCATGAAATTAAGCAGTGACTGACTCACTGAATTAGTGACCTATATCACTAATGATTGTGGGTCATGCTTATTTTGGGGTTTTTGTTTGGTGGTGGTTTGTTTTGTTGTTGTTGTGACTTCTCTGTGTCCCAAGAGATAGCGTCCTGGAATTGTTTTCCTCTAAGCTAATAGTTTTGACCACAGTGGCACACGCATTCCCCCTGCCAAGGCCCCCAGAGGAGGGAAAGTGCCTCCAGGATAGAGAGGATATGCTTCCTGCAGGCTGTGGCTGCTCTGATTAATCTGCTGTCAGATAAGCACACGTGATTGCTGCCTCAAACCAGGAAGGACATAGTTCGGAAAGCCAAGATCTTGCTGCCTTGCTTTCCCTCCTGCCTTGAAGGGAATCATCAGGCTTTTTACGTGGATTTTGGGTGTAAATAAACACTTGTGGAGTCAGCAAAATACACAGACTTGCTTAAATGGTGGCTTTTCTCTAAGAAGGTGTATTTCCAGGCCTGGCTTCTTGTTTGGTTTTGGGCCAAGGAATGTCTAAGGGAGGCATTGCAAATATTTCCTGTATAAGTAACTGGCTTCCAAAATGTGCCTCCAAAGTGCAGTTGGCAAACGGTCCTCAGGGTGCCATTTGTGACATCTTGAGCTGATCCAAGCTGTGACTGTTGAACACTCCTTGCTTTTCCCCAGTGCCAACCCTGTTTTCCTTGTGTTATTATTCACATGGTCAGCTGGCTCAGATAGCTGATAAAACACTGCTGGTGTTGGTGGAAGAAGAAGAAAAGATAGTTTGGTCCCAGTTCCAAGTGGCAGTTTTAATGTTGCTGTGAATGGCTACAAAAGCCTGCTGCTGCTGCAGGCAGTTTCACTTAGATTCTCAAACTGAAACTTACTGTTTATCTTTTTATTAAAAACCCCAACCCCCAAGCTCACAGCTGTATTTAAAAACAAAACAAAAATCTACCACAACATACTAAGGTTGGAAACCAGCTGTTGGAATCTCTTCCAGGTCTTCAAATGTGTGACATGGACACATGCATCTTGAATTTATAAGGGTCCATATCATAGGATCGTGGAATAGTTAGGGTTGGAAAGGACCTTAAGATCATCTAGTTTCAACCCCCCTGCCATGGGCAGGGACACCTCACACTAAACCATGTCACCCAAGGCTCTGATATCATGGCAGACAGCCTCAGTTTTGGTAACTTGTGTCATAGACATTTGTACTAATTATGTGTTCTTTTCCTTCCTTGCCCCCAGGTGTTGTTTGGATTGTAGCATAGAGGCACTATGTACTCAGAGTGGAGATCCTTGCATCTTGTCATTCAAAATGATCAGGGGAATACCAGTGTACTTCACAGCTATCCTGAAAACGTGGGGAGAGAAGTGGCAAACGCAGTGGTGCGTCCTCTTGGACAAGCTTTAATTACATCATCTGTTGGAAGTGAGAGTTTACTAAAAACAGACAAAGAGGTAAGTGCATTTCCTTACAGAGCATAGTTTCCTTCATGCTAGAGTGGCAGCATAATGATTTTCTGTAGCCTCCTTTATTTTTCTCTGTAGTAGTCCCAAGTTGTATGAAGTATGCTATATTTTTAGGTTAATAATCTAAATAAGGCTTCTATTAGCAGCTTGATCATAGCAACAGTGTACTTCATGACCTAGTAGCTCAGATAAATAGTTACTACCGAACCCAGAAGTTCAGGCTAAAGCAATAAAAACCAACCCAAAACCCACCAAACACCACCAAACTAGGAAAAAAAATGAACAAGGGATGTAGCAGTTAACACACATGAAACCTTTCTACTTACTTTCATTTTTGAAGCAACAGTATGCGACTTCTTAAAAGGTCTTTGAATAGTACAAGTGTTCACTAGAATTTGGAAATCTTTCATTGCATCAGCTCTTGTGTGTTCTGAAGAGTTCTCTCTACAAGTTAGACTGAGATTCAAGGTTTAGAGTGATTTGCCATTTATTGTTAATCTTCTTAATGTCATGATATACAAATTAATGACTTGGTGTTTTCTTGCAATATATGTTAAACAGAATTGCTTGTACCACATAACTAGTGTTGGTTCTACCTCAACAAAGCAATGTGCTCTGACCATTGTTTACTTGCTAATATTTATCTTTAATAACTTCTGCTTTGTTTCTTCAGGTAAAATGGACTATGGAGGTGGTTTGTTATGGCCTGACCCTCCCTCTGGATGGCGATACTGTGAAATACTGCGTCGATGTATATACAGATTGGATTATGGCTCTTGTATTACCTAAGGACTCCATTCCTTTACCAGTTATTAAGGAACCAAACCTTTATGTTCAAAGCATTCTCAAACATCTCCAAAATCTCTTTGTGCCGAGGTGAGTGTTAGGACTGGAACACTCGGCAGGCTCAGGAATTCAACATCCTTGGATGGTAGTGTTGAGATTCACATGCTTTTAGGCCTTGGACAGAGTTACATTGTCAAGGTGCTCAAACATCATACTTCGTATATCATTTGATAAGTTTACCTGCTGCTGTTGAACACACATATTGGATAAGTAAGAGGAAATTATTTAATGGTGCCCTATGAAACAGTACTTAAATATTAGCTATCTGAAACTGCTTCAGATCAATGTTTAGTGTATGTCTGTGAGTACCAGATCACCTGCTTTTGTCACTATTAGTAATGTATCACTGCAAATGGCCTTCAAAGCGCTCTTCTGCGCTTGGATCACTTAACTTTACTTGAAGGCTTTGTTAACAACTGATACGAATTCAGGCAAGGATTTCATTGCTCTTTATTACTTGCTTCAGAGTGTATAACCTAACCTTAGTTGTCATTGCTCTTGGTTTGTAGAGAAAAAGGCATTTTAATTCCCATTAAAGTATGGTCAAAACAACAACACAAACCTGAGTAAAGCATGCTTCTGGGTAAGACTTCTGCAGGAAGTTGTCTCTAAGCTTTAATACATGCAAAATAGAGTCTACTGTCTGGGAACCTTTATTCCCTTGTCACAGTAAAGAATGAATTCTTCATTAGTCCATGAAATAGTTGTTGCTATGATCCCCTGACTGCCTTCTCACCAGGAGCCCTGGTAGCAAGCAGTTCAGTGGTCACATTTCTGTTGGCACAAGCTGCCATTTCACCTTTATCTCTCAGCTTCATTGATGGAGCTCAGTGAAGGGTGGTAGACTGCACAGGATGACTCTTGAATAAAATAATTAACATCCAGAAACAGGGAGGGCTGGAAAATCGTTATTTTAAAGACTCTACTCCTCTTCCTCCCTCCCCCAGCATAACTGTTCTGTTGTTTTTCTTTCAAAAGCCTCTGGGATGTATCTGAAACACTTTTTTCATAGCTGAAAACTTGAACTTTAAGTTTTGTCCTCCAGGGAGCTGTGTTCAGAATTCACTCCAGCAACAGGAATACATTCTGCAGTGGAAATTAAATGCAGAACTGGGTTGTGCACACCTTGCTTGAGTGAAAGCAAATTCTTATGTGCCTGGGGAGGGGAAGAGAAAAATAATTTCTGGTTTTACCTAGTTGATACAGGTTGCTGGTTCTGATGGGCTCCTGTAGAACACCTACCCAGCAGCTCTTGTAGCAACATGCGTTGAGCTATCTCCTGGAAAAGTCTCTTGTTCTTGTGTTGAAAATACTAAGCCTTTATTATAAGCCTATGTCCTATGGAGGGTTGTGTTTAAAATAGCTTCCTTCCTCATCCTGGTTTCCAGGAAACGATGTAGCTGTTGGTTTGGCTGCCTAAAAGTAGTGGCCCAGAGTTGAGGTGAGGGTTTCAGATGTAGAGTTGAGGTGTGAAATGCAGCAGCCTTAAGTGGGCAGTTTGACTTAAATAGCATCTCAGGAAGATGTATGCACTAAATACAAAGCAGGTGTGTATAAAACATTCCAGTTTGAGTGCCTGGCTGTAGCATATGTTTATATGCACAGCCCTTGAAATGGTGTGGTGCCAAGAAATAAGAACAGTGAAAAATGGAAGAGTCAAGCTGCCTCTTCTCTATCTCCTGGACAGACTAGAGAGAGGGTACTTGCATCCAGCCCTCGTGCACTGACCTGCCCAACCCAGTGGAACAAACTCTTCTTTTCTTGATGTATTTGAGCAGTCCCCAGGCAACACTTAGGCTTTCTGTCTCTGACAACCCTACGATACTCTGTAAGCCTTGCAGATTACTGAAGCAGTAGTAGTAGTTACTGCTGTCCGCTAAGGTTTTGGTGCCACAAACTATTGGAAGCACAGAAAGAAAACATGGGAACTCTCCCTCTTCCCCTCCCCAGGAGACTGAGATGTAGATACAAGGGTCTTCTGTGCAACTGAAGTATCTGGAATTGATTGAGAGATTATGGAACATGTGACTGTCCAAGTGTAATAGATGCTTTTTTTGTAGTAACTTCTGCGTCTCATGTGAAATCATGAGAACAATTCTTGTCACAAAGGAGTGTGGAAACCAAAAGGCCAAGCTCTGAGAAATCTAGACATGAATCTACAAAATGCTGCAACCAAAGTTTGCCATTCAGTTAGCTTTGTGGACAAGAGGAGCTGGTAGATGTAGAGGGACTTTAGAGTTGCCTGATCAGCTCGAGGTATCCTGTTGGTCATCTTGCATATAGAGCTCCTATATGTAAACCCCCTTTTTATAGATTCCCTATGTTATTAGGGAAACAAGTCTTGAAACAGGCTTTGAACCTTCAAGTCTGTCAATATTAAAGATACCTTTCAATTAGAGTATCTGTTTTGTTGTTGCTCAGGATAAAAACAGGGCTATGACCAAGGCAGGGCTTACTGGTGTCAAGCTTTGTTCTACAGAAACTGTTAGGATCTAGCACCAGCATCAAGCAACTCAAGTCCTGAACTGTGACTAGTCTGCAGTTTGGCATTAGATATTATCTAGAGTCTTTGTAATCTTGTTTCCAGTACTGTAATGCAACATTTATTCTATCCAGATAATAGTTGATAGTATTTTTAAAAGGTATCTGACAATAATCTTACTGTGTAAGAAAAGCAGATCTCTATCTAGTGGATCAGCATGTTCTTGAGATACTTGCCATGCAACGTGACTTGTGAGTTATACCACACTGAAAGTGTTTGGAAGAATCTGGGACTACTACTTAGTAGTCCAGTGGAAGGTAATATTTTTATGATTTCTTTTGTCATCCCTTCAGTAAGTGGTAGGAGAGCTGAAAGAGTGCACAAGTTGAAGTGCAGCTTGTGTATATTGCACGCTGTAATTTGAAGTCTCTTCTTTCACCCTTTCAGCTTTTAGGCTTCCTCAGCTTTGTTCATCGGTGTCCTCAGATCCTGTCCAGAATGTTTCATGTTACTGTTTTGTACCCCTTTCTGCTTTGTCCAAACTAACTGATGGGAAAAGAGTGTGCTGCTTTGGACTGCTTCTGCAACGCTTCTTGTTGAGTGACTCAGCAGTGGCAGTGTGGAGCTGGTTGTTACTATAAGGAAGACCTTGATAATATCAACTTGTTCCCTTTCTTCCTTACTTACCTCCTCTTCCTTTAGTCTGACTTTCCTATTTAATGACCCTCTTCTAGATACTATTTTTTTTTCCCCCTAAATCCAAGGAATTGGGGGTTAGGGTTGCATCTACATTTGGAAGCAAAAGGAAAACTAGGAGGAATTTAAATTAGTCTGCTAATAATGTTTCTCCTAATTTTGCCACTTTCCTTCTGAATTATGTGTGTAACAGTGATGTCTTACATTCTCATTGTTTGGCCTAAGAAAAATTCCCTTGAGATAATGGGGTGTGTTCACCTTATGGTGGCGAGTTCTGTGTCATTTAGAGAAGAATGTTACAGTACATCTTGTACTCATTAAGGCAGAGTTAGGATGCTTAGAGACAGAGTTAAGGTGCGTAGAAGCATATTAGCTCATGTTCTTGGCTCTTGTTCAATAATATTGATGTTTCCTCTTGTAATTGCTCAAAGTTCAGATTATTGTACACATCACTTTATAGTTCTTGTTTAGAGACTCGAGTGTTGTTTTCTTCTCTTGCAGGCCAGACCCAGGATCTAGTCAGATCAGATTGTGCTTGCAGGTTTTGAAAGCTGTCCAGAAACTGGCTCATGAATCGACAATTATGGCAAGAGAAACCTGGGAGGTTTTGTTATTATTTCTTCTTCAGATCAATGACACTCTTCTAGCAGCTCCAACTGTGCAAGGTTCATGTTCAACTTTCATTTGGTTCAACTGCTGGAAAAACCTTTGTCTCTGCTTGATGTTGAGCTGCCAGGGGGATGGGGTGAAACCTGCCAAAAGCTTTTAATAGCCACCAAAGCACCATAGCTCACTCCTGATTTGGCTTCACTACTCTGCAGTAGAGCTTTGTCAGAAAAGACTGAATGGTTTGGAGCTGAGTTTTCCTTAATGTGTTGTTGCAGAACAGTGACTTCATACAGGAACAGTTCCTGGTGAATGGTTTCAGGTGGTTGTTCCCTCTTTGTTTCACTGAAACCCTCATGTGTCTTGCTGTTTGGCCTGCCTGCTTGGAAAATCATATTGTCAGTTTGTATCTATTAAATAAAAGACATCAGTATAGATAGAATGTAATGGAAGACAGATCAGGGAATTGCCAGTGTCCCTTAGTGACACACGTATTTGGCTGCACATTATATAATATGCTTGGTCTTGTAAAAAGACGAATTGGCTGTAGGAAGCAATTGGGAATCATTCTTAAATGAAAAAACTAAACTTAAGAATCTTTACACACTCAAACTGAAATCTTCCTGAGGAGGTATTTGAGGTTATTTAGGTCACATACTCACTGAAGGCATGCTTTGTTTCTGTTATAAGGTGGCATTGCTGAGAATCTGGCTGAAAAATTAATCGGCGTATTGTTTGAGGTGTGGTTACTGGCTTGTACACGGTGCTTTCCAACACCACCTTACTGGAAAACTGCCAAAGAGATGGTGGCCAACTGGCGACATCACCCTGCAGTAGTGGAGCAATGGAGCAAGGTCATCTGTGCCCTTACTTCCAGGTAGGAGAAATCCCAAGGACATACACACATGTGCAAGGATGATAATGGTTATACATGTTTTTTTCTCTGGAGTTGCTTATTTGTGGAACACCAGCAATCCAAAAGTGAATGAGCAGAGCATAGTGAGAGATCTTGTGTCTCGTATCCTTGGCTTTTACTGTTCATACAATCATAGAATGGTTTGGGTTGGAAGGGACCTTAAAGCTCATCTAGTTCAAACCCTGCTGCCATGGGCAGGGACATCCTCCATTAGACCAGGTTTCTCAAAGCCCTGTTTTGACTTGTGTATCTTCATTCTGCAAGTGAAGATCTGAGTTGGATCTTCTCTGTCACTGTGTAATCTCATCATCTCTTAGATATTTAGTACTTTACAGTATGTTTACTAGTCTCCATCACTGTGACTCTTCATTATGTCCCATGAAGAATGAGTCAGGAATATTAGTGTCACGTTATAGTCTGTATGTTTAATGACAGTCACCATCAAAACTGTTAGGTGCTTGTTACTACTGCATGTTGCTGTAACTCTTGGACTCTGCCTCTCCTACCCTGTGGAGCTGATGCTGTGCTATAGCTGCCTGGCGCTTGTGTCCTGGCAGTAGGAATGTGATGCAGGCTCTCCTCTGAGCAGTGGCATTCTGCTCCAGGGAGTATAGGAGGAGAACTGGACCAAACCTTGCTGGGCATAGGAACAGTGAGGATCATGGAATTGTTTAGGTTGGAAAGACCTTTGAGATCATCAAGTCCAACCATAAATGCAGCACTGTCAAGTCCACCATGTCCTAAGTGCCATATCTGCATTTTTAAATGTTGATGGTGACTCCACCATTCCCTGGGTAGCCTGTTGCAATGCTTGATAACCCTTTTGGTGACGAATTTTTTCCTAATGCCCAATCTAAACCTCCCCTGGTGCAACTTGAGGCCACTTCCCCTTGTATGAAGAGTTTGTGGGACAAATCTCAGCCTCTCAGAGGAAAAAACTAAACTAATTAGTGAGGAGCAGGGGTCTGGATCTCTTCTTCCCAGCAATCCTGAGACATCAATAACCAGTTCTATAAAAATTCAAAGATGCATGAAAATTGCTGCACTGTGAAAAACACAATCATATGCTTTTCTGCAAGGGTTTATTTTAACTCTTGGAAACTTTTGGTCTTGAATTACCAGTCAAAATTCCGAGTGTAGATAGATTTTTCCAGGTTATGGGGCTGCCTTGTTAAATCTGTGGGAAATAAAGCTGCAGTGCAAGTCCTGTGTATTTCCCACGCTATTTCTGTAGCTATTTTTAGCTCACTAGATGCAGCATTGCATAACAGAAAATATCTTATGATTCACTGGTCTGAAAAGAACAGCTCAGTCTCAAAACATGCGTTGGTGTTCTGCTCCATGCACTATGCCCACACTTTAGCTTCCACTGTTGACTAACAGTCTTCATTCTGTTGATGCACACTAACCTGCAGGTTTTCTGTAATGCTGTAGTCTGCTGTTCAGTAATACTGGTTTGCACCTAATACAAAGAGAGCTGAACTCCTCTGAGGTTAACTTCAAGTTCAGTGGTATTTTAAACTCATAGCTTTTTGATTTGTTTGGACCTTTGGGCAGGCTCCAAATGAGTTTCACTTAGGGAAAGGTAAAAACTAATTTCTGGGAATGCTAGGATATTTGAAAAGTGTGTCTCAGATCTCTTCCATCCTTTTAGAGAACCCTGTGTTAGCTTCTGCAAAACACAGTGCGCCTTTCTTGAAGAGCTTGCTACTCTCTGGATTGCAAATCCTGTGCTGCTTGTAGAACAGCACTGAGTGTTTCTCATGGTGTAAATTGTAACTCATCAGTAACCTGGAATTTAGACCTGTAATCTAATGTGACTTCCTGTCATAGGACACTTTAGCTAAAGAGCCTTAATGATAAGAGCTTAAATTCCTTCTTCGTTTTCTTTTTCCTTGCTCCCTTCTGAGGCAGCATCTTGTCAGTTATGTGTGCCTGCATTAACCAGTAACCCCCTGGCTAATCACATGGGAGAGCCTTTAGTCTGACTTTCCTATTAGATTTAGGCTTCCACAACTCTTTGGTTTGGTTGGACCTTTGGGCAGGCTCCAAGGCATGTACCCTTCAAAGCTATAAGAGGACTAAATGATTGTATAAAGTGAGGAGCTCTAGGAAAACTCAGGATGTTGCATTGTTGCTTGTGGGCCCATCTGGGGATTGCTGATTCCTTTGAGGCTCAAATGCACTGCTGATTTGAGGAGTATTAACTGAATGACAGATCTGCCTGACTTGCTTTCTAGATTGCTGCGTTTTACATATGGACCTTCATTTCCTCCGTTTAAAATTCCCGATGAAGATGCTGGTCTGATTCCTCCTGAAATGGATAATGAGTGCGTTGCACAAACTTGGTTTCGCTTTTTACATATGCTGAGGTATTGTAATTACAGCCATCCATTGTTCATGTTCTTGCATCATCTCTATACGTTTGCATGACAAATGAAAGATTTCTCTGGAGATTGCCAAGATTGAGCACACAAAGTGTGAGAGCCTTGTTATTGCAGTGCACTGCAGCAGTTCAGGGCAGGTTATGCTGTTCAACTTTGAACTCTTTGACTCTTTTAGGATGTAAACTGGTTCATTTAGCTAGAAAGTTTTTAGCTATTGATATTTTGAAGGATCTGAAAAACAAGACTTCAATATAATTTTGTTTCTCTGGGACAGCAAACAGGAAAAGCAGAACAATAGCTCCCAGAGATATAAACTGCTCCCATTTATTCTCTAGAGTGTTAAATTTAACCTACAAAAGATTATTTTTAAAGAGGGTGTACCTCTGGTTTATGAAGAAAGGTATGCAGTTAATTTTAACATGCATGTTACTCTTCCTTAAATATACAGCAGAACCAAGTGGCATGCTTGGTTGTATAATTCTTGGGAATGGCATTGCATTCATTTTCTGAATGGCTGGAATATTAAACTATGTACCTAAAACTTCTACTGATTAAAGCTAGAGAAACATTAGACTTTAAATTCTAATTGTTATCAAATTTGTTCTTTTTCTTCGTTTGTGATAGTAATGTCACAAGTGCTGTACTCTTCAAATCTGGAATTGCTGTTACAGGATTTGCATCAGTCAGGAAAAATTGCTCAAACTTTACATCCCATTCCGTTTCTTGTCACTGGTAATAGCAAATTCATTGCTAATAATAATTTGAGAAGAATTTTAACAGTGCAAGTGCCTCTTAAACTGGGTTCAAAAAACTATAAGTAAATAATATTACTGCAACAGTGGGACTATACTGTTCTAAGACTGTACTATTCTAAGTGTATGCTCTGTTTCATTGGCTCTCAATAACAGTCTTACGTGTATTTGGGTACCTTTGAAATGAAGACAATAAAGTACTGCTAACCCAGGAAGTGAAAATTGACTTCCTGTGATGGAGTGACGGCTAAAAGTATGTTGATATTTGATGCTGTTTTGTGGTGGTGTTGTTTAAATGCCTTAAACTGTTGTGTCTTTAAGCATTTTTAAAATCCTAACACCTGATCTTAAACTGACTAAAACATATTTTGCTCTTTTTGTCTGCAGTAATCCTGTGGATTTGAGTAACCCAGCCATTATTAGCTCTACCCCCAAATTTCAGGAGCAGTTTCTGAATGTGAGTGGGATGACTCAAGAACTGAATCAGTACCCCTGCCTTAAACATCTGCCTCAAATATTCTTTCGTGCCATGCGTGGGATCAGCTGTTTAGTGGATGCATTCCTAGGTAATGCTTTTGTCCTACCTGTGGATAGCTAGGAATAGTAACTTAATCATGATGTTATCTCTTCTAAATGTCTTCTATATAAATACAGCCATAACAATTTATCATTTGCAAGTATATCCTGGAATTGATAGGGAAGGAGCCTCAGTTCACTTTTGTATGGCCATCTGTGTACGCAGTAATAACATTTGAATGCATGAAGTTGTAGATGGCTTTAGTTTGAAACGCAAAACAAATAAATAAATCTGAAGTCTAAAATAAAGGCAGCCATCTCTTCCCCAAGAAAAGCTTCTTTCTCTTTGTCTAATCACCAATACAAGTGTTAGGCTTTTAGCTTCTTGTGAGTACTGACCACTTTATTTATGAACTTTGTAGCAACAGGTGAGTGCAGTGCCTGTTTTTATAAGGTACTGAATTTTGACTGTCATCTTCAGATCTTTATGCTACAAGTGCCAGTTTCACTTAGTTTGTGATTAGTGGGTGACTAGTAATGCTGAGAAGAAAAGCTGTTTCTTTGTGTCTGCTGGTTAAGTGAGTAGCTCAAATTTGACTGAAAGGTGAAGTAGATCTAAGCGCTGGCTGATAA
Source organism: Psittacula echo (assembly GCF_963264785.1). NCBI lineage: Eukaryota > Metazoa > Chordata > Aves > Psittaciformes > Psittacidae > Psittacula > Psittacula echo. Next base: position 6,468,592 of record NC_137747.1, on the reverse strand, counting down.
GTTTTAAGTACACTATATAGCATCTGAAATCTAAAGCATTGTTCTTAGTATGCTTCAGGCTTATTAAAATTCTTCAGAGAAAAATGTGCTGTTGTATACTCTGAAGAGCTGCCTGTCTTTTACTGCTTCTTTAAATGTATGCAAACAAATGTAGTCGTCTGCTGTAAGTGTGAGCTGATGTGAGACTGCAGAAGACTTGAGCAAACATGTAAAATGTGTTCAGAAAGAAAACTGGCTGTGCAACACTGCTGGTTTAGCAGGAGTTAGTTGTTCTATAATGTGTTATGGAAAGTATTTGGGTGCCTTAAGTAACACAGTCAAAAAAATCTGTGTCAGATCTTCAAGGACACTGCAATTCCACATGTCATTTTCCAAATGGGGTGTGAGGGTGGTGTTCATTACAATGGGAAGAAGTGGTATTTGTCACTGAAGATTTTGCTTCTGATTCTGACTGGGAAGAGTAGCTTTATACACCAGGAGTGTTTGCCTGAGGCTGTGTAAAGGCTGATCTAATGTCCTGACAGAAAAATGACAGCTTGCTCTGCTTTCTTACCCCATGTCTTGTACTGACTTAGTGTTTGACTGTTCAGCAAGTGGTTCGGCTCACCAAATTGGTAGAAAACTATGTGATGGATGGGTTTCAGCTTAGTTTAGTGAGCTAGGATGGCTTTAAAGAGTCAGAAGTCTTAGAGGGGAATTGGAACAGACCATGGGATCACTGGGAAAGAACAAAGGTGAGAGGCACCTGGATTTTGGCAGAAGTGAGCTGTTAAGTTAGCTTGTGCAAACGAACCTTGCCCCTTCCCCTCTTGTCTGCTTTTAGACTTGCTCCTACCATATCCCACTTCTGACCTTCTTAAGGTGTAGTAACCACCTTCTTTGGTGGTTTTTAATCGTTTGCTTCTCACATGTAAGCAGAGTTTTCGTTGTACATTTATTTCTGCTAATAGTAAAAGGGGAAAAATGTTTTTCTTACTGCTGCTGGTTTGGGTGGCAGGGAGGAAAGCTAGTCTATTTACAGAAGGCCCAGATGCCTACTTAGCTGAGCTGCTGCATATAAGCCTGTGGAATCCTTGCTTAAAACCTGCTTTATTTCTTGATCCACAGGCATTTCACGACCCCGGTCTGATAGTGCACCACCCACGCCAGTGAATAGGCTGAGCATGCCCCAGAACACTGCTATCAACACCACTCCACCCCACAACCGAAGGCATCGGGCAGTGACTGTGAATAAAGCAACAATGAAAACCAGCACTGTAAGACTCCCTATTCTGTATTTAAGTAGCTGCCCCTTCTGATAGTTTCTTCTGTTAGAGGAAGTGATTTACTTGCTTCTAGGAGCTGATCTATGTGTTCTTCTGTTCAAATAGGTAACTACTGCACATACTTCAAAAGTGCAGCATCAACCCTCCTCTACTTCTCCACTGTCTAGCCCAAACCAGACAAGTTCTGAGCCACGGCCACTACCAGCTCCTCGCAGGCCAAAGGTTAACAGCATCTTGAACCTCTTTGGATCGTGGTTATTTGATGCAGCATTTGTTCACTGTAAACTTCATAATGGAATAAACAGAGACAGCAGCATGACTGGTAAATATCACTGAAAAATACACATACACTTTTTTTCCTTGTTTTACTGACATTTCCTACCTGCAAGATTAACATATGCATAATCCAAGCCAAAATCATCTGAAGTGCTGTATTGTGGTTAACCCCTCCCAGCTGAGCCAGCACCTGCTATTAGCTGAAGCAGGTGTTTGGGGGCTTTAAAATCTATAAAAAAAATCACTTTTTGCTATTAAACACTTGCTCTAACAGTGCATTCCTGAGCATGCTAGTGGGGAAATCTTATTAAGTGAAGGAAATGGTGCAGTAAGAGTCCACTGCCTAATTTGAAATCTGCTTGAGTATCTCTGAATAATAGCAACTTTTATAGTGAGTCTTTAATATTTGAAATACTGTCAGACATTGCTCCAGATACTGCACAAAGTGGTATTTCTGGGTGTTGAGGAGAGTTAGGAAAACAGAAATCCTTAAAGTAGCAGGCGAAGCTGCTGCTTTTCAGAGGTGGCTGCTCCATGTTCCCCTATATGACTTGATACCTTGATGGTCTTCAGTCCTTGACTGCTACATTTATTTGTGTCTCCTATGCTTTGCTCAGCTTTAGAGGTTAGATGTTTTGAAACATGATAGCAGAAGTAGTGCTCTGGTCAAAGAGGAGTTTAACATTCTTCCTTCTGGTGGTGATAATCAGAAAAGAATAAACTTTCCTTGCATTTTCCGTGTTCTTCATGTAGTGTTTTGAATGTCTGCTAAACTCTTCCAAGAAATGTATCTATCAGGAGCTTGCTGGCCTTAGAGAAATAGGAGGAAGATATTGTAGCAAGTTGGGTTCACGGTGGGACATGACAGCAGCAGTTAAACTGCTGATCTCCCTTGTTTGTTGTGTCACAAATACCTGTGTGGAGGCGATGGATTTAGGATTTGGAATCTGTTAAAGGAATTTTTAGATATGGATCACGTGGTTTTTGAAAGTGTTCAGTTGTGGATTTCTGTGATAGAAGTTTCGGGTCCCTTTGTAAAAGGCCTACGACACATTACTAGAGCAGTAGCTGCACTTGGGAAGCAATAAGGCATCACTTGATGCTATGTTCAGTTTCACGTGCTCCTAATGTGTTTCTGTATTAATGCTTTTCAGATTTGACTGGATCATTTTAATTTTGACATAACCTGTATCTTGAGCAATTTTATTGAAGGGTTTAACCTGAAAACAATTTTGGCTGAGATGCTGCTTATGTGACAGTGTCAGCTGTAAACAGAGGTGGCATGATTCTAGCAGAAGTACAGTTATCCTAAATCAAAATGATTGACTTCCTTGAAGGGGTTCCAGGGCCTTCTAGTCATGTATGCCTAACAGTGGTCAGAAAATGGTCATGTTGCTAGAGAAGAACTTACTAGCTTCCTGAAAGCTAGAAACACCTATTTAGAAATGACTTGATTATCTTCCTCCTCCATCCTCTTCAGGTCTGTCCCTGGTGAGACCAGTCTTTGACTGTCACAAATTCTGCCATTTATTAGCTGCAGCGGATCTGAGGGAATTATGTTGTTGGAGATCCAGAAAACTCTTATGTCCTGCTTTTCTAGCTATTTGGAAGATAGAATTAATTTAGGGAATTTAGTCAAGTCTTTTCTGCCCTTCCAGGATGCCACACGTGTTCTTCCCACTGTGTAAAGTCCTGGTGACAAAATGCTATGGCAGGCTGTCAGGAGAGCGAACTGAAGATAAACCCATGTTGCTGAAACTCTGTAAAGAGTTTCCAGAGGCTCCAAAATCTAATTGCCTGATTCAGCCTTTTGAATAAATCCTTTTGCACAGTCTCTGCTGTAGGAAAATGAAGCAAGATTTGTAAAGGGCTCCTGCAGTTTCTGTTGATTTGAAGTGTCCATGTCCTTTAAATCAGGTTTAAGTCCAAATTGAAAAGCTTCTCTGAGTTTAATTCATGAAACCTGAATAAGGCTGAATGAGGAGGGTCGTGTGCTCTCGTCCCCCTCTGTCACACGAGTGGGGCCCATCAGTAATAATCAGAGCAGCATTTGTGCCCATCCGCCAGCCTCTGCTTGTGTTACCCAGTGTAGATGTGGCTTGCAGAAAGAGGGCAGCAGAAAAGGACGGTTAGCTGCCACAGTCCCTAACCTTTAGGAAAGAGGCCAAAAATAAATCTGCTTCTTTTTGGCAGCAGGTTGTCTGTACCTGTATATATCACAGGCCATCTGCTACCCTTTGTAGCCTGGTACAGTACCACTTCTTGCCAATAGCTTGAATAGTCTTACCATGTTTGATACTGCTGTTGATAAGCTTTGCATTAGCTTCAGGAAGCACTATGGGTGCTTTAAATATTTTATGATTGGGAAGTGTCTGCACTTAAAATCAGCTTTGCTATGTAATATTGTCTTCTACTGGCCCACACACTATTTTTCTGTCGTAGGACTGCAGCTGTGTAAGATCTCAACAGCTTTAAACCCTTCTAACGTTCAGTTTGTTTCAATGCCATGCAGTTCAGAATTTCTTCTCTTGGAGCTCTCTGCTTTGATTTCTCTGTTCTGTGTCTGACTGGAGGACTGAGGACCACTTTGAAAAAGAAAGAGGTGAAATATCTTGATACAGATTGCTCCTGCAGAGGGAGATCCCCTGCCCTGGGATGTCTTTCTGGAATGCTGCTTTTTCTAATGTGTGTTTCTTATTCCTCTTCTGTTATGTCTCATTCTCAATGAGAACCCATTTGACATGATTTATAAAGAAGCATTCATGAGCTACGTGTGATTGCTTAATAAGTAATGCTGCAGACAAGCTGCAATCTCACGTTCTAGTTCAGAATTTAGTTCAATTCTTTGAAATAAACCCTGCTGATTCACAGGGACCAGCACATCATCCTTCTCCCATCTTAAGACACAAGTCTTTTTGATGAGCTTTAGGAAGTAAGGAGCAGCTAATCAAGGGGCATGTGAATGAGTACCTCTCTGCTCTTGCTTTTCTCCTTGTGTTGGAGCCTCACATATCTTACTTCTTGGACACTTTAACCTCCAGGAGGGAAGTTAAGAAAAACGACTGGTGGAAAAAATGTGCAGCTTTTTGTGTTTCTGAGATGAAAAATATCTGGATGGGTGGAAGGTTAACCAAACTGGCTCTACTTGACCCTGCTTTGCATTTCAGGAACTGAGTCTTCCAGTCTGGGTGGCCTCACTGTTAATCCTTGTACCAGTTGGTCATGAGCCTGTCAGCTATGTGGTTTATAGCAGCGGAGGGAGCCTGGCCTTAGGCTGGTTGCTGGTGCTGTTGGCAGTGGGTGTAGTTTTATCCTCATGTTTTCTGTCCCTACTGTCATTAATATTAAACATTCCAAAGACTGTTTCTGGAGCTCTAGGAGCAAGCTACAAGAAGCCCTGATTAGGGACATACTTGAGCATTGCTTGGTCATAGGTCTTGATCTGACCCTGCACATTCACAGCAGCCACTCTCATGAGGTGGTGGCATTCTCTCCTGGTCCCTGGCTACTGGAATCTTTCCTCTTTCTCTGGAGATTGTTTTTGAGGTATTGATATTTCTGGGAGTGCTCTGCCTTTTATTTCTGCTTTGGAAGGTTGTTGATTGAGCTGGTGGTCAGGGGAGGCATGCTCGGGTATACTGGTTGATAGCAGCTTGGCTTAGGGAAGCCAGAGCTGTAATACCTTCAGGAACTCATGGTTTGGAAGTAGGAATATTGCTGTGAGGAGACTGCAGGTAAGTAACCTTCCCCCTACAAGACATTGTACCCCAAGTCACAGAGCCTTAGCATAGCCTGGTGTGTACATCAGGTACAGTGCAGCCTAGGGAAGTGTACTTGAGCAGGGAAGGGTTAATGCATCTGTTTGAGGAACTGATGTACATTGGTGTGAACAGCTCTGAACCTTATTAGTATTTTGTAACTTTTTGTTCATTGTTTTGCATGGTACTTTCAAAACCATAATTTTGGACCTGAATGCCAATTTCCTATGTGTTTAACGAGCTTGCTGTATCATAAAGCTTTTAATCTATTTTTTAAAAAAGCTAAAAGCTTCTTAACTTATATTACAATTTCACCATCTTAAAAGTATTTTATAACTACTGCTGTCCTTTGATTTGTTTCCATTTTATTTCTATTATCTTGCAGCATCTTTTATCCAAATTCTTCTTTCTTATAAATCTTGTAAGTAGGAACCAGTAGCTTTTCCTTAATTGCGGTCATGCTTTTCTTTTTTCCATTATCCCATATTTTATTTGTAAATTCATTCCCATTGTCTCTTGTAGCTTTTGCACTTTTACTTGGAAAAAGACAAGTAATTTTTTTTGTGTGTGTTTTTGAATGGGGAGGATTGTTGGCAAAAGCAAATTAATCTGCCTGAATCAGTCCCATCTTTTCTGTACTTTAGTCTGTGATCATGTCATGAGTTTCAGGACTTTGCACTAACCATGTTTTTTTTACTTAATGCTTATTTTACAGACCTAGTGTTTGATTTGTATGCATTGTGCATGTAGTGTTTTTTTCCAACTACAATATATTGCTGGATAGCTTATTCAGGACAAAAAATGGCTCATGGGAAGATACATAAAGATTTGTGCTTATTTACTACTTATGTCATGAAAATTTGTAAGGTAACAGTAGGCTAAACAATGAATTTAAAGGCAAAAAAAGAGTATACACCTGTCATTAAGATGTTTCCTTTAAAAGCTAACAAAACACCTATCCATAAACTAACAGGTCGAAGTGTTAATGTGCCATTTGGAGACTGCCTGACCTCAGATTCATTTGGCTATTTCAGTAGTAGAGGGACCAAATCAGGAGAGAGAGCAGTTTGCTGAATCCCATTGATATGGGTCCCTATAATTTATTTGTAACAAACGTTTATAAAACAAAACTGGATCAAAGCAGGCTGATATTCAGAGCAGTGTAAGGGGTAACTTGGCCAGCTGAATATTAAGCACTTGCTTGGATGTTACAGTGTCACCATCTAAAAGTTTTTTGGTGTGTTAAAACAGCAAGGCAAGGTGGTACTTCAGTTTTCTGGAGATGAGAACTAGGCGAGGGAAGATTCTTGTTCTCCAGAGAGGGTAGGAAGCAAATATTGGATAGAAGCATGCTCTTCCCAGCAGGAAGTTGGAACAGGCTCTAGAATACAAGGGTCAGTTGTCATCCTTACAAAGAAAAAAGTTAATTACACTCACAAATACTTTCTAAACAGAGGCACTGTCTCAAATGCAGTGAACTAACAGCTTCATGATAACTACTAAATTTGACTTGATCTTTGTGTCCAGGATCCCATGAGCCTTGTCTATACATTAACACCCACAGTAAAACGCTGTTTTTTCTCTTCCCAGCTATAGCAACTCAAGCTAGCGTGGAGTTCCGCCGGAAAGGATCTCAAATGTCCACAGACACAATGGCTTCCAACCCCATGTTTGATGCAAGTGAATTCCCAGACAACTATGAAGCAGGAAGGGCAGAGGCATGCGGGACACTGTGTAGGATATTTTGTAGCAAGAAGACTGGGGAGGAAATATTACCAGCTTACCTATCCCGGTACTAACCTGTCTTCCAGTTGCTTTGTTGGTATAACTTTATGGTGCAAATTAACTCACAGTGAATAGTGTTCAGTTACTGACTGAATTCTGGGTTGGCAATTCAAAAACCTGGTTAGCCTTGAGATGCTGTAGGTGGGGATGCCCAGCTAGACCAAGTAGTGATTTTTGTCTTCTCATGGTGCTGGTTTTCATTGGGTTTTCTTCCAGTTCCAGCTGTAAGGAAGTCCTCTAAAGTGCCTCCCAGCTGTAAGGAATGTTGTCTTTTTGATACTTTTCTGCTTTTTGTATTCTTGTTTTTCTGTAATTTGTCACTGGATACTGTTCAGATGGATAAAATCAGTGTGCAGACATAAGATGTACACTTTATTAGACCATGAAGGGTCCTACATTGTCAACACAACACTGGGATGGAATTTGTTTGTTGTAGTGGGGTTTTTTCTTCAAATATAGAAATGCACTAATATTCTGCTATTTGAAACAGTTGGGCTCTGAACTACCTCTGTTTTCAGTCTTATTTCTCATAAAATAAGGCAATCTTGCCCATCATAGCGTACTTTTTTTTCCAAATTTGTGTTAAAAAGTGTAATAGAAAGGCAGAGACTCAGCTTCAAATCATCACTTTCCAACTGTCCAGGTACACACTGTCCCAGGTGGCATCAAGACTTCCTGAAAGACTGAACTGTGTTATTTCTTGCATGTGGTAGTGTTTTGTGTATAGATAGTTTGTGTTCCTCTCACCCATTCAGTCAGATTCCTCTGTGTTTGCAAGCCTTTTAAAAAAACAGATTAAAGGGGATATAAGGATTCTCTAATAAGAAAACTGTAAAAGAAACTAACTGCTCCAGGGTGATGGCCAGCCAGGTTCCTGCTCCCAGTTTTCTCATTTGAACTGGTTATGATGGTTATGGTTAGTCTCATTTTCCAAACTGTTGATCAGTGTGTCCTGTCCTCTTCCCCTCACCAAAGATTTCCCAGTATTGTTCTTGTGTTGGGGAATTAAGGATGGGAGTGAGACCTTGATTTTATGTGGGGAAGGGAGTAGTGGGAGAGCATGTGGTCGAAGTGCTGTTAGTAATCGTCCGGGCTGTATTTGCACAGCTCCCAGTCTGTGTTGCAACTAGTCAAAGCTTTCAGTAAAACTGGGCTGCACTGGCTTTTCACATGTAATACTTGTGATTTGTGAGGGGTTTTTGTTAAGCTGGTTAATATGTTTGCCTTTGCTGAAGTATCTTGGGGGAATGCTCAGAGAAACATTTCCTAGCTCTGATTTTTGAACTATTTTATATAGAAAAGACCAAATAGTGGCTGCACATTCTTGTTCATGTGGGATGCTGATGCTTTTTGTGTGCAAATAATTTAATCTTATCTTTCTTTGTCAGATTTTACATGCTTTTAATTCAGGGTTTGCAGATAGCAGATTTCGTTTGCCACCCAGTTCTTGCCAGTGTTATTCTAAACTCCCCTCCTTTGTTCTGCTGTGACCTGAAAGGGATTGATGTCGTGGTTCCTTATTTCATTTCGGCTCTTGAAACTATTTTACCTGACAGGTAAATTGCTATTTCCATATAAATATCATAAGAAATGTGGGGAAGTGCTTTATCTTCAGGGGTTTCTGTCAGTAGCTCTCATTGAAGGAACTCTGCAGTGTGGGCCCCATAGTGTGTTTGTATTTGATGGTGATAATAACACACCTCATGAGCTCTAATTTGCTCTTTTGTGTAATGCAATTTTCTTTAAAGCAATGGTAGTGCTTATTTTAAATGAAATATGTGAGTTGTGTTAGCTAGATATTCCATTCTGGAAAGCAGTAGCTGTAAGAATAGGGAAAAGGAGTGATTTAGCTCAAATATATTGAAAACCTACTGATTTTTAAGTAAAATTTCACAGGACATTCATTAGTGGCTGTTGCTGCAGTGAATTCATCTTGCACATCATTAAATAGAAAAATTGATGATTTAGACTGGCTGGTGAAATTGGAGTAGGTTCTTAAACCAAAAGATACGTCATTTGCAGAACTGTATAGATTCCTGAATGTTTTGCTAAGTAGTTTAATACTACTCTGCGCATGCCTTCTTCAGCTTATGTTTTGTGTCTTGGTACTGCATTTCATTTTGAACTTACGCATAAAATATTATTTATCTTCTGGGTTTAAATCTGAGCCACTGCTTCTTTTGGATAGGTCTTATAAGTAGAAGAATTTGCTGGTGGCTACTGAAAAAAGCTATTTGCTAAGCAGCTTGTGTTCTATGCAGAATGCATGTGAGCATATTCTGAGGATCTCTGGTGGGTTTGAGTTGTAATAAGCCAGTGGAGGGTCATGACTAAAACTTCCTGCTTTGAAGATGGATGCAGTATACAAATGGTATTTTCATCAGCTCACTGCTTTCATGTGGGGTACAAAATCCTTAGCAAGTGATGGTTCCTTCATGGATTCATTGTGTTATTGCTAATCCTTAAAGAAGAAATAAGAACCCTGAGCCTAGAAAGAAACAGCTACATTATTTACTGCAAATTATTTAAGACCACAAGGTGGCTGTGTGCTTAATTTTAACTTAATTAGTTTTGGCTGCAGATTCCTGTGAAAAGTTGATTAACTGTGCAATGCTTTGATTTGCAGAGAACTCTCAAAGTTTAAAATCTATGTAAACCCCACAGAGCTAAGAAGAGCTTCCATTAACATCTTGCTGTCTCTGTTGCCTCTCCCTCATCATTTTGGAACCATAAAGTCTGAGGTAATAAACTCTACCACTTTGTGTTGCATTTCCATTTCTGTTTTCCTGGTTGTTTTGGGATGGGATTTGGATGACCTGTGGGTTGTATTTAGTGTTCTCTTTAGCAGTTAAAACTCTCTCTAGCAAGTCTGTAGCAGTAAGACTATTACAAGTGTGCTGTCGATGCTGACTTTTGAAACCAACACCATGCTGGTGTGATCTCTAATTGATACTGAAATAAATGTGTTTTTACCCTCAGGTTGTCCTGGAAGGGAAATTCAGCAATGATGACAGCTCGACATACGATAAGCCAGTAACCTTCCTTTCCTTGAAGCTGAGGCTTGTGAATATACTTATAGGAGCTTTGCAAACAGAAACAGATCCCAACAATACTCAAATGATTCTAGGTTATTACAACTCTTTATTTATTAACTGTGTTAGAGAAGTGTCTGTCTTAACCTGTTCTGGGATAATACGGGTTATTAGCAACGTGTTGCTTTGCAAGAAAAGTGAAAATCCTGGCAGGTTGTCATCTGTATAATCTCCCTCAAACTAGGAAAACATCTTGGAAAGCCTCAAAAGAGATTGTTAAATCTTTCTTTACAGGTGTGGAATAGTCCTTGAAAAATAGAGGTGGAAGTGAAGGACATTCTAGCAGGAAAAGTCAGTTATAAGTAGGAATAGAAACAGGAAAAGTTTTAATATTGAGAAATATTCTTGACTAATGAGTTACAGGGAACGTTTTAAGTTTTGGCATGCTTATGTCTAGAAACAAACTGAACCAGTGACCAGCGGTCTGACATTGGCAAAATAGAGATGACATTTGCTTAGCACTGTGTAAATCCTCAGAGAACAGCTTTGGCACAGGGTCTGGAGAGGCATTGTGGTTTGGCAACAAACTTTTCACTGGGGTAATGAGTGTATTATCATTATTCTGAATACTCAGAAAGTAAGTAGAAGCTGAAAACTTGAATAGCACAGAATCTGTCAAGCTAAATATATTTTCAGGCAAGTAAAAATATACTTGCCTTTTATTCTTCTCCCCTTATTTTTCTCTCTTTAGAAGTGTATTTTCCATGTAATGCTGTTCTTGTCCTTTGATAGTTACAATACCACTTTCCTTTTGTCTGGTTAAAAAGGAACCAGATTTGCACTGCAATGAGAGATGTCTGCCTTGTTCTGGGACATGGAGAGCCTGCCGATTAATAGGGGAGGGCAGGAAAATGGCATGGTCAAAGAAATGAAGGGAAACAAATCCAGTCTGCAAAGACTTTTGGGAAGTTTCCGTGCAGTGACTGAAATAGTTCTTTTACTAGTGGAAGACTAGAGGGGAATAGTTGGAAGAATGCTTTGAGGCCAGTGCTGGTGAAGGGATGAGGATGTTTATGGTTTCAGAGTGATCCTGATGGCCAAACTGGGGAAGAGAGCATCTTGGTGCCAGGCAAGAACTTAGCCAAAGCCAGCACTGTATAACCCTGGAGGTGGCTTTGCACTACACAGCTCACTTCAGCACTTGGTTATCTAATAAATAGTAGTGTTTTATTCACAGAATCAGTAGATTCCTTAAATGTAACCTGAGTTTTTAAATCAGCACAGTCTGATAGGAGAGAAGGAATGGTATCAGTCAAGGAATGATATCAACCCTTCTGTGAAACTAAAAACCTTCTGAACTGAGGAACTTGAAAAACCTATGTTCAAAGCATTTGTAAAGTAGCTGAAAGCACTCTGTCTCAGCTCTCATCTGCTTCAAATGGCTAAGCCTGAAGCAAAACCCGTGTTTTATAAAACCCTTACACAGAGTTTTTATGAACCAGAATTGCAATCCTGCATGTTAGATGTTCAGCACTTCTTTGTACATTTTAGAAGCTAATATTCTACTGCAGTTTTTAGTTATCTTCTTATATCTGATTCTTCAGGTGCAATGTTAAATATTGTTCAAGATTCAGCACTGTTAGAAGCCATTGGCTGTCAGATGGAAACGGTGAGTATTTTCTGTTTATGAAGTAACCAAAATAATGCGTTGCTTTATCTGCTGTTGTAATGTTCTCAGCATCTTGAGCTTTGATCACCATTTTTTCTCCATTGTACCTGAGAACATCCTCTGCTATAGGAAATCTCCTCAGAAGAATCTGCTCATAGCTCAAAACTGACTTTCAATTTGCAGAATGGTGGTGAAAATAACCTCTTCAAAAGCCACAGTCGTACTAACAGTGGCATTAGCACTGCAAGTGGAGGCAGTACGGAGCCCACAACACCAGATAGTGAGAGACCAGCACAAGCCCTTCTGAGGGATTATGGTAAGAAAAGTTCTTCTGAAAACGCCTTATCCTTACATGCCAGGGTGGTGGTTTGGGGTTTTTCCTGTTTCTCATTCTGGCTAATACATTAATGTGCATGGGTGGTATGAACCCATGGTGGAGAGACCCTTTGTTTATTGCCAGTTTGTGCTCATATGTGCCCTTTAAGTGATTGTTTTTTAATCCTACTAAAGGACTTGGTTAACATTTTTAAAATAAGAATGTAAAAGCTTATGAAAAAGGTGTTTGCAAACTGCTTGTCTTAAGCTTCTGTTTTCAAGACATTCAGTTTTCATGAACAGCAATGGGACGAAGGTATAGCAGGTATAAATAACATGTTTCAATCATTTTGGTAGCATTCCAAATGCTTACCTGACTTTTGCAACACCTTTTCTTAAACTGTATTTAAAGAGCATTTGAGGGACTCCAGTTTTTCTAGAGCAAGTAAGCAAAATGCTTGTGTTGTGTCATTTGTTATAACAAGAGAATTCAGTGGTTAACTTCAGTTTGCTATGTCTTGTACTGTGCATTTTTGAATCTTTGTAATAACATCCATGTTATAAATCTGTGTGGTAAGCTGGCCAAATGTTGAGATCCTGGAATTTCATTTGCTTCTTTGGTCTTCAGCAGTTTAACTGATGTTGACCAAGTAAATGTGAGAACAGATCACCTTTATTATGTTGGAACCTAGGCTGACAGCTCTGTTCTTGCCAACCAAAAATGGTTTGGGTTTGTTTTTTTTTCTTTAGCTCTATAACTGAGAGGAGGGAGATTAGCAGGGAAGACTTTAGGATATTCTAGGGATTCATATAAACATGTTGATGCTTTTCCTACAGGATTTGTTTGAGATTTATTAAAGTGCTAGTTTTCAGCACAGCATTTAAATTGTGTGTTTAGTTCGTATGGGCTTTTATTGGCAAGTGCTTGTAAAACTATCTATTTGTAAGGTTAAAAATATATCTGACTTATGAAGTCTTTAAACCGTGACATGACTTGAAAGATATGTCTGTAATACATTTATCTTATTGGATTTTCTTAAATTTCCCATGTGCAAAGGTAAGGATGTAAGAAATTTATGAAAAGAATTAAATTACTTCTGCTAGATGCTTCAAACAAGAGAAAATTGAAAATAAGATGGTTTATTTTTACTGTTTAACTGTAGCAGACACTTGTTACTTGTAACACTGAAGAGTTAAGTACAGAATTACACATCTGATGATGCTGATGAAGTTTGGGGAAGGATGTTACTTAGCTGTCACAGCTCTCATGTCTCTATAACTAGTCATTTAGCAGTTTTTGTTTATGAAATTAATTTGCCTACTTCAGTATATACTGCTTTATGTATAGTATTTTGGTTCCTAATAGAAATGGGAACAACTGATACCAAAACCAAAATTAAAGTCTAGAAATAATTGGGTCTTTTTTTCTCCAGGACTGATTCTTGCATTATCTGTGTTTATCAAACTAATACGACTTTTGATAAGCACTAGGTATAGAAAGAGTGGGTAGCTTCTGGCATAGATAGCTGAAGTTACATGCACTCTTAGTTCATTATTGTGGCCTAAATATACAAGTATTAATATTTAATATACATTACCACTGCCTAAATTTTTCTGAGACTGCAAGACATCGCAGCAATTTAAATACAACAGCAAAACCTGAAGTGCAGCAGAGTGCTGGGATTATCAAAAATGTGTTTTTAAAGTAAAAATTGGGATAAGCTAGTCTGAATGGTTTTTATAATGTCTGGTGGTGCATACGAGGGAGTTATCCTGTGCAAAAGTGATCAACCCAAATTCTAGATTCTGGGCTGTGTATAATTTTGTGTGTATTGTGGCTGCTTTAGCTTGTGCCTGTGCTTTGCTTATTGTCACTAATGCTTAGTTATTTTCCCTCCCTGTGGTACGTGGTATTGGGGTTATATCCTAGCTCTTAATACAGATACAGCTGCTGGACTACTGATACGCAGTATTCACCTGGTAACTCAAAGACTCAACTCCCAGTGGAGGCAGGACATGAGTATCTCACTGGCTGCACTGGAGCTTCTGTCTGGGCTGGCAAAGGTGAGAGGTGAAGCCTTGTGTACTCTGGCCCCTTCTCAAAGGGTGATCATAGTCCTGTTCAGGTGAAAGTCATGCCACCAGTTGTCTGTGTCTGAGTTAGTCAGCAAATGTTCTGTTTGGACACAAGAAAAGCAGTACTCCTTTTGTACTTCATATTGTCCTAATTGTGAATGCCTGTGGCTCAAGTGATGTGTGCCCTGTAAATGACTGCTGCCTTGAAAGGAAGGTCAGGGTGGTCCGTTCAGGTACATGTCGCAGTGTATTAAGCAACTTAATTGCCCTTTTGGTAATTGTGGTACCTGCTTTTCCCCTTGATCTCATTTTGGAAATAGTTTTCTAAGCTTAGAAAATAATAGTGTGTTTCTAATAGGAAGGTGTCACCTTCAAGAGCTTTATCTGCACACAGTGCTTTTAAAAACTACTTCTGTTCCAGAATTGTTTTGTGGAGGAATCTTCATCCTCTCCTTGCTTTGTGCAGGTGAAAGTGGCAGTGGATCCCTCTGATCGGAAGAGAGCCATCAGTTCAGTGTGCAGCTATATCGTGTACCAGTGCAGCCGCCCAGCCCCGCTCCACTCCCGTGACCTTCACTCCATGATAGTTGCGGCTTTCCAGTGCCTCTGTGTCTGGCTCACTGAGCACCCGGACATGCTGGATGAGAAGGTACAAACCTCTGGTGTGCATATCTCCAACACTCCAGGTTGTAATGCCTGTCTGGTCTTGATACTTTCATGTGGATTTCTTAGTTTTCAGAAGTATAGCAGGAATTTCAAAACTAGTTTCTGTGCAAAATAGTTTTCAATTTTCATTTCTGTTCTTTAGTCGTCAGGAATGTTTTTGCCTTTAAAATGACCTTTTCTATTTCTAAGAGTGTCTTGATCCTTCTTCTTGCTTTTTGAAGCTGGGAAAAGAGAGCAGAAGAAACCTGGAAAAAGAACAGAAACTGAAAAGAAAAATATGAGCGCTAACAGTGTAGATATAGAGCAGCTACCTGCTGCACATAACCTTCACTAAAAGCCATGTCTCCTCCCATTCCTGAGCTTTTACCCAACTAAAGCATCTTCTACACTTATTGGAATTCCTTTGATACTTCTATTCTGATAATCATAGTGTGTTTCACCAAAAACCAGTTTTGTAGAAACTGAGCAAGGCACAGCTCAATTCAAGATGGAATTTCCTTAGGAAGCTTGAAAAGAGCAGGCAGAGAAAGTTACATGTTTCCAACAGCCTTCTGCCCTGCTGTGGAAAAAAAAAAAATATAATTTGAAAGAAATTTCATTGCTGGTCTCCTTGCAGAGACAGCTCAGTGGTCTTACTAGATTTTTACATATAATTTGTATCTGTATGTATTATCGATACAGTTTTATATAGAATATATACTTCGTATATTCTTATTTTGCTTATATATTCTATAGCATGTATAAAATATGTATATTTTTATAAATGAGAATTGAAAACCCATGAGCAGGACAACAAAAATATGCTTTCTGTAGGGCATTTTGGGATGCTGGCGTTGCAGTAGGTGACTAGGACAAGATGTGGCACAGCATGAGGTTATTCAATTGCATAAAGCTTAATTTCCTTTCATTAGGTTATTTATTCTAATTATCATGGCATACTGATATAATGTTACATACTGTGTGTGATACATTCTGGACACTTAGTAGCTCATTCCTGAGTCATGATAATCAGATTTCATTGCATTTGCAAGTATTAGAATTGCAATTTTCCCTGGGCCTCACCTTATATTTGCTCTGAATTTCACCTATTTTACTAGCCAACACTGTAAACTCCTTCTGTAATTCTTCATGGCCAGTCGTTGCATCTCAACACTGGTTGATTTTGCTATGTCAGAAAACTTCCTCTTCACCTCTTTTTCTACATCAGTTCCGAATGCAAGGAAGGATACAGGGCAAGGCACAGAACCCTGCCTGATCTCTGGTGGTAAAACCTGGCCACTTCCTTGTGCTCAAGAGTTTAGGTAGTTACTGGTTCATGAGAGCACTTTCCTTGTTGTTCCGTAGCTCAAGCCATGAGATTTGAACCTTTGCTGTAGCAATCCAAATAGTTTCAGCAAATGGCTTTGTGTGATGAGCAACACTTGAGTCATACCTTCAGTTCTGCTGAGTGCTGGCATCTCCTGCAATAGATCTGTTGAAGCTTTGCTGTGTCCATTAAGAATATTGTTACTGTTCTTCTGCTGAATTAGATCCCATGATATATCTTATGAAAGCTGTTGACAATTGAAAGATTTGGAAAAGGATTTAGTGGAATTTTCCAGATGAGTTCATTCTTGATATGCTTAGAACTTAATCAGAAGTTCTGCAGAGTCTTAGAAATGTATTTAGTATCTCTTCAATATGCTTCCATTTTTCAATTGCACTTGTAATAGTCCTCTTGGCAATTTTGTACATTTGTAGTGGAATATATTTGTGTGTATATTCATTCAGAGCACTTCATACCATTAGAATACAAACATAAGTAGACATCTGTACATAGAGAAAGTACTCTTACAGCAAGTGTGATCTTATTCCAACACTGTTAGTATAATCTTCTGCCTTTATTTGCTCATATTCCCAGCAGTGCTTTATTTTAATAGATGGTGTATCACTGTTTCACTGAGGTCTTGGAGACATCTATGAGAGTGTTTCTGCTTTAAGATGGCTCCTCTTGTGGTTTAGGATTGTTTAAAAGAGGTACTGGAGATTGTGGAGCTGGGCATTTCGGGAAGTAAATCCAAAAACAGTGAACAAGAAGTCAAGTACAAAGGAGATAAGGAGCCAAACCCTGCATCCATGAGAGTGAAGGATGCTGCTGAAGCTACACTAACGTGGTATGTAATTTGTCAGAGCATGTTTGCTGTTTGGTGTTGCGTTGTCCCAAGTGTTTTAATCAGGAGTTCCCAGATGGTGAGATCTCTGATGTAGCAAGAGCATTTGAACAGTGAGCCAGAAGCTCCCTCTGTTTTGCCCTTTGGGCAGGGTTGTTCTGTGCTCTGCCTTAGCTGGCTTCCTTCTCCTGTTATGGGTGTTCAACAGGAAAAATATCCCTGCGACTGCTGTCTTCCTCTCCTGCCTGTTTGCTTCCTTGGAGAGCAAAACCCACTCCTTCCTGCAGCCCATGGTGTTCTGTTCTCAGCCAGTCCTCTCTGCAGACAGCAGTTCCCTCGCTCTCCCACTTAACCTAACAGTCCTGTCTTTCCATTTCCCCTTCCCCTTCTCTGCCTGAGAAATGCCATCCTCGCACTGATTGTGAAAGTGTTAGACACTGGCCTCATGTGTAATGCAGCAGGGAATAGCACATGCAGCAGATGTAAGCTGGTGCAGGAAGGGATATCAGTTTGCCCACAGCACTGGGCCTGCTTAATATATTTGAGAGGTTCTGTTGGAAATGCAGTAATAGATAACGTGTGGGCTGGGGAGGGGAAGCACAGAGAGGAAAGTTGGGATTTGCTCCAGAGAAGTTGAAGAGCACTGTTTTACTGGATGAAAAGCATGATGGTAGACAGGACAGATTGAGGATGGGTAGGATAAATATGTTTTGCAAAAGGCAGTAGCTGCTTTCGTTCTTGCTCTGCTTTGCAATAAAACGATGATGAACTTTGCTCGTGAAAATTACACAGTCCTTTTACTAAGGTAAAAACAAGCATTCATCAGAACTTATGGACAAACATTTGTTGTTGCATAAAAGTGCCTCTCTTCATTTGGAGAGATGAAACTATGTGTTCTTGGTGTAAAGCGGAAAAGTGTGAGGGGAGGACTTCAATAAACTTACTTCTGGTCCAGGTGGAGTGTTAAGAGTAAAGACCTGAGATAAATCCTAGGATCTCCAGCCTGACACTGAACAACTGTCGTTATTGGTTCCTGCCACAGAAATTTTCGGTTTCTAATAGTATTTCTTCTAGGGTTTCATGTGTGTTCTTCTGAAGTTACTAGGTCTGTTTCAAAACAAGCTGATGGGAGAGGGCAGGTTTACCCTGGCAGCATAACTGCTGTGTCAAGACATAAATAAAGAGTATGAGTGAAGGCCTGTGCCTTGGTGGAACTGTTCATCTTCTTAATCTGTCGTAACTCTTTTCTCACTTGCAGTATTATGCAGTTACTTGGAGCATTTCCTTCTCCCAGTGGCCCTGCTTCTCCTTGCAGCTTGGTGAATGAAATCACATTAATTAAATACTCTCGTCTACCCACCATAAACAAGCATAGCTTCCGATACTTTGTTCTGGATAACAGTGTCATCCTGGCGATGTTGGAGCAGCCTCTAGGGAATGAACAAAGTAAGTTAGTACCTCCCATTTCCTCCTTCCTCTGGTTAAAATTGTACAGAGCTGCGAAACAAAGGCAGTTCATCAAGTGTTGTTCTTGCATTTCAGGGACTTAACCTGTTTCGTGGGTGTATAATTGAGCAGAGTGTTGTTCTGGGATGAAGTGGTGGGAATAACTTTAATGTCACCAATAATCAAACATGTACAAACCCATCCAAATTATTCATGCAGTTGTCTGTGCCTTTCATCCAGTTAGATCAGATACTTGCAGCTGACTGACATCTAAATTATTGCTGATGGTCTAAAGCAATAGCATTACAGTTTGAAAACATCCTTGTTCACGAAAGAATGAAAATATAAAGAATATAGGAGGCTTGACAGGGAGAAGTGCTCAACAAATGGTTGATGTTGACACCTTTATGTTGCATGGGTGCTTTTGCTTGCTTTAGGTCTCCTGTTAATAAATACTTCTGTGGGTGCTTTCAGCTCAAATGGTTTTAGTTGCTTCAGAGCTGTTATAACTTTCCCGTGTACCATTCTGTTCCATCAGTGACACCTACTGTAAAGGAGATCTGTCACAGGGTATTGGCTTTCACATATGAACCTGATTCGTTTCAGCTTCATGTGCTTTGACCAACAAGAATTTATGTTAAAGTCTGGTGTTAAATTACATGATGCTTTGAACTGCATAACTGATCCCCCTGTAAGTCTTCATGTATCATGGCAGTACCTAACAGAATAGATGAAGACTCTCTTATAGGCAACCTCGGTTTAAGACCAAGGTATGTTAGATCTGCTGCTCTGCCACAGATACCTTTTCCTTATCTATGGATGGGATGGAGTCTAGATACTAGTCTTGAAAACAGATTGCACAGAACTTCATGAACTGGCCAAGTTACTTTGAGTTGTGGTCCCGAGTGCTCCAGCCTCACTGCAAATCACTAAATAGATCTTGCAGAAAATGCTGATGCTGGGAGCTGCTGCACATCCAGCCTCAGTCTGTGTTTGAGCAAGCATGTTCCTGACTAGAATGGATTAGAGCATACTTGAACATCTGAGCAATTCTCACTCTGCCCCTGCTAAATTCATTACTGAGGAATTCTGTAAAGCTATTAGAATCTCTGATTAAATTATCTTTTCTTGCTGTGCATAACTTGCTTACAAATCCCCTTTGAATGACAAGATTAAATGCAGTATTGCACAAAAGGGACACGCCACTTTTAGGGAAGGCCACAGAAGTGAATGACTGCGGGGAGCTGGTTTGGTTTGTTTCTATGTATGTTTATGTAGCTATCTTGGACTTCTCATGAAATACTGGGGAAGGAATATGTATCTGCTAGTTACCTGACGGTGTCAATTTGTGGTTTATGTGCACAAAAATACACTATTTTAAAAAGAGGAGCTCTAGAGGTATGATGATCCCTCTTCTAAAGTGGTGAATATCAGTGGCTTTTTAAGTCTTGAAGGAAGACTGAAATCATTGCAATGTTAAAACCACCACTGTGCAAGTTGAAAGGCAGTACCTCAGGGATCTGCAGTCCAGCCTCCTGCTCTAAACAAGGTTAATAGTGAATTCAGACCAGGACAGAGCGACTTGACGTTGTCCAAGTAGGTCTTGAAAACCCATGAGGACAACTTCTTTTTGTTCTCCCTATTCCTTGTGAAAAATTTTCCATGATGTGAAGTCAGAGTCTTCCTGTGTCTTAGGTTGACCATTATGTCTTGTCCTTATACTGTGCTTATTGCTGCTATTTCGTAGATTCAGAGACCGATTTGAGTTGGAAGGGACCTTAATGCTCATCCAGTTTCCAACACTACACCATGGGCAGAAAACCTTCTACTAGAGCAGCTTGCTCCAAGCCCCTGTGTCCAACCTGGCCTTGAACACTGCCAGGGATGGGGCAGCCACAGTTTCTCTGGGCACCCTGTGCCAGCGCCTCAGCACCCTCACAGGGAAGAGCTTCTGCCTAAGACCTAATCTAAATCTGCCCTCTTTCAGTTTAGAGCCTACAGGCCCTTATGAAAATGATTGTATTTTTGTGGGATCTTTACAGAAGGCCATGGAAGTATCATGGAAACCGTGTTTCCATATGGTCATTTTTTTTATCTAAACATGCAGTGGCTGGGCAATCTTTTTTTTCATTCCTGGGGATAATTTGGGCAGAAAAAGTGATCTTCATGAATTTGGATTAAAGTTAATGATGAACCTGAGCTGGCAGCTACTGAACAGACCACAGGGTAGACTAGAACTTCCCTGCTGCAGAGAGGAGGATCACTTGCTCCTCACTAGGAATTGTCATCAGGGTCATGGAGGAGTTACCTTGAAAACAAAACCTCTGTCATCATGCTTTCATTTTCTTTCTGGTTAAATTACTGCACAGTGAACTGTTTGCAACTTATGATGATGCATTATTCTCTTAACCCATGTGCTTTGCAGATGACTCTTTCCCCTCTGTCACGATTTTGATCCGTGGGACATCTGGAAGATTTGCATGGGCCCAGCAGCTCTGTCTCTTACCAAGAGGAGCTAAAGCAAATCAAAAGGTCTCTATCAAAGCCGTAAAGAAATCTTTAACTTAGAGATGTTCAGCAGAAATTCCACTAATGTGAGACAGCCCCACAGAGCTGGTGATTATACATTAAGGCTGAGCCACGGGGCCTTTAGCTGTAGGTAATGTGACACATCTCTGGTGACTCTTTACGACTTGTGATTAATATTAAATACAGGCTGTGAAAGTGCTGTTGCCTCTAGACTTGCTTAAGGGGAGGGGGCATTCTCCTTGTTTTTCCTGAGAGCATCTTCTGAGGTGATGGGGCAATGGACAGTGTATTTAGTGTGTAAGCATGAGTGTTAATGCTGATTTTAGGATGTCAGGTCAAGCCCTTGCAGCAGAGGAAGCAAAGTCAAGAGGTGTAGGATGAGATGCTGCATTTCTGTCTGGTTTTGAACTGCTCCAAATCTTCAAACTCTTCACATGCCTCTCAGTAAAATAAAGGAAATAATAATGTAGCTGAAATCAGGGCCTATCAGTCTCAGCTGTCATGTAGCTGAATCTGGTCTCTTGAGAGCAGCCTTCAGGAAGACTCTCCGCATGATGCCTTTGGAGCTGTGCTGTCACTGGAGCTGAGCCATTTCACTAGATAGTGTCAGTCCAAGTGTGTGACCTCCCACACCACAGGAGAAGCCATGTCCTGGCCTCCTTACCAGTTCTAAGGGAACTTTTCCACCCTGAAGTGATTCTCTAACTTTTAATGTTAACAGTTTTGCCCTTTAGAAGTGTAAATGGTAGTAAATAAATTCATAAAGCAGCACGCAAGATGTAATTAAAGGTCTTATTTGCTGAATCTTGTGCACCTAGATCTTTTGTTGGTAACTGCAAGTTTTGAATTGCACACTAACAGTTTAGAAAACATAGCAGCAATGTCAGAATTACATTATGATATGTTATGCAAGCCCTTTTGATATTCTGGCAGTGCATCTCCCTCCTGACTCACAGCGTTGCTGCTGTTCTCTTCCAGGACTTCTCAGTTTGACTTGCTGTGATCATCGTAGTCAGCAGGGTTTAAATGGAGCCTTCTCAAACAGTTGGTAGATTTCACTCAATACAGTTACAATGGGATGAAAATAAGATGTTGCCATGTAAACTTGCCATTTTTATTGGGATTTGCAGCTGCTCAGGGGTTAGATAGTAAGCAGGGTTCATAGATTCCAGGAGTGTAGGCACCAAAATGGGCAGAGCTGTGTCTGAAAATTTACAGCCATGTCTTTAATACAAGTCTATTAGTTTGAAGTACTCAATGTTTTTTAATGATACTTCTCACTAATGCATTTGTGTACTTCTGGTGGTGAGGTGGGAGGGAATGTTTTCCATCTATTGCAATGAAGTATTGTCTAGTGTTACGATGCCTTCAGTGTAAAAACTCTCCCCCTTTTTTGTCAGACTTTTGTACCAGAGCCTCGACCAGCTCCTAAAAATGATGTTGGGTTGAAGTACAGTGTGAAGCACCGCCCTTTTCCTGAAGAAGTGGACAAGATCCCATTTGTGAAAGCTGACTTGAGCATTCCTGATTTACATGAAATTGTGAATGAGGAAGTAAGTCATTATTAGTCTCTAATTTTGTACTTGGGTTGGGTTTTTTTTTGTCTGTTCATGAATCATACACTAATGTCTTACTGTAGTTTTACTCTTTAGCTTGACTAATTTAATATTAATGGAATTATAATCTTTGCAAACTAATGAAATCTGTGCACTTTTCCACGCGGATGACAGTGCCTTGGATGTGGTTTTGGGAGGCACTGTTCAACATGTCTTACTACTGATCCTAATATCCTGGTTTGGCTGGGAAGCAATGACTTGGATTTTGTTTCCTCTTCTAGGGAAATGGAAAGGCCTTTTTTTGAGATCCAGGGAAGAAAGGGAGTGTGTGTCTCAAAAATAAAGCTTCACAGCGCCAAATATGTTTTACTTTCTGTTCACTTAAAAGGGAGAAGCTGTAGCTGATACTGGGCATGGGAATTCGCAACAGTGGTCCCATGCAGACAGGGTGTTTAGATGTTCACTTTGTAACATGGCAAGGTCTTGTTGATAGAGCTGTAGTAAACATCCTGGTAGTGGAGTTGCAGCTGCTGCTTACCAGTTCCTTATAGCTTTCCTGAGTGATGGAGCTGTTGTTTTAATGGATCTTGGTGGAATCGGCATTTCACACGATGTTTTCCAGCTCGAAGAGCGACATGAGAAGCTGAGGAATGGCATGGCCCAGCAAATTATTTTTGAGACTTCCATAGATCAGAAGAGTGAAGAGGAGTGGCGAAAGAAGAGCTTTCCTGATCCCATCACGGAGTGTAAGCCCCCCCCACCAGCACAGGAGTTCCAGACAGCACGCCTCTTCCTCTCTCACTTCGGGTTTCTCTCGCTAGAGGCATTGAAGGTGATCTGATACTTCTTAGTGTTGTGCAAACGCCCTCAGTACAAAAGCTATCCCATTCCTATGCTCGTGCTTTAAATCATTGCATAAGATTGAATTAGGTTTTGGGTTGGTACTTTAAGAGTTTCTGAAATACGACTGCCTTAAAAGTTCTGCTCCAGAGATCATTGTGCTGAAATGGTTTAATCATAAATAAACACTTGGGAGTGCATATAGGTTGTAGAGCTTTCTTTTTAAAGTTAAAGTAACAGTTTGTAGAGAAGATCCATATTCTTAATTTGAAATTCTGCCTCTCATCTGTGGATTCTCCCTTTTATTTGTTGCATTTTCTTCCAGAAAACCATCAACAAAAGCAGACAATGGAGCTTTTGCAAAAATTATGTCTAAAAGTGTTTAGTATTTTACAGATTTTTGGTGTATAAGTTAATAAATATGTAACTACATATGTGACTATAGTTGTGCTAGTTTGAAAGTATCTGCTGCTTCTGTTGTGGTAGCTAGCACTCCTTTTGAGCAAAATGTTATGTCTGTTTCACTGGCAAAATAGCATTTTTATTTAATGAGAAGAGTAGAATGCAACAAATTGTCAAACTATGGTGTTTTTCGTGGTAACAGGATTATAATACATCAGAACTTTGTGCATGATTTTGCTCTTAGAAAAGGGAAGTTGTCTTTTTATATTTTAATGGATTCATATAGAAACCATAAAGAACTTTCCAGTTAGGAAAGATGGGGTTTTAAGCTGTTGAACTCTGTTGGATAGGAACCTGCTAACAGTCGTCTACCTCCTCACCTGATTGCACTTGACTCAGCTCTTCCTGGGTTTTTTGATGACCTTGGCTACTTGGATTTACTGCCATGTCGTCCTTTTGATACCGTTTTCATTTTCTACATGAAGGCAGGCCAGAAAACAAGCCAGGAGGTAAGTGAAGGCATAGCATGCCAACTAGCCTGTATTGTCTTGTTTCTAGTGTTTCTCAAGTTCTGCTAATGACTAGAGTGGAGTGTCAGACCCAGGGGTTCTGGGCACTCTGTTTAGTTACAGTGTCAGCTATAACAAGTCACTGTGTACTCCTTTCATCTATAGGTTGAGGTATGTTACCCACATCTAGGGTTGTGGTAACATCTCTTTTATATAATTAAATATATATATAAAATACATATTTAATATATTAAAATATTCATAGTATTTTTATCTGTTCTGTCCTTGTTGTCATTATTTGTAGAGTTCAAAGATTCATGTTGGAAATGCATTTCAAATTGGCTTAGCTTGCAGGGCAGGTTGCAGTTTGTTCTCAGCAATGTGCAGTGTCCTGGTTTTGTCCAGTTTGATTCTAATGTTAAACACTTGTTAAAGGAATGAAAAGCTTCTGCAAGTAAGAAAGCACAGCTGCTTTGCAAGTCTTTACATTACACTATTTATATTCCAATGCAATCAGGTTAATCAGGTTGATTTGTGCAAACCTAAATAGTCACTTCTTTAGACTGTGACCTAGAAACTCCCTAAGACAGCTTATGGGCTCATCAGAAAAGGTTGTTTCTGTAGTACCTTCTCCTCATTCCATTCATAATTCTCGTAGCAAAGAGTAGAAGTATAGCTTCCATAATAAATTATTGTGCCATCTCTTCACATCTCTGTGACAGAAGTTGACAGAACATTGCAGCATCTTCTGCTTTTGCATGGAATACACTAGTTCTTGAAACCAGGATCGTGCTGTTTGTGAGTTTTCAAGTTGAAGTTCAGAGTAGCCAGTACCCAGTCTTTCCATCTCCAAAGTCAGCTACCAAACAAGGTATATAAGTTTTGCCTTCCAGCTGAAATGTGCTCTTGCTGAGCTAGCAGAATGCTTTTTTCCCATCTGATGCTTAAATGCTATTATGGATGTGATTACTTAGTCCTGCAGAACTTGCCAGCCTTTGGAAACCCAATTAGCATGGGGTTTGCCATGTAGATTTAATAAAATCTTGTGTTTGGGAGATTCTGGATGTATTTAGACACAGTATGAAGATGCCACTCCTGCTTCAAGATCCGTGGTCATCTTGCTGTGATTTCTAAGCCTTTCAGGTTGTGCAAGGTTGCAGTGACAGTCAAGGTTCTTGTCTCTATGGATCAGGGCTGAGTGAAACACTGATACTGCTCCAATCCTTGAAAAGACCTGTGGTTTATTTCTGTCCTGCATTGGTTTTGATATTAACCATCAAGGGAGGAGGAGATCGAAGCCAAGTTGTGACATGGTTTGTGCTTCTAGCAAGGCTGGCTGCCTGGTCCTACTCATCTGTCTCTTTCTGTGAGTTCACGCCACTTCAGCTCAGGACTTCTTTCTGTTCTGAGGTGACCTGCTGTCCCTTCACAAGGAGTGGTGTCAGATGTGTTTTATCTGATGCTGTACAGCCTGGAATAGTGGCATCTAGCTTGCTATTGCTTTAGCTCCAAATATTTTTCTGTGGTGGTAGGTTTTTACGCTTGAGAAGGTTCTCATGGCATTTATTTATACAGGGTAATGAAGCTGCCTGCTCACTTTTTACATCATTTTACCTCACATCATTAAATGCCCTTTGAAAATCCCCCCTTGTCCTTGCTTTACTGTAAATTCTGTTTTTGAATGGGCTTAGATATAAAACCATACATTTGTATAAAGCCTGAGCTTGCCTGTTTTCTGAAGTTGTCTTCTAAACTGCTTTTAGCTATGCTTCAGAATGAATTGAGATACAGTTTCAATGAGTTTAGTGATGAGAATAATCGTAGTACAGCAATGCAGTATGTATAGCCACTGCTGAATACTGTACGAGGCGCTAGGGTGGGGTGCCAGGACTGTGTGGATGGACAAACCAAAATCAAAGACACTCCTGCTGCAGAATAGATTCTCACATAGCTCAGAGAGGATGGATGCATTGCACAGCATTGTCTATTCCACAGGTCACAGTGGTTCTGGTAGACCAAATCACAAACCATCCATGTCTCCCTGTGTGGCAGTTGGTGAAGGTTCAATTTAATGGATAAAAATTACCTTTGGATGTGGAAACATCTCAGATCTTTTTAAGAAGTAGGATTAAGGTTTAAAGCGAAGCGCACGGAACAGTGACATTTGATTAAAGTGCTTGCTTGATCCTGCTGAAATAGTTTTGCAAAATCAGTTTTGTAACTTAAGGCCCACAGTCTGAATCGCTGGATGTCATGTGCAGGTGAGTAGTGATAAAACATCTTTCTCCTCCAATTTCCCCTCAGTTTAGTAGTAAAAATTGACCAGGAAATTCTCATGTTACATTTTGTGCTAATGCAGATTCTGTGCTGAACAGTTTTGTGGCTTATCCCTAATGAGTGGATAAATCTCCAAATTGCCATTTCTAGCAGCTTGATTAACCATTTTACAGGCTTTGACAGTAATGGCAGAGAGACAGGCTGATAGAATAGGACATTGCTAAGCAGGACGGGAGGATGCTGGGCAGCAGGGAGTAGTGTCCTGGGGTTCCAGGCTTGCTGAAGGGCTGTTTTTCAGCAAACCATGTTGGTGACATTAAATCTTAATTTAAAAAGTGTGGGGAGAAGAGAGCTGCTTCCTTGAAGTCTCCTGTATTTACCATAGTGCTGCTGGTTGTTTCAGATCCTGAAGAACATGGAGTCTTCCAGAATTGTTCAGCCACACTTCCTGGAGTTCTTGCTGTCTCTTGGCTGGTCTGTAGATGTGGGGAAGCACCCTGGATGGACCGGCCATGTCTCAACAAGCTGGTCAATCAATAGCTGCAGTGATGAAGAGGGACCTGAACAAGGTAACACATAGTAAATGGTTAAATTAAGAAGTTTAGGCTCCTTTAGTAGGCAGTTAATTTAGGTGCTCAGGAGCAAGAAATTCTATCTAAGCACTTGCGTATTTTTATTAGAGAAATGCTAATGTTTACTAGAAAGGAATTTGTAAATATTTGATTAAACTTCAAGTCAAAGTGAGCAAAACTAATGTGTATCTGTTACTGGGAGGAAGTAGCCTCAGCAAGAAGTATCTCTGTGCTGTGTTTTTAGCAGACTTGATGAGTCTTTAATATGTTACCCAGTATTTGGGTGAAATCAGATACAGATTGTGCTGCATATTGGCAAGTAGACTTGAAATATTGTGTGGTTTTTAGTGTTCTATAAGTAGATTAAAATAAGATGTAGTAATAAGTTAGCCTTGTAATCATGCTTGCTAGGGAGTAATAAAAGCAAGCTGCTGTTTGTAGGTCACAGTAGTTGGAGCCCACACACAGCTCTTCTGTCCTGCTTAATTTGCTCTGCTTTTTTCCAGTAGAGCAGCTCTTCCTCTGGGCTTGTCATATACTACCTCTCCCCATTCTGTCAACTAAAATGATCCTCAGGGTGGTGAATTGCTATCCCAGAGTGGAGGTTGAATTAGTTTCTGCCTTGAACAGTTGAATTGGATCACCTGCAATTGACAGCATCTGGGTTGGTTTCAGTGTGGTTCATGGTCACTACTCCAAAGGGCCGGACTCTTTTCTTGGTGATCTTCAGAGCCTCAGCCTTCTGCTGTGGGCCACCCGAAGGCTTTGAGCAGGCTGGTCCAGCTTGTCCAGTGTCTTTGATCTGGCATTTCCATCAGATACAACACTGTTACTACTGCATTTGCTTAAGCAACTTTACTTTCCCTTCTTTGTGCCTTAGAAATGCTCTTCACCTGTAATTGAGCAACTAAAGGCTTCTCTAGTCATTTGTAAAATAAAACTACAAACAGTTGAAGGCTTGAAATGCAGGGGAGATGTTGAGAGGCATGGCTTTCCCTGAACAAGTCAGGGGAGGTTACCAAATGGCCAGGTCTTGGTTTGATTTTCATTTGAAGACAGGATCAGACTGTGCTTTACTTGAAGGCAAAACCCTCTCCCTTCCCTTTGCAGTTGGCTCTGTCAGTAAAGCTGTGTGGAAGGCAGTGCCCAGGTGAGGTAACTTGGTTTGATGTGGGCTTTGTAATTTGGATGGTTTTTCAGCCCTTTGGCCTAGATCTCAGACCTCCAAATAGTTGAATTAATTCAACAGAAGGAACAGAAAAAGCATTCAGGGGTGGGAGGGAGGAACACTTCTAACCTGGTTCTGCTGCTGGAAAAATCCATGAGTGGAGTCGTAGCTTTAACAAGCAATTGCTTAAAAACTCAAATGGTACATTTGAAGTAGACTTGGACAAGCTTGTGAAGATTGCTTTGGTTTTCCTCCAGTCTTGGCTGTGATTGAAGATATTTATTTTTTTAAATAGATTTTCTGTTTGTGAATGGCTCTGATTAAAAATCCATTAATGAGTTTACATCCTGGCTGGTATCAGCAATAGTCTGGGCAGCACCAGGGCAGTGATTATCTTTTGTACTTGGAATGGTGAGGCTGTACTTCGAATCCTCTGTTCAGTTCTGGGTTCTTCACCACAAGAAAGACATTGAGGTGCTGGAGTGGGTCCAGAGAAGGGCAACAAAGGTGGTGAAGGGTCTGGAGCACAATGTGATGAGAAATGGCTGAGAGACCAAGGGGGTTCAGTCTGGAGAAAAGGGGGCTCAGGGGAGACGTTATCCCTCTCAGCTACCTGAAAAGAGGTTGTAGTGAGATATCCAGTCTCTTTTTCCAAGTAACAAGCAATAGGACAAGAGGAAATGGCCTCAAGTTGTGCCAGAGGAGGTTTAGATTTGATATTAGGAAAAATTTCTTCCCTGAAAGGGCTGTCAAGCACTGGAACAGGCTGCCCAGGGAAGTGGTGGTGTCACCATCCCTGGAGGTGTTTTAAAGATGTGTAGATGTGGCACATAAGGACCCAGTTTAGTGGTGGACTTGGCAGTGCTGGCTTTACAGTTGGACTCGGCAGACTTAAAAGTCCTTTCCAGCCTAAATGATTCTGTGATTCTGGAATAGCTTCCCATGAGGCATCATTAAAATCAATTCACAGGCATATGCTTTGGGTTTGCTTCCCTGCTCACTCCCAAAAGCAAAGAAGTTCTTAAATGGTTGGGTTCAGGTTGTGGTGCTGCTCCCTGAGGGCTATGGGCTAGAGATGCAGGAGCACTTCCCTGACAGTGAAACATGGCTTGGAGGCTCCTGTGTGCCCCTGGCCACCTCTCTGTCAGCATGCTGAATTCATTGCTCTTTTGGTTTTGCTGAGGCAGCTATCCCAGGAACTGTCTGTAAACTGGAACAAGGGAATAATTCAAAGTCCTTGCTAGTCTTTCTGGAGGTGGTATGGGGAAGGAAAAGTGGGCTGAGGTATCTTCCTCTGCTGTGGAAGCCTGATGTACTGACTAACTGCGATGAGGGAATAAATGGGAGCTGAGAACAGGGAGCTTTCTTGTATTGGGTTTGATTCAAGAGAGCCTCTTGCTAACTCTCCTTGGCAGAAGAACAGGCACAGAGGAGACACTGTAGAAACTGGCTTGAATTTTAGAATAGCATCAGAGTGAAGTTAGAAATGTTAGAACCCTTTGGAAATTTAATGACTAACTGAATGTCTGCTGGAGGGAATGGTTAGAAATAGCTACTAGATGAATTCTGTGGCAGATGTGCTTACTAGAATACTCAATCCAAGGGTATGCAGTACAGTGGAAATGATTTCAGAATAAATCCTCTCCCAACCCAAAATGCCATTTCCTTTGAGATAATAAAAACTTACCTGAGAAAGGTTAGAACCTATGAGATTTGACTGTGAAATCTTGTTTTAAAATGAGATTTGCCTGATTTCTTCTCATTGTTTGCACCTTATCTTTGAAGGCTGTTTCTGAGGCAGTATATAAAGAGGTGGAGCTTCCTTTTGACTAAACTTTCCTTTCATGTCCGTTTCAGATGATCTAATTATTTCAGAAGATGTTGGGGCAAGTATCTTCAATGGGCAGAAGAAGGTGCTGTATTATGCGGATGCCCTGACAGAAATAGCTTTTGTTGTCCCATCCCCAGTGGAGTCCCTAAGTAAGACCACTTTGTACTTCCTGCTTGCAAATCCAAAACGTTTTTTTGTTAGAGAGCTTTTTCAGAAGGAGAACCTAAATTAACTGATGCTGTGCCTGGCAAGATCCTTGTCAGAAAGCTACTGATGTTTAAATTACAGCATTCTAATCCTCATACTCCTTCCTAAAGTGGCATCTCTTCTGTGCCCTTTATCTCAGTCTAAGCCTCAATATTGCTGTGCCCCTGGGTGCATTAGTTTGGACACAGGGTTCACCATCAACTGGTGATGCTTATTTCCTTTTTCCTCTCCCATCCTGATGACATGCTTCTGCAGCACATGGAGGAGCATGTACTCAACTGCTGTGTAGGTGAGCAAGAGCTTTCACATCTTTTGCACACTCCCTGAAATAAAAGGGCTGTGAGGAAATGACAGCCATGGAAGGAGGAGACTCTGTTCCCTAAGAAATGGATGGGACAGTTCTAAATCCATAGGGAGTGCTTTAATTGCAGTCTGTTTCTGGAATACCTGGCAGTTGTCCATTGCTGACTCTTCTTCCTGCTTTTGAGTGCTATATTGACGTGACTGTAAATCTATATATGTTTAGTTTCAAAAACCTTGTAAGACTTTTCGATTCAAAACCTTACAATGATGACAGCTTAGGTTTTTTGGCAGAAGAAAAGACAAACCCCACTTTTCTTCTTCTGGCTTACAGCTGATTCACTGGAAAGCAGCGTTTCTGACCAAGAAAGTGACTCCAACATGGATCTACTGCCAGGAATATTGAAGCAGCAGTCTCTGACACTTGAACTCTTCCCCAATCATACAGACAATCTTAATCCCTCCCAGCGGGTAAGCAAAAACTTGCACTGAAAAATGAAAGTGGCTTTTTTCTTTCTCCCACTGGCAGTTCTGCAGCATTTCCTGATAGTAAATGATTTGGTTTCCTACCATTTGGAGCTACTCATTCCTAGCTATTAATCTTTGACATCTGCTTTGATCCTGCCAGAATTTGCACCTGCAGTAGGAGGGTGCAAGATTGCATTAATTATAAAACTTAAATATGCTAAACAGTAATATTCTGCGTACTGAAATGCATGCAGGAAAAAAATCTGTGCCTTATTTACGGAGTGATTAATCCATGCTTGGAAATCTAGGATGAATAGACATGGACACTTTTTGTACCTACCCCATTTAAAATGGTATGTGCCAGTTCTGTCTGAAGTATCAGATGTGAAATTGCTTCTGTATGGTAGCAAAGCAGAAAACCATGAACTGCTGTTGGTGTTAGCAAAGGATTTTAAGTGCTTATTTCTTATATCGAATTTGCTTCCAAATGCATCTTCAGTAACTGGCTGAAGATCTTTCAGAACATTAAGAAAAAGTTCAAGCAGTTTTTTTAAGATTTAATATATTAATTTACTTTGAAATTAAATGTTTTGAAGACCCATATTACTGTGGGTAGCTCCACAGGAGCTGCCCCATCTCAGCAGTTGGTAGAGGTTGTATCTGTGTGAGACCTGGAAGACTGCAGAGCATCAGTGGAAATGCTTGTTGGGTGCATTACTGGATTCATATTTGCAGCTGCTGCTCTTCCCTTGTGTTCACAACAGCTCAGTCCTACTTCCAGATCCAAGAGGGTGCCTCAGGGCCGGACCATTCCACCAATGGGACCTGAAACCAAAGTGTATGTGGTCTGGGTGGAACGTTACGATGATATAGGTGCGTAGAAGTTCTTATTGTTTGCTGAAGTAATGACAGGGCAGGAACCAGAGGAAAAAACTCTGTTCTGTTCCTCTCTGAAATGCTAAATCCTTACTAATGTCTGTAGCTGACACTTGCAAGATTCTAAAAGAGTTCTTTGGTATTTGAGTGGTGGTCCTTGGGAGTACATGAATCAGTGACATGCAGGTCTGGAGATTACTTGTGAGATGCTGTCATGCACTTTAAGCTGAATGCACAAAGAAAGTGTGCACCCCTGGGTTTGAGTTCCTCTCAGCTGCCATCTTCTTCCAGAGGAAAACAACCAAGAGAAGAGGAGCTTCCTATAAAGTGTCAGTGTAAATTCTCAAGATGTCCAAAGCATTTTCCTCAGAGCTTTACCTGGATCAGGAGGCAGACGTCAAGTCCTGCAGCACCATTTTCTTATCCAGACATTGGCTCAGAGTGTGTACCCTTAGCTTCAGGAGTCCCTCAGCCATTTCATTTCCCAAACTGGTGTCTCAGACCCACTTCTTTCTTGGGTGTCAGCTAAAGACAGCTCACTGCAGAGGCAGCAGCTGTGCTGCACATGCATGTTTCTGCTTGGCTGCTTCTTTCAGCAGCTGTAGGAATCTCCCAAAGCTCTGAGCCTGAAGGTGAAGAGATGAGTTTGTGAGACTCAGTAAGAATGGCAGTTGGATTTGTGGGGGGAGTTCTTGAAAGTAGCTCCTAGCCCACAGGCTTTGCCTTATGCTTCTTATGTTCTTGGCTTTTACTTTGTGCTTCTGGTACAATTTTGAATCTGGACAAGGAAAAGCTGTCACTGTGTAGTCTAGGCTGTCAGCCCTGTGCCAGCTGCCTGCTCTCTTTGTTCCTCTATCTTGAAGTACTTCCATGGCCCTCCATGCTAGCTCCAGCTTTTGTCTACTCTTAGTATCCAGCTCGGATAGCACAAGGTGTTTTAAGGCCATATACTCTTTCTGCTGGAAGAGGTGTCAGCATTGTCCTTCTGTTTGAACTGTACTTTATGAATGACTGTCAGCATCTCTCAGTTTCTGCCCCTAAACAAGGTAATGGGAATTTTGACATCCACTTCCAGGGAGCTGAGTTCTTACTTCCTCCTCCTGCACCTTCATTATCCAGTCACTTGTTATGAAATGCATGGCAGCAGAGTTGTAGGTTATGAGGATCTAAGAGCTTGGATTTGAGGAAAGATACCACATTTGTTGGAGCAGGTGTGTGAGCAGTGGTATTGTTGGGAATTCCCAGCACTCTTCCTGAGGCTGATTGCTTGTTCATAGGTGATGCTGTACATAACAACTTGAAAGCTCTTTCTGTGATTGAAGTACTTCATCTCCTTCCTGCTTTCACTGTTCCTCTAGAGACTTGACCTTTGGGATTGAGAGAATTGAGGGTCTGGGACATGTCCTACCTCTCTGTTGGGTGCAGGGTGGCTGAGGTGTGTCTATACACTCCATGAATTCTTAATCTTAAAAACAGACTTTGCATTGCTAGCAGTGCAGGAACATCCATGGTATCAATGCTTCAGGACTGCATGGTTTTGACTGATGATAAATAATCTTTGTACAAAAACAAAACAAAAAGCCACCCCAAACCCAGGAGTAGATAAGCTTTATTCAGTGCATCCTCTTCTTACAGAAAACTTCCCCCTCCCTGATCTGGTGTCCGAGACGAGCACTGGTGTGGAAACTACAGCCAACAGTAGCACTTCCCTAAGGTAAGACTGCTCTTATTCTGATGTTTTTTCTTGGTTCTTGTGGACAACAGTTTAGGCTGCACTTTAAAAAAGGTCCTAGCTAAGATTATTTGCATTCTTCAGCTGTCCTGAAAACCCTAGGCTTTAGCTCTGTGTTAAAGACAGATGAGTTTCTTCAGTGGATTTCTCTTTTTTCAGAAAAAATTAAGGAGCTTTTCATATCACTGCAATTTAAACCTAAATTAAGGAACAGAAGATGTGTAGTTTTTATCTTCAGTATGTGATGAGTCTGCCTCCTGATTTAGTCGCTTGTGAGGCGGTTAATGCTGTGTGTGCGTGAGGCTTAAAGCCCTGTCTGCGCAAGGACTCTCATTCTGTGGTGACAGAAGACCATAGAAACAGAACAGTTGATTAATTAACACTCTTTTTAACACTTAAAGTGGTTGGTTTTCATCTCTAGATTAATTGAAACAGTGCTATAAAACTGGTGTAACAGTCATGGCTTTTTCCTTAAGGTCTACCATTCCTGAGAAGGAAGTTCCTGTGATCTTCATCCATCCTTTAAACACTGGCTTATTCAGGATAAAACTACAAGGAGCAACTGGGAAATTCAATATGGTTATCCCATTGGTGGATGGAATGATAGTCAGTAGGAGAGCTCTTGGTAAGTTAAAGATTTTTAGGAACACTCATGTTTTGATATATTTTCCTTTTTAATAATAATAATAATGTATCTGCTAAGCACATGGTCTGGAATCTTCCTTGGAAAGGCAATGGGCATGGCAAAACAAAACAAAAACCTGCTTTTTGCAGCAGCAAAAGTATGTTTTGGTAGCAGGAACAGCAGAGGGAGCAGGTGGTCAGCACTTTGCTGGCACCACAGCAGAGCTCCACTTAATTGTTGGAGAGAGATGAGGGACTGGAACTAGTAATAGTGGAAGGAAAAGGTAAATACCTGGTATCTAGATAAGAGAGATCAGAAATGTGACCCTAGTGTTTAGCATTAAGAGCTGAGGTGCTGGTGCTAGTGCCTGCCAGAGGGCACTGCTGAATTTGTGCTGTGCTGGCATGCTGTGTTAAAAGTGATTAAAAGCCACAGCAATTGAGGATTTTCTAATGTGTTCAATAAAATATTTAACCTACTATGCAGGCATGTGTGAACAGGGGTCTGTGTGTGCTGTCTGCCTTTTCTTGTGCTCCTGGATGGATTAATGGACTGTCTTGGTATCTGTGCTACTATAGCTTCTGTAACTGGAAGTCTCACTCCAGTGGGAGCAATTCACAAGGCAGCAAAATGAATAAACAAACATTAGGATGCTGGTACATCACCATGAAATTAACGTTGTAGGGATCTGTTGGTGGTGACTTTCAGGTTCTGGGTTTTGCATGCTTAGGTCAGTGATGGGGAAATTGAAGCCAAACTTGGCCTTTAAATAGCATTTGTGAATTCAGCTGATGATAATGGCCTGTACTGAAAAAGAATCAGGTGTGTTTTCCTAGAGCTGGGCTGGTTTTTCATCTGCATGAGGAGTGTCAATGTGATGAAGTTTGTCTCATCTCCAAGTTCAGCAGATGCGGTTGGTGTGCAGTCAGGATCAAGTCCCCTAGATAAGGAAGACACTATTTCTGCCTGTAGGAATGTGCTAGTCAAACAGCAAAAGGGTTAATGGACACTTACTTCATTGGAGGCATATCAGTTTCAGAATAAAATAGGATAAAGTCCACTATGAGCTTTGACCAAGGGTTACAGCTTTGGTTCCCAACCTTCTCCCTCATATACAGCAGCATGAGTTAGAGGGGTAACAACAGTGGCAAAGCAGCAAGGGGAAGCCTGTTTCCAGCCATAACCCATCAAGGCTTCCCTCATCTCCTGTTCCAAGGGGAAGGCTTTGCAATTCCTACTGGAGAAAGTACTGATGGGTGCTTTTGCCATCCTGAAAGCTCCCCTGTGGTTACCTGAGCTCTGCACGTTCTCATGTAGCATGGCTGGAGCCGTAGCACTGTGATTCTTGTGTTAGCTGCTCTGGATTCTTTCCCCTCTTGGTCTTGAGTGTGCTACTGCAGACAGTTGCTTGGCTCTGGCAAAGCAGAGAAATCGTCCTTCTCTTCCTCCAGCCAGTTCAGGGTATCACTGACTTAGTCCCTTTCTTACCCATTTTTTCCACAGTAAAACCTCCTTAAAGGCCTAGGGACCATTAGTTGTCTGTTCCCAACGACTCATTGAGAAAGTTCTTGACTTGGTAGTGCTGAGCATCTGCCCTGGGTTTCTAGATGGGACAGAACCCAGAACTGTCCTTAGCAGCGAAGCCAGCAAAGGAGTGTAGACTTGAATTTGTTTAAACTTGATTCAAACGTTCTTTCTTTTCCAGGTTTTTTAGTGAGGCAAACAGTAATAAACATTTGTCGGAGGAAGAGGCTGGAAAGTGACTCCTACAACCCCCCCCATGTCCGCCGAAAACAGAAAATAGCAGACATTGTCAATAAATATCGCAACAGGCAGCTGGAGCCAGAGTTTTATACCTCGCTTTTCCAGGAGGTTGGGCTCAAGAACTGCAACCCCTAGGTCATTATCCTTCCAGGACAATTAGATCAGAGCTTGGTGGCTACAGTAATGAAAACGGTTAAATAACAACAACAAATTTCCTCAGCCCTCCGGAATTCAGGAAATGATATTCTAGCACAAGTCAGCAGATACCATGTGGGAGGAATGAGAAATGAATCCAGAACATTGCAGTTGGGATATTGACTTAATTCACCTACCCTCAGAAGATTACTTAATTCCAGTCTTCCTGGATGCTATAGCAGCATAATCCCTCACCCAGTCATCTATTCCAGACTAATTAGGAACTGTGTCTCATTCTGTGAGAGGAAAACAATCCGAACAAAGCCATCTCTGCATATAAGGATAGAAAGCAAAATACAAACAAACCTGCCTTCAGACATCTCGTTACACCCACATCTTACAGGAGAAGGGAGCAAGATCTCTTCCTTTGAGGGGAGAGAGGCAGTTTCAGAGCGTTCTATTTTCCTGCAAGAACTTAAAAGACATTTTCAGCCCCCCTTCAGAGCTCAACAGAAGATCCTTCACTGCTTGTAACCAATTTGTGTACCAAAAGCAAGAGGAAGAAAATTGCTTGGAAACACCAGGTCATGGATAAATAGCTGAGATGCAGTTCCCTCTGTGGCTGGGAGCGAGTCCGTCTACCCACGAGGTTTGTCATGCTGGCAACAAACACCACCTGGTATTACCTGACTTTCCAACCTAAGTTGTTACTAGATAAGAGCTCTTGATTACAGAAACAAGGGGTTTGTGGCTTTCAGGTCTGTTGCAAAATGTCACATTTAATTTTAGTAGCTTGATTATTTTAATTTTTTTATGCAATTACTTAATTTATTTTCAAGTGTCTGTATCACCTACTCACCATGTCCATAAAAAGCATAAACATCCCTTGCTTTCCTTTCATTGGATTGAAATCTGAGATTCTGGGGCTGCCTCCTGCCTGCTGTATTTATAGCATAAGCAGTTTTCGCAGCTTCTACAACACTTTTCAGAAGCTCCTGTTAAACAGACTAAAACAAGTCCAAAAAAATTCCAAGTATTCTTCTTTTTACCCATTAATTTTGCAATTCCATGAAAGCCCCTTTGGAGTCAGAATGTGAAACTGGTTTGGATCGACTGTGCTTTCTCCTGCTCCGCAGTGGTGGTTCCCTTTCACCTAGGTCAGAAGCTCTCATGTCAGACCATGGATTTCATGAGCTCAGGACTTGAAGGATGTGCTGGGTAAAGGTGTTTACAACTGTGGGATTTAATACTGGGAATCTAAAAGCTGCAGTGGGCACCGGCAGCCTCGGGAGCACTTCCAGGCTCCCGGCACACATCCTGACTTGTGTTGCAGTGATGAATCATCACTGGCATGCCGGGTAGATGCAGGTTGTGATCGCTGGCAGCAGCACGTGTCCTTTCCCTTCCAGTAAGCAGGTAATGGAAGAGTAGGAATGTGAGCAGGAACTTGGGGAACTCCTCACATCAGAAGTGTTTTAGTAGCTTTTTAATGTGTTGCAGTAATACCTGTCAGTCAGTTTTTATATTTCAGAGTTATTTTGCAGCAATTCAGACCTGAAATAGTCTCAATTGTTTGGTTACAGCTTACCTGCCAGGGACATCCCCTGCTTCTGTCTCTCAATGTGGTTTTTCACAGAGTTAATGGGAACACAGGCCCCTAAAAATACACGTGAAAGGACTTTAGGGATGTTAACCAAGGGGGATTAGGTTTAGATGATGTGTGCTTGTTGCAGGGGACAAGCCGCTTGGCCTCTCAGCTCAGAGCTCTGGATTTTGATCCAGATGCATCACAAGTGGAAAGAGGAAACCACATAAAGAAACCTACAGCAGCAGTAAGTATGAGGGATGGCCCTCGCTTGTGTGATGCCCAGGTTGCAGATAGCAGGAGGGGCTGCAAGGCAGCGCTTGGGTGTAGTGGCAAAGGTGTGAAGGGAAACTGACAGCTTCATTCCTCTGCCAGACTCTTGCCAGTGTCCGTTTAATGCATGGACACTAAATATATCCACATTTTCTATGTACCTATTGGATCTAATGACTGGCCAAACACACTTTAGTCCACTGATTTAGAAGGCATGACCAGTGCATGTGTGACAAACAAACATACTGAGCAACCAGACGTCTGCACATCTTCAGTAATGTAACACAAATCCCACATACCATAGCTAAGTGTATGCCGTGTGCGAGGTCATTGGTCTATATAGCAGTGAGCCACAGAAGATACTTCTTTCAGGCACTTGGGTGCAGAGATGTAAAGATGTGTGCATCAGGGAATTCCCTGGCTGTTTTCCATAAAGTCTGAGCCACATGGGCTGCCTGGAAATTTACCTTTATAAAGGCTGGAGAATGGTCTTGGGTTTGTTCCTGTGTTCATTT
The DNA here is from genome assembly GCF_963264785.1 of Psittacula echo. NCBI lineage: Eukaryota > Metazoa > Chordata > Aves > Psittaciformes > Psittacidae > Psittacula > Psittacula echo. Next base: position 6,429,990 of record NC_137747.1, on the reverse strand, counting down.
GAAGCGTGGATGTGGCACCCACTTGTGCTGTAACAGCCCTGAGAGCATCGTTGAAGGAAGGTAACTTCAGCTTGCGTGGTCCCTCCACGAAGGAGCAGGTACTTGGGATCATTGGTTTGATTTGTAAACCAGCTGGTGAACATGTTGCACACCAGTGGTGTGACCTGGCCCTGAGCCTTGGGATTTGCTGCCTGGAAAGCGGAACCTTCAAGAAGGCTGCAGTTTAGTGTAAGGATGTTGTGATCGCAGACGTGTGTTGCCATCCCACTTGGTTTGGATGCTGGTTACAGCAGGAGCACCCTTGGCAGAGCTGTGCTGGTGGAGGGTGTCTGCAAGGAGCATCCCTCCCTCCCTTGTGCGTGGAGAGGTCTCTGACTCCATAACAAACACCTATTTGGGAATGAAGTCCTTGTCCTGTTGAAGTCTGTGGCCAGACTCCGATGGCTTCAGCTAGTCCAGGGATACAGCCTTGAGTACTTTCCTCAGCAGGGTTAGAGCAAATGAGATGTATTCCAGTTGTGATTGCAAGAACATGCTAGTCAGGAATCCAGATCTGGGGTTCTTTATCACAAGCTGTTGTATTGAGTTTTCACCTTGAGAGCTCGCATGACTTGGGTTTGTGTTCCTCTTTGCTGGAGGGGATGGGTATTGACCACTTGCTTCATGCATACTATGATGTTAGCCTGCATCTGCTGCAAAAGCTGAGTTCAGACTTTGCATAAGATCTAAACGGAGACTTTCTCTTTGCATAAGGGCTTCCTGGTTGGGTTCATAACTCTGCTTTAACTGACAGCATCCTTTTAATGGTGCAGGAAGGGGTGGGGGGGAACCACTGTCACTTGTTAGTGTGGAAATTCAGACATTTTAGGACCTTATTAGAGCCTCTCTTGTAAAGAAAAGCATTTTTCTTAAAGGTACTTCTAACCAAGGCACTAAACCTTAGAGCAAACGGGAGGTGGGAAGGATGGTGCCAGTGTGGACAGCAGCGTGTGCATGGGGCCTTAAGAAGGAGCAGCCCCTCACTGCATGTGCTGAGGGCTCCATAGGTGACTTCATTTCTTTCCTGTGAGGTTCTCATGCCCAGAAAGACACAAGAACCACACTTCACTCTAACAGACACAAACCTGTTGTGATTTTAATGGCTGTGTAACTGAGGAGCGTCTTTGAAGGCAAACACAGACCTTTTCCACATGGATTTTAGCAGGAGCAATTACAGACAAGATACCGTGTGCTTCAAACCATGTACAATTTGTATGGATTTCTGTATGTTGCCAAGCCGGGATCTTTTTGTTCTTCTTGTATTTTTCTGTAAATATTCCTGGCGCTAAGTTGTAAAGTAAAGGCAAAGTGTAAATAGGAAGATGTGAACTATGTTCCCTTGTCTCTAGTACTTTATCTCTTATTTGTTTAGGGAAGGCACACAAAGGCTTGTTTGTATTTATGCCAATTCTTTGTCCAGGAGAAACACATCAAATACTGAATGTAACACAATTAGTCCAATAAATTTTAAAGATTCTTATCTAGTAACATTGCACTTGTCAATTCTTAATATTTCCAATGCCTTTGGTTGAAATCGTTGCCCAATAGAGATGTTGCGTCTGGAAATAGCAGAGGGATGGGGTGGAATCGTGCATCCTCTGCTACCCAGCAGCTATGGTAACAGCGCTCCACTTGGGTTTCATTGCATCTCAATGGTGTGGGGAAGGAAAATGTGGAAATGCAGCTTTAAAGGGAGACCGGATGCTCCTGCGGTGTGAAGTGCTCAATGTGTTGGTTCTGATGTGTGGCGTGGGCCCCTGCTGAAGTCCTGCAGCAGGACCGGGAATTGGCTGGGATAAGGCCGGGTGGTTTCATGCAGTGCTACAAGTGTTGGGAGACCGCTCCTGTTCCTGTGCAGGCTGAGGATAAAGAATTTGGCTTCTCAGTGACGAGGCCATGGGTTGAAAGCACCTTTCCATCAGCAGGGCGCATGGAAACGGGACCTGTTTTGTGCGCGCTGGGTGAGCAGTGGGGACCAACCTGCAGCTTCAAGCCCAGGAGCTCGAAGTCAGCTCAAGTGGATCCTCAGGCTCTCTTGGGGCAGCTCCAAGCACCTCTTTGGCTCTGTTTCCAATGAGAGCTCCTCCCATGCACTGAAGGTGTTTGTTGCTGAGGCACTGAAGGTGTTTGTTGCACTGAACAGTCACAAGCTGCTGTTGTGCACCAGGGCATCGTTCGGGAGGCTGTAAAGACAGGAGTAACCAATGCAGGGATGGAGGCAGGAGGGACAGCGGCTCAGAGCCATCCCACACTGTGTCCTGCCCAGCCTGGGTGCGTGGAGCGTTGCCATGGGTCATGCAGAAGATGTCTTGTCCCCAGTGCCCTCCACCACCCTTTTCCTCAGCTCAATACCATAAACGTGCTGAGTGGAAGCAGGAGCAACCCCACGCGCCGATGCCCAATGCGCCCGTTCTCGCCGCAGCACGGCTCATTCTGACCACAAATGGAACCAAATTGCATTACAAACAATTTTCCAGGGTGAAATGTGATTTAGTCACTGCTTGAAGATGAGGAAATGTTATTTGGCTGCTGGCAGTGAACTTGTGTCTCTTGGGAGGGGGGGAAGAGGCTGAAGGTGGAGCTGGGCTGAGCTGTGGCTGCTGGGGTCCTCCAGTGCACCCCCGTGGGTGGTAGGTGCTGAAGGGGGGTCCCTCAGGCAGTGCATGCGCTGTGCACTGGGCTGTGGGTGCCAGTGGAGTGTCCCCAGGCCTGGCAGATGCTGATGGGACATCCCTGGGCTGTGCTGGTGCTGCTGGAGTATTCCTGGGCTATGTTTGTGCCACCACAGTGTCCCTGGGCCATGTAAATGCTGGACTGCCCCTGAGCTGTGCCAGTGACACAGGGACCACTGCCAGGCCATTCCATGGCTGTGGGCTGGGTCATTGCTGCGACAACGGGCCCCAGCACAGCAGCATCAAGGAGGGCAATGTGCTGCTGCAGCAACCAGGAGCATCCCGGGGGCTCAGCCCTGGCTTTCAGCTGGGGGTCTGTGGCTTTGCATCGGTGCATTGGGGGGACCCCTCATTCCCAGTGCTGCTCCAGAAACTACGGGCATGGCAGTGGCCAAGAAGAGCTCTGTGGAGACTCACCTGGACACACATGAGAACTAAACCTGCTTCCTGCGAGAGCGGTAACACCTTCTGCTTTATTATATGTGCTGTGTTAAACCAACCTGCCCCTGCCACGGGCCTAGCTTTGCCTTTAACCCAGGCAGGGTGTGATGGGAGGAGGGGAAGCACCATGGCTCTGGGGCTCATGCCTGGCTTTCTCACAAAGGTCTATGGGTAAGGCAGGGATGGGCCAGCTCATCCCATAGCAGAGGCAAAGGGTCCCTGGGCTGCCCAGAGCCGGTGGGACAGGAGGAGCCACGGTGCAGCAGCACCATCACCTCTGCTGGCTTTGGCAGGGACCAGGCTGCTTTTGGATGCTTTTTGGGCAGCAGCTGGGGTGGCCCAGAGGGGTTGGGGGTACAGGGCTGGCACGTGGGCCCTGTGCTCCCTGCCCATACTGGCCTCTGACTCCCCCAGCACCGGCCCCCATCCCACTGTGCCCACCTCCAGCATCCCCATCAGCATCCATCGCCCGTTACCCACTGGGGTATCCCACAGCCCCCATCCCCTGTGGCGAGCCCTGGGGTGCTCTGCTGCCAGCAGGGGCACAGGGCAGCCCCCCCAAGGCTGACCCATGGGAGGGGGCTCCCCCACAGCCCAGCCGCTGGGATGCCCCTGTGTTCCCCCAACAGCCCCCGATGAAAGCACATTTGATGGCATTATTAAATGATTAAGAGCATTTTCAGCCTCTTAAAGTACTTCATATACATGCCCATGTGATTCGTTATTAGTATTATCTAATGAAAGATTATCTGACTCACTTTCCTGTTTCTTCCAATTACAAATTGAAATTGTTCCCACTCTGACCTTGCAGCTGCTCGATTTGCTAAAATTAGCCATAATGATGCATTTTACTAAGATAATTAATTAGCTAAACTGAGAAAATTGAGTAGTAGAAGCGGCTTCACACGCTGCTCATTATCTTTTATTATGTCATCTTTACATACAAATAAAGAAATATTGTGATTATTTTAAATACTGTTTTCATTAGCTAATACACTTGTTAGCAGAGCGATGGCTCCATTCGTCCTCGGCAGCAAGAGCCCTTGGGGATTCTGTTGCTCATTGACTGCAGGACTCTTCCTTTCCCATGAAGGAAACTCAGTTATGGGCCAAATAAGGTTTATTTTGTCTCTTTGTTTGAATGGCAGTGGGGGGGGGAGGGATGCAGGAGAAATGGGAGCATCCAAGGACTGTGCTGAAGGCTCCTGTATGGGGGGACAAGGCAGGGGAGCGGCGCTGCCCCCGTTGTCCCCTTCCCCAGGGCCCTCCATTGCTCAGGATATTCGCTATGATCCCGAGCTCGGCTTTGGTCACCTCACGGTGTCACGGAGCATCCTGCGTGCTGCAGCACCAGGCTGATGTTTGGGTCCCAAACACCAGGGGCGCCCCAAAGCACACTCGCATCCCAGATCCCCCCTCTCATTCCCCTTGCTGGCAAGGTGCTGGTGGTGGCTCCTCATCCCCGGTTCCTCCCACCCGCCTGACCGGTCCTGCCGGAAACCTGCACTTTTGCCCCCAAAATATGTGTCTGAAGTTGTTCTTGTTTGCTTTCGCCGTGCCCCGTCCCTGCTCCCCTCCTCCCGCACAGCCGATCTGCTTTGGGTCTGAATAAACCCTGTCCCCGCACCCCCCGTGTGCTGGCACCGCATCAGAGCCCCCGCATCAGAAGTCTCCCCAACAGGGACAAACCAGGGTGAGTGAGGCCCTTCCTTCGCACCAGCACCAGGCCCAGGAATGAACCGGTGCTAACGGGCACCCTCCTGGCTCTGGGGTTTGTGCTCTTCATCAATGGCTGATGCTCAATGAATCCTCATCGTGGCTGTGTCCGTGTTCTCCCAGCCCAGGACACTGGGATGGGGTTCAGGAGGGCTCTATCTGGCAGAGCAGGGAGATGCTGCCGGCACCTCAGCCCCTCCACAGGGCAGGAGGTGACAGCCCCGACTCCCTCTGCCTCAGTTTCCCCATCAGTTGATGGTCCCACATCAGGCACCAGTGACCGCAGACACCAAACCAGCCCCTTGCCCAGCATGGCGACAGGCAGCATTCAGGCAGCAGAGGGATGTGTGGTGGGGGATTTAGAGCTCAGCCTCTGCCCAGGTGGAGAACTGGGAGTACTCAGTGCTGTTAATTTCTGCTAACGAACTGTGCTGGTTTATAATGGAACAATAAGGAATCAAACTGCTTTAATTCCCTAAGAATTGCTATGGCATCTCCAACAGGCATTGCGTCAAGGAAAAGGAAAATGAGTTCTTGCTTGAAGTGGAAGCTTCCCCATCATTTGGCTCCAGCACAGCATTGCTGCCCTACAATGGGAGACCTGAAATTCCCTTATCATTTCCCTTGTTATATTCCTTATTATTTCCACCTTCAGCAGAGGTCCTGTCTCAGAGGACCATGGGGTGGCACACGGGGCCTCTGGAGGTCTCCAGCCCCAGCCTGACCCTTCCTTGTCCCACCGTCCACTGGGCTTGTCCCTGTCCGCATCTACCAAGCAGTGGTAGGGATGCAGCGGAAGGAGCAGTGCTCCTCGCATTTGCATTGATGGCTGTTTAATGAGCTAATTTTCCTTCACACTATTGATTTCCCTGGGCTCTGCTGCCATGGTTTGCCTCTGGTCATGCAGACTCACTGCTCTTTAGATCCACAGCACACACTGGCACGGTGTGGGCAGAGAGCATCCCACTGCCTGGGGCTGCTCCGGGCAGGGATAGGAGGTTGTTTGTCCAAGCCAGTGCTGACAGTGAAGCACAGGGCTCCAGGATGAGGGCTCACAGCCCAGGGGAGTGTGTCCAGAGCTTGGATTTACACCTGGCACTTCAAGCGCCCAAGTGTTGCCTTGAAGCTGGAATAACCCAGACCCGGCTTCTCCCTGTGCTGGTGCTGTGATTGGGGCTGCTGCAGACTGACACGAGTGCTCCTGTCACACATATATACACATATACACACATACACACGTGTGCACACACATATACACGTGTGCTCACACATATACACACACATATATATACATGTACACACACATGTAGACACATATACACATATATGTACGTATGTATGCACACATATATACATGTACACACACACATATGTACCATTACTGACTCTGCAGCCAGCACAAAGGGCCCGGGGGGTCTTATTCCCTTGCTGTCCCCTTGCCGTGATGCTGTGCAGGGACAGGCAGTGCCCCGGCAGCATCACCCCTGCACTGGGGGCTGCCTCATGGAGCCACACGATGCTCAGAGGGTCCCCAGGTCCCATCCACACACGGACCCCACGGCTGCAGCTCAAAGGAGCCCTGGAGGTGGCATCTCCAGCCCAGCCCCTGGGCCCAGAGCATCCCAGGGTTCAGCCTGGCTCAGTCCTGCCCCGCCGGGGCGCTCAGGAAGGACAAACAAAAGGAGCTGGAAGTCTCCGTGCGTGATCAAGATTATGATTTAATTGGCATAACAAAGGCTTGGTGGGCTCAGCCACATGACTGGAATATTAATATGGAAGGATGCAGCTTGCTCTGGAAAGACAGGCAGGGGATTAAGGAGGAATGTGTTGCTTTGTCTATGAGGGTTGGATACGTTCGGTTTGCAAACCGGGGGGAACCTGGATGCCATCCTGCTCTGGTGGCTGCACAGTGAGGAGCTTTCCATGAGCTCATCCAAAGCCCAGGACATCGTGGTGATGGAGGATATCCCACCTGAGCGGCTGGTGTGGAACCAGGACAGCAGGGACAGCCAGACTGCCCAGCAAACACTCCCAAGGCATTAAAGTGATTGCTTTGGGAGAAGAGATTAGTAGAAGAGGGAGGCTCTGGCTTTGCTCCTACCCTCCAGGGCAAGGATGCAGAGGAAGGAGGGAAATAAGAGGGATGAATGTGAATGAGACATGAAGGAGCTCCTTGTCTTGCAGAGGGAAAGAGCTAGAGCTTGAGACTGAGAAATGGGACATCCAGGGATGCCTGGTCCAACACAGTGCTCTGAGCAGGGCCAGTTAGAGCAGGGTGCTTGGGGCTTCATTCAGACACCTCTGTGAGCCCTGGGCCAGGGACTGACCACCCTCAGGGAGAAGGTCTTGTCCTTAGATCCCATTCCCCAAATGCTGGGTCTTGTCTTGGCACTGTGCCCCCCATGTCCCATGCTCCAGCCCTTTCCTACCCCCTGTTATTGGCTGTTTCTGCCATCTACATCTCACCAGCCTGGCTGCAATGGGTCTGCTCTATCCCAGCTGAAACCAGGACACCACAACAGCCATGGCAAGGCAGAGAGCATCCCATGCTGCCTCCAAACTATGAGCCTCGGACCAGGAGGCTGGGGAGCAGAAGGAAGCAGGCGGGCAGGTTTCCATGTAAATGCATGAGCCTGGAATGCAAAATCAAGGAGGCCAAAGGGAAAATAAATAGGATGGGGCGAGCAAAGCAATGAGAGCACACACAAAGGAAGGGGAGAGGCAAAGCTGGGCCTGATGCTGTGGGGTGGGAAGGGGAAGCCCTTGATGGGGATACTGCAGTGCTGGGGGCATTCACTGCCTCCATTCACCTGCAGGGTGTTTGTTTGTCAGGCTTTTGGCACAGGTTCCTAAAGGCAGCCCAGAAGCATGCCGCAGCTCGTATTCAGCCTGACCCTGCTGTAAAATGAGTGCTGGTCCCAACTCGGTTCCGCCTCCACGCTGCAGCTGCCAGCAGGTAACATAATGGGATATGGGACTTGCAGCCAAAATAGGAAGTTAGGAAGAGTGGAATTATGTTGGAAGGCAGATTCCTAACCCTGAGCTCTCCCCCCCATGCCACCCTCAGTGACAGATTAGATAAATAGCCTTGGGGAACAGCACAGCCCAAGGCAGCAGCATCCCAGCACCACCAGGCCATCGTATGCACAAGAAATGGGGAGCAAGAAGTAATTTGGGGGGGAAGGACCTGATATTCTAATAAATCCCAGCAGAGCACTGAAGGAGCAATCACGACACCGGGATGTGGAACCAGGAGGGCTTTGGAGGGGCTGGAGTTGGCTCTGCCTGTCTCTACAGCACCAGGAAGTGGTGGCTGGAGAAGGCAGCTACTTGTGGACATTGCCCTTTGGGCTGGTTGGAGTGGATCCAGGGAAGGATGCCAGAGACCTGGAAAACACGACCAGCAAGAAAAACCAGCGCGATGTGGGACTGCTCAATTGGTAGGAAAGAGCAGAGGGGCTGCAGTAGCAGCTGGCAGGAATGAAAATGATTCCTGTAACGGGGAAAGGATTCATCTGCTTGTGCTGGATAATACAAGGAGAAGCAGGGTTAAGTTATCACAGGGAAATTCAAGGTAGGCACTGGGAAAACTCTTCCCAGCCAGTCTCCATGGCGGGGTTTCTGGGAGAGCTGGCAGTGTGGCATTGGCATGAGCTGTTCCTAAAGGTTCCTTCATTTCTAGAACTTCACCATTTCTGGGTGCACACATACGGAAAACCCTTAAAGCAAGAGCTAGGCTGGCCTCATGTGAGGAGGAAAAGGCAGAACAACTGGGCAAGAATTACTCCTAGAGACCCAAAGGGATGTAGGGACCACAAAGGCAATAGCGGCATCATCCCACAGAGCCACACAGGGAGGTGCTGGGGGCTGGAGATCAAACCAGCTTCCCTTGGGAACTGACAGTGAAACCAGGGCTGGAGAAGTCACAGGAATGAACTTTGGGGTAAGGAGAAGCAGGTGAAGCTCCTGTGGGCAGCAGACCCCACGTCATGGTGAGTGCTCAGCCTGGGGAAAGAGGAGCTTAGAGAGGGAACCTGGCTGGAAGCAAAATCAGTCGGAGTCAGGGAGAGGAAAATGCTCTGGGAAACAGCGTGTGAAGAGCTGAGGGCTGCGTAATCTGAATTAGTGAGGTTATTTCTGTTGTCTCCATCCAGGGGCTCCGCTTCAGCTGCATGCACAGAATGAGTAGGGCTCACATTGGAGGCAGGTTCAGGGACCTGGTTAATGAGCAGCAGCATGTTAAGCACCTTTCACTGTCATTAACTGGAGGAGTGATTGGAAGCACTTGGGAGCTGCAGCCCTGAAGAACAGGAGCCACAAAACCGGAGCAGAAAGTGAATCCTGGGGGTTTCACTGGGAGCAATGGGAAACTGCTGCTGGCAAAGCCTTCTCCTCTCAGCTAAAGCTGCTGCCCACAGGGTGCCCCTGGGTTAGGTCTGATCGGATGAAGACAACAGCTCCTGCCGCCATCGCTTGCTATGACAGTGACACATGGGGTCTGCACGGTGAGGGGCACGGGTGCTGATGCAGGAGTGGGGCACAAGGATGCAACACATCACAGCTGCCTGTTCCCTCCTTTTCTTCCCAGCCCGGAAGAGCAGCAGTAAAGGAAGATTAAGGCTCCATGGACCACTCGGTGGATAAAGAACTGGCTGGATAGCCGCACGCAAAGAGTTGTGGTCAATGGCTCGATGTCCGGCTGGAGACCAGTAACGAGTGGTGTCCCTCAGGGATCGGTGTTGGGACCGGTCTTGTTCAACATCTTGTCGGTGACATGGACAGTGGGATTGAGTGCGCCCTCAGCAAGTTTGACGATGACACCAAGCTGTGTGGTTCGGTTGATACGCCGGAGGGAAGGGATGCCATCCAGAGGGACCTCGACACGCTTGTGAGGTGGGCTGATGCCAACCTTATGAAGTTTAACCATGCCAAGTGCAAGGTCCTACACCTGGGTCGGAGCAATCCCAGGCACAGCTACAGGTTGGGCAGAGAAGAGATTCAGAGCAGCCCTGTGGAGAAGGACTTGGGGGTGTTGGTCGATGGAAAAATGAACATGAGCCGGCTGCAGTGTGCGCTCGCAGCCCAGAAAGCAACCGTATCCTGGGCTGCATCAAAAGGAGCGTGACCAGCAGGTCAAAGGAGGTGATCCTGCCCCTCTGCTCTGCTCTCGTGAGACCTCACTTGGAGCATTGTGTGCAGTTCTGGTGTCCTCAACATAAAAAGGACATGGAACTGTTGGAACAAGTCCAGAGGAGGCCACGAGGATGATCAGGGACTGGAGCACCTCCTGTATGGAGACAGGCTGAGAAAGTTGGGGCTGTTCAGCCTGGAGAAGAGAAGCTGCATGGAGACCTCAGAGCAGCCTTCCAGTATCTGAAGGGGGCCTACAAGGATGCTGGGGATGGACTCTTCATCAGGGACTGTAGTGACAGGACAAGGGGTAACGGGTTCAAACTTAAACAGGGGAAGTTTAGATTGGATATAAGGAAGAAATTCTTTACTGTTAGGGTGGTGAGGCACTGGAATGGGTTGCCCAGGGAGGTTGTGAATGCTCCATCCTTGGCAGTGTTCAAGGCCAGGTTGGATGAGGCCTTGGGTGGCATGGTTTAGTGTGAGGTGTCCCTGCCCATGGCAGGGGGTTGGAACTGATGATCTTAAGGTCCTTTCCAACCCGAACTATTCTATGATTCTATGATTCTATGATGTGAAGTTTTGTGTTTAATCTGTGCCCTGTACAAGTCTATGGGAGGAGGTGGGCTGCCCCCAGCCTCATGGGACAGCTTCCCTCAGGCTCCCAGGTCCTCGCTCCATCATCCATCACAGAGTCAGCCCCGCACCATGAGCAGGATGCAGAATGGGACAGTGCCCAGGTTTACAGCAGCACAAAGCGGAGGACTCACTGCAGGGCCAGTGAGTGATGGCCATGCAGAGCAGCCCAGCACCAGAGAAGTATGATGGCAAGGGGGGACTGTCCAGGAAATTCCCAATTCCTGGGAGCAGCCCATCTCCTCTGCCATCAATCATCTGTGGCAGCAAAGCCCAGGAAACCCCTTAATAATCCCAAATAGTCCCACAGGAAGATTTATAACAGCAATTGTAATTTATCTGATAGAAGCTCCTGAGGGCAGGGGAGTTTCCTCAAATAACCACATCCAAGGAAACCCTGAGCAGGGAGTTTCCAGCTGAAGCCTTACAGACTCCCTAGACCAAGGCTGAGGAAATGCAGATCCATGGCATCCCCTGAGCAGGCTGGAGGTTAGCTGCTCCTGCCACAGCCCGGCAGCAGGAGTGCAGGCAGTAGAACCCTACAGGGAACAAGCAAAGCCAGAATGAGAAGCATCTGGGCTGAGGCATCTCTGATCCCATGCAGGGTTCAGACACTGCTTCAGCTGCCCACAGAGGACCCCATCACCTCCCTGCTGTTTGCTCCAACAGAGAGTACCTGATATATGGGAGTTTCAAGTCTCCTGGAGCTGGGGGACCTGCGGTGCCCATGGGCCTGAGCAGAGGTGTCCAAGCACTTACCTGGGTTCAGAACTGCTCTTCACACCTTGCACTGGGAAGTCAGCTTTAACCCGACCTGCTAAGCTGGTCTTTAAGGCACTGAATTCTGCCTTGATGCTTGCACTGGTTAATTACCCATGCACGCTCACAGCCTGAGCAAGGCCTTCACAAGTCTGTTCCTTCCCCTCCAGCTGCCTGCAGGCTCTGTATTTCGCAGGGGCATAGGTGTGCTTCAACAGCCAGGAAGGGAAGGACGTGTACTGCTGCATTAGGGTAACTCCCTCTCCTTCCTGCTGCAATGGATCCGGCTGGGAGCCAGCAGAAATTGCAGTTCCAAAGGGGTTCCTGCCCACCACCAGCAGCTCCAGCTCCTTTCTGGTTTGCTGCCACCAGAGACACTCAGCAGCTGAGCTCTGCTTCTCGCCTGCTTCGCAGCATGGCAGGGCTGGGCTGACACCTCTGTCCCTGTAGGACCTGGCGGCTGGACCTGCATGTCCCCCTTGCCTGGGTTGGTTGGATGTCATTGCCCACCATTAAATCCTTCCAAAAGACCTTTGGAAGCATAAGTGATGCTTTTACTGCTGGTGTGATTTTACAGCCTTCAGATGCTCAATGTTAGAGAATATCCCCTCCTTGGGCATGAGATAGCTGATGCAGGCAGAGATGGGTTTAGTCAAAGCGTTTCTCAAAGCAATTGAACCTTGCTTCAGGCAGAGGAAATCTCTGCAAAATCAGAATCACTTTTGTGACATTCCTGAATCAGTTTATGGGGGTTGTTCTAGGGCAGAGACAGACACAGTAAGTTTTGCTCTCAAAGATGTGCTCTCACAGGGGGCTATGTATCTCAGAGTCTGAAGTGAGAAGCACCAGTGACAGATGACCAAGATGGACATAAGGCCTTTGAATAGAGGGGAGCTGGGTCAGTTCCTTCTGGTGAAGAGTTACCTAGAAGCTGATCTAACAGCTGTCTAAGTAGTGAAAGAGCAAGGATGATGCAGTCAAATCCTTCTTGCCAGTGTCTGCTGATACATTAAAGAGCAACAGCCACAAAGGAGCCCTGAAAGGTTCAGAATGGGGTGTTAGGAAAACCCTTTCCTGGGAGGGTGCTGCAGCCTTGGCATAGGACATCAGAAAGGTGATGGAATCTCTGGCCATGGAGGGTGTTAAGACTCAGGTAAGCAAAGCCATGGGTGACCTCATCTTTTAGTTGTCATCAATGTGGAAAGTGATGGTGGGAAGGGACCTCTGGAAATCTCTAACAAACCTCCTCTGGTCCCTTCCCACCAGCACTTCTGCAGCTCTACAGTCAAGGTGTTAGAAGGATGACTTCCCAGATGCTGTTTGCCAGAAGAATTCTCATCCAGGAGGGGATTTGTTTGTGTCTTGCTTTATTGTTTCCTAACAACTGGCCCACCTACAGCAATGAGTCATTTAACCACCCTTAGGTGCTCTTTTGAGGCCAACTGACCAAAAAGTGGTTAATCTGAAAATAAACTGCTTTGGTTTTCTGGTCAGAAAGTACCAATTAATTCCCCCTTTACGAGACATTCTTCGTGCAGAAGCCGAAGAGCTGCTCTGGAAACTCTTTGCTGTATCTTGTGGGGAGGATATAGCAAAGGATGGTGTTGGTTGGCCAAAGTTTGACCAGTGCAGGATGAAAACTGAAAGATCAGGTTCAGGCATGCCTGGTGAGCAGGGAAGGAGTAGGTAGGACTAGGGAAAGGGGCAGGCACTGCAGAGGAATACTTCACACGTGTTGACCTGCAAGCAGAAAAAGGATCTGAAGATACGGCTTGGAGCAAGTATAAACACTGCAGAGAACTAAGCTCTGTCTCACTGGGAAGAGCATAGCGGTACATTGGTCTGTGCAGAGGAGGTGTAGAATGGGGTGGGTGTTAGCTCTGTGATAGATCTGTGTCCCTTGTCTGTGTTCTTTGTGTTTGATCTACCTGTGTGCAGCGCCAGGTAACCCCGGAGCACACCAGCACTGCTGATGATGCTGCCTGCTCTCTCCCACCAGTGAGTCCATGGGGGCTGGTGTCCCCCATGACCAGCGGAAGATGGCAGCATCTGGGGGAAGCCAGGAAGCACAAAGGGAAGGTGCCAGCCGGACAGCACAGGGGACCAGAGCCCGTGCTTCAGCGGGTACAGTGCAGGGTGTGCCAGCACCTCCCTGCAGGGCGGCGAGCAGGACGGCTGCGTGAGGACCGCGCTGGGCTCATCAGCCCCAGGCCCCAGCATAGCTCGTCTGCTCCAGCAGTTTCCTTGCGGTGCCAGAGCCAACCTGCCCGGAGCACCTCAGCTGGCACCAGGGTGACTGCGTTCTGCCAGCCCTGCTCCTCTTCCCGAGCAGCTCTCGCCTTCTCAGGCAGAGAAGCGGACGCGGGCGGTGTCGGCCCTCAAGGCCAAGGTGCTGCCGGGTGCCGAGCCGGAGGAAGGGCCGCGGGAGCGCTGCGGGAGCAGGCCCCGAGGGGGTCTGGCTGTGAGGGGCTCCAGCATCCCCCGGGGGCGGCGCTTCCTCCTCAGGCCCCCACGTTTTACCGGGCGCCTTCGCACCTCCGGAGCCTCAGGCGACCCCCGCTGGAGAGGCCGCGGGGCCGGACCCGCACAGCCCGGGGGCGGGGCGCGGCGGGCGGTGCCGGCTGCAGCCCCCTCCGGGGGCCGGGCCGAGCTCCGGTTCACATCCGGGGAACGAGCGGCGAGCGCGGACGTGGAGGGCGCGGGCGGGGCGGCGGCGCGCGGGGGCGGCGGCGCGGCCAATCACCGCCGCGCTCTGCTCGGTGCAAACAGGAGCACAATGGAGCGAGCGGCGGGCGCGCTGCAGCCAAGCTTGGCGCGGGCGCCGCGAGGCTGACGGGCCCGCCTGCCAATGGGAGCCGGCGCACAGCGGCGGGCAGCCAATGGGCGCGGGGCGGGGGCGTGCCCGGGCGAGGTTAGGGTGTCCTTGCAGGGTGCTGGGCTAAACTTCACCAAATAATAGCTGTTTGTATTGGGGCGGCCGAGGAGCCATTTTAGGTAAGTTCTGACCCCAACTTTGCCGTTCGCCCGCCCGGCGCGGCCGGCGGGGGGCAGCGGGGCGGGGGGCGGCGGCGGGGCCGCGCCGGGGCGGCGCTATGAATGAACGCGGCGGCGGCGCGGGCCGGGCGGAGGGCGGCAGGGCCGGGGCGGCCGCCGGGCCTGTCATGGCTCCGGCCGCGGGGACGGGCCGGCGGCGGGGCGGCGGCGGCGTCCCCGTCCCTCCTGTGGGTTCCTCCTCACGGCCCATGCCCGCCCCCCGGGGCCGGCAGCAGCAGCGCTGTGGTGGTGGGGGGGCCGGGCCTACCCGGTGCCTGGCAGGCAGCTCGGGGCTCGGCGCCCCCCTTGTAGCCGCGGGGCGTGCGGGGGGCCGGGGGCGGGGCGGGCTCCCCCCTGTGCTGCTCGGAGGCTCCTCCCGTCGGGAAGGGGGGGAGCGAGGCCCCCCGGCCCCGCAGCGAGCGTCGCGACCGCGGCGGCGGGTGACATGCGGGGCACCGGGAGCCCGCCCGCGGGGCGCAGCTTTCCGCCGTCACCGCGGCCGCAGTGCTCAAGAACATCGATAATTGAGGCTTTAAACTTGGCGGGCGGGGGAGAAGCGGGCCCGTGTGCGGGCTGGGGGCACGGCTTCCCCGCGGCCGGCCCCCCGCTGAGCAAGGGCACCTGGGGCGATGGAAGTGGGCACTCGGTTTAAAGAGCCGCGACGGGCTCGTCCCTGTGCTCGGCGGGTCCGTGCCGCCGCTCGCGGAGCAGACGCGGGGCTGTTTGTGACATTGCAGCCATGTCACAACAGAGGCATCGCAGTCACGTCGGAGCCGCGTCTCGCTCGCTGCAGTCGCCGCGCCGCAGCCGCCCCGCGCAGCCTCACGCGTGGTGCGCGGTGTTTGCGCGGTGGGGCTCCCGCTGCGCTTACCGGCGGCTCTCACTGGCGTTGGGGCGGCTTTGGGGCTTGATTCGTGAGGTTCAACGGGGTAAACGCTGCGCATGAAACGCACGCAAACGGAAAGGTGAAGAGAAATCCTCTGCCGGCATCGCTGCCCCAGGTGCACACCCCGCCTGGAGCAGCGTTTTCTCCGTTTATCGATTTCCTTTCCCGAAAACTACGCTGAACTCGAAGCGAAGTCGGGGACCACGGAGGCCAGGCAGGCTGCGCCGGCACACGGCTCTGCTCTGTCTGCTGCCGGCCTTGGATGTGGTAGAGCTTTCCAGTGTTTTTGCTGTGAAAAGTGCTTGATTTCCTTCTGTAAGTTGGGATGGTCCTAGCCAAAAGCTCTGCCTTTTTTTGTTGTTTCCCTCTTGCTTGGGAAATGCGGGAAATGCAGCAAATGGCTTTGGGGGTTGGAGAATGAGGGAGGGGTGTGGAGATGGTTCATGTGGTTGTGCAAAGTATCCTGTAGGTCTCTCGCAGGCCCCTGCAGCCACTGGCCTCCCTGGCAGCATTCAGGGCTCCTCAGGGGCAGGCAGATGCGGTTGGAGTTGTTGGCTGTTTATCCCTCACACCTTCACTTGTAGGGCTATGGATATTTGGCAGCTGGTGCTGCCTGTATCCTTTGAAGTGTTGTGGGGTGAGCTGGGTTAGGGTGATGCAGAGCAGAGGGTGCACTGAGCTCTGCCAGTGTTTTCCCTACTGCCCTGAAGTGTTGCTGTTGCTTTTGGGTCCTGTTCAGGTGATGGCACAGGAGTAGGTGCTCCCTTACCATTCCTTGCTCTTGTTTACCTCATTCATGCGGAGGCTCTGCTCTGCTGCTTTGCAGAGAAATCATTGTTTTGGTCCAGCTGTTGCAGTATGAAGCAATAACAGCATATTTTTGCTCTGGGAGTGAATTCTTCCTGGAGAATAGGTTGTTTCTCTCGAGGCTTCTGCCCTCCAGCTGGGCTGGTTTTGTTCAGGGCTGCCCCTGGGTTCCTTTCCCACTTGTTTAGTGGAAAATTGATTTCTCTTCCACTACAAAGCTTCATGTTCTTGACTGTTTGCTTTTGGAAAAGCTAATTCTGCTCGTTGTCTCCAAACTGGTGCTGCTGCCTGGACTTGGGGGCTTTTCAGGAGTGTGGGACTTGCTGCTGGGTTTCTTTCCCTGCAGCAGTGATGGGGTGAAGCTGCCTGAATGTTGCCCCTCGAGTGCTTCAGGCTGTAAAGCATAACTAGCAGAGTTGCATCCCGTCAGAATGTCTGTGTATACCTTGTGCAGCTGAACTCACAGTAAGTATCCTTCAAATGAAACCCCAGAGTCAGTGAGAGGACTTGGAGACAATCCTCCAAGCAGCAGCACTGATTGCCCTGTTGCTGAGAAGGCAGTTGCAGCCCCTTCTAGCTGCAGGCTAGTATGGGTGTGTTAAAAACTAGCCTTTGTGTATCTGAGAAGCTAAAGCATGTGATTAATGCGCACCTCTTGTGGATGGTGCTGTTGGGATCCCTCCTTACCTTGCTCTGAGTGCTGCTGACTGGTTTGGTAGCATGTGCCTTTTGAAGGCCTTGAGTTTACCTCTCCCTTTGTTGTCTTATGTATTGGCACTGGGGGAGACCAGCTCTGTCTGAGCTGCTGGTCTCCGAGCAACTGGCCCTTGATAGGCCAGTGTTAGCCCCGAAGGTCAGTGCTGTGGTTATCTTTGGGGTCTGTGATTTCTAGTGGCTTGATGGAGGAGGCTCTTGGAGGAATATCTTGTTTTCCTGACTACTTTTAACCATATTTCTCTAACGAGAAGCAGATCTCTGCCCCCTTTCCCCATCCCAAAGTGTAGTCTCAGTACTTTTTAAGGTTTAGTTTTCCTTGAGAGATCTGTTCTATTTTCTCAAGAGCTTATCCAAAGACATAAACTTTTACAGGTGGCTGATATAAAGTGTCTCACTGTAATGGTTTGCGTTGTTTCAAGAAGGGTTTGCACAAGCAAGTGAACTTGTTTTTGTGAGGTGGCACGGCTGAGAGCTTGGCTGCCAGAGCAGCAACTTGTGTTCTGTGTGGGGCTGCGCTGTCCTGGCCTGTCTCAGGTTTGCAGAGATAAGAGCCAGTATCACACACATCAGCGTGGAGGAGAAGCTTGTCCTTGTGAAGGAGGGGAGAGGGTTGATCAGCCTTGGTGCAGGAATGTGGGCTCAGTGTGTTTGGTCTTGAAAGCAGCATGAAGAGGGAGGCTTCTCCAAAACTGTATTAAAGAGATGCTTGGCAAGCACAGTGCTGGAAGTCTCATTGGGCTTCAGGGGAGCCGAGGGGGTTTGTTGTCATTGCTCCTGTACATAGCAGTGAAAGCACTTCTCTCTCAGAGGCAGTTTCCTGCTTGGGCCAGTGGCATCATCCTCTGGTGGTTTTGCTCTGGTCTGTGAAAGCAGAGGCAGAGCTGTGTTGGGGACCAAAAGGCCCTGTAAAGGGAGGAGAAGATGGTGAGGGTGAATGCTCTGTGTGTAGTCGAATAGCAGTGTTTGCTGTGAGCAGCGCTGGTGACAGTGAACAGGGCTTGTGTGGTGGTCCTCAGCACGCTAAACCCCCAAGAAGCAGAGTTACACTTCACCCTGCCAGTAGTGTCTGTGCCTGCATTGCCAGCATGTGGTGGTGGTGGGACTAAAATCCTCTTAAGGAAGTGCATGGTCCCTGTGCAGCGTTGGGCTGCGATCCCAGCACTGCCAGTGCCTCCAGCGATCCTTCAGGACGCAGCAGAGCTGGGGAAAGCCAACCAAACCGTTGGGAAAAGGGGAAAACCGTGGTGCTGCGGTGTCAGCGTGTGGCGTGGGGAGGCTCTGATTTTGCTTTCTAATGTCTCAGGCTGGTGCAATGTGTTTTCCGTGCGATAGGACAATGCCTTCAACTTTCCCTTATATGGGAAAATCTGGTATGCAGCTGAGCAATCTGCCAATATGTGGCTATTAATTTTTAGCATTGTTATGGTGGATGTGTCCAGTCAGCCTGAGCAGTAGGAGATACCTGGCACGCTGTGGCTGGGTTTTAAGGTTTGAGGCAGGTCCCTGACTGATATCTGGGGAAAGGTTGTGGCTGCGCTCTGGGGAATGAATGCCTGAGCTTGCCCGGCTCCTCGGAAAGTCAGCTAAAAGCAAGGAGAGTTTGGTGTCTGGGTTAAGGCTCCTGCCATACACTGCCCTTGGGCCCAGTGCTCAGAGAGGAGCTGGGTGTTGTGGCCGTGTTGGCACCGAGATCACTTGACCCATTCCCTCCCATAGCAGAGGAAATGCTGCCTGGAGGTTAAGGGGTGCACGCTGTTTCCATGCTGCAGCCTGTTGCCTCTAGGGGATTCCCAGCCTGTAGTGAGTATAAATCCTGCTCCAACAGGAGCAAACCACTCTTTTTCAGTCCAGAAAAGAAAGTGAGAAGTGTGGGAACTGAGTCTCAGTCCCTCTTTGTTTTTCACGTGGGTGCTGGAGATGCACTTGCAGAGGTGTGTTGCACATCAATCACATTTCCAGCCCTGGTTTCCCCCTGAGGGATGCTGCTGAGTGGCAATCTGATGGTGACACTGTTAACATCTATCCTAGGAGGTACAGCATGTCTTGTGCAGTCCTGTCTTCACCCTAACATCACGGAGCCCTAATGTTGCACTAGGATAGGTTGTTAGCTGGTTGCTTGCTTTGGCATGGGGTTGGTTTTGTTTTGGTTTGGGGGATTTTTGTGTGTGTTTTAACTGCTGAGATGAAATTCAGCTCTCTTCTGATGCAGCCTCCTGCACCTTCTTCTCTGGCTCTTTCTGCTGTTCAGCTTGGTTATGGGAAGTCTGGGTTGAAATGCAGGTAACTCATTGCTTCTTTTCGGGGTAACTCTGCTGAAAGCTGGGGAAAGTTACACCTGCTGGTGTCAATTTGCATAGTATTTGTGTTTCTCAAATGTTTCCATTAAAGTGTGGGATCTGTGGAGCCCCGCTTTGCATTACAGTAACCGGAGGCAGTATCTGGGTGGAAGATCCCCCGCCCTTTCCCCTGGAGGTGAATCAATTGCATTTCTTTGAAGGCAGAAGCAGGGCTTTAGCTAATGGAAGGACTTCAGCTGCCAGGCCCTCCACATCAGTAGCCACTGCTGAGTGCTTTGGTTCCTCCATATGGCACTGGAAATAGCTGGTTGTTGTGTGGACATAGCTGAGTTTCCTTCACAGAACTTCCAGCTGTTAAACCCCTCTTCAGAAGTCATGAAGGCAGTTAGATAACCAAGTTGTTTATGTGCTTTCTGGTTTTCATTTTGTGCTTTAACTTGCAGTCCATGGCTGCCTTTGAAGGTGTATTCCAGTGTTAGCAATGTGTTTGTGTGCCATGCGCAGGAACAAGGCGGATGCAAAGTTAGGGGCAGTTTTCACTTTTTTTGGCATATAGGTAGGTGAGGCATTGGTTCTTTAAGGAACATTAGTGCCTTCTTATGTACATGCATTGAGGCAGAATTAAAGTTAGTCCTAGATACAAGAATAAACATTAGTGCTTTGCTATAGACGTGCTGTCAAAGCTGCTATTTTTATGTGAGCCACTGCCTTGAGTTCTCCAGGTCTTGTGCACAGAGCACCTTTAACCCTAAATGTTTCATCAGCTTTGGTTGAACTTAAAGCATACTTAAGATAAAATGAAGCTGAAGTGCTTGGTGGCTGTTAATTGTGGATTGGAGGAGAGAGAGCTATTATTTTTTCTGTATATGTGAATGGTGCATCCTTGCTGCACCCGGTGCTCCTCTAGCCTGGGAAGGGTGTGGGAACAAACAGCATATTGCTCTTCTTTGTATGCTCCTCTGCTTGTTGCTTTAGGGCAAGCAGAGCCCTGTTTCTCAGTGATCTTTCTCAGTCCCCATAGGGTGCCCCTCACCAGGGTATCTGAGCTTTTCCCGGCATGCACTTCCATGCATGCATAAAGGCAGGTTTCTCTCCTCCACCGCAGACAGCACACTGTGCTCTGTTTGTTCTCTGCGCGGTGATGTTGTGGGGAGGCTGACTGAAGCAGGGCTTGCGCTGACTGTGAAGGTGCTGAGGTTTGTGGTTACCCTGATTTCTCCAGAGCAGTGGCTGCAAATGTGTGGGCCAGTCACAGTGACTGCTCCGTCTCCTTGCTCCTGAGGGTGAGAATTTCAGCCTGAGAATAACATTGCTGGTTTTGAGTTGAGTCGGCCCCACGTTGTGCTTTGAGGATCAGGGTCCTGGATCTGGAAGGCAAAGGAAGGAGTGGATCGCTATGGGCACAGGCTCTTTCAACCTTCAGTAGTTGTAATTTCAATTAGAGTGGGCTCTCCATGAGCCCAGGTGACTCTGCAGGCTTGCAGGCCATGGGTCCTGCTGTGCTCACATCTGACAGGGCATTGCCCACTGTCTGTGGAGATGTGGTTGCCTGCAGATGATGTTCTCTGGTTTCTGAACAGGCTCAGCATGGTGTTAGTTCTGCACAGTCCCCCTAAACCCTTTCTTGGGCCCAGCTCTACCTCCTGCTCTTTGCCACCCTGGGAGAAGGAGGTGTCTGACACAGAGCGAAGTGGATTTCTGGGCCTTGTTGCATGCTGGTTACTCCAGAGACATCTGCTGAAGGAAAGGGTCAGAAAATGAGTGGCTCATCCAGGTACGGAGGGAGAGGAGATGTGCAATCCATGTTGGCATGGTCTTCTGACATGAACGTGCAGTAAAGTGGAGCAGGATGTGGGTCTGTGGGACCTGTGCTCTGCTGCTGTGTTCAAAGTTTGCTTTCCTGGCCTTCGTGTTGCTGCATGTTAAAGGAGACTGATGTCTGTAGGCCTGCCAGGAAAGCAGAAAGAGTTGTCTCTTGGTAGCTTGGTGCAGCTGATGCCACGTGCTTGCCTGCTGGGTAGCTTGACAAAGTTGGTGCTCTGCAGTCAGTGTGCTCTGACAGGAGCGTTCTCCTTGTGGAAGTGTGGACCTCCAGCCTGGTGAGGCTGATGCTGTCTGCACTGCTCCCTGAGCTGGTCTCTGAAGGGCTTTATCAGCTGGGACAGAAAGGCCTATTCCTTCATATGTGAGCTTGGTAGCATTTTATTAGCAGCATGTCTAGGCAGGACTCTGGGTGCTTTGCTTGCTGTTTAAGAAGGCTATCCAAGTGTCTACAAGAATCCTGTGGAGGGAATGAAACCTGGTGCTGCTGAACTCCAAGCATTTCCACATGAGGAATCAATGAAATTCTTCTTGGCTCTTCTCTTGCTTTGCCCACCATGGCCGCATCTCGTGCTTCAGGCACTGAAGGCTGATCCCAGGCTACATCCCAGCATGTGACAAGTGAGCAGCTCTGCTTTGGGCTAGGCAGCACTGCCCTCCTTTCCTCCTCCCATGCATTTGTGTCTTTCACATCATGCCAAGAAACAAGGAAGCATTGACGTGATAGAGAGGAGTGGCCCCTTACAGAGGGCATCTGAACTCTGGAGAGTTTTACAAAGTAGCTTCAGCTGCAATTGTGGAGAACTTGTATCCCAAAGAGTTAAATTAAAAATAAACTGGAAGCCTTTGGAGGTAAACATCCCGGACTTCCAGTCCTCGTGGCGCAGAGCAGTTGAAGCAGAGGTGTGTGTAAGGATGTGGACCTGAGGTAGCGGCACTGCTTGTGAAGGGTGCTCTTGCTCTGCATTGCATCAGGAGAGTTTGCTACGTTTTGCTTGCTTTCCGTGTCCTTTAGGTAATTGGGAAACAGGTCTGGTGCTTCCCTCTGCAAGTTGTCAGGCCTGGAGAACAGCAGATTTCTGGCTGTTGCTATTTTGGGCGCAGGTTTGCTAGTTTCTCTTTGGATGTACAGGCAGAACAGCCATGGGACCTCACCCCAGCATACAGGAAACCCCCCAGGCTGTGGCTGTTTGGGATGTTGCCTTCCCCAAGTGCCTGGCGCTGCCACAGGCCAGGGTCTTGCTGGCCAACCTTTCTGCTCTCTTGGGGTGGGCTGGCAGTGCTGAAGGGCAGGGGCAGCCTGTCCATGGCCAGGAACTCATCCCCAACAGGGCAGCATGGAGCAAGTGACCTCTGTAAGCTGATGGTGGAGGTGTCCTGTGCTTTGGGAGTGAGCAGTGAAGCAAATGTCCTTTTGCTTATGGAGACTATTCTCCTCCCTCTCATCCTTCACTGTGTATGAGAGAGAACAAACCCAGGTGCGTTTTCTTTGCCACGTAGGTTTTGAGACCCCTGGGACCAGGCTGGCAGTGCTGCCAAGCCCAGAGAGAAGCTGCTCACTTGTCACACACTAGGATGTAGCTTGGGATCAGCCTTCAGTGCCTGAAGCATGAGATGTGGTCATGGTGGGCAGAGCAAGGCTGGCTGTGAGCTCACCTCATGCACCATACAGCCTTCCCTGCTTGCTGCCTGTGCACAGACAAGGCATTTGGCAAAGCAGCAGTGTCCATCCTGCTTGTGAGGCCCTGGAAGTGCTTAAAATGCTGACTGTGCTCTTGTGGCCCAGCTGCTGGTGGCTTGGCCACGTTTCATTCAGCTCCTGGCTCAGTGCATTTCTTAGGGCACATCCCCATGGGCTGTTTGGTAGATGAAGCAGGAACAGGTTGGCCCGAGGGTACAAAGCCTGTGTCAGCCTTTTGTTTTGCTGTGGTTGTAGCAAGAGGGCAACAGGGAATATGAAAGCTGGCAGGTACCAGCAGCAAACCAAAGGGGTGTAGGGATACCAGCTGGGTGCTAGCAGGGGTAAAGGCAATCCACAGGGAGTTTCAACTGGAAAAGACTGACATAAACACCTGAAGGAATGATTTTGAGCAGGACTGGGCTCTTGGCAGTGGGGTCTTGGTCACCATTTGAAGCTGTGGCTGGTGGTGTTGTGCCATCCCAGCAGGAAATCTGCTCTGGGGGTCACATGTGTTCTTCATATTTGTCGACAGCCAGATCTTGAGGTGTGTTGCAAGTGCTCGTTCATCTTCTCACTGGCCCTGCTGTGAAGGGCGATTTTTGTCCCCGTTCCACAGTTGGAAAATAGAGGCACAAAGGGCTCTGGTTGCCTTTGAGGAGCTGCATGCGGTGTGGCGAAGATGTTTTTTGGCAGCTTGAGTTTGCTGTGCAGGATAATAACAGCAAGAGGGGAAGATCTGTGTTTTCAGGAATGCCATCTCACTTTTTGGCCGTCTGCCTTGGGATAGCTCCTCGGGTTCAGTGTTCTTCACTATGCAGCTCTTATAAAAGGTTCTTTTGAATTGGCCAGCTCTCAGGGTCTACCGGTCGAGCTGGCTTTTGTACACCTTTCATACTAATAAAGGTGCTGTGGGCTACAGGACGCACCTGGTGTCATCTTTACAGGGCCGGTGACCTTGAGGATGGACTTGGGCAGCAAAGTGAAGTCCTGCGTGAGAAATAAAAGGCAGCAGGAAAATGTGCAGAGTGTGCAGGGCCCTGGTTTCTGCTGAAGCCTCCGTATCCTTCCTGGTAGCTGGAGAGCAGCTGGGTGGCTTGCCCTGTGGTGAAGAGCCTCTGAAGCAGCTGGCAATAGCCCCTGTGCTCCCGCAGGAACGGTAATTGGGAAGAGGCTTTTCTGGGAAGTCTGACTCCTCATGACTGCTGGTCCAGGAAGCTGAGCCCATGATCCCAGCTCTGCCCAGAGAAGAGCCAGGCCCTTCAGAGAAGAGAGACTGCTTCTAGCACTGTGTCCTCAGAGCTGCTTTGCCTCTTAATTACCCATCTAATGTGTAGCTGGGATTGTGCTGTCACTCTGACCTGAGGCTTTGCACAGTCTCCTGGGCAGCCTCAGCACAAGCTCTCCTTCTCTCGCTCCCTGCCTTGTGGAGGAGCAGATTGGGTGTACAGTCCCCAGCTGAGGAAGAGGAGTTTGCTCACCAGGCATATTTTGGGTGCCACAAGCTGGTCCTGCAGCTGTGTTGAGCTGCTGTTATGAGGAGCATGCTTCTGGCTCCCAGCAGGTGAAAAGAGAGGCTGGGAGCTGTCAGCTTCCTACCCACAGCGGGGTACTGGAGGGGTAGGGGAGCTTTGGAAGGGGCAGTCAGCCACAGGCTTTATGGGCCTGCACAGCTTGGGACTCTCCTGTAGCACATTGATAGGGATACTGGGTTTTCCCTTACTTTAAAGTAACAAATATGGTGGGAATGTGATGGGAGGAGTGGGAATGCCTTATGGCTACGGGCACAGCTGGCTCGCTGGACACTCCATTCATGCCCTTCCTTGTTGGCTTGCTGGTCAACATGCCAGGGCTGGTGAATGAGTGCAGGGAAAACTTGGCACTGGTGATGGAGAAATGGTTTGTTGAGATTTGGCAGGCAGGGCAGTTTGGTCTCCGTGGTGGCCTGGGTCTACTGCCACACCGAAGCGTGTTTGTGGGGAGCAGAGGCCTGTTAAGTGCCACATCAGGGCTTTGCTGATGTGGCAGGAGCTTGAGCTGGTGATGCTCTTGGCAATGCAGGCAAATGTGCTGGCCTTCAGAGAGCTGCTATGGGCCCCTTGCACGTGTTCATGCCCCCACCTAGGAAATCCTGGCCCTCAGCATCACAAGGCTGGGCAGACTTGGCCTACCTCCCTTCTTCCTTCCTTATCTGCATAGCTGTAGAGCTCTGTTTCATTTTTCCTCTGGTTTTTGCCTTGCTGATGTTGAGGATCGAAATCCACTGCTTGGAGCTTGTGAGCAGCTCTTTGGAGTGAGACTCTTGGCCTGCTGATCAGGAGACATAGGCTTGAGAAACCTGTCTTGCCTGGCAGCACCTGCACACCAGGGCAGCAGAGCGATGGTGTGAGATAAGGGGGTGCAGCTAATTCTGGGTGCATCTGCACTCTGCAGTGCTGTGTTCCCTCCTTTTGAGCTGTCCATGAAGGTGATGAAATACATTCTAGAGTGAGCTCAGACCTGGTTTCCTCCTTAGCAACAAGCTGGAGTGCTGCGTCTTCATGTGCAAGGCCAGGCATGGCTTTGTGTTTCATGATGTGCCTTTGATGGACGAAACCAAAGCTCTGCAGCTTCCTCACCCCTTGTGCTGCTGGTCCCTGCTTGCTGCTGTGCTCACTGGAGGCTGAGCGAGCCCTTGGTTCTCAGCCCTGTGGCACTGTGCAGCTTTGAAATAGCTGCTGAAGGTCATTGTGGTTACGGTCTTGGGTTAGGAGCTGCATTTGAAAACTCTCCAGAAAGGAGCTATTGCTGGTTTTGCCACGTGAGCTTGTCAGGAGAGTCATGAAGTGCAGCTGACTGAAGCTGCGTTACTGGGGGCTGCATCCCGCCTGCGGGTGCTCTCTTGCTTGCTGGGTGCCAACAGAGCATCCTCTGTGCACAGGCAGTGGCAGTCTCCCAAGTGTCTCCCTGGGGTCTGTGACGTGGCTGAGAGCTTGCCTGGGAGGGCTTGGGAGCAAAACTGTTGGTGCTGAGCAGGCTTTTTGGAGGGGAAACACTGTGCAGCACTGCTGTATTCCTTGTCCCATGGAGCAAGGAGGTTATGGATGTTTCTTGCCTTCCCATCTGTCGTGTTGCCCCGTGGGATGGCAGAGTTGGGTATCCACGAAAGGCCAGCATGGCCTGGATTGCCACATGCACTGGGTTTTCGTATCAGCAGATCTCTTGGCTCCCCTGGACCCACAGAGAAAAAAGTTAACTCCCTGAGTCCCCCTCTTCCCCTCTTTTTAAGATTAAAACATTTTAAGAACAGAAAATTGCTTGGAGCAGAGCTGTGACCCCCTTGGGGATGGCTGTTGGTGTGATGGCTCTGCCCAGCGTGCCCTTGACATGTGCACCCACCCTGAGGGGTGTTTGCTCCCTGAATCTGGGTTATTTGAACCTCTTTGTGCTCTCCTTTCTCCCCGTGCTCCCTTCCTCCTCCTGTGTGCCCTGCTTGGGGAAGTGGGACCTGTGCCCCCTGCCTGTGGGGTCTGGAAAGCAGTGAGGAAGGGTTAGGGCAGCTCTGAAACGAAGCACATTTGGCTGCTCAGCAGTGCCTCTGCAGCTGGGATGCTGAAGGGGGTCTTGCTTTCCATTGCTGTGTGTGTGCATGGAGCTGGGAGGCTGCCTCTCTATAGCCTCTGCTTGAGAAGGAGAAATGTAAGCCGTGTCTGCCTCGCAGCAAGCTCGCAGGCTCCCCAGCCCCCTGCCTCGCTGCTGCTGCTGCTTCTCTCTCACTAAACTCCTGGGTTATTTTTAACTTGGAAAAATTACAACCCAAGATTTGCATTCTCTACCCCCAGTGGAGGGCTGGAGGCAGGATGTGGGGGAGGCACTGCGGAGGGCTGGGAATGCGGCTCACGCTCGGCAAGGCCCGTTTCCAAGGGGCTCACGGCCCTGCAGCACTGTGCCTGCCGGGCGCCGCATGCTCACCGAGCTGCGAGGCTGCGCGGGGGGGAGGCCGCTTCCCCGCTCCACGCGGCTGGAGTTCCAGCCTGGATTCCCATGGCGAATGCAGGGAGCAGCTGCAGACACATAAACAAATCCTGCTGCAGCAGGCGGTGGGGAAGGAGCCGGGCTCCGGGCTGCCAGGCTGCTTGCGTGACAGCCTGTGCATGGGGGTTGGATGCCTCCTTCAAAGAGCATCCAGCAGAGAAGCTCTGGGGTGATGGAGCGGGTTGTGGAGGAGCGGGCTGGGTTGCTGTTTTGCCCAGTGGAGGAGGCTTTGCTGGGCCATGCAGCCCTCCCTAATTCAGCTTGTTGGGAGGAGCCAGGGAGACACTGTCACTCTTGTGCTGTATTTCTTTTCTCCCTCCCCTAGCTCTGCCCCCTCAGTATTTTGCAGGCAGCTGTCTTGTCGCTCGTCTCCCCTGCCTGGATCACTCAGAGCAGAGCACCTCTCTAAATCCAGTGGCAAGGTGATGTCTCTGCAGAGCCCCTTCTCTGTGCAGCCCATAGGAGTGTAGCTGCCAGAGTCCCTCTGGATTGCACCACAGATACTCAGTGCTTCAAGCTCCAGTAGCTCTGCCGGCTGAGATGTGTTTGTGCAGCCCTGCCTGGAAACAGGAATTGATAAGGTAGCAAGAACCAAACAGCACCAGGGGACTGCAGAGATCTGCGTGTCTCTGCTGTTTGGGGCCTTGGAGAAGGGTGTTGGTCGAGCCAAGTGGATGAAGGACAGTGCAGGCTCTGAGTTCTGCTCTCGGTCTGTCCCAGCCGGACCCCTGGGTCCTCTCCTGCTGCTCATCTGTGGATGCATCAGGTAGGGAGGGTGGCTGATGCTTGGTTGTCCTCGGGCTTGCTGTGTGCCTTCCCAACAGCAAAGCTGCTGAGGGTGGAGAGTGCTCCGAAGGCCCGTCTGATGGGCAAGCGCTGCCAGGCCCTGGGGACCACTGCTCCAGCTTGCCTGGAGGAGCCTGCCAGAGCCCATCAGTCCTGGCCTGTCATCTGCTGCTCCTAGTGCTCAGGGCAGGAGTAGCAGGGAATGCAGCAAAGCTCTTGGGAGCAATGGCCAGTTCTTATTCTCCCAGCTGTCCTCAGGCACACAGGCACCCTTGCTCCTTTGGGAGCAATCTGTGTTTGCTTGCCAAGGCTGGTCCTTACCCCAGCACACTGATCCAGCCTGACCGCACACGCTTCTGGTCAGTGTGCTGGTGCAAGAGACTCTCTAGGCTGTGAGATGGGGCCTGCTGTGAGACATTGGTGCTGTCCCTGTGCCTCTGACCAGTGCCAAGTACCAGGACTCTGGAAGCTCCTGCTGGAGCAGCAGCATTAGTGCCTCAGCTCTGCAAAGCCTGACCCTGGTACGAAAATGTGGATTGGTGTCATCTCTGCATGGTAGAGAATGACTACTGACTACTTTCACCTTAAGGCTGTAAGGTTTGTTGTCAGGCATGAGACACTGCTCCTCCATGCTTGAGCCAAGGGCTGCTGCCCTGATGACAGCACTGGGGAGCAGAGCAGCTCTCGGGCTGCCAAGGCTGGAGCAGCACCTATTCCCCCAAAGAGCTGTTTCTGCAGCCTGTGTGGGGCAGTGGGGATGTGCCCCCAGAATGGTGTGCACACCAAGATAGCTGCTGACACTGGTTGGTGGTGTGGGGCAAAAGAAAGACCAGGACCCTTTACCTGTGAGGCTGTCTTCTGAAAGCTTGTGATTGCCCTGTTGCCTGGTGTCCTTTGTTGCTGCCTTGTGCATGGAGGGGCTGAGCAGGGTCCTTGTGCTGTGGCTCTGGAGCTGCTGGCTCCTGCTCTAGAGAGATCTGAGTCTTTGCATCAGTCTGTTCTTTGACCTCTGCCAGCCCTCATAGGGCAAGTTAGCACAGCTCTGGTACCAGAGCTTGGCTCCATTTGGGCTATCTGCAGTGCATGAGTCTGGCTTGCTGCTGGCCTGCAGGCCTGGGCAGCAGGTTTGGACCCGTCACCCCGACTGATCTTTATCCCTTCAAGCTGTTCCGAAACGCTGAGGAGACACAGCACTGGTGAGGAGTTCCAGCAGAGCAGACCTGCTTGTCTGAAAAGCAGTAACTTCATGGCATGGCTGTGCAATTCTCTTCCTTATCTCCCTGCCTTCCCTTATGGGGCTGCATGCAAAGTGCTGTGGTGCCTGTTTGGGGTCTGTATTTTCAAGGGATGCCTTTCTGTAATCAAAACTGTAGGAGGGAGGAGAGTTCTAGATACTTCTCTGGTTTGCAGTAAGCAGAGGGGCCTCCAGCCTGAGGTGTAGGGCTTCTATTGCTCTTGAATGTCTCTGAAGCACGGAATGTGTTCATCTTCCATTCTCCATGTAGGAAGAGCATCACTTCACGGTGATGTGGTGTGCATGCGTAGGTGCAGAGTGGCTTGGTTGTGTCAGCAAGTGTTTGCCATGGCTACAGTCTGAAAGTCAAAATTGAAATGTGTTGTGTAGTGGCACATGTCCACTTACAAGTGACTGTTTGTGGTGCCTGTGGATGCAACCCAACGGTGCTGCCGGTTTCTGCTCCTTGCTGCAGCAGCTTTGGAGGGGCTTTGGTGTAGAATTCCTGCTTGGAAAGTGAGAAGAAAGAGTGCAGGTTTTCTGGGTGTGTTATCACCAGTGGTCCTGGCGCATGGGTGGGCATGCTTACAGGCACCCCTGGGTGCCCCTTGTCCTTGGAGAGGTGGCTTGTGAGCATTGCTTGCCCCTTGAATCCCAGCTCCTGTTGTGCTTCCTTCTTCCCTTGGAGGAAGCCACATGTCCCTTTTGTTCCTCCTTCTGAAGAGGATTTACAGTCTTTAAGCACCTGATGGTTGGGTGGTGTTTGTTTTAGCTGCACACATTGTTTCCTGGCTGCAGCTTATTCCTACAGATAAAACCTGTTCTTTTTTCCCTTTTGAAGAAAGAAGCCACCTGCCTCTCGCAGGCAGCTGAACATGGCACTGTACTGCAGGGATGTGCTCTAATAAAGTAAAAACAGCCTCTGCTGTGCTGAATAAGGAGCTTTCTTGGGCAAATGCCATCAGTTTCTGCAGATGCTGGTCTCCTTTGTCTGCGTTTGCAGTGCTTCTGACTGCTGGTGGCCAGCCTGTGGACGGGCTGGGCTGGCCTGGGGGAAGCTGTGTGATGGGCTGGGGGGGCAGGGGAGCACCCCGGGTCCAAGAGGGGAATGCAGGGCTTGAAGAGAGCTTGGACATGAGGCAAAGCAAAGGCAGGACTGCGTTCAGAGCTGCTGATTCCCACCTTCCTCGCCACGCTGCAGTTGCGATTTCCCTGCAGGAAATGAAAAGTTGCTCTTTGCATAAAGGCTGTGAATAAAACTTTCTTTCTGAAGTGCCTTGGTGTGTCTGTGACTGAGTGGCTGTTGGAGAATCTGTTCCTATTGGGATGCAAAATGCTTGAAGGGATGGTACTGGAAGTCTGCAATGGTGAGGGAGTGCCAGCCTGAAGGCAGAGATTGTACTTTGCATGTCTATGATCATCTGTGGGGCCTGTCCTTGGTGGTGATTGTGTAGGTATCTTGGGAGCATGTGCTGAGGTTGGGGAGGGAGAAGGGATGAGGCTAAGGCTGGATATGTCCCCAAGGGAAAGACCCTCACTTGCCATGTACCTTACTGCTTTTGGGGACTGTTCCCAGTTTTTGTGAGCCATAGAATCATTTAGGTTGGAAAAGAACCTCAAGATCATGGAGTCTAACTGTAATCCAAATGCTGCCAAACCCAATGTTAAACCATGTCCCTAAGTGCTACATCTGCACATCTTTTAAATCCCTCCAGAGATGGTAATTCCACCACTGCCCTGGGCAGCCTTTGCAGTGCTTGACAGTCCTTTCAAAGAAGAAATCTTTCCTAATATCTAATCTAAATCTCTCCTGGTACAGCTTGAGCCCCTTTCCCCTCGTCCTGTCACATGTTATTTGGGAGATAAGACTGACTCCACCTCACTACAACCTCCTTTCAGGTAGATGTAGAGAGCAGTAAGGTACCCCCTGAGCCTTCTCCAGACTAAACCACCCAAGTTCACTCAGCTGCTTCTCATCACACTCGTGCTCCAGACCTTTTACCAGCTTCATTGCCCTTCTCTAGACCTGCTCCAGCACCTCAGTGTCTTTCTTCTAGTGTGGGGCCCAGAACTGAACCAAAGCTTTATCCCCTGCACTATTCCACCAAAGCACATGTCCTGCTGGGGCCACAAGAACCAGCTCTTTAGCTCACTCTCATCTGTGTATGTGTTGCATTAGATGGAGGATATCTTGCCATGTATCTTGGTGATCTATGAGCTTACATTAGCCCAGCCTTTTCTGGGGGGATGCATGGCAAAATCAGCTGGACTTTTGGGTGTGAGAACCCCCCAACACAATCTCAAGTGCAAATAAAGCATCAACTGAGAATGACTTGGATGGTGCAGCCTCATCCTGCTGCCTGCTCCTGGAATATGTAACCTGTGGGCACAGTCCTCTGCTGCTTGTTAACACATGCTGCACCTTCAGCTTGTTGGCTGGGGAAGCTGTCAGACTTGCGGCCAGTCTAATTACGGCTCCCTCCTGCAAGATACGTTTTAATGTAGTTCTCTCTCAGGTGGTGTTGGTGCTGTCTGCGATGAAGCTCCTCTGTGCAGTCAGAAGAATCCTTGTCTGGCTCTGGCTGTTTTGCAGTGCAAATCTTCGCAGTGCCTCAGGCTGCCTTGTTTTGGTAAGGTTTCAATGAGAACAGATGTTGGTTTTGAGGAGGAGGTTACAGAAAAAGGCAGAATTTGATCTTTTACCTGTCCTTATAACAATTCAGCCAGCCTCAGCAGAACAGCAGCCTCTGAA
This sequence comes from Psittacula echo, assembly GCF_963264785.1. Taxonomy (NCBI): domain Eukaryota; kingdom Metazoa; phylum Chordata; class Aves; order Psittaciformes; family Psittacidae; genus Psittacula; species Psittacula echo. The sequence continues at coordinate 6,398,572 of NC_137747.1, read as the reverse complement.
AGCAAACAGTTGGTTTTTAGAAGTGCTGTTTGTTACTGTGCTCTGTTCCCTTTGTACCTGAGTGAAGGAGGGCAGAAGCCTGGTACCAGCTGGCTCTGTGTTACCTTAAATGGAGCATGTGTTTGTCTTTCAAACCTAGTTCTCCTTTTCCTGCTGAGCCTTAGACAAGGAGCCCCAGGCATTGCATGGGTAAAGACTTCTCCCATCCCAAGTGTCTTGGCAGCTGCCTTCCAGCCCCACTCCAATGGCAGCTCGCATCCTTCAGTCCTATCCCTGACCTTCATTTGCTTGGGAATGGGTAGGCATGGCCCCAAAACCATGAGGCTTCTTCTAGTGCAGATCTCCTCACTGTTTCCTTGTGGCAGCCCCTTTCCAGCCCCACTCTGCCTGCAGCTCCAGGCTTTCTCTGAACCCAAACTCCACCTTCTCAGGGGCTGCTGAGCCATTTTCCAGACCTAAGATCTGTCTAAGCCCCAGTCTCTTAGCAGGCCTTTGGCAGCCCGTATCCATCCCTGCTCCAATTGCACCTTTAGGCTTTCTCTTTCCGTCAGTGTTACCCTAACCCTGATTTTATAGCTGGACCTTTTGACAAGACCTGCTGTACAAAAGATGATTCCCAGCCAAGGTCTCTTGGCCACCTAAAATAATCTTTGGCAGTCCGTTTCTAACCCTGTCCCAACTGGAACCCTGGGCTTTCGCTTTCTGTCAGCCTTAACCCTAGTTCTCACTTCCCATCTAAGCCTTAGACGTGGAAACTGAGATGAAAGTGTTCTCCCAGCCCAGGTCTCTTGGCAACCGGAGTCCAGCAGCAGCTCTGGGCTTTCAGTCTCCCTCAGCCCCAACCTTAACCCTGGCTCTTATCTCTCATTTTCTCACAGAACAACAAAGGCCCCACAGCCATTGCCCACACGAAAACAGGGATGCAGCGCAGGTCTCAGTAGCCCCTGTAACCTTTCCTTTCCATCCAGACCCTGACCCTGGGAGCTGTTTTCCAGCTGAGCCTCTCAGCCATTTCCCAGCCCTCTTGGCAGCCCCTCTTCCTTTTGGCAGCCCCTTTCCAGCCCCACATAAGCTCTAGATTTTCTCTTTCTCGGAGCCCTAACCCTGATTTTCCAGCTGAGCCTTAGCCAAGCACCCAGCAGTTTCCATGATGAAGCCTTCCTCCCAGGTGAGGCCCTCTGCAGCCCCTGCTTCACCCTGCTGCTGCTGCTGCTGCACCTCTGGGTTTTCTTAGCTGTAACCCTGATTTTCCTGGGAAGCTATAGAAAGGTCTAATACCAATTACCTGGATCAGTGATTTCTCCCAGCCCAGGTCTCTTGGCAGCTGCCAGATACCTTTTACAGCCCCTTTCCAGCTCCCCTCCAGCTGCAGCTCTGGACTTTATTTGTCTCAGCATAATCCCAGCCCATATCTTACAGCTGAACACTGGACAAAGTCATCCCTGTGGAAGGTTGCTGCAAGCCCAGGTCTTTAGCAGCCCCCAGCTTTCTTTTAGTGAGCCCTTTCCAGCCCCTCTTGAGCTGCGGCTTTTGTCTTTCTCTCAACCCTACCCTTAACTTCACATCTGAACCCTGGGGAAGAGCTGCCAGAGGAGGCTTCTCCCATCCCTCCCATTTTGGCAGCTCCCACTTTGCTTTGGCAATGCTTTTACAGCCCCACTTCCCTGGCTGGCCTGTGCACCCAGAGGTCCCATTCCATGGATTTGCTGTGTAACACAGAGTAGAGTTGATGTTAGCTGGGCTTCTTCTCCCAGACCTTAACATTTTATATGCAAATTTCTGGATTTTATTTTTTCAAGGTCGGAAAACTGCTATTTTGAAGTTGAGCAGGGATTGTGCAACATCGTCTCTCTTCCCTTTTCCCCTTTCCCTTGGGTGACACGGTTTAGTGTGAGGTGTCCCTGCCCATGGCAGGGGGTTTGGAACTAGATAATCGTAAGGTCCTTTCCAACCCTAACTATTCTATGATTCCTTTTCAGTTACTCTCAGGGGATGGCCTAGGAGCTGTGCCTCCTGTCTGCAGGGCTGATGGAGATGCGGGTGCTAGCACAGACAGGCTGCTCCTGCCCAGCTTTGGAGCCAAACTGTGGATCTGGATTCTGATGTTGCTGCTAGCATGCAGCACCTACAGAAGTTCAATGAGTTGTGCTTGGGCAACATTCATTGCAGCATTTTCAGACTTTCTAGTGCTTCCATTGGTGTCCTTTAAACATGCTCTTGAGATGTGTTCTGGTTGAAATGCAGCCAAAGCTCGGGAGCACCCCAGGCTCCTGTAGACAAGGGGAGAGGTGCTGGTCTCTGGGTGGGCAGCAGGTGCTGTGGAGCTGGCATAGCACGCTGCTGTAAAGAACATCTTTATAGGCACAACTGATTTTGCAGCCTGTAAAGTAGCTTTTAGGGCTCTCATGTGGCTTTTAAAGGTGATCTGCAATGATTGCATGGAAAAGGAGCCGACAGCAGGTTGCTGAGTGCTCGTGATGAGGGGTGCGGGCATTGAGGTCCGCTCTGCCCCAGGCTGCCTGTTCCGAGCATGGTCTTCAGTGCTCTGAAATTTGTTCCCAAAAAGCAAGTCTGAGGTTGAAACCCTCTTTGAAACCCTTCCCTTCCCTTGGGAAAAACAAGACCTTCAAAGAGCGTAACAAGCCAGGAGTTCTCCGTCCTCCTGGGCTGGGTGCTCGCATTCTGCCTCTGCTATCACTGCTCTCCCCTAGCCCAGCAGTGCTCCCAGGAAGCTGAAAATAGTTGGTGCTTCGCATCCCTGGGGCAATTATTTGATCCTCTGCAGCTGATCTGAGCTATTCTGGGAGCTAACAGCTGGGCTGGGCAGGGTTCCGGGATGGGAGCTGTGTATCCCAAAACCCAGGCTGGGTTCTGGAAGAGCAGCTGGGACAACCAGTGATGCCCATGGTGGCAGCTCACATTGCCACATGCATAGACTCATCCATGCTCCCTGAACACCCGCAGTTCCCCAATGAGCTAGATGTATGAATGAACTTCACATAGAGCTCACTGTCAAGGTGATGAGTATTAGAAATCATATGTTCTTCTGTGGTAATATTAAGCACCGTCACTTCTGGAAGCAAGGTTATGGGGGGTGACACGTGGTTAGTATCTGTCTGGGAGCTTCGTGCATCAGCCGCTGCATCAGGATTTCCCTTCTGGTTGCTCTTCATGTGAAGACTCAGTGTGTGTTGTGGGAAGCATCTTCCCAGACAGACCAAAGCAGCAGAGCAACGCTGCTTGCTGTGGTTACAGACCTTGAGCTGTGCTGTTTATAAACGAAACTAATATTGCAGAACACTGTTTAAGACTTTGTTATCTTTAAAGTTTCAGAACCTGGCCAAAACTATGCTTATCCTCCACCAGTTTAGGGGGACTTCACTGGGTCCTGACTGTGGGATGTGTCTGTGGCTATCTGAGATCTGTTTGGTTGGTAAAGGGGGCCCCTGAAGAGCCTCTTGTTTAAGCCCTGTTTACCAGTTGCAGGCAACTATTTTTGCAAACCACATAGGAGGAATTCTTTGGTGTCCTGTGGCAGTTTGTCTTCTGGATTTCCTGCTTCCACCACTGTGTCTTGCAACACTTCCTGCAGCCGCAGCCGTGTTGCAGGGCTCCGCCGCAGGCCCCTCATGGCATCATGGGGGCACGCTCGGAGGATTCTGCCTCAGATGCCTGTCACTGAGCCCTGCTGCTGGCCGAGGATTCCCAGATTGGACAGTAGTGGTGATACTCGGTGTATGTTCAGCTCTTCGGGTGGAAGTGGGATGAGAACAAAGTCTGCCAGGTCAGCCTGACCTCGCAGTAATTCCTCCGGGTAGGTCAGACTTGCAGAGAGGCTGCTCTGGGTCACAGCGTGGCTGGGAATGTGCTTTTGGAGGCCTAATGGAAGAGACAGGGATGCTTTCCTGCTGGTGGCTCAGGATGGTTGGAATAAAAAGGCTGGGAGCTGGTTTCGGTGGCAGACTGAGCAGGGTCCCAGCATCTCCTAGGCTGGACAGGCAGCTCCAGAGAGGAGCTCTTCCTTGCTCTGGAGAGGAGCTCTTGCAGGCCTTGGATGTGCCATGAAATTGTTGGTCACCCCAAGCAGAGTTTTGTCTTGGATTTTCCACGGGTTGAGTGCAGTATTCTGCACAGGGGTGACTGCTGTATTATTTTCAGCTTTGGTCCTCAGTGACTTGGGGCTGGCCTTCCCCAAAGCACAGCCCCTGGCATGCGGAGCAGTGGAGGAGTGCTGGGCTCCAGCAGCATTCCTCCTGCTCGTTTTAGCCCCCTGTTCAGGATATAAATATAATATAAAATAATAAGGAGAGAGAAGCAGGATAGATGCAGAAAGCCAGGCTTCCCCTTCCAGCACTGGCCCTTATGGGAGCTTGAGGGAGAGCTGCAAGAGGAGGCTCTCCACAGCACAGAGCAGGAGGGACATGCTGTGTGATATACGAATGGCACCAATAGGAGCTTTAATGTTGAACAGTGCCATAGCTTGGCTGTTGGAAGATGTCTGGGGAGAGGGCACACGCACCCAGGCTGGAATGTCAGCTGGGCAGTGAATTTCAGGGAATGTGGTGGTTTAAAATCATGGAGGAAGGCGCAGGGAGAACTGCAGCCCATGTGAGCTTGCCTCTCCGAGGTGGTTTGATCCTGTCGAGGGACTGTCTGAACACCTACCACTGATTTCTGTGCTTCAGTGTGTTTTGTGAGCCAGGAAGGATGTGCTGCCTGCATAGCTGTAAGATCCTTGCCTGGCGTGCGGGAGACTGTGCTGTGAGCACCCTGAGCTCACTGTTGTGTTTGCAGAAGTGCACTTTGCCCTGGGGACCACTGTACGCTTGGTACCTGCTCCTGCCATGTACAGAAGGGTGTACCTGCTGCTCTAGAGCATCTCCTGGCTCTGCTTTGTCAAGATGCTTCTCATTCTCCTCAGTGGTTCTCTGCAGGAGTGCACGTTTCCTGGTCTAATGGTGGTGTAGAGGTGCACATACACACGGAGTCCTTGGTGCTTGGCTTACATTGCGCAGCTCAGGCATCAGTCATGGGTTGCACTCAATGGTGAGTGCACAAATGTGCATTTTGCTTGCTCGGAGCTGGATTTTCAGCAGATGGTGTTGAGCCAGCAAGAAACTGGATGCTCTGGTGTGGAGACATGTTGTATGGTGGCAAGTTTGGAAAGGCACTTTGGCTTTTGTGCCAGGACCCTCCTCTCCTTCTGACATGCCAGAGGACGTAGGCAACGCAGTCTGTCTTTCCATCAGGTACGATCTTGAAATGCATCCTCGGCCTCAGCTGTGGCCCATCTGTGATGGTTTATCCTCGGCAGGCCCTGGGCATGCTGGGGACTGTCTGTGATGGTGCTGAAAGGCAGTCCTAGCACACAGCCTCCCCCCAGTGCTGTGGCCTCAAAGATTGTTCTCCTTTGTCTCTGCTAGCATGAAGGTGTTAACGTGCTGAATGGGTACTGGGTAGCACACCACAGCAAAGTGCTGTGCCTAATCCAGGCCAAGACAGACTACCTCACACATTCTTTTGGGTGTGTATCCCTGTCATTGCTATCTATAGAGCTTTATTCCTTTTCCTTCATACATTGACCTCATTCCCCAAACGTGGCTGGTGTGTTTGTGGAATGAGTGTTAAAGGTTCTGTACCCTGGAGAAGATCTGTCTCTTTCCAGGTTGTCTTGTCTGGGCCACTGTGGCTTCTCCTTGCCTATGTTCTCAGCTTATTTTCAGCACCCCTTTTTCTTCTCCACCTGAAGATCATCTTGAGAAGATCTCCTATTTCTGAGGGAAAACTTCTGAGAGTGAACCACTCCACAGGGGTGTCCCTGCCCATGGCAGGGGGGTTGGAACTAGATGATCTTAAGGTCCTTTCCAACCCTAACTATTCTATGATTCTATGTGCACTGATGGAGCTGTGTGTGTAAATGAGATAGAACCACAGACTGGTTTGGGTTGGAAGGGACCTTAAAGCTCATCCAGTTCAATCCCCCTGCCACGGGCAGGGACACCTTCCACTAGAGCAGGTTGCTCCAAGCCCCATCCAGCCTGGCCTTGAACACACGCACTGAGGTGTTCAAGGCCAGGTTTGAATGGGTAGATGTTACTATCATGGACAGATGATTGCTCCCTGCAGTAAGCTGCAGTTGCTTTCACATAGCACTGCCTGTATTTGCGCTTGCAGGACCGGTGTTGGCGTTACATGGCAGGAATGCTGTGTGTGCCTGCTGGATTCTGGGAGAACATGAGCCACATGTTAGCAAGCCTCAGCCTCTAACCTAGGAAAATCACTCCTCCAGCTGCAGAGGAGAGCTTGGCTGCTCGTGTGGGTAGAAGGGGAAGAGCACATGGTCACTGCTTGGTATTGCATTGGTGTTAGCTCAAATGTGGAATGTCTGGTCCTGGTTTTGGCTCGTGCACAGATGCTGCACCTCCTGGAGGAGCCCAGGCAGGAGCCACAGGAAATACTGGCATGATGTGGACTTGGTCTGGTTTAGGGATGTCTTCTGCTTTCAGAACAGCAAAAACAAATCCAAGGGACCAGGGCAGTAACCTGATGTGCCCCAAATTGTGTAACTAGAAATGTCATTGCTAGCAGGAGATACTTCATAGAGGCCATGCCACAGCGCGTTGATCTGCTCATGTAGAGGGACAAAACAGCTTTCAGCACTGCTTTGCTTGTCTCTCGAAATGCAACAAGACAGCTCTGGAGTGCATGGTCAGCCTGCCAGCACTGTGTGCCACGTTGGTGTGCTCACTGCTCGTGTGTGGTGCCACGATGGCATGAAGGTGGCCTTGCCTTTGGCTGTGGCAGCCATAAGTGCTGCTGACCGCCTGCTGCTGGAGTGTTGCAGGCTGGTGTGAGATGTGCATCAATTATCTGGGGTTAAAAAGGCACGAAAAAGGAGAATAAAACCTCCTCACTTGTGGCAATGGCAGTAAAGCTGAATCCAGCAGCCTGGGGCACTTGCATGATGTGCTGGTGGGAACATGTTGATCTCCGTATGAAAACTATAAGCTCATTTAGGAAATTGGGCTGTCTCATTTGAGATTAGAGTTTCTCTTTAATCTACAAATACTTAATCAGCATGGAAATTGGTGGTTAAATGGGGTTCTCAATGTATATATCCGCATGCCAGTGTGGCAGTGCTCCCTACCAGGTGGTGTGTTTCCCTTCAGGATGCTGGACAAGTTCCTGGCTCTGAGGCCAGGCAGGATGCTTTAGATGCAGCAGGCAAAGCAGACCACAGCACCATGCAGACATGAACGTGTGTCCCTTTCATCCTCTCCACCTTGTCCCCTAAAAGGTGATGGCAGCACATGCTTGCTTCCCAGGATTATGAGCAGTATGGTGTGTAAATGGCCCAGGTTCCTGATGTCTGGATTCACAAGTGGCCGCAGTGACTCTGGTCCCTGGCTGGCAGAGTTTACCCCAGCATTCCACAAACCAGGATGACATGTTATCCTAGGAGCTGCAGCAGGGCCCTGTGAGGACCTTGGTGCTGTCATCCTCACTGCAGCTAGCCCTGTGTGTGGACAGGAGACCATGCGCTCTGCAATGACTTTGCTGGGCCTTTCCTTGCATTCAGATGACTTTGCACATGGTCCGAGCAGGTTAAACCATCTCCTCTGGGTCTAACTGGTATCCCAGCCTTGTTTTATCAAGACACATGCACACTTTTCAGTGCTATGGAAATACACGTGTGTATGGTAGGGGTGATACTGTTTTGTGCCTGTCACCAGCTGGAACAAGAGGTTGGAGCATAGAAAAAAGCTGTCTGCTGGTGTTTGGGACCAGTGTTGAGTGTGGGACTGCTCAGCCTTGGGGCTGCCCTGGCCTTGGCACTGCTCACTGTCCTGAGCACATGGGCTCTGCCACTGATGGGATGTGAACACAGCACAGTGGGTGATGCCTCTCTAGAGCTTGGCACATTCAAGCTGCTGCATGTGGGGACAGACAGAAGAAGGAAGGCCTGCCTGTGAATGTCTCCTTCTCGATGAGACATCTGAGATGGATGAGGGCAGGGTCTGCCTGCTCTGTTCCTGCCTGTCCCTTGCTGGCTGTGGCCTGTGCCAAGCTTTCTGGGCACAGTGTGTCCTGGGCTGTGGGCTGCAGTGAGGACCCTGGGGCAGTCTGTGCCATGGGTGTGAGTCTGAGCAGGAACAAAGGTGTATGCCAAGAAGTGACTGCTCTGCTTCAGTCACGGAGAAACCTCCCCATGGGCTCTGCACTCCCGTGGCCTTCCTTGAACCTGTGCCCTTGTCCCCTCATCCCTGTGCTCATTCAGAGTGTGCCAGAGGCTGGCCACGAGCCCCTTCACTGCTGTGTGCCAGTGCTGCTTGGCCAGCCCAGCGGCTGGATTTGTGCCGTGCCTCTTGCACAGCCCTAAAGCCAGGGGTGTTCTGCACTCTGCTATGCTCAGGGGTCTGTAGAAGTCCTGCCCTGATGCTAACTTTAACCTGGAGAAGTTGTTGGTGAGGCAGTTTGTGTGTGTGTGTGCATCCTGGTGCACTCCTTGGGAAAAACAGGTATTGGGAATGGGCAGACTACCATGGTGGGGCTGCTCCTGGCCTTTCTACTGACACAGCAGGGAAGCAGTGAGCCTGGCTTCCTCCTGCGTCTGGTGGTGTCCAACCTGTGCCCAATTCCCAGGGAATTTGGGCCTGGGCAAGTGTGTGTCTGCCCCATCTGAGGGTGCATGGCAATTGTGGAGGGTGCCGGGTGTTGTGTTCCTGCAGGGAGCTCTGTCCAGAGGGCACAGATCCCTCAACGTTCCACTCCTCTGGTGGGGACCTGGTCACAGAGGCAGTTCTGCCTCTGGCACTTGGGTACTGCTGAAGAGCTGGACTCACAACTGCAGCCCTTCTGGCCAGGCCTGGGGAGGCTCGATGGGGAGATGGTGCCTGCCAGCATGGCTCTTCCCCCTTCTTTCTTGACCCGTCCTTGTCCCCGTGGCAGCTCTTCCTTGGTATTAGGGCTTGCAGCTCGCCTCAAGCTCCTGCATCCTCTCTTCATCTCTTTCTGCTGTCATTGCTGCTTGGCAGAGGCTGGTTTGTTTACTGCTTCCCTCTGCTGCTGCAGGGTTGGCAGCATCTGACACGTCTCTCAGGGGTTCCTGGGGTGGGTCTGGGGCGAGGTGCCCTGCGTCTCTGCTAGCCCCGGTTGTGCTGCTCCATGCTGGGACTACGACTGCGAGGTTGGTCTAACATGGTGGGGCTCAGGTACCACCGAGCTGTCAGGAGAGCTGGGGCTGGGCTCCCTGCCATGGCTCAGCAGAGCAGTGTCCCTGAGAGCATTTCACTCCTGCAGCTCCGTTACTCCGGGTAGCACCGGGGCTGGCTCAGCCTCCTGGCGAGGTGATGTGGAAGGATGGAGCACCTCGGGTTCACCACTCTCTTTATTGTGAATTTCTCTTTGTGTTGTGTCTTGCAGAAATAACATTCGTCCCAGATTTGATGATAATGAAAATACAGAAAAAAGAAAAGCAGGTTTGTGATCCTCTCTCTCTCCTTCTCCCAACTCAGCTGGTGAGGCCTGGGGACCATGTCCTGTGTATGGATTGGTGCAGTTGATGTGTGGTGGGAAGGGGTTGGGGGGGGGTGTCTTTCATTTCCAGACAGGGCTGCAGCTCACTGTGGCTAAATTTGACCTGAGCTGCAGCCTGGAGCAGATGAGTCTGATGTGGGCAATCAGACGAGGTGGGGTTTATCTTCAGTAATGGGAATGCTCTTGATTTGGTTCTGTTCCCTGTGGAGGAGCAACCCTTCCTTTCCCTCAAAGTCCTTAGTATTGGTTCTTGTTTCAATCTCATTGCATATATTTGTTACGAAACTGCATGATTGCTGTGATTGCTGCTAATGACATAATGCTCCAGGACTAACAGCAGCGGGGAGGCTGGGGAAGATCACATCTGCGGGGCTGTGAGGGCTTGGCCAGGGAATCTTCCCCTGCTCAGGAATAATCCCATCCCACCAAGCTGCCATTTCTGAATTGCCGCATCAGATCATAACTACCTGCTGCTCCCAGAGGAGATTTATGAGCCAGTGGTCTTTGTATTAACCATGTGCAGAGGAAGAAGCAGACCATCGGCGCTCTGAGAAGGGGAAAGGACCTGTTACATGCATGGAGACTGGCTCTGCCTGCTGGGGTGAAATATGGCTGGAGGTATAAAACAAACCGGTCCACCCTGAGCTGATTTGTGTCTGTGCTGCTTTTAATGGGAAACCATTAAACTGAACACTGAGCTAAGGGATAAATCTGTTTGAGAGCACGAGCTGGTGCCATTTCTAGCCAGCTCTGAAGCAGTGTCTTCATGCTGCTCAGGGCAACTGCAGATCATGCCGTCATGGCAGGTTAATGGGGAGGAGGAAGGGAGGGTTTGGAAAAGGCGAGTGTGCTGCTCTGAGCTCACAGCAAGCCAAGTGCTGTGTGTATAGAGCACGGATGCTGTAGGAAGCAGGAGTTTATCCGTGCATCCTAAAGATGTTGTGAAGAAGCAGAGCCAGGCTCAAGGTGAGGAGCAGTGCTGGGTCACTCCTGGTGTGGGGCAGGGGAAGGCCTGGGGCAGAGGATGCTCTGGGGCACAGGTGAGTGATCTCTCCCCTCTGACAGAGAAACTCAGGTGAGAAATAACCACCACTCCATTGGACTAATAGAGCAGGTTTGGGTGGAAATGGGATTGCTCTGGAAATGAGATTGCTGAAATGATGTGGGGTTTAAGCCCAGCAAAACCATCCTCCCCCAGCATTTGGAGATTGTAGAGGGCTTAGCTGCCAACGTGTTTTGTGTAACAGCCCCTGCAGATGTAGTCTGGGAGGGAGGTGAAGGCATGCCAGTGCGAGCAAGGAGGGGCAGGGGTCAAGCTGCTCATCTCCTGAGCTCTGAACTGGCAGCAGTGTGGGACAGCCCATGCAGCATGGCATCCTGCTGCAGCCTTCCTGGGGCCACCAGCTCTGCTGGGCTGTGCTGGGGTGTCCCTGGAGGGTCTGGGCAGCAGTCGGGAATGCTGCTGTGAGGTCAGTGTATGGAAGAGAGCCCAAGCAGGGCTCTGGGGTACTCTGGGTGCCTGTCAATGTGGTGAAGGGGGTGGCTACTCTCTGATGTTGGTGGCTCCCTCCTGCATTGGAGGTAAAACCAACGAGAGGTGCCATTCCATGTCCCCAGGAGCTCCCCCACGTTATTAACAGGCTCCTCATGGCACCAAGGAGGGACGTTGCCTTCAAAAGCCCATTGAACAGTCTCTCTGGAGAAGATGAGATGTTGTGTGGTTCCCAGTGCTCTCCCATTTCCTTTTGTGTCCCCTGCCAGCCTCTCATCTGCATAAGTTGCATCTTGGCTGGCCCATAGGTGTAGGTTCAGGCCCCTGGCTACAAAGGCTGGCAAATGCTGGTACCCTTCATGTTGGTGAGGGATGGCAGGAGAGCTTTCGTCTTCCTTTGGGAATAGGTTAGAGATGTGCTCTCTCCTTTCCTAAGTCTGTGGCTGCCCTTAGGAAGTGCCTGGTCCTGCGCATGTGGATTACAAAGCCTGGGGTCTTGCAGCAGCCTGTCCTGGGAGCAGCTCCTCTCTGAGCACCCTTGGTTCCCGTGCAGCAGTGCCAGCCTTCCTACACGGATTGGGATAGCACTGTTGAGCAGGGCGCTGCCAACTGGTGCAGCAGATGAGGGGCTGTGTTTACATGACTCTTGTTCCTTAGTAACGCGTGAGAATCTGGTGCATTTGTCACCAAGCTGTGACTAACTCGGAAACCTGTCACTTCCCTTGTGACCTGGGAGGCTTCATGCCAGGGCGCCTTGTCTGCTGGTGGAGGTGGGACAGGGGACCTGGCTGCTCCCAGCAGCAATGGCAAGCGATGGATTGTCTTTGAGGGCTTCAGGAGCTCCATCGCTCCCTGGGCTGCATCTCCTGTCTGTGTCCTGCTCCTCCCTGGGCAGTGAAGTCTCTTCTGAGTGTCTGGTAAAGTGAGACCTGAGCTTTGATGTCTCCTGATGTTGAGCTCCCTGGGGCTGGAGCAGCATCGGCACAGTGGGAGGGGAATGAGGGCTTCCCAGCCTGAGGGCACTTGAGGCTCTGTTCCTGGCTGTGTCTGTGGGCTCCTGGCATATCTTGGGCTGTCTTTGTCAGGTCAGGGGCTGGGTCCATCATATGCAGTGACCTCAGTGCTGGGTGCATGGAGTTCTGCTCTGCCAAGCAGCTTGTGGACACACACTGGGAGCAGGATGAAGGGCAGGGGAGTGGGGAGCTTCAGGGTGCACCCGCAGCCAGGAACGGCATCCTCCTGCATGGTCCTGAGGGCTCCTTGCCCTGCTGCTGCTCATGGCAGCACGCTGCTGCACAGGCCCTCCTCTTTCCATGCTCTTTCCCTGCTTTCCTTCCCACCCTACCAGAGGCCTGAGCGGGAGCACAGCGTGGTCAGCAGCAGCGCTGCCCTCTGCCCCTGCCATGCCCTGTGCCAGGGCGGTGGGGACGTGGTGCCCGCTGCTGGGGCTGGCTCCGTCACAGGATGGAGCTTCCCGGCTGCAGTTGGTGGAGCGTCTCGGGAAGGGAGCCAGGCCCCACCTCCATCACGTACATCCCATGGCGACTGTGGAGCCTGTTCAGAGACACGACAGAGGGTGGCACTTGTGTATTTTTAGCTTCTGCTGCATTGCATTAAGAGCTGGGAACAAGGCATGTGGACAGCCAGCGACCAGAAGACAACAGCCCGTGCTGTGCACCCCACCAGTGGGGACTGCAGCAGCTGGGGAGGGTGGCTCAGCAGCCTGCTAAAGCGTTCAGTATGGAACAAGCTGCCTTTTCTGCTCTCATCATGGGGCTGTGCAGATAGACCCGGCTGGTGGCTGTCAATGTGATCACTTTGCAGGCAGAGCTATGGGATGGTGCCATCGGGCTGGTGGCAGCCTGGCTGGGGCTTTGGTCAGGGCTGTTTGGAGGACACCAAGCTGTGGGGTGCTGGGCACCCCGTGGACATCAGCCGCTATCTCAAAAGGCATGTCAACTTTTGATGACCACTGCAGTAGGGTCCCCATGAACACTCCATGTACAGGACAGATCTCTGCAGGATTTGAGCCGTGCTCTAGACCCAAATCCAGGCAGTGAACGGGGTTGAATGGTGCTGGTACTTGAGTGCAAGATGACATCTGGCTTGGCAATTGCATTTTGTGTGGATGTTGTCTGAGCTTGGTGGCCAAGGGAGCTGGCTCTGCTCTTGCAGTGATCATGAGAAGGGCTCAGTTGTGGCCTCCTTGTAGGACGGAGCTGCTGTTCAGACATGAGGCTATGGCAAAGCTTTGCCCTGCTGGAAACACTGTGCTTCTATGGGGGAAAGCCTGTAAGGTCCAGGTAAGAGCCCTGAGGCACAGGATGGGCAGCAGGGTGGACATGAGGCTGTTGCTCCTTTCCCCTTCCCACTCCCAAACCTTTGTACTGCAGGGTTTGGGTAGGGATTGGGTTATGATGCTGGCAGGTGAGGAGGCTCCAACACCCAGCAGTGCTGGTGCAGTATCTGCTTTTCCTCTAAGTCCTGGATAAAAACAGGGAAGTGGAGTCAAATTGGGACTATAAATGAAATGGAACCGTTTTAAGTTAAGGAAACACATCATTAAGGCCCACCCTAACCTTGGCTTTGCCCTCTAATGGGGTCATGCAATTATAAGTGCTCTCTCTTGGCCTTCGCGGCTCTCTGGGGAGGCTTTAAACAGTTTTCCCCCCCCGACCTTCTCTTTGACAGCAGTTAGATGCATGGACAAGACTTTGTGCTGCAGCTGCTGCTAAGGGACTTGATTTCCTGTATGAAATGTAATTTATAGAAGATGCCTTTGGGAAAAAAGAAATGTACAAAGATTACATAAAAATGTATTCTGAAAATGTGAAATCTTTACAACCATCACCAAAAACCTGCCAGTCGAGAGCCAGTGCAAAGGCACAGCTTTAAGAATAAAAAGCATGTTGGATGCATGGAGACTGCCTGGGTCTGGACCAGAGGGTTGGTTAGAGATGGGCGTCACCTTTCAAAATCTGGGAGACATCGTCTTTATTTCCCCCCAATCTCCAAAATAGCCCAGAAGCAACAAACCTGCATGTAAGAAGACGTGGGGGAGAGGCTGCTCAGTGTCAAATTCAGTTTAAAAGGGTTATAGTAAGAAAAGGGGCACATTCTGGGAATTTAAAACTGCACCTGTAACAAGGCAGGACTGGAAAGATTTTTAGGAAACCACTTGCTAAGGACACAGAGCCTAATAATGATATTTTCCCCCAAATATCTAAGCATTAAAAAGCCTTTTAGAGGAGTCACAGGATAAAGAAGTGATTGAGGAGTCAAGTGAGTGCTCATGGGGATGGAGCAGAACAGCTCATTCAGGAAGGCTTTGAACCCAGAGCCATCCCCGATGCCAGGGGCATGAGTTGCCCTTAGAGGGTTTGATAAAGACATTTTGGAGCAAAGTAACACAAGCCCCACACTTTGGTGGTATTTCTTGTGGAATTGCGAAGGAGCCTGATGAGACGTTGGGAATTGAGGGCTGTTGCCCATCAGGGCCATGTCCATGGAGGGGGAGGTGAGGCAAATGTGACATCAAAGACCCGTAGGTTCACTTGGGTATTGTGTAAATCATTAGGAACTATGCTAAACACTTCCTTTATGAAAGCAGTAGACAGATGAGGTCTATATAGCTAGGGTGTGTTTTGGGAAGCAAAGCTAATCCTTGCAATCTGCCAGCCAGACCATGGGGGTGAGCTGGGTTTGGGCTCCCAAACAACTGTTGAGTTGCTTTTGACGAGGTTAAGCATTGTCCTGGTAAGAGTTGTATGTGTAGTGTCTGGTTGAAGAAATGGAAGCAAAGTGCAGGAAAAACATCTTTGCTTTCACCATGTGGAGCAGGGAGAAGGCGCCAACTGATTCCTGCGTCTGAGATGCTGAAATGGAAACAGTCTGAAGAGTTAAGAAAACTCTTTAAGATGTGCCAAGTAATGCATATGGGGAACCAGCCTTGCGTGTATCTTCACTCAGGGCTGTCTCTGCTCCTGAAGGAGCCTGTAAAACGCTGGCAGAGTTTGGCATCTGCCTGCAGGTTGTCCCAGAGGCGTGTTCAGTGGTTTGGAAAGGGAGAAGGAACAGAGCTGAAACCCTCCTGCTGCTGTGTGGAGCAGAGGATAAGGCAGATGGTCTGAGAGCTGGCCCAGCGTGCCTGAGAGAGGGTACCTGTACATTAGCTGGTCCAGGAGAGCTCTGCAGGGGAAGGATGTGATGGAGAATGGCAGAACGGTGGATGGGAGAGAGCAGGTGACATGGAAAAGCTCCTCTGTACTCTCACACCTTGAGAACAGGAAGCTGCTTGGGAGGGCAGTGTGATTTAAACAAAATCTGAGGGGTTTTCCCATACCGTACCAGTTTGTAGTGCTGAATGCCTGCAGTGCTTCAGCTCCTCATCCTTTGGAAGCAGAGGTGGTGGTTCCCTGTGGCTCCATGGGGACAGTGTGTTCCTGCCTGCCACAAAGAACTGGCCGGGCTGCCGCAGGCAAGCTGCAAGTGTGCTTTGAAACCACACAGGAGCACAGATAACGCTGGCACTGCCTTCTCAGGCTTTTCATGTTGACAAGAAGCCAGGATAAACTGAGCCTCATGGAGAAGAAGTAGGAAAAGCCCTTTCCCTGGCTTGCAGCAGTGTGCTGGGCTCTGCATAGGTATAAGCTGTAAGCCTGCAGACTCGTACCCAGCAGCACAGTCCTATATGGATGGCAGGAGCTTGCCATGGACTTGTAGGAGATAACATGGAGATTTTTCTCCTCAAGACAAACCAAGCAGCCTTGGGTGCAGAAGCTTTCTGGGCTGGCAGTACCTCGCTTGCAGTCAGTGTGGAGCATCCTGGTTTCCCTGCCCCTCTGTGCTTCTGCTGCCTGTGCAAGCACTGGCCACGAGCTGCTCGGTCCCACAGGCTGGTGTCTAATGGTCCTTTGATGGTAGGGACTGTGCCAGCAGCTTCTGGGTGCTGCAGGCGCTGCTGACTGGTCCCCATGCTGCTTTCTGGATACAGCAGGCCATGGTGTTGGATGCCCACAGAGCATTCCATGGCACACTGTGGTCACTGCTGGATGCAGGGGCTGCCTTGGAGGTGTGCTGGCTTGGACACATCCGTGCTCCCACCATAATGGGCTTGCCTAGAGGCGGGAGGGGCTGTTGGCAGCCCAGAGGGGATGCAGGAGGAGCAGAGGGATTGGTTGTGTTTTCACACACGTTCTGACAGCTCGGGGTTGGTTGTATAAAGCAGCAGGGCTTGTGGCAGGCTGGGATGTCTTCATCAGCAATCACAGAAAGGCCCTTTGCGATTTGCCTGAGCAGCACAACACAAAGAGAAGGCAGAACCCACTCACTAGGTCATGGTTTGAGCCCTGCTCTCCTGACAGCTTTATCAGCCTGTCCCATGCGATGGGGCCTGAGGGTCCTGCTGGGCAGTGGATGTGCTGATGGTGAGTGGGACCTGCCTGGCCTCCATAGCCTGGGCTGGAGCGGTAGGTGAGGGAGCACATGGGGTAGGGCGGAGCTTTGGACCACTTGGCTGGTTTGCAGCAGTGGTAACTGTGAGCCAGTTTTGGCAGTCCCTCCTCCACGCTGGTTTGCTGGGAATTGCTGATGCACACAGTGATGGGGACCCGTATCCCCATGCATGGCCATGGCGGCTCAGCTCCCCCAGGCACAGGCTGTTGGGTTCAGAGCTGCCCCCAGTGCTCAGCAGCAATCCCAGCCCAGTCCTGTGCCCTGGGAGCCCCTCTCCATCAGGACAGGTGACATCACTTGCTCTTGGGTGGACCAGAATCATGATATCCAGACCTGTTGCCTGTTGGTGGTCTGCCTGGAAGCGGGCAGGCCCTTGTGAGACTCAGGGCTACAAGCTGTGGCTGGGAAGGAGTAGTTCACCCTCCTGCTGTGCAAGGATGCTGACGATTTGCTTTCCGTCTGGTATCTGCACTTGGCTGCAGTTCATCACAGAACCAAAAGGAGATCCAGGCTCTTGGGAGTCTCTGAGCTTTGTAGCTAATCCAGTAAATTGTTCCAGATGATCCCCAGCTTGCAAGATCTGAGGAATGCAAAGGCTGGGACTGATCCTGTTGCTCACCCTGTGGGCTCAGAGGCAGCATCTAGAGTGCTGATTTTCTCCTGGCCCACAGTGGGTTTCTCTTGATTGCTTGGGTGCATGCTGATGGTTTGTCTGGGTGATGGGATGGCAGCTCTCCTCCGTGCCAGCTGTCTGCATCAGACCAGCAGCAGGGACTGGGCAGAGCGCTGGAGGTGGCTGATGCCAGATGTGCCTGCAGCCCTGCTCATGGGTGGCTGGAGGGACAACGAGGCTCTTTTTCCCTTTGCAGCCTGTTTCATTTAATACTTCCATCTAATCCAGATTGGAAATCAAAGCATACACAGTGCCCTGTGGGCAATGGGCAGGAGATGGCCTGGGCACATGGGTTACTGTGGTCTCAGCAGAGTGGGATGTGGAGTGTACAACCCAAGGCAGGGCTCTGCTTGGGGGCACAGCAGAGGAGACAGCCACTTCTGCTCTGGACCTGTGTGTGCTGGTAAAGAGCCAAAAGGCCTCTCCAACCTGTGAGCCTCTGTGAGGCAGGGAAGGGGAGATCCTTCCCTTTGAGCTGCATCTGCATATGGTGGCCATAGCCACGTTGAGGGACACTGCTCACACTGCACTGGGTGGTTGGAGCCTCGCTGGGGCTGCAGCTCCCCCCAGAGCTACTTCTGTCTGCGGCATTTGCTTCACACGCTGCCTTTCTCTGCCTTTCTGTCCTCTCTGCAGCCGCCAAGCTTAAAAGCGCTGAGCCGCTCCCCAATGTCGGATGCCTGGGAGTGCAAGGCACAGGACCCCTTTGCCAGCAGCGAGGAGCAGGATGAGGTGTCCCACCAGGTGACGGTGACGGCCACGGCCACGGGAGGAGGCCAGTGCCAGTGCCCGGAGGAGGAGCCCGATGGGGCTTCCCAGAAGCGGACAAGCACCCAGAATGGGATGCAGGACACTGGGGGTGGGGGTACGGGGGTGAAGAAGAAACGGAAGAAAAAGGATCTGGGAGAGCAGGATGGGGGAGAAAAAGCAGCTGTGGAGGTGAAACCAAAGAGGAGGAGAGAGCCTAAAGAACCAAAAGAGCCTAAAAAGGCTAAAGAGCCCAAGAAGCCGAAGGAGCCCAAGCAGAGGGAGGTGGCCAAGAAACCCCGGAAACCTCGGGAACCCAAAGCCCCCAAGGAGCCTAAAGATAAGAAGAACGGCTCTGAGCCTGGCCCCAGAGCAAGAGGCAAGAAGAGCAGGTGGGTGGTGGTGTGGCCTTGTCTCTGTGCCTGCTGTGGATGGGGCTGTGGGCTCACAAGAGCTTCAGCTGGGGCCACCCTGTGGCAGGGTGCTCGGGTTCCTCCTGATGAAGGCTGGATGTACTGGTCGGGAGGCCAGAATGAGCTCTCTGGCCATGCAGAAACAGGACAGGGGGGGCGTCCTTTTGGGGATGAGGCCCCAGATTGAGAAGAGGACCGAAGAGTCTTGGCCTCTGCTTGTCCTGCCCTGTGTGCTAGGGTCAGGACCTGAGGAAGAGGCGAGCAGCAGGCAGGGCGAGTGCTCCGTGCAGATGAAATGATTGCTGGGAGTCCTCTAAGTGGCAGATAATGGTGACATAATTTCTTCTAAATTATTTCTAATCATAGCTAACTACTGGCTCATGAATGAAGCAGTTGTTAATTGTGACTTAGGAATCAATATCTTGGGAGTTATTGCTTGGGTGGAAGCAGTGTGGTTGCAGGGCTGAAGCGCAGTAGCATGGCCAGGGAGGAGAGTTTTAACTGCTTGGGTTTGGCTGCTCCCAGGCAATTTTCTCATGAAATGGGGGTAAAACCTCAACACAGCTTTGAAACCAGCCATTCCTGTGCTGCTCTGCAGGTCTGGGGTGTGGAGGGGATGGGTTGCAGGGCTGTGAGTGGGGAAGAGGACATTGCTCAGCCCAGGAGCAGGCACCAGCTCTTTGAAATCTTTCCCTCAAGTGTTCCTTGCCGAGGGTAAGGATCTGACTGTCAGCTTGTTTTGGCAGCAAGGACACCCCTGTGGAGAAGAAGAAGAAAGGGAAGAGGAAAAATGAGATACCAGTGGACAGTTTGGATTTGGATCAGGATCTCCTGAGCCCATCCGTGCAGAGCCCAGAGGAGTCTGCGGAGTCAGCTGACAGCCAGGTATGGCCAAAGCCCTCAGCTGGCTCCTCCATTGCTCCTGGCAGCTCCCCTTTCCCAGTACGGTGTGGGGAGGCAGGTCAGCCCCATAGGGCTGGGGAGCTGCACGTGTCTCTATAGGGCTCCTCTGCCTCAGGTCTCTATGGGGCTGTGTGGGTCAGGCACTGATGGAGACCTCAGTACCACAGTGATGGGTTTACCTCCAAGGGCTTCCTGTTCTTCCACCACCTCCATCCCACTGGGGCAGGGGCTGGGCTAGAGGTCAGCGGCCTTGGGGCTTCCTCTGCTCAAGCAAGGAAGAGGTACTTGGTGTGCCCATATACCGCATGAGTGCCTTCTTCATCCCACACACAGAAACGCCGCTCAGGACGGCAAGTGAAAAGGAGGAAGTACAATGAGGACCTGGATTTCAAGGTGGTGGATGACGATGGCGAGACAATAGCTGTGCTGGGAGCTGGGCGAACCTCCGCACTCTCAGCCTCCACTCTGGCGTGGCAGGCAGAGGTAGGGCTGGATGTGGGACTGGGTGGTGGGGCCTCCTGCAGGCTCTTCCAAGGGTGTCAGTGCCAAGTTTTGAGGAAGTGGGGGATCCCAGCACGAAAATGAGAGGGGAGTGTGCCTGTCTGAGAGGGTGCAGGCTGGCTTTGCAACACTGAGTGCACAAGGGATGGGCAAGGGGCGTGTAGGTCCAACTGTCACCCTCCTGCTTGGAGACTAAAGCCTCTGGAACATGTTGTGTAGCTGGACTTGTCTCTGAAGACTGATCATACCCACCTTTGGCTCCTGTCTGTGTAGCTCCTGTGCATGAGGTTAGTCTGTCAGCTGAGGGCTTTGTCAGTACCAGGCCATTGTTTTCAGCCCACACTGCTGCTTTCCATCAGTGCCTTAGAGTGTAGAGATGCCTAGCCTGACACCATCAGCCAGGCTGATCTGCAGGGAGTGTGGCAGGGGTCTGGGCAGCACGGCAGGGACCAGCCATAGTCACTACAGTCTGGGCCTCCTCTCCCCACTGGTTCAGCCCTGGCTCCTGGTGAATGCTGGCAGCTCCTTCCTGCTGGTCTCTGTGTTGGATCCTACAGCTCATTCCTTGTCCCTGGTCACTAATAAAGCTGCCAGATAGTAATAATGATCACTAATTGTCTTCATAGCGTTCCTGTGTCCTGCTCTAGTCCCCTTTTCACTAAGCTTTGGGGAGGTGCCTACAGTGCTGCTGCCCACGGCCATGTCCCAGATGGGCGTCAGGCAGTGATCTCTCTAAGTGAAGTTTCCAAAGGAACAGGTGGGAATGGGTTGCCTTTGGCATGTGTCCGTGCTGCCATGCTGCAGCACGGACTTAGTCCTGGGCTTCCACCTCAATGTGTCCTGCTCCAGATGAATTATTAAGGCTGGTGTCTGATGGCAGTGAGGTTCTCTGTTGCTTCTGTGGCTCCTGCCAGCAGGCTTGGCTGGGTCTGGCTGTGGCTGCTTCCAGATCAGGACTGACCCAGCAGGGCACAATGGGATTGCTGAGGCCTCAGAGCTGGCCCCATGGCCTGGACTTGCAGCTTTTCCCCCTGTATCCTGGCCACGTTCCTCAGCAGCTCTGAGGTGTTGCAGTACTCCTCTGTCAGCATGCCAGCAGTGAGCCATGGACCTATGTAAGCCATGCAGCCTGGGTCAGCTCCCAGCCATGAGATGCTGCAGGTGGCTGCTATGGCAGCACTGTGCTCCTGGCTGTGTTCACACAAACCATTCGTGGCCATGGTCAAGCTGGAGCCCAGCAGCACCAGAGTGGATGCCTGGGCATGGGAAAACACAGTGGCTGCAGTTGAAGCATCTCTGCCTGTTCCCCTTGGCTGTGTTACCCTGGTGTGGGGCAGAGCTGCCCAAATAGGGCAGAAATCCCCTTCTGGGCCACAGGAGTGCAGCTGACACTTGGGACACTTGGCACCCTCTCTGGCTGCCTGGTTTAGCTGGAAGGACCCACACAGCTAAACATGACAGTGCCGGGGCCTTGGTGGCCTGGGATGCACAAGGCAGAAGGGTGGGTGTAGCCAGACCCTCACACCTGCACCCTCACACCGAGGAAGGGTTCTCCAAGCACAGCTCTCCCAGCTCTGCCTGTCTGGCTGCTGGGCTAGGAAAGGAGTGAGAGGAGGGTGCCAGAGGCCATGCGATGAGCCAGGGAAACAGCTCTGCTCTCCTGTCCCCAGGAGCCTCCCGAGGATGATGCCAATATCATTGAGAAGATCCTTGCCTCGAGGATGGTGCAGAAGGAGGTGAGTGGCAAAGATGTCAGTGGGGCTGGAGGTTCCTGGGCAAAGGAGAGATAGGACCTGTCTGCTTCGTGCAGCAGGGACCTGAGATGGAGCAGCAGCTGGTGCTGCTGTGGCATTCCTTCCACTTGCTCTTCTCAGGGTGATGATGGGGGCTGGGTTGGGGATCAGTGTGCTGCCTCTCCTGCCCTGGGCACCAGAAAGCCTCTAGAGAAGGGCCAGGCCTGGGCTTATAACATGGAGGTGTTTGAGTCCGCCTTGCTCAAGGGTGGCCTCACACCCCATTCTCCAGGGCCACCAAGCCTCCAGGGCAGCAGTGCACTGAGGGCCTGGCCATCCTCACCATGTGTGGGGCTCAGCCTGCCTGGAGCCCGTGGCCGGGCAGGGGATGCCTATCTGCTTCCAGGCCACAGCAGATGCCTTCAGCTCCTGCACAGGCTCTTACTGTCACTAATTCTCCTTCCCTTGGTTTCAGACTCATCCTGGGGGCCTGACGTTTGAGATGGAGGAGTTCTACGTCAAGTACCGGAACTTGTACGTGTGGTGTTGTGATGCTCTGTGCTGTGGCACATGCACTGTGCATGCAGGAGCAAGGGCTGGGTGCTCCCACCTCTGTCCCATCCCCAGCATCCCTGTCTCACTGCTTCTCCCTCCAGAGCAGGCCCCAGCAGTGGGAAGCAGGAAAGCTGCTGTGGCTGCAGTGCTCACTCTTGGCCTGAACCTCGGCTATGGCTTTCTCTTTTGGGGTTTCACATGGGGAGGCATAGGCTGGGTGTTCTCTGGGTCACTGGGAGATCCCTGCTGGTCTGGGTGGTGGATGGGATCGGGCCCAAAGGCCTCTTTGGTCATGTTTTGTTGCTATTGTTTTTTTCCCTCTGCAGCTCCTACCTCCACTGTAAATGGGCAACTCTGGAGGAGCTGGAGAAGGACCCGAGGATCTCCCAGAAGATAAAACGCTTCCGCAACAAGCAGGCTCAGATGAAGCATATTTTTACAGAGGTGAGAGCTGAGCACAGCAAGGAGCTGTGTCCAACCCCAGCACACACAGATGCCTCTGGTACCTCCCTGTCCCAGCAGACCAGCTCCAGGCCCAAAATCCAGGGCTGGGAGTAGCTAAGGGATCCTGGTGCTGCCCAGAGCCCTACCTGTGTGCCCTTGCTGACAGGCAGCAGCATGGCACCTCCTCGAGCTTTCAGGCTGGAGTGAACCAGCCCAAGAGAGTGAGCGGTTGGGGATGCTGGAGTCAAGGGGCCATGACAGCACCCTGAACACCCGTGGTGTCACTGGCAGGGATATGAGCAGGGTGACAAATGTCACTTGCCAGGCACTGCCAACACTGGAAGCGTTGCTCAATGGGAGGGAGGGCAGCATGCAGTGCTGGAGGTGCTTTCGTGGTGGATCAGAGATGTTATGGGTGAGGGAGCTGTAAATACCTGGGCTTATACCTGCCTGCTCTGCTCTATAAGCAGATTGATCTTGTTTAATATCAGAGGTGTTCTATAATTTATCTTGCTGCTTCAGAGGTGGTTGTTGGATCCCCTCAAACTGCCCCTTACAAGTGTAAATGAGGCCAGTAGGCTGTGAACGTTTCTCTATGGATGTAGTTGAAAGCTGGGGGTGTGTGTCAAGTTTCTCACTCCCAAGACTGTTTGGGGTCTTTTCCAGGGTGCAAAGAAAAGGCAAGTGTTGGAACACATTGTACCACTAACAGTTTAGCAAGGAGCAAATGCTCTTTCTGTGATGAGCTGGGGCTTGGGGAGCTGTGAACATCAAAGCCTGTTTTTTCTCCTTCCAAAGCCCTAGACAGTGTGTCTCTCTGAGGACCACTGCTAGTCTGAAGCCCACTCCTGCCATGGTGTTCCTGGCAGGAGGATAAGCTCTTGTCTTATGAGCAGTTGCTGCTGGTGACTGCTGAAAGAGAGACAGAGACAGAGAAGAAGGTGTCATCCTTTGCAGAGGAGTGGAGTTCATCGGGTGGTCTGTGTGGCTCTCTGGATGCTGTGCATAAGCTGGAGCACGCAGCTCAGGGCTTTGTACCTTGGGGCCAGATGGGCTGGAGAGGATGTTCCTGCCTCCCAGCAAGGGCAGCATGGAGCTCGCTACTGCTCTAAAAGAAGAGCTTTGCCTTCTCTATCCTCCCTGCCCAGAGACAGATGTCATGTACCTGCGTCCAGGACACTTGGTGTGCTGCACACAGCCAGCAGCATCCTGGGAACAGATGCCCCGCAGCTGTTTACTCCTGCCCACCATCTGTTTAACCCTGGAATCACCTTGAACTTCCCTCTTTTTACTGTTTGCTGTCGCAGCCTGATGAGGATTTGTTCAACCCAGACTATGTGGAGGTAGATCGAATTCTGGAGGTGGCTCACACGAAGGACCCTGACACTGGGGAGGTGAGTGGCTGCATCTCTTGCTGCATGGAGGGAGGGAGGCTTGGCAGGAGCCCCAGACTCACGATGTGCAGCGTATGTCATCTCAGAGCACCCTGAGGCCTTCCCAGCCTTACACAAAGTGAGCCTTGTCCCCAGAAGACCCCTTGGCACAGAGATAAATGGGGGCTGCTGACTGTCCTGTGACTCCTGCATGCTGGGGCTGAGCTGTGAGCACTGCCCTGTCTCTGAGCCTGTCTCTGTGCTGCAGGAGGTGACTCATTACCTAGTGAAGTGGTGCTCCCTGCCGTACGAGGAGAGCACCTGGGAGCTGGAGGAGGATGTCGACCCAGGGAAGATTAAAGAGTTTGAAGCCCTCCAAATCCCTCCAGAAATCAAGCACATGGTAACGTACCCAGAGGTAACGTACCCGGCTGGCAGCTCGCTGCCCTGGGCAGGCAGGGACTGTCTCTGTCTTGCCAAGGTCCAGCAGTGCTGACCTTCTTGTTCCTGCTGCTGCAGTGCAAGCCCCATGTCCTCCCCTCCAGATGGGTTAGTTAGCAGGACCTGAGGGTGGGATCTGGAGGCCAGGACCTTGCTGTGAATCAGCTGTCAATGACTGTTCTGAAGCGTGGTCCTGATGCACAGCCCCAGAAGCAGGGTCTGGCCTCTCTGAGCGTTAGCCTCTTCCTCTCCATGGACCTTGGTCCTGCTCTCTCCTCCTAGGAGCGCCCAGCATCTGAGTCCTGGCAGAAACTGGAGAGGTCCCGGGAGTATAAGAACAGCAACCAGCTGCGGGAATATCAGCTGGAGGGAATGAACTGGCTGCTCTTTAACTGGTATAACAGGTGAGGAGGGGCTGGCACCCTGTGCTCCCATGGGATGTCCTACTGGCAGTAGGGCCCTGGTGTGTGCAGTCATGAGCTGGGGGAGCAGAGCTGATAAATTGGGGCCTGACAGAGCAGCCACTGGGATCTTCCAGTGCTGGATCTGGCAGGCAGCTGCCAGGAAATCTGTGTTTGGTTTAGCTTTGCAACTGAGTCTTCTGGAATGTTTCTCCCTCATAAATGCTGATGAGTCTTGGAGATAGTAGGGCTTAGCTATGGGTGTAAGATACACCTGAGGTTTGGTATTGGCCAGGCTACTAGTGACCCATTCCTATGGCAGGAGTGCAGGGATATTCATGTTCTCAGCTGCAGTAGGCCATTAGATGCATGTTTTACTGGCTAGTGTGCACCTAGAGGGCAGCATCTTCACACTGAGTCCATCATCTTGCAGAAAGTTGGATGGTCTGGCTTACCAACACCAGTTTGAGCCACTGTACCAATGTCCCCCCACCCTTCATACTGCAGGGTCAGAGAGATGTGGGAGTAGGTGACATCCCATCGAGATAGGGTGGCTCCCGCCTCTGAGAGCCACATTCAGCTGCCTCTGTCCATCTCTGCAGGAAGAACTGCATCCTGGCTGATGAGATGGGGCTGGGGAAGACAATCCAGTCAATCACCTTCCTCTCAGAGATATTCCTGATGGGCATCCATGGCCCTTTCCTCATCATCGCTCCCCTCTCCACCATCACCAACTGGGAGAGAGAGTTCCGCACCTGGACGGAGATGAACGCCATCGTGTACCACGGCAGCCAGATCAGCCGGCAGATGATCCAGCAGTATGAGATGGTGTACAGGGACACACAGGTGATTGACACACACAGCATGCCCAGGATGCATTCCCCAGCCCTGGCTTTCTTTACTTGGGAACCATGTGAAGCTTTTGGTTCATCTGGAGAGGGACAGGTGATCTTTTAAGACCCCATGGCTGTCAAGGGCTCATGGTGCACTGTGTATGAGTGAAGAACAGGCCCAGCTCGTGCAGAAAGGCGAAAAAGCAGCAGAGCTGCAGTTCTTGTCCAGGCCTGTTTGCTGCCCTGAAGCAGTGTCTGGTTTGGAGAGATGTAGCCTGTGGCCAACGAGGAGGCTTGCAGGAACCTGCCTGCTGCTTGAGAGAGATGAATCTGGGGAAATCCCAGCTAGGAGGCAGATGCTAACACTGATACTGTCATACGGGCTGTCTGATAGTGTCCTGCCACCCTGCAGGAGTCAAGTGTTGCATATGGTTTATGTCTCTGTAGGGTAACCCTCTCCCTGGGATCTTCAAGTTCCAGGTGGTTATCACCACCTTTGAGATGATCCTTGCTGACTGCCCGGAGCTGAAGAAGATCCAGTGGCGCTGCGTGGTCATTGACGAGGCACATCGCCTGAAGAACAGGAACTGCAAACTCCTGGAGGGGCTGAAGCTCATGGCCCTGGTGAGCATGTCCTGCCCAGGTTCACGTGGGAGCAGGGTGGGACAGAGATGGCCATGCTGAGCTCTCAGATGCCGTTGCCATGTGCTGCTCAGACCCAGTGTCAGGGCTGAGAGCTCGCTGTCAGAGAGAAAAGCATCCAGGACGCATCAGGTTGCTGAAGCAGTGCCAGTGATGGGGTGGCCTTTGATTGATGAGGCATTGGTGCCCTGTAGCTGTCACAAACTCCTTTCTGCTGAAGAGGAATGTTAACCTAGAGCAATCCAATTCCCCCTATGCCTTCCCATCTGTGTGCACTGCCAGGCAGAGCACTGCCTGGCCTTGCAGTGCAGCTTAGGCTGCTGTAGCACATGGAAGCAGCGGCTGACCAGCCGTGCACAGCATCCTCTGGTCATGGCATGCCTCATCCTATGTTCCCTTTTGTTCTCCCTGAGCTCTGAAGAGGGACATCCTGCCCCAGGTACACAGCAGCTTGGGCTCTGCCAAGTGTCCCCATCAGTACCAGCACAGCCCTGCCTATGGGTCTTGTGCCAGGGCAGGGCTGAAGCCTGGGAGCAATGTGGGGTTCTTGGATTTGGCTGTTGTTGCTCCCAGGACACTCGCCTGGACGTGTCCCAGTTCGGCTCTGTGCAGCGCTCACAGAGTGCTCCTGAGGCAGGAAGACAAGGAGCGTTGTGCTCTGGGACCCCTTAGACCCAGCCAGTAGGTGTGAGCTCTCAACCTGTTTTCTGTGTGTACCCAGGAGCACAAGGTGCTGCTGACAGGGACCCCGCTGCAGAACTCGGTGGAGGAGCTCTTCAGCCTCCTGAATTTCCTGGAGCCACAGCAGTTTCCCTCAGAGACAGCCTTCCTGGAGGAGTTTGGAGACCTGAAGACAGAGGAGCAGGTACCTGGAAGAGTGGTGTTGGTGACTATTAGTGCAGGCCACTGGGACCCATGTTCACCAAGCCAGGCACACTGTCAGACATGTGCTTCGTGGAAGTGAATAGGACTCTAAATGCTGGGAGAAGCAAAGTGCGACAGGGTCCTCGACACAGCTTTGGAGAGAGGAGACCATCCTGTGCCAAGGCAGTGGTCTGCTCCCTGCCTGCCTCCCTACTGCCTTTGCATGCCTGGGCAGCAGAGCTCACCCGGCTTTCCCACCTGATCTGTCCCAGCTGCTTCAGGGTTATCTGTAGTGGGTTTCCAGCGTGGGGAGGCTCCAGCATTGCAGGCCCCTCCGCTGTTGTCACCATGTGCTTGCCATGCAGGGAGGGCAGTGAATCTCTGTTGTTGCTCCGGCAGGTGAAAAAGCTGCAGTCCATCCTGAAGCCCATGATGCTGCGACGGCTGAAGGATGATGTAGAGAAGAATCTGGCACCCAAACAGGAGACCATCATTGAGGTGGAGCTGACCAATATCCAGAAGAAATATTACAGGGCCATCCTGGAGAAGAACTTTTCCTTCCTCTCCAAGGGTGCCAACCAACACAATATGCCCAACCTCATCAACACCATGATGGAGCTGCGGAAATGCTGCAATCACCCGTATCTCATCAACGGTGAGGGCTGTGCGCAGGAGGTGTGGGGGGGACAGATACTACTGCAGCATTTCCTGGTCACTACTTTCAGAGCTCACTTAGCTTGGCAGCCAGCTCGGGCCCTCATGCCAACTGCTGCTGGTGTGATTGTACATCCAGGCCCCACACAGGATGCAGTGATCTGCCTTATTGCCCCCACAGGCAGTCCAACTCCCCACAGGTACTGGTGGACACATTATGGTCTTAGAAGCTTGCTGTGTTTGGGGGTATTCTGGTGTGGGACCTCTCCAACATCCCAGCCTGGCTTGTTCTGCCAAGCCCTGAAGAAGGAGTAGAGTAACAGGAGTGGAGAGGCTTCTTGACGGTCTCTAGCCGACCTCCCTTGATCTGATTGACTGCATGGGTCCTGTTCCTCACATGGTGGCTTGCTGTTGCCCTGGATGGGAGGCTGGAGGCAGCTGCAGTGCCAGCCTCACCAAGAGCTCTCATCCCTTCTCACCTGGCAGGGGCAGAGGAGAAGATCCTGGAAGACTTCCGTAAAACACACAGCCCGGAGGCGCCAGACTTCCAGCTGCAGGCGATGATCCAGGCGGCTGGGAAGCTGGTGCTCATTGATAAGCTGCTTCCCAAGCTGATCGCTGGTGGGCACAAGGTGCTCATCTTCTCCCAGATGGTGCGCTGCCTCGACATCCTGGAAGACTATCTCATTCAGAGGCGGTTAGTACAGGCTTCAGCGTTCACCACAGCTCCTCCACATCACCTCTATCCTGTACTTGTAGAAACAAGAGGGGCAACAGCCCAAGGTGGGGATTTGGCCACTCTGTGCCCACATATCGAAGGATCCAAGCTGCAGGCTACTGCTGGTGGGTGCAGAGACTCCAGAGCTCTGACCTGTCCATTTTGCGTTGCCCAGAGCTAGTCCTAGGAGTGACCAAACAGAAATAGGCCCTTCCTTTGGTCCTGGTTCCCATATCCGTGCGCCATGCATGAGGTCCTGATGATTTTGCCTTTCTAAGAGGAACAACTTTGGGGAACAACTACAGTGCACACAGGCTGATGGGGCCTGAGCCTCTGCTTGTGCACAGGTCCTGCCAGTGAATCCCAGCTGCCTGTGTACCCACACAGAGCCTGGGGGAGGGAGCAAGAAAGGGTTTGTAAGCCATGTTGAGGCCCTGCTGTGACCCTGCTCTCTCCTCTCCCGGAGCAGGTACACCTATGAGCGCATCGACGGGCGGGTGCGCGGGAACCTGCGCCAAGCTGCCATTGACCGCTTCTGCAAGCCTGACTCCGACCGCTTCGTCTTTCTCCTGTGCACGCGGGCGGGCGGGCTGGGCATCAACCTCACTGCTGCCGACACCTGCATCATCTTTGATTCGGACTGGAACCCACAGAACGACCTGCAGGTAACCTGCAGGAGATCCTGCAGCACAGCTCCTGTCTGTCATTGCAGCGGGGAGGGAAGGGCGGCAGCATCCAGCTGTAATGGGATGGGTTGCCGTGCTGGGAGAGCTGACAGGACTGCAGGCAGAGGGGACATGTCATGGGGAGATCATGATGTGGCTCTAAAAACACTGGTGGGCCACAGACCAGGCAATATTTTGACCATACCTGGTGTTGGAGGGGGTGAAGTGGTGGGTGCCCTGCATCTACGGAGAGCCAAGACTCCAGTCTGAGCCCTGAGTCCTTTCCCAGCGATGCAGGGGTCTCTGATCCCTGCTCCAGGAGCCCTGCCCGGTTGCCACAGGCACTGGGTGTGGGTGCTCTGTTGGGTGGGACCTCACTGTGGCTCAGGTGGGTGAGTGGTGGGTCCTGGTGCACAGTCCCCATGCTGCTGGGCTCACTGTGCTTGACGCTGTGCCTGCTGCCCTCCCAGGCTCAAGCTCGCTGCCACCGGATCGGGCAGAGCAAGGCGGTGAAAGTCTATCGCCTCATCACCAGGAACTCCTACGAGAGGGAGATGTTTGACAAAGCCAGCCTGAAGCTGGGCCTGGATAAGGCTGTGCTGCAGGACATCAACCGCAAGGGCAGTACCAATGGGGTAGGTTGGCTGTTGGGTGGAGTGGGACCAAGTGGGAGGTACTGTGGGAGAGCTCTCCTCCTTTCCCTGCAAGTCACTGCCAGGCTGGAGCAGAGACTTGGGCAGGCTTTTCGGGAGGGAAGGCCTGTTTTCACACAGTGGCATTGCTGTTGTTTGGCCTGGGACACACGTGGTGCTTTGTCTGGGTGACATGGACTGAAATTCTTGATAGTTCCTCAGGCAGCATTTTGAAGAGTCCTCTGCTATAGCAGCAGGAGGTCTGGGTTGGCTTGGGGCAGAGGGAGGGCTGTGTCCCAGGGCACCTGGCCAGGTTGGTGATGCCCCCATGGTTTGGGCAGGTTCAGCAGCTCTCAAAGATGGAGGTGGAGGACCTGCTGCGGAAGGGTGCCTACGGTGCCCTCATGGATGAGGAGGATGAAGGATCGAAGTTCTGTGAGGAAGACATTGATCAGATCCTCCAGCGCAGGACACAGACCATCACAATCCAGACCGAGGGGAAGGGCTCTACCTTTGCCAAGGTGAGCTGTGCTCCACTGGGAGGGAAGGGGGATTCCCCCAAGGTGGTGAGGGATGTGGTGGGTTGACCTCTTCTCACCTGTGTGTTGAGATATATCTGTGTGGAGGCCAAGCTCTCCTGCCTATTCTGCTTCCCGAAGCTGGGCGCTGCTGTGCTATGGGAAGCTGTGCACTGTGGAGCCCTGACATCCCTACAGGAGAGAGCCCAAGGAGCCAGCTCCATGCCACACTTGTGACTGGTGTCCACTGGGGGCGTGTGTCAACATTGGGTGTAACACCCCATGGCAGCCAGGTTGCGTGCTGCAGATGTGTTGGGGGTGTCTATATGGGGGAAGGCACATCTGGATGGTGAGTTGCACCCTGTTCATTCATCTTCTTCCACTCCCAGGCCAGCTTCGTAGCATCAGGAAACAGAACTGACATTTCCTTAGATGACCCCAACTTCTGGCAAAAGTGGGCCAAGATAGCAGAGCTCGATACAGATGCCAAGAATGAAAAGGTAGGATCCAGCTCATGGTCTGTGTGCCCCACAGCTGATCTGAAACCGCATGGTGTGGTCTTCAGGAAGGAGCTGTGTGCTTCCACTGGGCTCAGGGGAAGCTGCATAACCATTCTCCAGCCCAAACCCAAGTCCACGTGAGCCCTGGCACCTGGGGCAGAAGGGAGCGTTTGTCTTGGCAGCACTGGAGGAGGCCTGATTTGGTGACATGAGTTTGTTGCTCCAACCCTTCAAGCCCTGGAGGTTGCAGTGCTGGGCACGTTTCATTGCACTGCAGCCCTGTCTCCCACCACTGCAGGTCTCCATGGCTAAGGAGGTGGTGAAGCTTGCTGGGTGCCCCAGCTCTCCCACCTGAGGCAGCAGTGCCCATAGAGATGGTATTAGCAGCAAGCGGGAGGCCCTGCAGTCTGCAGAGCTCACCACTATAACAGGGAGAATGGGAGAGGGTGTGTGTGTTTGTCATGTGTTTGAAATCCAGGCAGATTTAAATGACACGGATCATTCTGCAGAGCAGGGGAAGGAGACGAGGCAGATACATGCTGTCTAATTTCATACTACTCCCTCCTGCACCTTCTTGGAAGCCACCTTTCCTCTTCCAGACCACCTGTTTCCCCAGCACAGAAATGACACAGCCTCCAGCACAGTGTTCTGTGCAGGCAGTGCTGGGAGGGCCAGGACTATGATTCAGAGCTGAATCAGTTGCTGGTTGTCAGCAGTTTGAATCCAGAAGGCATGATTTTCACCCTGCCATTGTTCAGACTGAAGTTTGGGTTGGCCAGAAGTTGTCTCATGTGTGCAAGCAAAGCCTCACATGGGTAATTTGGAGCAGGTATCCTAGTGGGAAGGTGATGGCTAGCCACAGGGCTGGGAAACAGGGGTGTAAGCAGAGCAGAGTGATAATGTGGAAGAGAAGACAGGCTGTGCCCTGATGGAAGGCAGGTATTTTTGCCCATACCCGAGTGCGTTCTCTTCTGTGAACCTCACAGGAGAGCCTGGTCATCGACAGGCCCCGGGTACGGAAGCAAACCAAACACTACAACTCCTTTGAAGAGGATGAGCTGATGGAGTTCTCTGAGCTGGACAGCGACTCAGATGAGAGACCCACACGCTCGCGGCGCTTCAATGAGAAGACACGCCGGTACCTGCGGGCTGAGTGCTTCCGTGTGGAGAAGAACCTGCTCATATTCGGGTGAGTCTCACCTCTACTGGGCAGCTCCTGCAGGGAGATGCTGGCAAGGTCTCTAGTTGCACAGGTGTATTTATGCTCTCTGTATTCCTGCTGTTCCAGCTGGGGACGCTGGAAAGATATCCTGACCCATGGGCGGTTCAAGTGGCACCTGAATGAGAAGGACATGGAGATGATCTGTCGGGCCTTGCTGGTCTATTGCGTCAAACACTACAAGGGGGATGAGAAGATCAAAAGTTTTATCTGGGATCTCATCACACCAACGAAGGACGGGCAGAACCAGGCTCTGCAGAATCACTCAGGTATTGTGTGTTCTCTCTGCTATTGCACCTCTACCCATTGCCGCTGCGCCAGCCTGTAGGACCGAGGCTGAAGAATTCAGAGCTGATTGAAGCAGCCAGCAAACAGTTGTGCTTGAGCACCACAACTCTCTCTGCACCTCACAGAGAAGGTGGCTGCCATGGGACTGACCTCCACACTGACCCTCAGAGCCAGCAGCAGGGGTTGACTGGGTGGGGATGGCTGTTTCCTGCCTCCCAGTGCCATGGCTGGTGCAGAGAGGGCCTTTGTGGTGGGAGCAGAGATGCCATCCTACTCTCAAGTGGGCACTGCTGAGTTTTCTCTGCCTTCAGTGCAGCATCTGCTCTCTGTAGGCATCCCTTGGGGCTGGAGCAGCACAGCAAATAGAGCCCACCATACAAACAGCATCATGCAGCCACAGTGGCTTTTCTTTAATGATATCAAGCTGGTGCTGGCTCCTTGGATCAGCTGGAGGGTTGTGGCCTGGGCTGGGAGAGCCAGCTGGGGGAGGCCATAGCCCTTTCGCAGTGGTCAGAGCTCCATAGCTCTGTACTGCTCATTGTGTGCTTGTGATCTTTGTGCTGTGGCTCACCAAGAAGCCTGAGGTACCAATCATGTTTGCAGAGAACTGACCAGGCTCCAGGCTTCCCTGATGTGCAGGAAGCAACAGCAACCTCCAGCCCATGCTCATGCATCCTGGGGCCGTTCCTTCTCGGTCTATATCTGAGCGACTGTGAAGGGCAAGCACAGCACACAGGCTCTGAGCTCTGCTCTGATCCAGCACCATCCTGCCTTCCATCCCAGAACAGGCTGAGTTTGCCCAGAGGTCATCAGGTCAATTCAGTGCTGGAGACAGCCACCCTGGTGCTCATTGCAGAACCCCAGCAGGCTGGAGCCCTTGTCTTGTTCCTCTTTGCACACATAGGCAGGAGAGGACATCTACAGGGCCCTGCCCAGGGAGGCATCAACCAGGAGTTGTTTCCATGTTCTGCTGTGAACTTGCATCTTATTTCGAGGTTGAAAATGTGTTTAGTTTTCAGCTCTGGCTGCTGGATCTCATTTTATCTTTGTCAGCCTGATGGGACTGTGTTCCTTTTCCCTTTGCTATCTTTGCCAAGTATAAATGCCCCCTGCAGTGATCCTGCAGCCCTCCTCCTGATGCATGGAATAGGAAACAACTCTTAGAGATCAGATCATCAGGACTGACTTCTGGTCTTTGATCGTTCGGGCCCCTCTTGTCTGAACTCTTGTCCCATATCACTGTCTTGTCCAATAGGGTGAAGTTCAGAGCTGGCTGTAGTGTCTGGATAAGGCTCTAAGAGCTGTGCCCAGGACCACGGTCCCTTCCATGCTTTTATGTGATCATAGAACAACTTGGGTTGGAAAGGACCTTAAAATCACCTGGTTCCAGCCCCCCTGCCATGGCAGTGGTGCCTGGCCCGGCCCATAGTGCTCACTGACTGCCACTTGCTGTTGCAGGCTTGTCAGCACCAGTGCCCAGAGGCAGGAAGGGGAAGAAGACGAAGAACCAGATGCTTCTTCCTGAGATAAAGAATGCAGACTGGCTTGCCACCTGCAACCCTGAAGTTGTCCTGCATGATGACAGCTACAAAAAGCACCTCAAACAGCACTGCAACAAGTGAGTGCAGGAGCAAGCTTGTGGAATCCATAGGCTGAGGGCTTTTAGCGTGGGAAGGGTGGGAAGGAGCTGTGAAGGGCTCACAGCCCATGCAGGTTCATTGTGCTCCAACTGCTGGACTGCTCTTGGATGCTCCTCCAAGCTAAAAGGAACCATATCCTGAGCAGCACAGGTCTGGCTGCAGAGCCCCAGGAGATCACAGGGCTGGGCACTGTGGTGTGACACCACATGGATGGTGCCCATCCTGCTGTGAGATAGTGGGTCCTCCCATGCAGGGAAACGTGGTGTCAGGCAGGTTTCCTTGGCCTTGCTGACCCTCAGAGCATCCCCTGCAAACGCTCTGGTGAGGGCTGTTGGGCCAGGCCCTAGACTGGCATCTGAGCACCTGCATGCTAATGTGTGTTCCTCTCTGCTGCCTCGGCACAGGGTTCTGCTGCGGGTGCGAATGCTCTACTACCTGAAGGCTGAAGTGCTGGGGGAGGCTGCAGACAAAGCCTTCGAGGGGACCCCTGCCAGGTAGGTACCTTACAGTGAACCCCTGTGTTACTTACTGGGTAGGGTGTGGCAGTGCTCGAGCACTGCTGCAGCCATCCGGCCCAGCACATCTGCGCTCACTGCAGCTCCAGGTGAATCAGATCCTGTGGTCAAATCCCCAGGTCTTGTTCAGGAAAAGCTTCATCCTTAGAGGGCAGCTCTGCCTGAGCAGGGACCTCAACAGGGCTGCCATGGCCAGGCCTTGGAGCAGAGCTTGTCCCATCTCTGTGGCCTGCAGTCCCTTCCCGGCACTGAGGACAAGGGGCCAATAGGCTCTGTTAATGCCACGGAACCTGCAGCCTGCTTGCTTCTGTCCTTCCTGCAAAGACTCAGCTCTCAGTGCTTTGGAGAGAAGTGTGATATGCTGGGCTTAATTTACTAGAGCAGGGGCTGCTGCCTTCCCCAGCACAGGTCCATCATCACCAGTCTGTGGAGGGGACATCGCAGCCCACCCCACCAGACATGCTGTTCCTCTGGGGCCGGGGGTTTGAAGTGGTTTCCCCCAAAAGGTGCTGTTGACATCAGACAGGATCTCCAGTCTTTTGGTGTTGCTTGGGTGGGAGGGGAGAGGGGAGGGGCTGTGCAGCCTCCCTGTCTCTGCAGAGAGAGGATGGGGATGGCAGTGGGTGGTGGTGGAGCCAAGGCTGCAGCTCTTTGACTCCAGGGAGATGTGCACACCAGGCCATGTGGGGCCTCAGGACAGCCTTGCCTGCATTAGCTGTCCCCTAGCCAGTGAATGATGGCTCCTGTCTCCTGCTGTCCCTGCCCAGCAGTGCCCAGTGAGCGCTGGTGGGGCTCACAAGAGGGGTGTTCATACCTTGTCTGCCACAGGGAGCTGGACGTGCTGCTGCCGGACATTGACTATGTGGAGATCCCAGTGGACTGGTGGAACGCTGAAGCTGATAAATCCCTGCTCATCGGTGTCTTCAAGCACGGTATGTACCCAGCTTGTCTGGTGGGTGCCAGTGCATGAGAGGGACCCAAGTGGAGCACCTGGAGGGGACATCACATCAGTGTAAAGGGGCAGAGCCGTGGCCACATACCACAGCTGCACAGGGCCACGGCACCAATAGCTGCCTTGTTCAGGTGGTGGGGCCCAGCATGTACATGCCTGATCTCATGGCAGACTCCTGGTTTTCCAGGAGCAGCATGCAGTTGCCATGTGAGGACAAGGAGTAGGGCACAGAGCTTCTCCTGCCATCCCCAGCCTTGTCATGAAGTCCCCCTTCAGCTTCCAGGAGACACGGGGCTGCTTGCTCCTGGCTACAACCTGCTTTGGGTGCTGTGCCCAGCTCCAGGCACTGCTCTGCAATGGGGGATGGAGAGGCTGACCTTTCTCTTTGGCTGCTGCCCAGGGGCTGTGGAGCAATTAGCAGCTTTGGGGAAAGTGTTCTGAACTTCTGCGAGTGAGAATTGCTTTCACAGCAGCCCAGAGAGTGAGAGCCACATGGGGAGCTGTGTCCCACAGAGCAGGAGGCTCAGACCTGGCTTTGTGCTGTCTTTCTCCCTTCTGATGGCCTGTGGTGGTTGGCAGGTTACGAGCGGTACAACGCCATGCGGGCGGACCCGGCGCTGTGCTTCCTGGAGAAGGTGGGAATGCCGGATGAGAAGCTGCTCTCTGCGGAGCAAGGTGTCAGCGACGGGGCCCAGGATGCTGCCGAAAGGTGGGCAGGGATGGAGCAGAGCTCTTGGGGGCTGCCTGGGTCACTCCTGGGGCTCTGCTGGCAGTGGGGAGAGCTGTGTGCAGGGAGGAGGAAGGAAGCAGACTGCATCAGAGCACAGTAGTCAGGGTAGGAAGCCGGGGGGAGCTGCGTCCTCAATATGAAACGTGAACACCAGTTCTGCTCCCTCCTGCCAATGACTGGCACAGCCAGAGGTGCTGTGCTGCTGCTGCCAGGGACTAATTCACTCTCTTACCCAGGGGCTGCATGGAGAAGGAAGAGAGCAGTGGAGAAAAGCTGGAAGGGCTGCCAAAGCAGGAGGTGAGTGGGATTCACAGTCATCAGTGAACATCTGCTGCTGCCAGGCCTTCCCTCCTGCCCTGTGCTGCAGGCTTGGCTCCATCAGCTCTGCTGTGAGGCACTGGGGAACCAGCACTGCAGATGACCCTGTGCCAGCTTTGCTGTGCCATACATGGGCTCTGCCCTGCAGTCTGTGTCATCTCAGCTTCTGTTGTTGCCTCTGTGTGTTTCCTGCAGACCCAGGCAGCATCTCCCTTGTGGGCACCTGGGGGGGATTGAGGGCTGGGAATGGCCAAGGGGGCTGGATCTCAACACTCAGCTTCAGGAGCCACATGGGGCTCTGGCAGAGGAGTTGGTGGTGTCCTAAAAGGAATTGCCCTGGGGGAGAGGAAGAACAGTGAACAAGGCAGCACAGGAGGGTGTAGAGTTCATTTGAGCAGCAGAGGTTGTGCACTTTAACTGTCCTGGGCAGTGGCTCTGCAGCCTGTGTCACTGTGGTGACCTCACCTCCAAGCATAAAATGAATAGAACTGCCTCTGAGCTGTCACCTCCCCTGTGTGTGCTGAGGGCAGCCTAACTGCAGCCCTAGGGCCCGGGACACGGAGCTCTGCCTGTCCTGCCACCCTCAGCCCGGGTGATTGCGGGTACTGGGTGCTGTGTGTGGCGCTGGCAGCCCTCTCTCATGGTTTCCTTCTGCAGGACATCGTGGCCACTGGGGTGGGAGAAGCCAGTGAGAAGCGGGACGAGCCAGCGGCAGGTGAGGCCGTGTCTCCTGCAGCATGGTGCAGGGCTTCCCAGGGCTGGCACGGCACAGCTGGGGCGCTGAGACAGGCACTGCTGGGCTGGGGGGACACTGCTCTGTGTTAGTGATAACGGGTGAGGTAGCTTAACCTGGGCAAGTGGAGTCATGTCTGACCCATGTCTATGGCAGCGCAGCCAGGCTCCTGAATAGGTGTTCCCAGCCAAAGCCAGTCAGGGGTGACCCGAAGCCATTTGCCTGCCCTTATCCATGCAGTTGCCTGCATGAGATGAGTGTGCTGGTCTCTGCAGTGGGCAGTGCTGGAAGATGTCATGGGCTGGCTGGCTCTGCTGCTGAGCAGGCATCTGCAGTCCTTTCCCATGCACAGCCTGGCTTGGAGTTATCATTCCTACCCTGATCTCTGCCTCTCTGATGGGAGCTGAGATATGGTGAGGCTGTGAGACAGCAGCTTTTGGGGTGCAGAGGCCTAGGGACGGTCGCCACATTCCCCCAGTTATGACTGATTCTTGACATCCCCTGTGGTAGGGCAGAGGCAGGAGGGAGCTCTCAGAGCCAGGCTGGAGGGATGCGGGAATCCATGGCTTTGAGTGTGCATTAAATACTAATGTCCTTGCTGATGTTTGAAGCCCAGGATGGCTCCGACTCAGACAGATCCTGCTGGCCTGTCTCATCTGCTCTCACAGCCAGACTGCGGAGGCTTGTCACCGTCTACCAGCGCTGCAACCGCAAAGAGCTGCCTCCGCGTGCCGAGATGCTCATGCCTGGTAACCATGGATACTGGCTGCAGGACGAGATGTTCCGGAGAGCCTCCGAGATGGACTCTGTGAACAAAGAAATGCAGAAAAGGTAATGCAGCACAATGTCCTTTCCAAAGCTGATTGAGGCCAGTCGAAATCCTTGTGCCCAGGTAGATGTCACCACGGCTGGCATGCGGGTCCTTGCTGGGCAGGGAATGATGCTCCCATGCACAAGGGAGCCTGGTGGCTCCAGCAGCCAGCCCAGCTGGGCATCAGCCTTCATGGTACTGGTGACGTCGTGAAAGGAAGCAAGGACACAGCTCTCCAGGATCAAATCCAGCATCTGCTGGGCCAGGGATCACCTCCAGCCCCAGCAGAGCAGTGCTGCTAAGCAGGGTTGTGAACCTGGGATGCACCATGGCTGAGGGGTGACACACAAGCACTCTCACAGCCTTCGTTTGCAGCCTTTTTGACCCTCGTGTCTCTCACACCGCTGCATTAAGCTCTTGCTCATGGCCTTGGGAGCCCCATGGCATATCCTGGTTGTGCTGTGCTCTCATTCTATTTGCATCCCAGTAGATGGAAAGATGGTGGGACCCTCCTGGCACTCACCTTTCCCTGCCATGACCTGTTCCTACGCTTGCCCTCCAGTTTGCACCCTGCTCTGTTCTCTGTGGCCTGTTTCTCTGTGCTCTGTTTGCCCCAGGGCTGCATTTGCCCAGGATGCTCTTCACCATCTCTGTCCTGGATCATTCCTTGGAGTGATTTGCACGAGGTGAAAGCTCACAGGGTCCAAACCAGAGTGAAAGTTGTGCTCTAACAGCACTGTAACTGAGCCCCCCTGAAAGCACCATGGCTGCTTTCCTTCAGGGGGGAGGGGTTGGCACCCACCCCAGGCACCCAGGAGACCACAGGGGTCAGCAGAGTGTGTGGATACTGCGACCCTTGCAGCAGTGAAGCCCAGTCCTAGTTTCCCTCTGGATGAGAGCTGTGTCTGCAGGACCTTCCTTTCTAATTCCTAGTGTGCTTCCCCTGGCAGCTGCTCCAAAACTGGTGGGCAGTAACTAGATATTCCTCTCTGAGCCTCTGCTGGGACCAGAATGTATCTCGGTGGTGTTCATGTCTCCTTCATGCCCCACAGGTGGACCAGGAGGGAGCAGGCAGATTTCTACCGCACCGTCTCCTCCTTTGGGGTTATCTATGACCAGGAGAAAAAGATCTTTGACTGGACTCAGTTCCGAGCCATCTCTCGACTGGAGAAGAAGACAGATGAAAGCCTGGAGAAGTACTTCTACAGCTTCGTGGCCATGTGCAAGAATGTCTGTGGTCTTCCGCTGTGGAAAGAGGATGGTGAGTGGAAATTGCATGGCCTGTGGAGGGGTAACAGTAGGTCCACGTAGCCGTAGGTCAGAAGTGGTCCCATTGTTCTTGTGGAGCAGGAGAGCAAGGGAGGAGTTTCAGGGACACTTGGAGGCAGTCGAGTGCTGCTCTTGGTCCAGCTGCTAAAGTCAAGGCAGTTTACACCCACATGTCCATTTGGTGGCAAATGAATGGAAGGTGATGAAACTGGGAAAAGAAGCCTCAACTACAAACACTCACCTTGCTCTGAGTAACTCTCATTGATGTATATAACATGGCCTTGGTTTTTCTATCCCTGCTGCAGGTCCCCCAGACCCCGACATCTACGTGGAGCCCATCACAGAGGAGCGTGCTGCCAGGACCCTGTATCGCATCGAGCTGCTGCGGAAGGTGCGTGAGCAAGTGCTCAAGTGTCCGCAGCTCCATGAGCGGCTCAAGCTGTGCAGGCCCAGCCTCTACCTGCCGGTGTGGTGGGAGTGTGGCAAACATGACCGGGACCTGCTCATCGGCACCGCCAAGCATGGCCTGAATCGCACCGACTACTACATCATGAATGACCCCCAGCTGTCTTTTTTAGATGCGTACAGGAACTATGCCCAGAATAAAAGAACGGGGCTCCCAGCCCCAGAAACCCTGTGCTGCCTTTACCAGACTAACTCCAAACTCTACAGTTCCCCTCTGTACAGCCAGGTGGACCGGACTTGTGAATCCCTGGAGAATGAAGCCGAGAGTCAGATCAAGCTGGAAGCTGTAGACAACACGATGTCCCAGGCTGGCGGCAGTCCACTGGATGCAAACTGTGAAACCTTCATGTCTAAAGTCCAGGACATCATGTCCAGTAACTATGATGAGAGCTCTTTGCCGGACTCGTTGGTGTGCATGATGTACGACGAGAAGGCCTGTAACAGTGAGCAAAGCTCCCTTGCTCGAGACAGCCCAAGTTGCCCAGATGTTGGAAGCAGCGTTGCTAAACTCTCTGAGGGCAAGCTGGAGGGGGATGAGGATCCATCCAGCTGCGATGCAGATGCCATGAGAGAGACTCCTTTCCTAGAGGGTTTGCAGGTGGGCTGTGACCGAATGGACAGTCAGAACGAGGAAGCTGAGCCTTCACCTTCTACCCCTGGAAGTGACCCCTCACAGAGCGTCCCAGCAGAGCTCTGTGAAGCCCTGCAGCAGAAGGGAGACCTCACCAGCCCTGCGTCAGTGCTGCCTGAGCACGCTGCCATGGAAGGGGTCATAAGCATGGGGCTCTACAGTCCCACTCTTCATAACTATGAAATCAAGGTTCCTCCTGAACAGAGGTTCATCAATCTGCTGCAGGAGAAAGGAATGGAGGCAAAGTCAGGGCTGAGTCAGAGCCACAGCGAGGAAGATGAGGAGGAAGAGGAGGATGATGACAACTCTGAGGCAGCAGCAGATGCTGTAGAAATCTTGAGTGCTCCCAGGACCAGGGCTGTCTGTGACCCTGAGGCCAATGAACTGGGGGGTGAGGAGCAGAGCTCTGGCCTCCGCACACCTGAGGACACTTGCCCAGAAGATGTGAATGGCGAGAGAGAGTCCCTGGGGCTGGGGACACCCGAAGGGCTGGGGGAGCCCGGGACAGTGGGCCAGGAGGACCATGGCTTGAGTGAGGCGAGCACCCTGCAGCACTCACCCAGACAGGCTCATGGCCAGGCTTTCAGCCTTCCTGCACCAATGCTGGGGCGCCCAGGGGCAGAGCACCCCCTTGCTGGGGAGGAGGCCTGGGGCCGAGGGGCTGAGGGGCAGGCAGGCTACAGAGATGCCCTGCACCCTGAGCCCCAGGGGGTGAAGCAAGAAGAGCATGAGAACAGAGATGATGTGGAGAAAGCCAGCAGCAGCCAGAGTCAAGGTATGGTCCTGAGAGCTCCCTCTATGCATCTCCTCTGGGGTGGGAGAGACCTGCTGACCTCCTGGCAGAGCCACAGGCTTGAGGGTGCTGAGCCCACAGGGGCTCACTCTAGCTGGTGTGATTGGGGAACAAAGGGTTGGTGGCTGTGTTTGCCAGAACCACCCACTGTTAGCCCCAGCAGCCCCTCTGCCATGAGCATCCCATGGAATGCAGGACACCCTTCCCTTCCTAGCAAAGGACAGTGCCTGAAAGCACTTGCTTCCAGAAAAGAAAGCTGCTTGCGGGAGCCTGTGGTATGGGGATGGTCAGGGAATGGTGGCCACTGCAGCAGAGTACCCCAGACTCAGCCCAGGGGAATGTTTGCCCTTCCTGAGCAGTGTGGGCTGCCTGCCATGACCCAGGGCTGATGCATTTCTTGGTGGCTGGCTGGGAAAAGGGACCTTTGTGAAGCCAGCTGGGTGCTGGGGTGGGAAGGGGTGAAGAGTTGCTCTTGCCTCAGTAGGGCGAGAGAGGCAGGGTGGTGACGGGCTCTGTTCTCTGTTGGTCCCTCAGATGGTTCAGAGAAGTACATGGAGGAAGAGAGCAAGAGTTCTGCTTCTGTCCTGCCTGGGGAGATCGATGACCTTCAGGATGCCCGAGCTCCAACCATAGCCCAGCTGCTGCAGGAGAAGACACTTTACTCCTTCTCCGAGTGGCCTAAAGTGAGTTTAAAATCAACACTGTGTGTATTGCAAGTGTTACTGTGTGGTCCTGGCCAGCAGTAGCTCACACACCTCCAGCTCTGCCTCCTGGTCCTCCACATATTTCTCCCCATGGATGCTCTAACAGGGGTGCTCTTCCCAAGAACCCATTTGGGACATGCCTTCCCCAAAGCAGTTCCCTGCGAGGCTGAGGTCACGTCGGCTGGGTTTGTCTTTAATCCTGAGTCACTCATTCAGATCCCAGCCTGCCACCATCCAATTCTGTTTGCAGGACCGTGTGATCATCAACCGCATTGACAACATCTGCCATGCCATCCTGAAGGGCAAGTGGCCTTCCTCCAGCCAGCAGTTTGAGACACCGACTCTGCTGACAGCTCCAGCAGTACCCAGCAGTGCCAGCAGCAGGAATAGCTTTGCTGAGTCAGAAGCCTCCGACCCCAGCTTCAATAACGGGGTGTTAATCTCACAGGTACAAAAGGTATGGGGGGGTCCTTGGGCAGGGACAGGCTTGGGACTCTGGGATGAAGAATTGCCTAGAAATGCTCTAGAGTTTTCCAAGAGGGATCTGGCTTCTCACTGCCTTTTGGTGCCACTTGCGGTGTATAACGTGTGGCTTGAGCCACTTGGTCCTCTTCATTGAGAGCTCCTGGTGAGCTTCCTGTGGTCTCAGCCCCCCATGAGCCCTGCTTCCCTCCTGGGAAGGCAGCTGGTCTGCAGCTGTAGAAGTGCTTCCAGAGTCAGTGCCAGAGCCCACAGCATGATCGGGGAAAAAGGAGACACTGCCCTGGTGTCCCAAAACTATGGGTGCACAAGAAGGCACTGCCACATTAATCACCAGCTCTCATCTCCTCTCGCTGTTGGACACAGTGAAAAGAGAAGCTGCTTGGCCTGGAACCCAGCCTGGTTGCCCAGCAGCTGGTGGAGCACCCAGGGTTCCAACACCCTGGGGGATCAAAGTGTGTGTGAGGGTGCTCCTGCAGCATCCCCACTCAGGGAAAGAGAAGTTGATGTGCCCAGGGAAAGGGCATCCTTCAGGGCTTCTGCAGAGGCAGAAAAGCCTGACAGCTCAGTGTTGATTTAAGAGCTGTAGTCCCTGGGCAGTGTGTGTGAACAGATGTAACCCTCTCTGTGGCTTTGATACACACAGGAAGGTTTCCTGACCCCTGCCTTTGCAAAGGACGAGCGGAAGCACAGGAGGCCCTATGAATTTGAGATGGAGAGAAATGCCAAACAGAGGAGCTTGGAGCAGCTGACAGCAACCCATGTTCATCCACCCATTGTGCTGAACGGCTGGCGCGACACAGCAGTGGACTTGTCCAGAGCCTCTGATGGGTCCCCGGGGAACTCCTCTCCTTTCCCTCTGAACACAAACATGCCCAAGCTGGGGACTGTGAACACTCTTCAGGGCTCCCTGGGCATGGACTTGTCTGGCATCCTCCAGGCAGGGTTAATCCATCCTGTCACGGGACAAATAGTGAATGGCAGCCTCCGGAGAGACGATGCTGCCATGAGGAGGAGACGGGGCAGGAGAAAAAATGTAGAAGGGATGGACCTCATCTTCTTGAAGGAGAGGCCTCTTCCAACCAGGCTGCAGGTGGGTTGATGCTCTCCCCCCTTCTCACGTGGATTCAGCACAATTTGTCTCATAGTTCAGCTCTTCCCTACAAGCTCTGCTGCCCACAACAGTGCAGGACTTCCTCCAGGACAGCTTGGCTTGTGCTGGAGCAAGCAGGAGCAGATACCAGTTCAGGG
Source organism: Psittacula echo (assembly GCF_963264785.1). Classification (NCBI taxonomy): domain Eukaryota; kingdom Metazoa; phylum Chordata; class Aves; order Psittaciformes; family Psittacidae; genus Psittacula; species Psittacula echo. The sequence continues at coordinate 6,355,080 of NC_137747.1, read as the reverse complement.
AGGAAGGGAAGATTTCCTGCTGCCTTGCAGCACTCTGGAGTGTTTGAGCCCTGCTAAGCATTACCAAAAGCAGCTGCTCCACTTCAGGGAGTGTCTAGAGGTAGAGAACATGAGGAAGGGTCCTTGGCTGCATTGGACCTATAGCCAAGAGCCTGCTGTATCCTTTCCCCTTCTACCCTGGGATCCACTCAAAGAAGAATAGGGCTCTGGGTGCAAGACCAGTCCCTCTAGACCAATTTTAGAAGTGATCTGGTTGGTCTTCCTGGTGATTAGGGTGTTTGAAGGTGAATTCAGAATCATCTCCCAGTTCTCTTTGCCCTCCATGCCACCAGTGCTGGGGACAGAGTGCAACTGTAATGTGGTGGTGATGATTTAAAGAACAGACGCTGGGGAATACGTGGAATAATCTATGTGACAGGTGCAGATCTCTTCTTATTGGGTCTGTGTGCATCACCACATGCTGCTGATGGGCTCCCTCTGCTCTTCCCTCCACACCAGGATGTTCAGGAAGACCAGCCGCAGCCCCCTCAGAACAGTCCCCTCCCCGATGGGCCGGTTGCTGCTACCTCAACTCCACAGCCAGTCCCAGCTGCAGGCAGCCAAGCAGAGAAGGCTGTCCCGAATAAGAGTCTCCTCGACTGGCTCCGTCAGCAGTCCGACTACACACTCGAAGTTCCTGGCTTTGGCACAGTAAGGGTGGCCCTCGGTGACACGTGTGTGTGTCTGTCCTGTGTGCTGCCCTGTGCGTTAGCTCTTCTGTGGTTGTCCTAAGTTCAGGGCTTTTTCCCTATACTGTGGCTTGTGGTGTTCATCAGGGCTGTCTGCAGGACTGTACTGCAGTGAAAGGCACTTGCTGAGCTGCATTCTCCTGCCCAAGGGTCCATTTTCCACCCCCGGTGCATCCATCTGCCCAATACACAGTGTCTTCCAGAAGTGCCAAGAATGGAAAGAGAAATGGCAAGAGGGATTTGGGATGCTCCAGGTCTGTCAGTGTTGCTCCCTCTGCCCTGGGGTCATTTTAGGCAGTGCTGTTGTATTAAATAAGCTTCCTAGACAAAAGGAAATCTCTTCATATTAAAAACTGGACTGAGTGGCTGTGTTGCTGGCTGCAAAGGGTGCATGGCTGTGGGTGCTGTAAGAAAGTGGGGTGCAAAGTGTCTGGTTCTTCTTACTGTTTCATAAGCATCTGTTTGCTCCAGGTTGGTTTGCTCCAGGTTTCAGCTTATTTAGCCTATTAGACCATGTGGTAGGCAGAGTACAGGCTGTAAAACAGAGTAGGAAGAACTGTAGTAATACATAAAAGACTGCATCTTGGTCCTGCAGGATTGTATGCCTGAGGCAGGGATTCCCTGAAGCTTGGAGTACATGCAAGCCTGTAGTGGTTTGGAGCTCATTAGAAATAAGAGATGAGGAGCCCAGTGTTTGCTTGGGCAGGATGGCCCTTGCTTTTCAAAGTCTGGAGACACGTGCAGCTCTGTGCCCAAGGCCAAACTCCCAGGAGCACTGCAAGGAGTCAGATGGTGGTGGTGCATTTCCATCATCCTTGCCTTCCATGGGGGCTTAGTGGAGCTTGCCCAGTCTGGCTGTGCTACTGGTGAACCTCTTGTCCCCAGCAAACCCTCAGTGTCCTCTCTCCAGGTGGGATTGATTGGAAGCTGCTTTGGGGTGCTGCAGCAGCTCAGCTTGTTGAAGGACAGACCACGCTCGGGGGCTTTTCTTTGACTCTCAGGAATGAGAGCCTGCAGTAGTTCCTTATAATGCCTCATTCCTGCAGGCACGTTGATGGCGGGACTCAGTGTAGGCAGGGGGTGTGCAACAACTCAGCTGTAACTCTGTACGTTGTGGCCCCGAAGGGCTCTGATCCCAAAGAGACATGGTGCAGCCTCTCTGCTGTGGGAACAGCTGAAATAGGAATAGAACAAAGAACAGATGAGCAGGTATCAGACTGACACCAGATGGCACACACAGACCTACTCTCTCTTTCTTTCTTAGCTGTGGTTAGCGCTGTGTTTACAGATGCACATATATCAATTGGCAGTTGTAGGACTGGAGGGGAATTAGAAAGGGCTGGAGCAGTCCAAGTGGGGTACACAAAAACCCCTTTATATGTACAAAAATCATCAGTAGTGCTCATTTGGGAGCTGGCCCTCTGGCAGAGACCAGCCTGTGCTGCTCATGTTGCTCCTGCCCAAGGCTGCAGGGACCCTCTGTCCCTCGGGAGCTCACCCATGCTGCAGTCCTGCAGGGCTTGTGGCTGCCCAGGCTCATTAAGCCATCCAGTCTCATTAACGTTGTCTTGTTTGCACTCCAGAGTTTTTCAGACAAGCCCAAGCAGAGGAGGCAACGCTGCAAGGACCCCAGCAAATTGGACATTAGCTCACTCTCGGGAGAGGAGCGGGTGCCTGTGGTACATAAGGGTACCGGACGGCGGGTAAGCGAAGGCCTGTTCTGTGCTCTGCCCTTGGTAACTTGCAATGCTTAGCATACCCTGAGCTCACCTGGGGGAGATTTAATCCAGAGGAGCCTGTGAAAAGGACAAACACGTCACAGATCTACGCTGTCCTGTGATGTGTGTGCCCAAGGGGACACAAACCTGAAAAATAAGTGACTTTCTGTGTAAAGGGGAGTCTTGAGTGTTCACCCTTGCCAGGGTACACAGACCCTGCAATGGCAAAGGGATTCAGCCTTTGGCTTTAAAGCCACCATCAGCACAGCCCTGGCTGGTGCTTTGTGTTCCAGATTTGATTGTTCCCCTTGGATTCACTGCAGTACGCCACAAATTGTAATATTGCCATGCAAATATCTTTGGTTTGTTCCTCCTTACGAGGTGCAGGCAGAGCACATGAATACCCACGCAAGGGCTGCACGTGCAGGAAATGGAGGGATTAAAGGGCTTTTTCTTGCTTACTGAGCAAAGAGCATGGATTTACTTGTCTGCCGTTTAGTCCCCAGTGCACTGATGCTCACCTCTCTGAATGAGAAGGGACATTCAGGGATACTTTCCACCAAATCTAGTTCTTAAACACACCCAGGACTGCAGTAGGTCAGAAGGTGATGTGACGTTAATCACATCTAAACCCAAAACTAAAGAGTGAGGCAGAAAGAGGCTGTTTCAGCCATGTCTGTGTTCCCCTCTGTTATGCCCATAATGGCCATTGGAGACCTGGGTGAATGGGTGGGTTTGTCTGGCTCTGAGCGTGTCTTTTAGAGAAGCTCTACTCCCATCACTTGTTCATGGGGAGGGCAATGGGATGGGCCACAGAGGCTGAACTTGCCCTTTCTCCCTTGAGCAGTGTGTCTGGAGGCAGCAGGCGCATACCGAGTCCTGCAAAGATGTGTAGCAAGGGAAGAGCCTCTCCCCCAGCCAAATTGCAGCCCAAAGCAAGGAGCTAGGGGAAGTGTAATCATATTTCTTGTATTATTTTACATAACTCTTTCTGCAATAGAGGTCATCCTTGTGCTGTGTTTTATAGTTAGGGGGAGCCACGGCACCAGCATTGAAGGAATTGCCAAGGTGGCTTGATGCAAACTTGGAGTATGCTGTTGCAGCTGACTGGGCTGACATTGTTAAGCTTTCAGTAAGTTAGAGCTTTTGGAGAAATCTGTATCATGTCATCTTTTCTTTCCCCTCCCCATCCCCACAACCTTTCTCCAGTGAGGAGCTGGGAGCTGGGAGGGGAGAGCTGCAGGGCCGGCAGCACCGGGACCACTCGCATGGCAGAGAGGGAGGTTGGGCACTTGCCACAGCTCAGCAGCGTGGCCAGAGGATGGAGGAGAGCAGGGGTTCAGTGCCCTGTGAACGGGGCTCAGCACCACAGGGTGACTGTCCAGAAAGGCTCGGGATGCTTAGCAATAGCAGGGGCAATAGGAATGCCCCAGGAGCAGTAATGCGCCTTGGGTGCTGGATGTCAGGGAGTGGACAAAACACATCTGCATGGGTCAAATTTTCAAAACTACCCTCAGCAAAGGCTTTTCACCAGCTCCTGGAAACTGCCTGTGCAGCCCTGGGCCTGAGCACCAGGCCTGAAGGCATTGGCAGGGAGAGGGGCAGGATGGAGATGAGCCTCACCGCGTTCATTCACGCTGTTTATCACACCAGTCCCTGCCCCAGTGTGTGGCAGAGGAGGAAGGGGAGAGCTGTCCCCTCCGGCACATGGCTGTTGCTGGATCTCCCTTCCCCACCCTGTGGGCTGGCCTTACCCAGACTGTGCCCTGTGGCGCCTCTCGCCTGTTCCCTGGTTTTGTGGCTGCCGTGGTTTGTGTGATGCCTTTGCAGGGGGATGGAAGGGGAATCAATTGGCTTCAGAGGTTGGTACTGCTCTCAAAATCGCTTTTAATTAGCTCTGGAGATTTGGCGTGGTCTGTCCCACTCCCCAGGGAACAGCTCCACGTCCAGGCAGCCAGACCTGTGTGAGCTGACAGCTCTTCCTCACCTTCATTCGCAGGGAATGGTCTGTTTGCCGACAGGAATAGCTGTGTGCCTGGCCACTGCCCTGGGCACCTGCTGCATGCCCGTGAGCATTCGCACCCCTGAGCCCCATCAGCACTTTGCTTCTGGCGAGTGCAGTGTGCATCCATCCCAGCACATGCATGCAGAGGGACATCTGGCTGCTCCGGGTGCTTGGGCAGGCGGGAGCATGGGGTTGGCTGCCCCATGGAGCCCAGGCACAGTGACGGCCCCATGCTGGTTCTCCCATGTGCCAGTGGGAGCAGAGCAGAAGATTCTCCCTCTTCGGGCAGTAGATGTGCAGCCTGCAGGGTCGTCCAGTTCAAGGCTCTGCACTGCAGGTGTCAATGGGAACTACTTTCCCTACCTAAATCTATTATTGGAAATGGCTCAAAGAGCGGCAGTGTTGAAACTCAAGGGAGCCACAAAGGGAAATGCCTAAATGTGTGTGATAAGAATGCTGAAAATGGAGTTTTAAGCTGCTCTGTGTTACTGGACAGTCTCGCCTGGTTGTGGCTGCTGGGTTTTGTTGCTGTATCTGAATGCTCAGAATAACCTTCCTGGTGTCTCAGCCAAGCTCTGTCTGGGACCTCCTCAGACAGCATGACCCCTCTCTGCGAGTCATCCCATGCAGCTTTGCTGTCCTGCAGAGCGTTGAAAATTTGGCCCTTCACATCTAAAAGACACAATTATTCACCTGTTGCTGAAGCCCTGATTAAAGCTGGGAAGGGAGCTTAGCTGCCACGGCACTTTTCGTGCTGTGAGCAGCCGATGCTGAGGGCTCGGGTGAAAATACAGGGCACAAATGTGCTTCCTCCTTTCCTCCCTGTGCACTTTAACGCTGCAGTATCACACCAGGGCAGAGTGAGGGTGTTTTGCAGCATTTGCAGCATCCCTTGGGGAAAAGTTGTGTGTGCCTCTCAAATTCCATGTCATGTAGGCAAATACTTCTGTGCTGACACCATCTGAGGTGCAGACGCAAGCACAGAGGAGCCAGGCTTCCTTTGATGCCGTAATAACCATCAGGTCTTTTCTGTTGTGTGTGTTTCGTTCTCAGGGCTACTTGCCGGAAAGCAAGTTCAATCGCATCCTGACCGAGCCCGTGCTCCGGGACACGGGGCCCCGCCGCAGGGGGAGAAGGCCCCGAAGCGACCTCATTAAAGGCCCTGGCGTTGTAGCAGATTCTTCCTCTGGAATGGGACCATTGTTCATGAACGGACTGATTGCTGGGATGGATCTGGTAGGACTTCAGAACATGAGAAACATGCAAGGGATCCCCCTGACTGGGCTGGTTGGGTTTCCTGCTGGATTTGCAGCGGTGCCTGCCGGCGAGGACGTGAAAAGCACCCTGAGTATGTTGCCCATGATGCTGCCGGGCATGGCTACCGTGCCCCAGATGTTTGGCGTTGGAGGACTCCTCAACCCCCCCATGACAACTACTTGTACTGCGACTGCTCCGACTTCGTTAACAAGCACAACGAAAAGTGGTACAGCCAATGCAGAGAAAGCTTCTGAGGATAAACCGAGTAGCCAGGATGTGAAAAAAGAAACTCTCTCAGAAGAGAAGCCTGGTCCTAGTTCGTTTTCTAATCAGACAGAATCTGCAATAACTACCAGTAGTCCTGTAGCTTTTAACCCGTTCCTTATCCCAGGGATGTCTCCTGGACTGATCTATCCCTCGATGTTTCTTTCCCCTGGCATCGGCATGGCGCTGCCCGGCATACAGCAGACCAGGCACTCGGAGGCAGCCAACCTGGAAAGCCAGAAGCGGAAGAGAAAGAAAGTGAAAGGGGAGTCGGCAAACCCAGAGCCAGAGACTGTCCCACTGCCGGAGAATGAAGCTGCGAACAGTCAAAACTGTACGGAGCAGACACCACCATCCTCGGCAGAGAAGGAGCAGGAGGGACCAGCGGAGCCGGAGCGCGAAGCGGCTCGCGATCCCAATTAGAACTTTTTGTTTCTCAATGAAAAAAAACACAAAAAGATTGTGGCTTGTGAGTTTCTTATCCCATAAACTCTTTGTTACTTACCCTCCCGCCCCGCCTTCATAAACCTGTGTTTCCATGAGTAATATTATCTACCTAATTCCCTGTCAGAAAAAAAGAAACCTCTGGTGACATACTACATGTTAATAGTTGCAGGGTCTTGCCACTTTATTAGATAAACAGTGTTGTCTAGCTAGTATGGGAGGCACTGAATTCTCATTCTGTTTTTCCAGTCGCTCATCCCAGCCGACGATAGCAAATCCAGTACTCGGTCACACACAGCCCCCCCCCCCCCCCAAATTGCTCACTCCTTTGAGAAGAAAAAGCAGCAAAAGAAAAGTCTTTACCTCTTGATCTACACGCAGACAAGGGTATTTCTGTCTACAGCGACACTGAACGAAAAAGCCTGTATTTGGGGGTAAAAAGCACAGCTATAGTAAGTGCTAATGTGTATTTTTTTGATTTAAAGTATTTCCCTATTTTATCATGGTTACTAGAATAGTAGTATAGACAGAAGTATATAACTAATGATTGAAAATGCATATATTCATTTCTTTGAAAGGAAAAAAAAGCATAACTGGTAGTGATCTAATTTCTTTATCATGCCCCCACCTCAAAGGTTTGGAGACAAACTGCAGCGAGTGAAAATAACGACCTAGACATTCTTTTATACTTCTTAAAACCAAAGTTTGGTTTTGCATTAAGTGGAGTTTAGTTGCCCTTTCCTCGAGAGCTCCAAGAACTTTTCAGCTTGAGCTGGAAAGGTTTTGCACATCTTGCATGACTTTATTGGGATTACTGTAACTGTAACTACCGGTTTCTTCATCGTTCTGCTCGTCTTCAGTTCTCCTCTATGGCGTTAGTTCTCATCTATGGCATTAGAAGTGCTGTAAAAGTGGTTTTTTTCCAGCCGTGAACAGGCCACACTGATTTTAATGCTCGTATATGAACATTATGTATACATTGGTGGAGGCTTTTTGAGTTTTTTTCCCACTCCTTACCCCAGAAGCAACATCCCTTCAGCAGACGAGGAGCGGGCTGTAGCCAGCTTTCCTCTGTGGGGAGTCCTCTAAGGACCGTCGAGACTTCCATAGCTCGAGTTTCTTCTTTTCTAGCATTAGACTGTGAAGAGATGACCTTGGCTTCTTCTTTCCATTCCATTTGCTGTTGAACAGTATTTCCAAGTCCCCCCACCTCCACTGGCAAATGATTATGTCTGCATTTTAAACGGACAGGTTTTAATGCCGTCAGCCCCCCACAGCTCTGGGTACTGAGACTCTGCCACAAGCAACTTCTCCTTCCCCTTCACTCCTCATGTAATTCTTCTTTCACTTGTGCTTGTTCCTATTTGCAGCTCATGGTTTGAGACTTGAAACAAAGCCGCAGTGGTGCAGCGTGAGATGAAAGGCAGGCTGGTGAGGGAGTTGGGAGCGTGCTAGTAATCGGTTCCACACTTGGTTGTCACAATTTACTGTATTTTTTACTTATTTTCTGTTACAGTTTTGCTAATTTATCAGATGGTCCAAATGTTTTGACATAACTATTTCAGTTTGCATTATTTATTTATGATGCTTTTTGTCATTGTCTTTTATACATTTGGGATTATAAATTATGTACATGTTAAAATTAGCATCTCAAAGAAGTCTGTTACCCATGGTCTAAAAAGCATTTGGTTTCTATTTTCATGGAATTTATTCCCAGTTTTCTGGATTGGATGATTTTCTTTTAAGTATGTAACCAATCATAATGCAACCCCCCACACCCCCCCGATAATTAAATGTGTTCTATTTAATAACATCCTTGTAGCATAGATACTGTATCACTGTCGACAGATTTCTTAGAAATGCTGCTATCTCTATTTAACTAACATTTTGTTCAGTTTTGCCTCCAGTGGAAGCAGAAAGGGTTTTTTCAGCTGTTAAATCCAAAATCAATATAATTTATTTATGTAAAAAAAAAATAATCACAATTGATATATTTTTGAACCTTTTAAGTACTAACTTTCTTTTTATTCAGTAGAAGAACATGTACTTGCCCTAAATCCTTAAAATACAAATGCTATAAAACTTCATATATCTTCAAAGCCTTACTGTGAATGGATACACCAATCTCTTCAGAGTCCATTTCTTGTTACGGGATGGTTTTCCCAGGGTTACATGCATTAAGGAACAGGGTTTAAAGTGACATTTATTTAATTAGCCAGCATGCTCTATACCTTGTTCTTCCTTATCAGACATGTATGCTACGTCTCTGGGTGTTCAGGCTTCTCTTTGACTGCTGCTTTGTGACCCTTTCGCAACCTGATATACTCTGTGGATTATTTAGACTGTAAGGCGTAAGTGGCTTCTTCTTTTCCATCATTTCCAAAACCAAATGCCAAATCCTCACTGGTTTTCATGGCTACTCACACAAAACATAACATCCTTCACCAAATGTGCTAACAAAATAAACTGTGCTCTTGAACATGGATAAAAAGAGAAAAAAAACAAGATTTAAAAGTCAGATTTTTATTTTTTTAATTTAGTGTCTAGATGATGCTTATCTTTCAGACTTGGCAGAGCCTTGCTACAGATGTATATAATCTTTTTTCCAGCAAATATATGTGAATGTTTAATTCACCTGACTCAGTGATAAACGTGACTTGCCTTTTTCTCAGCACGAATCCATTGAGCAGCTGTTGAACCCAGTGGAATTCTTCCGTTCTCTTGCACCTGAGAAGTGCATTGCTCCAGGGAAGGGCTGCTCGCAGCTGGCTCACGGCTTTCCCTGCCATGGAATGAGGTTATACAGGGATAATCCCCTTCTGCAGCCAGCGGCAATCACTCACCCAGCACTGGGGGGGTTAACTCGATGTGTGTGGGGTCAGTCACTGCCCCCCATGGGCTGTATGACCAATGGAGCAGCACAAACTCCACTGCGGAGCACAGCTGCTCCGCTGACCTGCTTCATCTGGATGATGGGCAGAGGACCTGGGACCAGGCATGAGACTCCCCGTACCAGTTAGTCCTGGCACTTAGTGGCACCTCACAGCAGAAGAGGTGCTCAGTTCCTCTATGCCTTGTAAAATCCTAAGAGGTGCCAAATAAACGCTTGTCATAAGCAAGGATCTCGTGCTCTAGAAGAGTAGGTGTTAATTCAGGTGTTGAGATGAATAAATGCATGCACAGGAAAAGCTGTAAGGTCCAGGAAAAAAGGCACAGAGGGAAAAACAAGGGCCTTTGCTTGCTCCTCCTGCCCTTGCCTGAATACCTTGTTCTGGCATTTTGCTGCTGCGTTTATTGGGAGGGAGGAGCAGGAAAGTACCAGCAGAACAGACATCTTGGATGGGGACAGAGGAGGCAAAACGATGCCGTGAACTCTCCAGTTCCTCAGTCTCCCTTTAAATTGACTGCAGCCTTCCACCCCGGCATCAGGAATGCAGAATATTTGCTCAATGGATCTGCAGCCCCAGGTACAGAGGAGCAGTTGTGCTGGTGTTGACGTGCTCTGTCTCATCAGAGGAGTGTGTTACCCACCTTCCAGCAGGAGGTGAGTGGACCTGGTGATGGAGGATGGGCACGGCGGGCACAGCTTGCTCTGGGTTTTGTTTTGCAGGATACAGGCGCCTTTAACATGAGGGACTAAAACATCCTGGAGCTGCTCATCTCTGCACTCCTGTCTCTGATTTTCATCTCAGGACACAGGCAAGTATCATCCCACGTTTAGACAGAATCTGTCATTCTCTTTATGGACACCGATCTTTAATGGAGGAGCAGGTGCACAAAAGCAAAGCTCAGGTCCCTCCAAGGAACGCTTATCTTTGCTCCTGAAGAAATAACTATGCTGGGGCTTGCTCTGCCATGTTTCTGCCCCACAACCTTCCAACAGCTCAGAGAAGGTGGAACACCCGCAGCAGCAGCAGCACCTGACCCAAAGGGAGCCATCAGATAGTGGCTGAAGTGTCCTCTAAGACAAGTTGGATGGGGCTTGGAGCAAGCTGCTCTAGTGCAAGGTGTCCCTGCCCGTGGCAGGGGTTGGAACCGGATGAGCTTTAAGGTCCCCTCCACCACAAACCAGGCTGTGGTTCTGTGATCAGGTTGGAACCATCTCCTCTGCCTGTGCTGTGGGCCCTGGGTCTCACAGCCTCTTCGAGGGGGTGCAGGAGCTGCCCTGGCCCGTGGGGACGGTACCCACACACACTCCGGGCACAACCTCGGCGCTCTCGAAGCGCTCCCGCCATCAGTGTGAACGCCCTTAGGCTGGGCCTGATGCCGTGAGATCCGCCCTTCGCGATGCCTCGGAGCGTGCTCCCGGCCGGATCCAATACAACCGTGACCGACGGGCGAGCTCAGCACCGCAGAGCTCCCCCCGCGCCACCGGCGACATCCCGCGACAGGTAACACCCCACGACAGACAACACCCCGCTGCAGGCGAGGCCCCGCCCCTCTCCCCAAGCCCCGCCCCTCTCCCCTCACGGCGGAAGCCGCCGCTCCCTTCCGGCGAAGCCGTTTTGGCGCGCGAGCCGGGCAGGGCTGTGCCCACCATGTCCCGCCCGGAGCCGCAGCCCGTCGAGCCCGGCGCCGCCATCGAGCGGCTCTGCCAGGAGCTCAACCTGGACGCAGCCAGCGCCGCCGAGGCCCTGCGCGACTTCACGGCGCTGCGGGGCACCTACAGCCTAGAGGTGAGGGCGAGCTGGCCGGGCAGCGGGGCCGCGTCCTGTCAGGGTGTGGGGCGGGCGGGGCGGTGGCGCCGGGTCCTGTCAGGGGCGGGGCGCGGCCCGGCCCCCTCCCGCACCTCCCCGCATCGCGCTGTCCGTGTCCCGCAGGGCGAGCCGCTGCACTGGCTGGCCTGTGCCCTCTACGTCGCCTGCCGCAAGAGCCGGGTGCCCACCGTGGGGAGCGGCCTGATGGAGGGGAACGCCGTGTCGCTGACCAGGATCCTGCGCTCCGCCAGGCTCAGGTGAGCCCGCCCCGCTTGCTAAGGGCGCTCCGGGCAGTGAACGGCCGACATTAGATACTAGGAAGGAATTCTGCCCTGTGAGGGTGCTGAGGCGCTGGCACAGGGTGCCCGGAGAAGCTGTGGCTGCCCCATCCCTGGCAGTGTTCAAGGCCAGATTGGACACAGGGGCTTGGAGCAAGCTGCTTTAGTGGAAGGTGTCCCTGCCCGTGGCAGCAATTGGAGCTGGATGAGCTTTAAGGTCCCTTCAACCCAAAGCAATCTGGAATTCTGTGATAAATTTCCCACCAGCTCAGGAACCCGCTGCTGTTTTCACAGCCCCGGGCACTGCGGAACGCGTGTCCTGAGGTAGCAGTGTAAAAGCAATAAATCTGCTTGTTGGAAATGGAAACAAGATGCAAATCCTTGACTTTCAACTTCAGGCCTTTGAAGAACCAGCCGTGTCAGCCCAGCAGTTGTTCCACCCACGTCAATTATTTATTTTCCTTTTTGTAGTTAATTGAAGCACAAACAGGACCTGGCTGTCCCATTAGCGATCCACATAAGAGTTGAGTTGCCAGCGTACACCTACAGCTAATGGGTTTTGTGTAGGTAGCAGGCATGAACCCGTGTTTGTGGTTTGACTGCTTCCCCCTCGGCACACTTGAAGCCGCCTTTCCCTTCCAGCCCTTCTATACCTGACATGGCTGTGCTTGCAGCCTTCAAATGCAATCAGTGATTCCATGCCTGTGCTTTGAAGAGTCAGGGAAAAAAAACACAATAGGAGGTGACAAACTTACAATATATACAGCTTAGGAGACTATCCAAATAAACAGTAAACCTATATGTTAATCAGATTAGTTGTTAAGGAGCAAATATATTGCATTTTGGCCTTTTTTTTTTTCCTTTAACTAGAATAAAGGAAATGAGGTAAAGCTCAAAATAAAGCAGACTTTCCATCTTTCTTTTAAGTCTAATTCAGTTTTTTAGCAAAATGAAGAAGTGGATGGACATGTCAAATCTACCACAGGAATTCCGAGAGCGAGTGGAGAGGCTGGAGAGGAATTTTGAAGTGTCAACTGTGATTTTCAAAAAGTTTGAACCAATATTTTTGGATGTATTTCAAAACCCTTACGAAGAAACTTCAAAACCACAGCGAAGCAGGAAACAGAGGTATTTTTGAGGTTTCGTGTGACTTTTCTTTTTAAAGGGCTATACTTAATATGAAAATCTGGAGAGAGACTTTTTACAAGGGCCTTGTAGGGACAGAACAAGGGGAATGGCTTTAAACTGAAAGAGGGTTGATTGAGATGAGCTCTTAGGCAGAAGCTGTTCCCTTTGAGAGTGCTGAGGCGCTGGCACAGGGTGCCTGGAGAAGCTGTGGCTGCCCCATCCCTGGCAGTGTTCAAGGCCAGGCTGGACGGGGCTTGGAGCCACCTGCTCTAGTGGAAGATGTCCCTGCTCGTGGTTGAGCTTTAAGGTCCCTTCAGCCCAAACCAGTCTGGGATTCTATGATTGTGCTTTAAAAAGTGATGTAAAGTTCCAAAGCAGCCGTGGGAGGGCTCTGTTAGAAGTGTGACAGCAGCAAAATGATGTGTTCGGGGCACAGGACAGAGGCAGCCGTTAGCTCAGGAAGGGGCCAGAAGGTTGGGGATGCAAAACGCTCCGTGGAGCGAGGTGGGAGACTCAGTCAGTGGAAGCTGCAATAAGGACATGTAGCTTAGGTTGTGTTGCACCTGATGCAAAGTGAAGATAAAGACAGCAGCTGTGTTTTTTGAGCAAGGAAATGGAATGAAATTCTTACTGTAAAACAGGCTCTGAAGACTGACTTCTCCCCACTCTTCTTCCTTGACAGGCGGATGCCCTGCAATGTTAAAGATCTCTTCAACTTCTGCTGGACTCTCTTTGTGTATACCAAGGGTAGGGCTTGCTTTTCTTAGCTGCATGGTTTGTACACCTTCTGAGTTATGAACTGCTCTTGTGTTGCTTGACGTGATGTGCTGTCTCTTAAAGGTAATTTCCGTATGATTGGAGATGATTTAGTAAATTCCTATCATTTGCTTCTGTGCTGCTTGGACCTGATTTTTGCAAATGCCCTTTCGTGTCCAAATAGAAGAGATTTGCTAAACCCATCGTTCAAAGGTATAGTGGGGACAGATAATTTAAAATCAAATATGCTTTGTTCTCTTAGTGCTTTTCAAATGAAGTTAAAGGGAGTCTTTCTTCACCCTCCTTTTTCTCAGGTTTACCAGCGGGCTTCCGCATGACAGAGATCAAAGCCTCTGAAGATCCTCCTTGCATCATTGGTACACTCTGTGAGCTGCATGATGGGCTTTTAGTAGAAGCAAAAGGAATAAAGGAACACTACTTTAAGCCATACATTTCAAAACTGTTTGATAGGAAGGTACATCTCAGTAGTTTTAAGAATGCACTGTGGTGCTCAGATGCTCAAAACCGTTTAACTCCTATGGGTCCTGTAGGAAAATGTACTAATAGGCAAGTGGACTCGGGCTGGGCTAGGTTTTCTTTGCATGTATTTTAGCAGAAACAGAATTTACTCTTAATGATGTGTGCCATAAAGTTCTCTGTGTTTTGCCTTTTTCTGTCAGCAGAGAATCTTTGATTTCCTTTCTTGGCAGTGGGAAACTGACTTGTGGTCAATAATGATTTGTTCAGGCAAAAATATAATCTCATTGTGAAATGGTTGCATGGAACAACTGCCACGATACTGTGGGTCCTACTGCTTGCGTTCAGCAAAATGCTTTGGCAGGAAGAGGTTGAGGTTGCAGGTGGACAGTTTGTTCTCTCTGGTTTTGGTCCTGACAGTTTTTTCCAAGCTCTGGGGGAGTTTCAGTGCAGTTACTCATCAGGGCAGTCCTGAACCTGCCAATGGAGCAGATGATAAAGGCAGAACTGTTTGTGAACAGTGAGGTTATCAAGAGCTTGGTTAGAACTGGGCTTTGTCCTCATCTGTTTGTCTTCCTAATGGTATTGTAGTCCTTTGGGCTAGGCAAAAAAAAAAAAGGTCCAGTGATGCTCCTAAGTTGTATTTTCTATTTGGCTAAAACCATCATGCCCTCACACTGTGAGAGCTGGAACAGTTTTGATTTCATTATGTAAAATATTTCTGCTTTTTATTCTTAGATTTTAAAAGGAGAATGTCTGTTGGACTTTTGCAATTTCACAGAAAATAGGTAAGTTACAGCTTATGTTCTGAATCTTGAGGTAGATTTAGATTAGATATTAGGAGGATATTCTTCACTGTGATGGTGCTGAGGTGCTGGCACAGGTTGTCCACAGAAGCTGTGGCTGCCCCATCCCTGGCAGTGTTCAAGGCCAGGTTGGAAAGGGCTTGGAGCAACCTGCTCTAGTGGAAGGTGTCCCTGCCCATGGCAGGGGGTTGGAACTGGATGAGCTTTGAGGTCCCTTCCAACCCAAACCAGTCTGGGATTTCTGGAATACAGGTTTTCCTGTTCCTTTACCTTAGTGTAACTAATAGTTTTTAATTATTTGACAGTCAAAGCTGGCTGAAACTATTTCTGCACCTGACATGCATCAAATGTCAGCTACAGAGTTTCTTCCTTAGTGTCAGGTTTTACGGTGCTTGCCTTTATTTTCTGGCAGGTGTAACCTTTGAGTAATCTAATGCAAATCAAAACTTTGCCTCTGAAGTTCATGGATATGTTTCTATACACACCTCAAATATTGTACCTAAGTAGGGAAGTCTTTAGATTCCTCTGTCAGTCTCCAGTTGCATGTATAAATCTGTGAATGTGACTAAAGTACTCAAAAGAAAAGGAAGCAACAATCGCAAAACCACAAAAAAGAGGTGGAGCGTTTCTGTGATGAGTGTAATTGTGTCAGAAACATAGCAGCCTTCCAGTATCTGAAGGGGGCCTACAAGGATGCTGGGGATGGACTCTTCATCAGGGACTGTAGTGACAGGACAAGGGGTAACGGGTTCAAACTTAAACAGGGGAAGCTTAGATTGGATATAAGGAAGAAATTCTTTACTGTGAGGGCGGTGAGGCACTGGAATGGGTTGCCCAGGGAGGTTGTGAGTGCTCCATCCTTGGCGGTGTTCAAGGCCAGGTTGGATGAGGCCTTGGGTGGCATGGTTTAGTGTGAGGTGTCCCTGCCCATGGCAGGGGGGTTGGAACTGGATGATCTTAAGGTCCTTTCCAACCCTAACTATTCTATGATTCTATGGTTCTGAAAACTAATTTAAATGCAAAATATGAACAACAGCTGCTTTTTCTGGATCCCTTAAATGTGGTGCATTTTTTTCCTTCTTTTCCAAAAATACCCAGTAAGTTGTTTTTTCAAGGTGAGTGCTGGTTTGCTTTGAGAATTTTGAGTGAAGACTCAATTATTTTAACAATGTAGGTAACACTCAAATGTAGATATAAAGTGGTTTTGCTGTGATCTGTTTGAAGCAGTGAAACTTTCAGTATTTCTACTTAAAAAGCAATAGTATTACTTCAATAATACTGTGATGTGGAAGCATATGAGTAGTCCCTGTTCTTTCCTAAGTAGCTTGATGTCTAAAGGAAGCATGGAAGCCTCTCTTTTTCTTTGTCCAGACTTGGTTTGCATGCAGTTTGCTTGGGGTAATGAAGTTCTGTTGTTCACTGCTGCTGAAAGCATTAAGTGCTTTGAACACGTTGGTTTCAGTTTTGTGCCTTGTCTCCACTGGCACCTTTTTATTTTCAACAGTTTAAGCTTTGATGTAAACCTTGGATTTCTCTTTCAGCAAAGCCCTGAATAAAGAGTATGAGGAGTATGTTCTGACAGTGGGTGACTTCGACGAGAGGGTTTTCCTCGGTGCTGATGCTGAAGAAGAAATTGGCACGCCTCGAAAATTCCCTGTAGATATACCAGTAGGGAAGACAGCAGCAAGAGCTCATGTGGAGAGTCATCTCCAGCAGCATTTTGAAAAGGTGATTTGTTTAACCTGTTGATCTCACTGGAAGTACTCTTTCTAGTATTTTTACCCTGTACGCTATTTGAATCTTTGAGAGGCTTTGGATTTCTCATTCCTGAGAGGAAGATGATGAATGCTATTCGCAGGCTTCAGTGGATGCTGTCCTGTTGCGATGGAATGATGATGCTGCTTTCCTGTGAAATTTAGTAAATAACTATTCCTTAAACAGGATCAGAGAATCATAGAACAGTTTGTGTTGGAAGGGACCTTAAACCTCATCCATTTCCAATCCCGTGCCACAGGCAGGGACACCTTCCACTAGAGCAGGTTGCTCCAAGCCCCATCCAACTTGGCTTTGAACACTGCCAGGGATGGGGCAGCCACAGCTTCTCTGGCAGCCTGTGCCTTTGTGGAATTTACAGGCTTTAAGATTTAAAGTCTCATTTTCTTATATTTTACTTAAAAAAAGCCAGACAAAACCCCTCTGAGTTAATTTCAGTCTGCCAGAAGATTTGGGATTTTTTCTATTTATGGAGTCCTGGGAAAACTTGACCTAATTTTGAGTCAGTTTTGAGGTCAGTTTTGATGGCAACCTTCAGGTAGCATACTAGTGAGATGCTCATTGGAAAGGTTTTTGAAACAGTTCTGTTGACAGATTTTTAGTTATTATTTTTCTGTGACAGAAAAGGTCATTTGCACCTTCAACTCCCCTGACTGGAAGAAGATACCTACGAGAAAAGGAAGCTGTCATCACCCCTGTTGCTTCAGCAACACAAAGCGTGAGCCGGTTGCAGAGCATTGTGGCTGGATTGAAAAATGCACCGAGTGAACAACTCATAGCTATTTTTGAGTAAGTACATCCACTGCAGCCGCTCTCATGCAAGGGGAAACTTATCTTTTACTCCTGTGACTGCTTTCTTGCTCAAATTTGGCTTTTGTGTGATGCAGAACATTTTTGTCTGTGTTTCTGTAATATTTCTTGTTGAGCAGTCTTCTGTTTTATAGATGATCTCATCTTCTGGAGGAGAGCTGAACACAGCCCCCCCATCCAGTTTGTTACCATTAATGCATTAGTGTACCTTCAGCTTTTGCTAATGTTAATTTAGCTGCTTGCTTGAAAGCCAAATGCTTTTTTGCTTGCTTAAATTTAAACCAAGTATAGCTCAATTAAAAGATATGGTAACTGTTGGCAGAGGTTTTGGTGGAGGAAGGTAATGTTAGTTAGCAAGCCTTTAAGTCTGTCCCTTAAAGAGTTGGGATATATGTGCTTGCCTGTTGTAGCATCCCTCTTACTACCTTGCTCCTAGCAGATATATCTTTTTCTCCTGAGCTCTTGCTTTCTCCTGCATTTGTTCCAAAGTCTACATAGCTTCTCAACCCTATGAGGAAAGGACAAAAGGAAGCAATATTCCTGTATGTTTTATGTTTTCCTCTGTTCTCCGTAGGAGAGCTCAGTGTAAGCAGCTTCGCTTTTTATTTGGGTGGTACTTTTTGCTGTTGTTGGGTTTTGAGGGTTGTTTGAAACTTGATGTTTGTTTATACAAACAAGCCTTTTCTCTTTGTGTTCTGCTGCAGGTCTTGTGCACGCAGCCCTATGGAAAGCATTATGAGCAGAGTGAAAGAAATAGGTGAGAAGTTCTGCTGCAGCTACACTCAGTCAACAGATGAACAGCCAGGATCACATATAGGTATGGACATGAAATGCATTGGGATGTTTCTGAATATAAATCAGGGCAAATGCCATGCATACATGTACTATCACTAAAGTATGTAATAACAGCGGAGCTATTTTTAACCCAGAACATATCCAAACAGAAAACTGTTGCTGTCAAGCAGAACACTTGAAAGAATAAAAACTTATTACAGAGTAAATCCAAGGTTGAAGATCAGGATGGGATAACTAAAGGAGCACTGAAACTACAGCATCTCCTAAACACTGTAAACTTGCATTCTTCTTCGATTAGAACTTAAAGGGAATGGAACATGAATAGGAAAATTCTTACTGCAACTGTCTGCAAAGTTATGTCGCTAGAAATATTAAAATACGTAATCCTTCAAAACACTTCGAGAACTTCATGCTATTCTTGTCACCAGTGGATTTCTAACCATACTTTTTTGATTTGCAGTCTGTACACACACATGTGCACTATTTTCTTAGAGAAGGACAAATAGAAGGTCAGTTTAGTCTTAAGACTGCTTTTGCAAACAGTATTGGGCTTCATCTCTTTTGGTTTTAAATTTCAGATTTTGCTGTGAACAGATTAATGCTGGCAGAGATCTTGTACTATAAAATCTTGGAGACTATAATGGTGCAAGAAATACGAAGACTACATGGGAAAGATCTAACTGTAAGTGAAGAACTGGTAAAAGAGGAGAACACTTTTTTGTATAACCCTCTCTGGGAGGGTTTTCTTCAGATAGTTCCAGAACAGAGTAGCCTGCGGGAAAGCAATTTGTGTGTATTGTTGCTGTTATAAAAGGAGGAATATATGGGAGGTGCCTAAGTGTAGTTTTTATTGCTATTAAAAATGGTATAGTTCTGGCGTAACTGTCTTAGTTTGTATTGCCTTCTGGAATTGTGACTTTATGGAGAGAAAACTTGTATTCTTTCTACCTAATGTACTTATCATTAGATAGAAATGCTTTTGCTCTGCTTTGTGACTCACAATAAGGAGGCCAGATCATTTGCTTATAATATGAAAAATGTGATTATTTTGGCGCTGTTGGTCTATGTATAGTCTTTACCATTCTGAACTTCCCTGTAAAAAGAGGAGTTTGTGGAACATAGGAGAAAGAAGTAGCTCCTCTCCAGCAATAAGCTGTGTAGTATTAGTGCCACAAAACTCAAACTTCTATTTCCTGAACCTCAAATCACTGATATCTTCTGTAATCGCCTCAGGCTCTCTTGGAACAAGATGTCTTTCACCGCTCTCTCATGGCATGCTGCTTGGAGATCGTGCTTTTTGCATATAGCTCACCTCGGACCTTCCCCTGGATCATTGAAGTTCTTGACCTCAGGCCATTCTATTTCTATAAGGTAAATAAATACTGTCTTAGGACTGTAAAGATGGTGGTTTTCAGCTCTTTTTGTTGTGGGCTGCTTGTTTGAAAGGAAGGAAAGCTTAAATATTGGCGTATATCCTCCAGCCTAAGGGGATATACTTGCTTGTGTCCTCCTAGGTCTGCTGCACGTGCTGGGCAAGTGCTTCTGGTGCTTACTGCTTTTGTTTTGTACATGCTTAGCAATTTGAGACAGTGCCTTAAATAAACCCCTGGGAATGGGTTATTCTTCATTGATGAGATGTTTGCTGTCCACTTCCAACCCTTGGATTGCTTTTTGGGAAAGGGTTTAAAACCATCAGAAGAGGGTTGGGGAAGATTAAGATGTGAGGAGGAGGCTGGAGCATTCACTGAGGAGAAGTTTCAAACAGAATGCAGAAACAAATAAGGATCTGAGAGTGTTAAGCATGAACACTATGACTTTCATGTGTCTTATTACCATTAGGTAATTGAAGTTCTGATTCGGTCTGAGGAAGGACTTTCCAGGGACATGGTGAAGCACCTCAACAGCATTGAGGAACAAATTCTTGAGAGCCTTGCCTGGACTCGGGACTCAGCGCTCTGGAATGCCCTCCAGGCATCAGATAACAAGGTCCCAACCTGTGAAGAAGTATGTTACCTCTTTTCCTTTTATTCGGAAATTCATGCTCTTTTTCTTACTGTTGTTTTATACCGAGAGCTGTTCAAATGAGACAGTTGCTGCAGGAAAAACTTCTATGAATAGATTAGCACAAAGAACAGAAATCTATTTGTTGTCTTAACACTGACATCAACATTTTGTATTTCTCAGGTAATATTTCCCAGTAACTTTGAAGCAAGCAATGGAGGAAGCGGATTTGGGCATTTGCCTATGATGCCAGTATCTCCTATAATTCATCCTCGAGTAAAAGAGGTTCGGACAGATCTTGGTGGGAGTCTAAGACGGGGTATGTTCAAAGATACAATTTGAATGTGTGAATTTGAGGAGAGAAGGTTTAGACTTCTTTATAATTGCAAAAATCCATCTGGAATCTGAATTAAGCAATCAAAATTGTGAAGCCTCATCTCTGATCAAGGGAAAGCCTAACTGTATGTGTTCAGAGGAATAACACATGCAAATATTACTTATCTGCTAAGCAGACTGGATTAAGTGTCTGTAATCCTATGTGTTCCTCAGTTTCTTCTGCAAGTTAGCTTGGTTACTCTTGTCTTCCACATGGCACTTGATTGTGAAACTGAGCTGTCTGGGATGACCACAAAATAAAAGGAGACAGTTGAACTATAGGTCTTGTTCATATCACCCAGGAACAGTGAACTGGGCAGTCAATCACTAGAAGCATTTTGAAGGTTAACCTTTCCTCCTCCTGTGGAGAAGCATTCATATGAAACTGCTGCTCTTTTGTTTTGTGTTTCTCCTCTGTGTGCCAGACATGCAGCCATTGTCCCCAATATCTGTTCATGAGCGCTACAGTTCTCCCATGGCTGGAAGTGCAAAAAGAAGGCTCTTTGGAGATGACACCCCCAAAGAAATGCAGATGGAAAAGGTTTTAGCTGAAGGAACTAAGTTGACAATTGCTCCAGCATCAAGCATTGCTGCTGAAAATGTGTCAGCTTCTCCTGGCCAAACAGTGCTGACTATGACCACAGCCACAGTCCCAGGAAAAACAGGACAGAAGATCACCATCCCACTGCATGGTACGAGTTCTTCCCATTTGTCTTCTCTTCCGGATATTAGTTTAAGTGTAGATTAAGTGTTCTAATCTTTACTAGATTTAGTGTTCAAGGCCAGGTTGGATGGGGCTTTGAGTAACCTGGTCTTGTGGAAGGTGGCCCATGGCAGAGGGTTTGAACTAGACAGTCTTTAAGGTCCCTTCCAACCATAATGATTCTGTGATTCTGTATTTTGCTTGCTCTTAAGATCTGCTTTAGGCCAACCATGTATTTTGAACATGTATTGCTTTTTCTTTTTAAAAGAACATGTATCACTTTATCAAAAAAAAAAAAAAAAGCTCAAGCTCCTACTAACATCTCTTCCCATGGGGACTTCTGACACCTGACAAGCATCCTGAGGGTTCCTCCTTGTGAACAAAGCTGGGGAGTTCTTGCTTCTTCCTGTTACACCTCACACTATAGCATGTGCTTTCAGGTTTGCAGAATAATGCCAAAAAAAAGAAAGGGAATGCCTACCTCCCCTAAAAGAGTGCTAGAGAAATTGTCAGTTCTTGTCAACTTTGTACTTCTGGATAGTTTTAGAAATGATTGTTCACATTCATATTCTTCCTTTAGCCATTACCAGTAATGTAAGTTTTAATTATTTCTGAAGACTGTGAGGGGCAAAGAGTCGTTTTAGCTTCCAGTAGAGAAGGATGAGGTGTCTTTTGTACGAAGCGTTCGTGCAGGAATAAATGATTTGCAGTTTAACTCTGCAGCATGAGGACAGCAAATGGTTTATTTCTGGATGTATCATCTCCAGGTATTGCAAATGAAATGGGTGGGATCACATTGATACCCATTTTGATGAATTTAGGTCAGCCATGTAAGACAGAGGCACAAGCTCCCTGCCACCCTCAGGGGAACCAAGCACATGAAGTGCATCTGTCATCAGGAAACAAACCAAAGAGAACAGGATCCTTGGCACTGTTCTACAGAAAGGTAGGTGTCTTCATGAGGAAGTCACGCTTTGCTGTTGCTTGTGGCCGTGCTGAAATTTGCCTCCTTGTGCAGTTTTCATGACCTTTCAGTCTTCATGTACTTTTCCTTTGGCGTGAGCAGTTCTTAGATACCTGGAAGGAGAAGGGAAAAGATGTTGTCAAGTGTTACAGAGAATTCAGTTTTCCCCCTTCCCCTGCCCATGGCATGTTCCGTGGTTTGGGTTCTTTTTTTGTTGATTTAACAGCTTTTATAAATAATTACCTAAGAAATACCAGTAGTTTTTACTTCTCTTGTTTGTTTTTACTGACTCTCACACTTTAAAGGGGTAGACATATCAGAAATGAGATTATCCTCCTGTGTCTTGCTCATTCAAAACCGCGCTGTTTCAAATCCTGCATCTGGAGATTCTCATTTGCGGTTTTCTGAGGCCTCCCCAGTAGTGCTGATCCTGCTGGTATGTGGCCTCAGAAAGCAGTGATGAATTACACACTGTCCAGAAGTTTCTAGAAGGATTATGAAGCATTTAAGGGGGCAAGGTAAGAACTGGGTGTGCTTGAGAGAAACTTGTTTCTAGTTTCTGTCATTTCCAATGTGGAGTGTGTGAGGGCCCTTTGGAGGAGGCAGGGGTAACTGCCTAAATGCCTGCAAAGAATATACACCTACATTAATCTCTCAAAAATATTATAAACCCTATTTTTTGCTGTTATTCTCTTACTGGAGAAGGTATTTTTAGAGGTTTTCCCCCTTTTAGGGTATCTGTATTGTCACCCTAGAGAATTCTACTTTGAACAGTCTTTAAGGCAAATTTTAATACAGAAACTGGTTCCTGGAAACACTTGTAAGCCACATCCGGTGTCTGAACCATTGGTTCTTTAATGCTGATAGTGACATTCTCTGAGAATGGATTAAGAATTGATTAACTTTACTTTCAGCTGGGGAGTACTTCAGCTGTAGCCCTGTATTTTACCAGCCATGTGGTAGGCAACATAATCCTCTCAGAAGGAGAGCTAAAATCTTCATTTAAATTTGTCTTTAAATGTTGATCTCTTTACAGTGATCATCATATTCAAAATGATAGTTCTTCCCTACTTTCCTTTCTTGGTCCTGTTCAGTAGAGCAAGTGAAAAGGAAATGAACTCTTTCTGCTTTCCAACATAAAAATGTGCCTAATTTATATCCATGAAGCAAGAACTTCTGAAGTACATAGAAGAGGCTTATGTTGCACTTGACATTTATCTTGGGTTTTGAAACAGATCTTTGGTAATCTAAAGGGGAAGAAAAAATTCCATCATCATGCTAATCTAAGATTATACTTAATTAAAGTGTGTCCCTTCTTTGTGCTTGTTTGAAGCGTTCCATTAACAGTGAGTGAGGTGTAGGAACTATAATCAAAATGTTTTTAAGCAGGTTTCCTCTGAGCATTAGGGATCCAACATCTGAACAGAGGTGACACGTTAGTCTTTGAAGACATTGTCGTGGGCAATGGAGGGAAGTTTTGCAGAAATGACTATGCAAATATAGAACAGCTCTACTTTGAGGACATCACTTTTGCAGGCGAGGTTAAGCTGTTTTGGCTTCACTTGTTTCTGTGTGTCTTCCAGGTTTATCATCTGGCAAGTGTGCGCTTGCGTGACCTGTGCTTAAAACTGGATGTTTCCAATGACCTGCGCAGGAAGATATGGACGTGCTTTGAATTCACATTGGTCCACTGTGCTGATCTCATGAAGGACAGACATTTGGACCAGCTCCTCCTCTGTGCCTTTTACATCATGGCAAAGGTGACATGTTGTTTTAAGAAATTCAGGGTATTTTATGTCAATTGAAAATGTAATTTTTTTTCCCAGTTTACAGTTTTGATGGTTTTATTCATGTCAGATTGCTGGAGGGAAGAGAAAAATCCTTCCAAGAAGTGGATGAATCCTGCTGTATTCTTTACCTTGTCTTGCATAATCCTTAAAGTTCCCATCAACCAGCCAGTTCATTAAGAGAGGATTTTATTTTTCCTGAGCACTGGGCAACACAAGTGGTGTGTAGTCTCATTCCCCCATATTTGTGTTTTCTGTCCTGTTTGTCACCTTCATGATCTAGGTAGTCTGAACTAAAAAACCCATTACAGTTTATTACTTTATTTTTTAGTGTCACTATTGAAGTCAGAAAATGAATAATTCCTAAGCATCATAAGCAGCAAAAAGCTTTAAAAATAGTGGGTTTTTTTCATATTCTCCCCACCAGAACTAAGTTTCAAAGTTATGTATTTAAAGTAACCCTCAGGAAAACCTGTACAGGGTGTTTTGTACAGGAAACCTGTACAGGAAAACCTGTACTCAGTGAATTGAGTAGACTGAACCAAACTTGCTGCTGCACTTGCTGTTCAACAGACTCTTCTTTTCCAGGTCACCAAAGAAGAACGAACTTTTCAGGACATCATGAAGAGTTACAGAAATCAGCCCCAAGCAAACAGCCATGTAAGTAAATAGTATTGCCTTTCCTTTGTAGAAATCTCAGATGTGGCTTTTCAGATGATGCTGTTAAGGGAAAAGTCAAATCCCCTTCAGTGTTATATCCATTGTCATTCAGATGGATTTCACCTAATTTTCTGGTTTCATTGTTTTCCTTGACAAGAGTGTTTGTCCCTGATGTCCTGCAGGTTTATAGGAGTGTCTTGTTGAGAAATATTTCTGCTGATGGCCCGTTGGAGAACAATACAAACCAAGATGTGGAGATGACAGAAGGTAGGTACAGCAAAGTCATCTGCTGCTTCTAAAAGTGTACCTGTGCGCTTTTAAAGAACTGAACTGTCAATAAGGAGAAGTGAAGCAAGTTTTACAGTTTTAAATATATTAAAGAGAAACAAATGTATTGTTTGAAGAGAAACCATCTTGTCGGTAGCCCTCCTGTGTGTTAGGTACATAAAATACACTTCCTACTTGGAAAAAGAGTTTCATTTTGTTTCCTTAAGTTTGGTTGAAATGTTTGGTTGAAATGTTTCCCTCGTGTCAGTGACACTGCAGCTGTTCTTGAATCTAACTGCAAATAGATGATCTTTGAGGTCTTTTCCAACCCAAACCATTCCATGAGTCTTTTTGCACAGCAAATGGTTAATGGAGATTAAGAGCACCTGGAATATTATGACAGGGTTTTTTTTCTTAACCTCATCTATCCTGAAGGCTTAAACAGGGAGAACTTGTTCCAGAAAATAAAAACGGTGACTCTCTCAGACCACCATTTTCTTATATTCAGGTTTCTTTTAAACAGTTGATAGTTTCTTTGCTCTCAGTTAGAGGAGAAAAGGGACAAGAGCATTTGAGAAAAGCATGAAAATTGTGCCATGCTTGTTTGTAGTGATGTATCAGGAAACTGGGAGATCACAAGCCCGTGTGTGAGCCCATGAGCAGAGCAGATCTGCAGCCAGGACACGTGCCAAAATGTAGAAGACTCTTCCATACATTGCATACCCACTGTGGGTGGGATTCATCTGCTTGAACAAGTATTAGAATCATTTTTTAAATGCCTTTTGAGGGTTCCACTGCGGTCCAGGAAAGTGCTGAGCTCCTGTAGGTTCAGCCGCTCCACAGTTCTTGGATGTCATAGAGCATCTGAAGTGGCACTGGGCTCTGGTGCTTTGTCAAACAAAGGTACTTGGTTACAAAGTTCTTGAGCTGCTTTTCCTGCCAGTCTTTTTCTTCAGTTAATGGATTTGTGTCTCCTTCATCTAGTATTAACTCCCGCTCTTCTGACACCAGCTTACAGGAACATACTCTTGTGTTGTGACACAAGGCAGACACACTAAGGAGTTACACGTACGGGTATCAGCTGAAGCTTTTCATAACACACTGGTTGCAAGAGGCTTTATTCTGTGTTGTCCTTTTTTTGTTTGGCAGTAGAGTACAGAGGACTGAAGATAGAAGGTTGTATTTGGACTTAATTAGGGGAGAGGAAACGTTAACATGAATATACTTGCTGTGTGGCTGCAGCTTTTTCCACCAAACAGCTATTTCATAACACATCTGAACAAATGATGCCATGGCTTCCTTGCAACTGACCCAAGTTGAGCATGAATCTGTTCTTTGCCAACTGATCACAAAAAACTTTCACAGAAGTTAAAGCTGAGAGTTACCAGACTGCTTAAAAGTCAGTTTTGAGAGCAACAAATGGCTTTGTACCACTCTCCAGAATAAAAGTGGGAAAAGGGGCTGATTGTGCTACCAATTTTTGCTACAGCTCCTAATGTTCATAACCACATGTAGCACACCTTGCTCCTGTCTGAAGCACACCTCTAATTCACCACATTAACTAGTGAATTTATGGGTGAGTTCTTGTCAGTTAGGTAATGTAAATTTGAATGTGAAGCACCCAGTTTGCTGATGCTGTATCTGAAATCTGAAGCTCTCTCTTATTGTTAGACTTGTCTGTGAAAACTGGCAGTTCCTCAGGACGATCCGCAGAAGAGAGCTCCAGTGAGTTGGGAACAGAGGAGAGAGGAGATCTCATTAAGTTTTACAATGCAGTCTATGTAGAAAGAGTGAAATCATTTGCACTGAAGTACGATATCACAAACCAGGACCATGTAGTAAGTAAAGCATTTTGGAATTTTGCTCTGTCAAATGATCAGACACAGTAATTCCTGACAGCTAAACATGTCAGTCTTTTTCTCTGTTATTCACGTGGTGTGGTTATGAAAGTGTGGTATGAGGAGCTGCTTAAGCAGCATTTCAAGAGGACAAATGCAGGTGCAGCTTTGTTTACAACCTGCTGTCAGCTTCTTCATATTGATGCAATACACCTTTGCTCAAGTGCCTGTGTTGCATCTCTGTTAATGCATCTGGAAACCAAATTTGCTCTGTTGTTTGGTGGATGCTTGATCTGTTCTTTAACTGTTACAGGCTAAAATCTTCTAAAGAAGACCTGAAAGCTTATTAATCTTTCCTTCTGTGAAGTTACTGCTCTTAAATATCTTCAGATTCAGCTCCTATCCAGATTTGTCCTCTCTTGCAGATGGAAGCACCTCCTTTGTCTCCATTCCCCAGCATCAGGCAGCAGACAGTGTCTCCTCGCCGCATCTCTCAGCAGCACGCAGTTTATGTTTCACCCCACAAGAACGGTGCCTGCTTGACACCTCGATCTGCACTCCTGTATAAATTTAGTGGGAGCCCTTCCAAGGTAGAGAGCAAAAAGGTTGAAGAGTCAATCTAAGAGAGGGTTAATTAATCTCCTAGTTAGGATATGTTCTAACACAGTGATTTTCATTTAATGAGGCTCTCAGTTTGCAGTGAAAGGTAGAATTCTTTCTGTAGGATCCATCACTCAGTCAGCAAAGAGGTTCAGAAGAACTCTTTGTTCTCAGATAACTGAAAAGCAGAGTAAGTTTGAAATGGAGTTGTAGTAACTCATGTTTTTTTTTAATCCTGATTGCAGAGTTTGAAGGACATCAACAATATGATAAAACAAGGTGAACACAGGAGTAAGAAGCGAGCAATAACGATTGATAGTGACACTGAATCTCCTACGAAGCGACTCTGCCAGGAGAACGATGATGTCCTACTCAAACGTCTCCAAGATGTTGTCAGTGAAAGAGCAAATCACTAAACCTGGTTTTCTGCAGGATCTAAAAGCTATGGAGTCAGATACAGCTGTCATGCTATTTACTTCTTGCTTTTGTATACAGACTTCCACAGGATGCAAAAAGCAAGGGTTAAGTAGTGAATGCCAGACAATGGCAGGTGATGGTGATCTTCATTCCCAAAGGGCAGCTGTGCTCCAGGTTACTCTGAGCTGTTTTAGCAGAAGAATGAGGTGTAGAAAGCCATATTGGGATGTTCTCAAGCCTAATTTTGGAGTTTTGTGAGTTCTGAGTGTAACTCAGCTTCTAGGAATACCATTTTGTTTTGGTTTTTTTGAAATAAGAATGATAAGGAAGTGAGTGTTAAGTTTCCTCAAGCTTTTGGTATTTGAGGAAGAAACTTTGAAAGTGCCTTATTTTTAAATAATGTGGAATTTTATGCATTATTCTACTCTAGAGTAACTGGGGTGGAGAAAAATTGGTCATTTAGCCTCAGGAAGAGCTGAGCAGTGTTGAACTGTGTGATTTGTGCTGTGCTCCATCTCCTGCCGCAACTTCAGCAGAAGCGTATGTTGTGACATGGATGGGACAGCTTCTGCAATAACAAAGGCAGGAATTAGTACAAGTAGCAGTGACTTAGACTGGACACTGACATCTGGTAAAGCACTGTGATACGGTTTAATGAGCCTGAATTGCCTTTCTCTGGAGCCAGGGAAGGCTGCCATGGAGCTGCTCTTTTCCTGTTGCAAGCCTGGTAGCAGCCGTGTTGTAGAAGCTGTTCACTGTTGCAGCTGCCTGTGAAGCTGTCCAAATGCACAAATTCATCCAGCAAGTTGTCTCTTCATTTTACTTTTTCCTGAAGATCGTAGCCTCTTGTGTAGTATCTACACTGAATGTAAGCCCATAAGATAAGGCAGGTTTGTATATACTTGGGGGTGGGGGGTTTTATAGCTATTGAAGGCTTTGATTCATTGGAAATGCCAGCATCAAATTCTTACAACTAAGTTTTTTTTATGCTGAGGAATTGGTAGGGTTTGTTTAACCAAAATGGAGAAAAGTCAAGGTTTATCCATTACTGCGCATCAGTACCTTGATCTTATTTCATAAGTGCATTTAAGATTAGAGCCATGGAGACGCTTCTCAGCACTGTATTTTCCAGTTTATGTGTATATTGAACATAAACTGTTCAATATTTTCTGTGAAGAAGAAATGAACGATTACATAGGACTTTTTTAAGGAGCTCTGTTCACTTCACTGCTTGGTTGGTTTAGTATGTGCTGCATGGTCTGCTGGACCACAGCTCCAGGGAAGGATGCTGCCATGATTTCAAGCAGATTCAGCTACTGAATCTGGCCAGCAACGATGGAGGAAAAATGTACTTAAAGGTGTATGTGTGCAGGGACTGCACTCAGCAGTGAGCAGGAAGCTCACAAGCTCTGTAACTTGTTCTTGAATTATTAACTACTTAATCTTTTCTTTAAACTATTAGAAAAGGTGCTTATTTCTAATAGGTTTGACTGCAGAGACCTGCAGTACTAGGAGATGGCCACACAGTGGACAAGGTTTCATGTAGATTGGTCTGTTCAGTTCCTTTTATTCAATTTTTAGTATTTGTCTTCAGATCTTGAGATAAAAAGTACAAAAGACACAACCTTTCCTCTTGATCTGCTTCTCAGTGCTGCTCAGCGGACACAACTGGGTCCCTAAACTCCTCCTCCTATGTGGTGGGGGAGCTGAGGAATTGATTCAGCTTTGGGCAGTGAAGTGTTTCTCTGTTAGCAAAAGGAATGTGCTACAACTGGATGCAGTCCAGATTTTCTTTTCACCTTTTTTAGGTGATAGAAAAACTCTTTTTGGACCTGTTGAACAGTTCAACCAATAGCTTAGGTGGAAATCTTTTAACGGTTTCAAAGTGCCTTCACATCTAAATATGTATTTTATAATAAACAATTAAAAAGCATTTTAACCTGTGTTGCTGTATTTGCTGTGGTCTTTCTGTGGTGATCATTAAACGGTGCCTTCTGCTTGCATTGTCTATAATGTCAAAGACCTCAGTCAGGTTTTTTTGCTCCCTCAAATTTCTTCGGGATTTCTTTTATTCAGTTTAATTTAGTGTTTCATGTGATCTGTCTGAAGTTTCCCCCTGAGATTTCTGTACTGTTTGCACTTCAGTCAGATGTGGTTTGGGGGAGGAGAAGGTAATACCTTACTTGAAATAACCAAAAAGCACTGAAAAGAACATCCTGCAGTGATAGGTAGTGTGCCCACCACAGGAGCTGTGCCCCTAGCATGGGCGAGCATCACACTTGTCTTGAGCTCCTGTATGTTGTGTAGGTGAGGCCCTTAGTGATATGGTTTAGTGGTGGTCTTGGCAGTCCTGGGGTAATGGTTAGACTTGATTTTAAAGGTCTTTTCTAATCTAGTTGATTTTATGGTTCCTGACCCTCAGCACTGCACTGTGCTGGCTGCCTTCTTCCTGGGTGTGCCAAGTGTGTTTGAAACCGGGTTTGGACATATTCAGAGTTGTGCCACCTGATTTCATGCTGTGTTTGTCACTACAGAGAGGCATGAAGCTGCCAGGGAGGCAGAGCTGCTTACATCTCAGTTTTTAAAAGACTTCAGCTGTAGTTACCAACCCAAAGGAGGATGTTGAGGGGCAGAGCTGTGAAAATGTGTCTGACTCTTCTCTTTGTAAACTTCCTCTTGCAGGCAAGAGCAGCACTGAGGGGACAATGTCATGGGCAGCAGCAGGAAGTGAGGAATGAGGCTACTGTCTGCCAGACTTGGAGCCAACTGAGCCTTTTCCCCACTGAGAATATCACCTCCTTAACCCTGCTGGAAATGGATTCAGAGCTTCCATGTCTGCTGCAGGTCAGCTTTGAGTCAGTTAAAAGGTTAACACCACTAGGGAGAATACTCTCTATACGTAAATAATAGACATATATTTACTAGCACTTCACATGTAAGCAGTATGTTAATGTTAGGTTGCTACATCCCAAGCGCTGCACTAAGATGTGGCTTCCAAGAAAATTTGTGGTTAGAGTGCAATTAGGCAGTGTGGGGAATCAAAACTGATTTTCTATTTAGTTTCTTGTTAGGAAATATTCTTCTTCTGTTTCTATCCTGTGACTCATGGAGGGTGTGTTCTTGTGTATTTGGGCTTCTCTGTTACTTGATGCCTGAGGAGCTGAAACTGGGGACACAAAAGGAAGTGCTGTGAAGGAGATGCAAGGGTGTAAGAAGGGCTGGGATCTCAGATGAAAGAAGCTAACATGTCTAAATCTGCCTCAAGTCTAAAGAATCTGAGTTTACTTGTAACCTCTATAGTTTACAGAAAGCACATAACTCATCACCCAAGTAGCAGTTCTTGACAAACAGGTGTCAGATGAACAGGGTGCCAAACTCATAAAACTTCTCAACTTCCTCAAGTGACCAGAAGCCTATTAGATGGCATGTGAGCAAGGCAGATTACTCCTGTGGTTCCCAACCTGCTCCCAGCCAGGGCTCATGGCTGTCCAGCTCCATCTGGGCTAGAAAACTGGCCAGAGCTGATGAGCACCAGGCTTATGTGGTGCCTTATCTTGAAGGTCAATACACCTTCGGTTTCAGGGAGCCCAGATAACACTGCATGTGCACTCCTCTCCCAAATCAGGAGCTGCTTCTCAGCTGAGGCACAATGAACTTAAGCTGTGGTAGCTGTACTGCAGGCATCCCCTCTGCCTTCTCTTATATGTTCTCCATCACAGTGCCCAGTAACAGAAAAAAAGCTTTGCAAGAGTTAAGTTGCAAAAATTTCAGCTAGTTAATGTGTAAATATGGGGTCAAGCAGTGAGGTTGTGGAAGGAACTTGTGCCAAGTCACAGATGGCTTCGCTGTAAGCTCTTCAGTTTCTTGGCAGTGCTGCTTCACAGAGTCCAGCATCACCAGGAACGTGCTACCAGAAACATGTAAAGTGAAAAAAACAAAATGAGACCCTGAACAGAATAATCCCTCTCCATCCTGGCTTTCACCATTCCCTTGCATTTTTTTCTGCCATCGCAGGGGATCCTGTTGGATCCGTTTTGGATTTCTGTGCTGAGCTGCATGCCCAGAACTAAACCAGGTTTCCCTGCTTGCTCAGCAGTGAGAACTGAAAGGCCCTTCAGCAACCTCCACTGCACAGAAACAAGCATGAAGCTAAACAAATACTTTTTCCTCCTTTTCTTTTCTATGTGCTTTGCTTGGTTGCTAAGGTCTGTGCAGAACAACGGCCAGCTTAGTGTAGTATTTTCTTTTTCTTCCTACTAGTGAGGGTGAAACGGGGTAATCCTCCACTCTTGCTCCACCACGTGTCCACGTGGTGTTGCACTATCAGCAGGTTTTGCACTGATCAGTGGAGGATGTCCTGCTGGTTCAGGGTATTCCTTCCCTGCCATATTATAAGACTATGAATGCAATGAGATTCCTCTTTATTATTTTTATGAGCACTCCAGATGCATTTGGCCTGTGGATAGGTATGCGTCCTTCAACTCCTTGCCTTCCCCTAAAACCTCTTTAGGTATCTTTAGGTAGGTGATGTGGGTATTGAGCTACATAGGCAGGTTTTGACACTCGTAGAGGTACAGAATGGCCAAGTGATGAATTATTCCTTAGAAGGACATGCACCAGTGCCATTTGGGTCAGTTTTATGGGAGAAGGGAAATGGAGAAGGTAGGAGGCTATTTTAAATGCTTGTGTTCCTTAAGGGATTTGTCCTGTTCTTGTGTCTTACAGTTCCTTCCCAGAAACGCAGCATTTCCTTTCATGGGTGGAACCAGCTCTCAGCCAGTTTCATTTTAGATGGTGAGGACTGACAAAAATCTCAGAAAGACCCAGAGGCAATGCGGAGATTGAGCCAAATGAAAACCAGGCAGCAACCACGAAGTGCACTTGCCTAACACAAGCTGGGAAGTGAGGAAGCTGAATATGTGCTTAGAAAAGCAAATTACTGTAGCATGGCAGTAGAATGTGAGCTTTGTTCCACACAAAAACCTCATGGAAAAACCTCAAGAAAGGCCGTTTTCCTAAGGCAAGGATTTCTTTTTTCCTCCACCCACCCCCCCCCATGTCTGAACTGTGGTGGGGAAGTTGTGACGAGAACACAGCAATTCCAGACTTGCGTGGCGGTGGGTTGACCTTGGCTGCCTGTGAGGTGCCCACCCAGACGTTCTCTCACTCCCCCTCCTCAGCAGGACTTGGGGACACAATACAATGAAAAAGCTCATGGGTTGGGATAAGGACAGGGAGATTACTCATCACTTACCAGCATAGACAGAAGACTGGAATTGGGGAAGATTATTTTATTGCCAATTAGGGTAGGATAATGACACCTTCCCCCACCTCCCCTTCTTCCTAAGCTGAGCTTCACACTTGACTTTTCCATCTCTCTGCAGTGGTACAGGGCGATGGTTGCTGAGTTCAGTTCATGATGCTCCATCTCTGGTGCTCATTGCTGTGAGCAACTGAGGCTGGCAGCTGGGTGCATCTATTTTCATTGCCTGTGATCTTGAAAAGGTTGGCTTTGGGTATCTTCAGCAGCACTGTCTGAGGGCAATAGCGCTGTGGCATCACATCTTTTGGAAGCACCTTCGTGCAGGCTGAGCTACGACTTAGGATGGTGACCGGGCCTCGCTGGTGCTGGCTTCCAGGTGTTCACATCTGGATCCCTCACAGCAACCTGCCGTTGTGGGCAGCTCTGCCCGTTCCACAGCTTCACGGGCATCAACTGCGGCTGCCGTGAGGGAGGCGGCTGGGTGCAGAAAGCCTCCTCTTGCCCAGGCTGCGAGCGCGATGGCCTCTGCAGGAACGGGTCGCTGTGAGCTAAGTCAGCGCTGATAACCTGTGTGTGCCGCAGGGCACCGGGGCGGGGCCGGCCAGAGTGCGGAGGCGGCCGCCGGCATTGCCGCTGCCTCGGGCCGTGTCTGTGACCGCCTGCCCCGGCTATGGCGGCAGGTGCGGGTCTGGGGGACCCGCATCGCCCCGCACCAGCGCCGCGGGGTCCGACCCATCCCTGTACGGCAGCTCCCGCCCTTGGGGGGGGGTGTGTGCAGCGCTGACCGTGACGTCACCGCGGCGCCAGGTCCCCCCGCCGCGCTGCGCGTGCGCGGCCGTGAGCGGGGATGGGGAGCCCGGCGGGGGGCGGCTGGGGCGCGGCTCCCGCCAAGCGCGCGCGGCGGGGAGTGTCGCGCGGCTCCGAGGCGGAGGGTGACGGGAGCGAGCTTCGGCGCTGGGACACGGAGCGGCTCTGCCAGCACCTGGTGCAGTGCGGGCTGGGCGAGCCCGGCCTCCTGCGCCGCTTCCGAGGTAACGGCGGGACACGGGGCCTGGGGAGCAGCTCGGGCCGCCGCGCCTCGCCCCGCCCCGCCGCTGACGCTGTGTTGACTCCCCGCAGAGCACGGAGTCACCGCGAGCATGCTGCTGGACCTGCCCGCCGGCGCCTTCGAGGCCACGCGTGTCTGGTGAGAGCTGCGCCCGGGAGGCCTCGGGCTGAAGGGAGGGAGGGAGGGACTAAAGAGCGGCAACGCCGGGTGGCGGCCCGCGCGCTGCCCGTTGGAGTTCCCGGTGCTGCCCGGGCTCTGTGTCCGCCCCGCTCCGGAGCAGCCGCCCCCCTAACGCCGGGCAGGGCGTTCGCGAGGGGCTGCGCGGCGGTGAGGCCCTGCAGGGGGGTCCCCGCCTCCCCGGATCCTGACCCGCTTCCGAGCCGGATGCCCAAGAGCTCGGCCGTGAGGGCGGTCGGAGCAGGTGTTTATGGTGGGACGAGCCCGGTGCGGCTGATTGAGGGTCCTCCGCACCGGCTTGCCGGTTCCCCTGCTGACCCCAGCACAGCCAATGCCGTACAAAACGTGGAAGCTTGTGCCCAGTAACTAAAACCATCCGTCTAAAAAGGTTTAACGAAGCTGCCACCAACGCAATAACCTTTCAAGTGGTCATAGGACCGTTGTAAACCCCAGGGGGTTTGATGAGAACTGTCTTCTTGGCTCAAGTTAATGCTGCTCCATTCTAGTACCGACAGCAGTAACGGTTTTTAGAGAGCAGGGCTGCTCCGCACAGGCTGGGGTTCACCACATCCCTGAGATAAGTCCTGAGCTTTGGGATCTTAATCTTGCAGCAGTTGCTGGGACTTTGCTCTTTGTTGCGCCTGCTGCAATAGGGTGGACTGTCACAGGAAAAGAGATTGGGATGTGTGGCCTGACAGGATACGGGTCCGTGGTGGAGTTCAGTGGCCGCTGCACTTGGCAAAGCCTTACAGCAGGCACCTGCCAAGAGCAGAGGAGAACTGAATGCTGGCCTAAAGCACCTGGAGGGTTGCTCCCAGGAGTGATGGAGACATCAGTGTTTTAGTTGTTGCTCAGTAGCACTTAGCCTGATCAAGGACTTTTCAGTCTCATGCTGTGCTGGTGAGGAGGGGCGCAAGAAGCCTGGAGAAAGCAGAAGCAGGACAGCTGACCCAAACTAGCCAAAGCGGTATTCCATACCAGAGCACGTCACCCCCAGTATAGAAACTGGGCGATGTTACCCAGAAGGGACTGATCACTGCTTGGGTCAGGCTGGGAGTCAAGTCAGCAGATGGCGAGCAATGGTACTGTGCGTCATTTGTGTTTACTGCTTTTTATCTTTCCCCTTTTAGTTTTGTATTCTCTCTCCTTGTTACTTCTCTTATTGTTACTATTATTAGTAGTAGAGTATACAGTGCTTTAGTTATTGGGCTGTTCTTATCTCAACCCATAGGTTTAACATTCTTTCAATTCTCCCCCCCATCCTTCCTTGGGGGGGACATTTCAGTGCCTTGCTGTTTGTCTGAGCATCATGTGCCCATTTGAAGACTCAGACACACTGGCTGATGTAGGCAAGTGGGATGGGGCAGTAAGGAGGTGCCTGTGATACAGGCCATGGAGTTGAATGGCTGAGAGGAGCACTTGATTGATGTGAAGAGTAGGTGGTGCTGGGGGTATGGAATGGCATGCTTGTGGGTTTCCTTTTCTAAGGTGTTTCCTTTGGTGAGATCTGACATCTTGTTTCTGTTAGGCTGCAAACGCTGTGAGTTGGATGAGAAATTGCTGGAGCCTTCTGCTTTTTTAAATCATCTCAACTCTGCACTAAAGAATGAGCCCTTTGCATGCGTTTTCCCACCATACGCTGTGTCCTACAGTAACTTTCATAATTTCTCTGTGACTGGCTGGTAATGAATGCATGTATTTGGTTCCCTGACATTCCTGAACTTGCAGTGGGGAAAGCTCAGAATGGCAGGGGCCTGGAGACAGTGCTGTGAGTTTCCCACCCGTTCTCATGTTCCTGGAAGTAGATGTTTTGTGTGAAGCGCAGCATACTGCACACTAAATACAACTGATGAGTAGGGCTGTCTTGCTGATCTCTGGAACAGTTAAGTTCCTAACGGGTGCAGAAAATGGATTTTCCTGCCTTTGTCGTGAGGAAGGGGTGTGGGCGAAGCAGGGAGGAGTGGATGGGGAAGTATCGGTCCTCACCCTTGTACTCACTCTTTGAAAGACAGCCAGCAGTATTGCTTCTTTGGTTGTTGCAGCAATTCTGCATGCAGAGCCCTGGAAACCACAGTGCTGACACATGATTTGTGCATAATGTCCCGGTTGAAGCAGTCTTGCCACGTAGCAGGTAAAAAATCCCCTGCTGTTGCTTTCTGTCTGAAGAGGGACAGAGAGCTCTTGATGTTCAGGTGATTCCTGTCATACCACGACTACACTGACAACATTCTTTGCCATCCAGAGCTGCCACAGGGTTAATGTTCCTGGAGACAGTGCAGGATGATAACACACATAAGTCACTGACGTGGTGTGTCAGGCAGGGTCTTCCCTGTCTGGACTTATTTATTCCTTTTGCTGCTCTGACCCATGCACAGCACCAACCTGTCCCAGGGGTGACTCCAGTAGATGTGTTGTACCCTGCCGAGACCTGCGCTAGCACCGCTTCATTCAGCCCTGCTGGGGGTGAGTTTCTGGAGCAAAGCAGCACATCACATGGTTTAGTGTGAGGTGTCCCTGCCCATGGCAGGGGGGTTGGAACTTGATGATTTTAAGGTCCTTTCCAACCCTAACTATTCTATGATTCTATGATCAGGCTGTGCTCTTTGTGGACAGTGTTTGCACAGGTAGTTGCAGAGTAAACTACTGTGAGTAGTACATAACTGTCCTTTCTCTGCTGTTCTACTTGCAGTCATTGGTACTTTCTTATGCTTGTAGGCACTCACTTGCCTTCCTGTTATGTACTGCCTATTTCCCAGTTAATATTCTCCACTCTCCTGAAATTTTGTGGGATTTAAAAGTATAATCAAGTGCTTCAAGCCAACAGGCTGTGCTCTGTAGTCAACAGCTCTGTCCCTCATTTAGTGCTAGGTGAGCTTTGCACCACCTCACCTTCTCAAAAATGTCTCAAAGTCCTACCTTGTGCACTTTGTGTGACCAGGAGTGTATTGGGGCAGTTGTTCCCTGAGGTCTATTGTGTGACTGTGTGATGGTGCTGCTTTACCTCCTGCAGCATTACAGCTTGTTCAAAACCGTGCGTGTTGACGTTTAATCTGCTGTCCTGGTTTTGGCTGGGGTAGAGTCAATTTCTTCCCGGTAGCTGGT
Source organism: Psittacula echo (assembly GCF_963264785.1). Lineage (NCBI taxonomy): Eukaryota > Metazoa > Chordata > Aves > Psittaciformes > Psittacidae > Psittacula > Psittacula echo. The sequence continues at coordinate 6,317,942 of NC_137747.1, read as the reverse complement.
GCAGTGCTGTGTTTTGGATTTAGTGTGAGAATGATGTTGATAACACAACAATGTTTTAGTTGTTGCTTAGTAGCACTTACCCTGATCAAGGACTTCTCAGTGTTTTATGCTTTGTCAGTGAGGAAGGGCCCAAGAAACTGGCAGTGAGCAGAGACAGGAGAGACACTTGACCCAAACTACCCAAAGAGATATTGTGTTACATAGAATGTCATGGTCAGTATAGAAGCTGTGGGGAGTTGACTGGAAGGGTCTGATCACTGCTCAGGGATGATCTGGGCATCAGTCAGTGGGTGGTGAGCGAATGTTTAGAGCATCACTTATGTTTTTTGGGTTTTATTTCTCTCTCTTTGGTTGTATCCAATGAGGACCTCAATTGTAATTAAGGATGTGGGGGTCATCTCTGCACATCAAGTCTGGGTGTTAATTTTTCAAGTCTGCTGGAGCAGAGGTGCTTTGGTCCAGGTGTGGTTCTGCATGTTCACTAGGTGTCTTGGAAGAGAACTCCTCCACAGAAGATGAATGTAATGGCTGGAAGCAGATTGCTTCTGACTTTGTTGTCCCTGAACTGTTTTTGAGGGTTGTGATGGAGGTGTTTGGTTACCAGCCTAAGCACTAGTCCTGCCTGTGATGGCCATACCTGTGGTCAGGAACGCTGCTCTCTTCTTACAAGTTGAGTATTCTTGGTCCCATTTTCAGCATGGACCTCAAAGAGCAGCTGCAGTTGCTTTTCCTGGGAGTGTAAGCATAGGTGTGTACAAGCTTCTGGTTTGCTGGCCACAGAAGGGTTCCTTGGCATTTCCAAGGTTCAAATGCCGCAGTTCATCTTCTTAGGAGAGAGCAGGAAGAGTGGACAGATGCGAGTAGCTTTCCCATTGTGCCCTCAGCTACTTCCTACTGCTCTGTAAATAGTGGGATCTGTCAGGAATGTATCTGAGGGTTTGTGACTGCTCCTACCAGCTGAGCTGCTCAGGATGTGAAGTAGCGCACTGATCTGAGCATCACCACTGGTGCTTTTCGTCGTCACCGTGAGTGGCAGCAGCTGAAGGCTTGAGACAGGCTGTGAGCAGAGAGGCTGCAGCCCAAGAGCTCCTTGCTAGGGGAGGGATACTGAGCAGTAAAGACAAGAAGTGCTCAGCAGCAGCTCAGACACCACGTGTGTTCAGTAGCTGATAGGTTGTGAATTGTTAAATGATTTGGGTGAAAATGTGGTACTGCATCGAGCGGTATTTGTTGACCTTTTATTGTATTGCTTCTGTTAAAGTTTAAATTGGAAAGCTGCTGTAAAGCTGGTGCCAGGATGGTTAACTGCTGAGGAGTGTCAAAGGTATAGATCATACTTCCTTGTGATAAGGTGTTTGCTGTCAAATTGAAAACCTTTTGCTTGGTTTCAAGGACATGCTTGCAGAGTTAATAGAATTGGGTGCGATAGGGTGTATTATCTCTCTCTCCCAACTTGTCCTGCCTGTGCTCTTAGACTGCCATGGCTACAAGAGAGTACCTGTGCTGGACATTTATATATGTGTTGTGAAGGGGACTCTTAATAATTTACTAACAATGATAGCAAGGTATCTTTATGAAATTTTTGACACAGAGTTGACAAACTGAAAGAAATTTTTATGAGAATGATTTATTGGGACTTTGACATTTTAGTTTAAGGGTTTTTTCCAACCTGTCAGTTATTCAGGCACTGCATGTTGTCGTTCCCATGAATTTAAAGGATTTATCCCCAAATGTGACTTTTCCTTAAAGTAATTGATGTAAAAGATGTGTACTTCCTGGTGGTTCTATTTCTTGATTCTGTGTAAGTGGGAGAAGCTCTTACACTGCTTTACAGACAGTTTCTGTAGCTATTTGTTCTCTTCCCTCTATACTTACTTTGGAAGGATAAATATGGTCATTGTTTTCCTGAAAAAGCTGCAGAAATACTTATTTCCCTAAAGGAGGCAACGAATATCAGAGTTAAGATGAACTTGCACAAGTAATTCCATATGTACTGCAAATTGTAAAGGGGAATGCATTGGAAACTTTGCTCTCAAGGTCATTTTTTTTTTTCCTTTCTAGTCTTCCAGCTGAGAGACTGAAAGTTTTGGCCTGCCTGGACAAACTGCAACAGCAGCACATGGATACAGTGAAGGTAGCTCAAGTGCCTTGTCACATTGTGTTGGGGGACACTTCTTCCAGGGCTTCACAGCATTGTCCCCATGCCTGTTTCTCTGCCTCTCTCCTTTTGTCTTGGTGGTTTTGGCTGGAGCTGTGGTTGTGCCTTTCCTTTGCAGAGCAGCACACTACACACTATAAGAGCTCTTCTCCTTGGTAGTGAGCAGTCTTATAGAAACCACATTAACCAGAAGTATTGTTAGAATCATCAGCAAAGAGCTTTATGTGGGCACCTGGCGGTTGTGAGAGACAGAGTGAGCAGAGGAGCTGTTTGAAGTGTGTTGAGGAGCTCCCCCCTCACATCTATTTGTGTAGAGCCTCTCCTTGTGTTTTTCTATTAGCTTAGCCCCAGGCTTGGGTTAACAGACTCCTGGCTTCCAGCAGTCTCTCGCAGTGGTGTATGTTGGTTCAGCTTTGGCCAGGGCTGCCTGTGTTCTTTGGTAGTCTGCCTCTGCTAGAGCCTTGTCAGCTCAGTGACCGAGAGCAGAGACAGCACAGGAACACCTGATTTGCCTCGATGTGATGAAATGGTTTTATCTGCTGGTTTGAGGCAAGGTGTGTGTTTATCTTCTTTAGTAAGTCACTGGAGTTACTCAGATGTCTCTTAAAACCCGTGCTTAGGGGTGAGCAAGGAGTATGCCTTTTGTGTTGCAGTTATCTTGGGGTTTGCATTTTGGTTTATGACAAAAAGTAAGAATCATAATTTCCACCCTGCAAAATTTCACTGGATTTTAAAGAGCACGGCGTCAAACCAGAGACTGCTTACTGGCTGTCACAGCCTTGTATTGTGGTGGCCTGCTTTAACTGGAATAGCAGATCAGTAAAGACAGTTGTTCTTTCAAGTGTTAGGTCTTCTTAGTGGAAAAACCAAAACACCTGGGCCTGACCATTGTAGTTATCTTTTATCTTGGTGCCTATTTCTTTTCAAAGTCAAATTTTAAATGTTAATTACACTTTTGTTTGGCTTTTGTAGGTTTTTAACGATCCAATTCATGGGCACATTGAAATACATCCCCTTCTTGTTCGCATCATCGACACGCCGCAGTTTCAGCGCCTCAGATACATTAAGCAGCTTGGTGGCACTTACTTTGTTTTTCCAGGAGCCTCTCACAACCGCTTTGAACATTCTATAGGGTAAGGTGCTGATGTCTTGCATTTGCATTCCCCTGAGGAGTCTGTTAACCTGGTTCCATTGTGGAGTGCCAGCCAGGGGGGATGTTGTCTTTGAGCACTGCTGTGGTGGCAGTTATGGTCTCACCAATGTTTCTGGATGTGCTGTGTGATGATGGGCTGTTCTCTTGAACTTGTTTTAGCACAGATAGGCAAAGAAACCCACAAGATAGGTCAGTGTTAGATTTCCTTTCCCACCACTTCTTGTAAGAATAATGTTAACTGTGAGTGGTTTATGTTCTCCTTGGTCAGAACTTGAGTCTTAAAGCACAGATCTGGGAAGGTACTGGGGCTATTATAAATGACTTGCCAGACAGTTGTGTTCCCCTTATATTGTTCAACACAGCTAAACCCCATTTTATCAGCAGTGTTTGCCTTTGCAGTTGTGTGTGCTTTGTGCAATTGATGGCAGGTTGTCAGGCTGTTGACTGCAAGGTAAACAGAAGCAGATGATGGACCTGAGGATTCCCAGATTGCTCTAGGTCATTCGCACTCCACGGAGAAGCTGATTAATGACAGATTTAAGCTTGTTTTAAAGGTGTAACCCAAGGTGCAATAAAATTGAACTAGTCAGTGTTTGTTTTTTCAAGAGGTCTGGCCAGCCTAAATTTGCTTCTAATTAGTGCTGAAATATTGTGGAGTAAGTCTGGAGTAAGTCTACTCCTGCTCTGTGACACTAAAAAGATGCAAATGTCTGTTGCAAGAGGGCCAGATCAGTGAGGCTGGAATTGATTGTATCTGGTAAACCTGGAAAGACAAAAATGAGGGATATAACAAAAATTTCACAAGAGGAATCTGCAAACTCCAGTGGTATCAACAACCTTTCCTTTGAAACTGTTCAGTTCTCAAGCTCTATGTGCCGATTGGTCTAGTGAAAAACCACCAAACAGTAAAAGTTGGTCTAATCAATGATACTGCCCTGTCACATGAAACCTTGCCTTGCTTTAAGGTGTTCTGCAAGATTGGGGCAGGTAGAAAAGGAAGCTGGGTAGAGCTTGTGAACAGGTTATGGGAGTTCTGTCATGAGAACAGTGTGTCCCATTCTGTGCAATTAAATGCCAAATTTAAAATGAGTGACAGGAAGAGAAAGAGTTGTCATAAGCTACTGTTAAAACAACAATTTGAAAGAAGAGCAAAATGCTTTGGTGACTGTTGTGAACCTTTGCAGTTGCCCTGACTGGAAGTTGAGGGATGATGTGTAAGCTGTAGTGCTTCAGGATGCACGCTGTTGATAATGCGTACACAGTTACTGTTGTTGCCATGTTTGGGGCATGGTATCTCATGCTTTCTTGCTTTCAAATGTATTACTGATGACTAAAATTCTACTACAGGAAATACTTTGTGACTTCCTTGCAGGTTGGAGTTTTTGTTGTATGCTACCTGTTAGACAAGAGCTATGACTTAAAGGACTTAATTTTTCTTCTTCTGCAATAGGGTGGGCTATTTAGCAGGATGTCTGGTTCGTGCACTGAAGGAGAAACAACAAGAACTGGATATAACCCAGCGAGACATCCTCTGTGTAGAAATTGCTGGGCTTTGTCATGATTTGGGTAAGTTACATTTGAGATGGATTGTTGCTCTTTGAAAGCTAACTGGGATCAAAAGCTGTCTTTGAGGTCAGAATGAGCTCTTTTGGGCTGCTCAGGGTGTGGCCATATTGCAGGAGAGGATTTATCTCTTCCTGGAACATCTCCTATGGAGACAGGCTGAGAGAGCTGGGGTTGATCAGTGTGGAGAAGAGAAGGCTCCGTGGAGACCTTAGAGCAGCTTCCAGTACCTAAAGGGGGCAGACAAGAAAGCTGGAGAGGGGCTTTGGACAAGGGCCTGTAGTGATAGCACAAGGAGGGAATGGCTTTAACCTGACAGAGGGGAGATTTAGATTAGATACAGAGAAGAAGCTCTTCCCTGTGAGGGTGCTGAAGGCGCTGGCCCAGGGTGCCCAGAGAAGCTGTGGCTGCCCCCTCCCTGGCAGTGTTCAAGGCCAGGTTGGACACAGGGGCTTGGAGCAAGCTGCTCTAGTGGAAGGGGTCCCTGCCCGTGGCAGGGGTTGGGACTGGATGAGCTTTAATCAGTCTGTGATTCTGTATGTCCAGATCAAGTCAAATATGAGAGAATCCAGATCCTTAGCTTGCTCAAAATATTTTTACTGACAACCGTGCCTCAGATTAAACCTGTGTCATCTTTACTTTTAAGGTCATGGGCCATTTTCACACATGTTTGACGGAAGATTTATTCCACTCACTCGTCCAGATTGGAAGTGGAAGGTGGGCTTTTCATTATTAAAATAAAAGTAGAAAACTGACTTTTTTTCAAAGGGAGAATAATCAATCTTTAAAAACTGCCAGTGCTTGTGAGAATATAGGTGTCATCTAGGCTTTTCTTACGGCATCGTTTTGATGGCATAATTAAAACCCAGACTGTTGTCTTCTACTCATGTGTTGATTCCCTTGTTCTCTGTTTCTTTGGGGAATATCAGCCCCCTCCAGCATGGCCATGAGCAGATACAGCCTTACTAGCAAGGCAGAAAGAGGTGTGGGGCGAAGGAAGTGAGGGCAGGTGCTTGTCACCAGCATCCCTTCCCTGGAAGTACAGATGCTCTTGAACTCCTGTGTGCTTTCATGAGACCTCCCTGTGTACACGTTCTCTTCCTGCAGATGTCACGCTGGGTGACACGGAGGAGAAATGAAATCCCGGTCTTGTCAGTGCCTGTAGGGTGACTCTGAAGAGGCAGTGGCGTGCATTAGGGCTGCACTGATCATTTCAAGCCAGCATTGGGCCTTTAAAATGCATGTTGTGATCTTTACCCTGAATATATTTTACAAATGCAAAATACCAACAGGGAGCTTGTTTCCAGTTTTTAGTTCAAGGACATTTAATACAGTGTTTAGAATTCAACCTTTCAGAAACTTTGAAGAGTTTCAAGGGCTCTTTGCTGTGAATGTAATGTAACATGGGCCGTTCAGGCCTGCCTCTGCTTGCGATTACTAAGCAGAATCAGCTGAGTAAACTTGTTAATCTTCTGCACAAAGCTGTGACACTGCAGGAAAGATGCTTAAGCTTTGGGATGCAACTTTTTAGGTGTTGGTTTGGCTTTTTTTTCACAGCACGAAACTGCTTCTGTTAAAATGTTTGAGCACCTGATTGCTTCCAATAAACTAGAAGAAGTCATGGAGTCATATGGTCTTGTCCTGGAAGAAGATATGGCCTTCATTAAGGAACAAATAGGAGGACCTCCAGATGAAGCCGCATGTGAGATATCGGTAAGTCCGTGTATTGGTCCGGTGGTTATCCCAATAAATGTCTTTAATTTTACTGAAAGAGTAGGTAATTTCTGCTTCTGTATTTAGGCCCATGAGTATCCTGGCACAAGAGATGCTGGAGAAGTGTAATGACTATTTCTTATCATGTTGGCAGGAGGTGGGAGCCTCACTGTGTTACTTGGCCTAGGTCTTCTTGAGAAGCTCTTACCTCCAAATCTTCAGATTAGAGGGCAGTTTAAGAATGTTACTTGAGTTTAGTGAACCTAATGCATTGTAACTAGATTGGTAGAACTGCATTTTTAACCGAAACCTTAAATGACCAGGTCGGGATAATAGACTGTTTACTGGAACCTGAAGGTGGTGATGGGAGGTTGTGTTTTCAGGTGGCTGTATGAAGAAAACATGGAGGTAGTTGTCGTGGTTTAAGCCCTGCCTGTAAATTAGAACCACACAGTCTACTTCCCCCCCCCACTCCCCAGAGGGATGGGGAGGAGAATCGAAAGAATGTAACTCCCACGGGTTGAGATAAGAACAGTCCAGTAACTAAGGTATAACACAAATCACTACTGCTGCCACCAATAATAATAATGATAAGAGAAATAACAAGGGAAGAAAATATGATACCGCTCGCCGGAAAAGAGCCCGACCGAAAAGAGGACGTGCCCTTCCGGGTAGCTCCCAGTTACATCCCCGGGCATGACGTGCTGTGGTATGGAATACCTCTTTGGCTAGTTTGGGTCAGGCGTCCTGTCCCTGCTTCCTCCCAGCCCCTCCTCCTCCCTGGCAGAGCATGAGACTCACAAAGTCCTTGGTCAGTCTAAACATCAGTGTTATCAGCTGTTCCCAGGCCAAAAGTCAAAAACACAGTGCTGCAACAGCTACTAAGAAGGAGAAAAACTGACTGCTTCTGCTGAACCCAGGACAGTAGTTTAGGGGGACAAGCTGATAATAGATAACAAAACTGAGAACTGGCAGAGGTGAAGCAATGAGCAATCCAAAGCATGGCCCAAGTGCCAGAGCCACATCAGTAGCAAAATGCTTGTATTTATTGCAGTAACAAACACAGAGGCGGGGTTAAGAGTTGACAAATGTGTTGCCTCAGGAGGCAAGGAAGAAGAAATCGTGATTATTAATTCATTCATAGAGTTGCAAGGATTAAGTCCTTTCTCCTCACTTTACAGCTCTTGTCATCTCTTCAGGGGCACCCATTCAGTTGCTACCAGAATTAAGAACCCATCAGTGGAAGATCTGTCTTGACAATCTGGTCCTAATCAGAATCTATGTGTTGTCCCAAACGAATAACCCACAAATGTTAGCACTTACCCATCATTTTCTGCCGCAGTAGCGTGCAGTTCGACCGTGTGTACTCCAGCAATCGGATGACAAACACAGGGAGCTTGGCATAACAGAATTCATTCTGAGATCTTACAGGAAGAGGATACTCATTTACAAAGATTGCAAGTCGATGTTTACCCACTCCTGCTCATTTGCACATGCATCTTGCTGCCTGCCACTTGCATTGATCTTGTGCCTGGTTCCTACCCCATGTCTGCTTTTCCTTGGTTGGATTCTGTGCCTGTTTTCCGGGAGGATAAAAGGAAAAGGAGTGTCAGATAAGATAGGTGGCAACCTTCTTGCCACCCTCCTGGTGCTGGGCTGCAGGGTCTTCCACTGGCAGCCATTCCTGTATGTTGTGCATAAGTGGTGTCCTGAACATTGTCCCAGTAGCAGAGCTCTTTGTGATCAGTACAGAATGGTTTTAGCTATGATGCGCTTTCTTCCTGCTGCTTGCACGTTTCCATTCTTACTCATATCAATTTGAATACTTCTGTAACACAGATAACGTGAAAGCCATTTATCTGCTTGTATACAAGAGAATCATGACATTTTCAAGGAAGTAATGTTTCTATGCAACTTGTATCTTGTTCTTTTGGTGTTGATTCCTGTTTGCCTCATGGCAGAGTTATCCCTGGTGGGCTGGGAGTTTAAGTAGCTCACTGTTTAAACAATTTTTGTTTAAAACATCTCAGTAGTTGTTTTAAAACTGGTCTATAAGTTGTATAGTTGATTGCAGAACACTGGAAGACAGTGACATGTTTATGAGTTTACTTAGTTCCCTGGGGATTAAATGATTCCAACCTTTTCCCCTCTTTGTTACTTCAGTGGAATGGGAAATGAAGTACTTGTGTACATGGTTTTTATTCTTTCTGGTATTCTGGGATGTCGGAGGCTTAAGCCCTGGTTGTGGATTTCTAATGCCAGACAGCTTCTGAAAGCACTTTTCATAGAATCATAGAACAGGTAGGGTAGGAAAGGACCTTAAGATCATCCAGTTCCAACCCCCTGCCATGGGCAGGGACACCTCATGCTAGACCATGCCACCCAAGGCTCTGTCCAACCTGGCCTTGAATACTGTCAGGGATGGAGCATTCACAACTTCTTTGGGCAACCCATTCCAGTGCCTCACCACCCTCACAGTAAAGAACTTCCTCCTTATATCCAACCTGAACTTCCCCTGTTTCAGTCTGAACCCGTTGTTTAAATGTGAACTCTTATTACCTTTGCTGCGTCAGTGTTGGATGTTTATCACAGGCAAAATCAAAATGTGTTCCCCTGATCTTTAAAAATAGCTCTGACATTGTTTGCACACTTTAATTTCTTATTGTTTCTGATTGTTCTTTTTCCTTCTTGGTTCCTCTGTCAGTGGCCCTACCGTGGTCGACCAAAGGAGAAAAGTTTCCTGTATGAGGTAGTAGCTAACAAGAAAAATGGCATTGATGTTGACAAATGGGACTATTTTGCCAGGTACAAATCCTTCAGTGTTTGTTATGAATTCCCACTGAAATCATGCTCCTGTATGTACAAGTGTGATCTCCTTGCTAAACGCTCTCTGTGGGATATTTCTAGGGATTGCCATCACCTAGGAATCCAGAATAATTTTGATTATAAGCGGTTACTTAAATTCATTCGGGTCTGTGAAGTAAAAAACCAGAGGCACATCTGTACCCGTGACAAGGTGAGTGTGAACAGGGGGGATGCTCAGCAGCAAAATGTGTGTGAGGTAGAGCAGGACACTGAGAACATATGGGGCACGGCAGAGCCTGGCTGGGCAGCGTGCTACGGCTGCACACTGCATTGCCGGGGGTGCAGGGGTTGTCGGCTGGATGCTTTTTTAGCCCAAGAGAGGAAGATGTAGTTGCTGCTCTGAAAAGTGTTCTCAGAAACAACTGGTTTAAGGAAGGGAGGGACAAAGCAAGCCTCTGTTTGAAAGGGTTTGTAGCATATCTTTCCAGGGGAGGCTTTGGAAAAGCATCAGCTGGGCATGATCCTGCTCCAGGTCTTCTGAGCAAGGCGAATGTGACTTTGGGGCTGCAAAAGGGGGAGGCCCTCTTCTCTGAGCTGCCTGTCTCATTGTCAGGCACTGTGAAAGATAACCATTCTGCTCTATGCTGCAAATGGAAGGAGACAACTCATCTTGTTCCTGGATTGTTGTAGTTTTCCAATTAAGATGATGTCAAAAGTAAAAGGTGGTGGTTTTTTTTTTGATTCAGGAAGTTGGAAATTTGTATGATATGTTCCACACACGGAATTGCCTGCACCGGCGAGCGTACCAGCATAAGATTGGCAACATCATTGAAATAATGCAAGTATTATACTTCCCTTTTCTTGCATTCCGTTTATCTTTAGATTCTTGAAACTGTATGTCTGTTTGGAATAGTCAGATCATCAATAAAGCCTGACATAGAAAATAAGCCACTTGGCTCTATAACCAGCGTGTGCTTGCGCTGTTCTAACTGCAGACAGCTGAAGGTCAAATCTTTAGCTTCAAGTCAGAGTGTGCTTCGCTCAAACTGGCTGCTTAATAATAGAGCAAAGTAAGGAGCAAGCTTAACGCAGCTCAGCTGAGGCCTGACATTGTGTCTCTGTTATGCCACAGCAGGAATTGTTCTGGCTACCTGCATTTGTACCTCTCTTACTGATGTCTGCAGAAGTTTTTTACTCTTCTTGAAAGCAGAAAACTTAGCATCCCCAAATACATTTTCATTAGGATCATGGCTGCCTAGTTAACCCTCTGCTGAGTTTGGAACAAAAGAACACAGAGGATTACACAGCACAAGAGTGATTCATGACTGCTTTCATTTCATAAGCTTCAGCTCCTGGTTTAGAGATCCTCTAAGACTAAAAATGTCAAGGTTTGGCAGTACCAATGTGTCAGGAGTAAAACAGCCATGAAATGTAGTTCTTGGCTTACCATAGTTCCAGCAGCCTATCCAAATGAGCGTAGGATCTGGAAATGACAGTGGAGTACAGTGAACTGTGGAAGAACTTGATCTTTGGAACAGCAGTGTTTCCCACCTGTAAAATACCACGTGTTCATGACGCTTTACCTTTACAATGTTTTGTATTCCCTCTGTTAACTCCTGGAGTCTGTAAAAGGCTATGGTCATCTGTGAGGCAGCCTTATTGCAGCTGGGGGGACCATGTCACTGTCTTGCAAGGTTCTGTAACCATCTAAGCAATGTTAAACACAGTCAGAAGCAGAACAAAGTGCTCAGTCATTGACAGAAGGTGAAGGTCTGATCTGAACCTGTTTTCAGTAACTGGAAATACTCTGTTGAAATGTGCAGTGACAGCATGGAGATAGGACACATTGCAGTGCATCAGGGACTGCTGTGTGCTTGGGATGCAGTTTCATCTGTCATATTTATAACGTACTAATGCATTTCTCTGTTGGCTCTTGAGCAGTAAGGTGTTTCAAACTGATGCTGTCCTTAAGTCTTAATTTTGTCTCAAACCAGGATTACAGAAGCCCTTCAAAAAGCAGACAAGTTTTTTAAAATAGAAGGCTCTGGAGGTAAACAGTACCAGATTTCTACAGCAATGGAGGACATGGAGGCCTACACTAAGTTAACTGGTATGAGCTCTCAGAATTCTTTTGTGTTTGAGTAAAACAACATGAGTACCCATTAAAATGCTGTTTTGACAGGCACAGTGGGACATTGCCACAACTAGGACTCTAAAACACTGCTTTTGTGCACAGATGGTGGGGCAGATCTGGACCATCCAGTCTCTGAGCATTCACATCTTGCTGGGAGAGCAGGACCTTCTAGTTTAAATTACTTTTATTTTGAGAGAGAGGGAAAAGCACCAACTTCCTACGTTCTGTACACATTCCGAGTATCGCGGGCACTGCTGGCAGGAGGAATCCCGCTTGTGTCCTGAGTACTTGTCATACGTGGGATGTATGTCAGTGATAACTACATGTAGTTGTTGAAACTAACCCCAGGTTTCAAAGGGCTCTGATGGGGTCCGATTTGATGTGCTTGAGACATGGCTAGCCTGGTTGCAAATGTAACAGGAGAAACTAGTATGTGAACATCTTAGTTTATTGCTCTGGTTGCTCAGGTAAGAGCTTGTGAGAATGGTTTTTGTAAGTACATGGAGCAGCAGCCTGCTTGAAGACATGCAGAGGAACTCCAGTGTATTTACAGAGAGAAGCAAACAAAGGCTGAGACTTGTGATGTTTTCCCATTTCTCAAGGTCTGGCTCAGTGCTGTGAAGAGGAAACACAGAGAACTGACTTAATTCTTAGTCACAGAAACTGGCTTGAGTTGTGTTGTGTCCTCTGACAGTCTGTCATTCCTCATGGAGAAGTACCTGGCTTTGATCAACCTTGTCCATAGAACCAGCCTTCAGTTAAAGGGTTTGGGTACATGGTTTATAACTTGCTTCTGGAGTGCGTTGGTTGCTTCTTAAGCCAGTTGTGGTCCTAGGCAGGATGTTGCAGCACGTGTCAAAGCTGCCTAGGGTATTTTTGGCTGGGGAATGTGAATAGACATGGGTGCAGCTGTGTTGGTTGTGAGAGGCAAGCAGCATCCTGACAGCAGCAGTCTCTTATGACAGCCAAAAATAACTTCTCTGCTCTGAAGCCACATCTAAAGAAACCTTTGTCTTGCTGCTCATATTGATGGTAGGAAGCACACGTGAGTACTTCACTGTCATGTGGAGACAGGAGGGGGACTTTGATGCTAGCAGCTGAAGTCTGAGAAATCCGGAAGGTTTAATGGAAGTACTTTATTCTTTTACAAGATAGAGCACCCTGTCCATAAACCAGGTAGTGCTGGGGCTCAGAATATTCTGCTGAACAAGACTGGCTACATAAGAACTGGAAGCAGCTTCCGTGATACTCATTGCAGGGGTGAGAATTGAGCTGTTTTTATTGCCAGCTCTTATGACTCTGGTGATACTGTGACTGGTCCGTTGTCAGGCTCCGTGTGTTCAGTCATTCTCTGAAAGCGAGTGTCTTTCCTGAACCAGCAGATTTTCTTGTTGCTTTAACCTTTGTCCCTGTACACACATTTTGCTGTGACCCTGCCTTGTGACATACTTAACAATCAATGCAACTTTGGCAGATAACATCTACCTGGAAATTCTGCACTCAAGGTCTCCAGAGCTGAAGGAGGCACAAGAAATCCTGCGTAAAATAGAACGACGTGAATTGTACAAATTCTTAGGAGAGACTCAGCCTGGAACAAGGAGTGAGGTTGTACAGGTAATGTCCATTGCTGAAAGAGTCCGGATTCTGTCCCTGTCAAAATGTTCTCTAAGTCGCTGACCACCTTTTTTCCTCTTATCACTGAGTGGGTTTGGTTTGGGGTTTTCTTTCTCTTTTTAAAAGGTTAGAGAATGACCACCCAGTGTCTTACTGCTCTGCTCCTTCTTTTGTTTGAAGAGGTTTGCTTGTGTCGTTTTAGCTAAGCAGTGGTGTTAAGAGATTCTGTACTAAAAGAAGTAGGAGGAAATAAGAGGAAGGAAAACATGAAATGGTTGTACATTGATAGTCAAGATTCTGCCCTTCTGAGGAGGAGGAGATCAGGATAGGAAGCCTGTTCAGGATAGTTGCCTGTTGCAGTAGTATTGGAGGCTCAACTTCCTCTAATAGGACATAGTGTCTGTCCTGCTCCTTAAGAGATTGTAATGCCATTATGTTTAGAATCATAAAACAGTTTGGGTTGCAGTGGACCCTTAAAGGCCACCTAATCCAACCCCTGCAGTGAGCAGGGACATCTTCCACTAGATGAGGTTGCTCACAGCCCTGTCTGGTTTAGTAATCCTCAAGCTGGCCAGAGCCAGGGGAACATCCCAGGTACAGAATTCTTAAATTCAGAGCTGGGTTTCCAGTTAATGCAAACTGGAAGAGGTAACTTTAAAAAAAAGGGCAACCAAACAGTGGCAAAGAAAAGGAGAAAGCACGATCCATTCTGATTCAGAGTAGAAATCGAACAGCTTACAAACAACCTGCCTCCTGCCAGTTGCCTCCTGGCAGTTCTTTCTTCTAGGTTTGCTCTCAGTCTAAACCTTTTCTTGGCTTCTTGAGTCACAACAAATCACACACATACCTCAGCTTGGCAATGTGTGTGATTCCCTGCTCTTCAGAGCAGTCTCCCTTTCTTTGCAATGGAGAAATAATGTCTTTGCAATGGACATAAAAAAATTCCTTCCCTTCTGGACCTGTCTCCTGCATGCTCTGTGCTGCACTTGAAGCTTTTGGTTTGTTTCTACACATTGGTAGAACATTTGTGGCTAAGGTATGCAAGGGTTCAAGCAATCAGGTTGCTGCAAGAAGAGTCTGTCAGGCTAGGAAGAAATGAAAGCTTTAGTTTAGTGACACGTTCTGTCATGCACTTCGTCGCCTTGGTCTAGACCTGATAGTGCATAAATGTAACCCGCATTACTGCCTTTATTTTTCAGAACAATAGCCTGGCAGAAAGCATTGCTAAATCCAAGCCAGAAAACGATCCTCCAGATGTGGAACTGAAGGCTGAAGATTTTGTCGTTGATGTGAGTATCTCTTGGAGCAGGTTCAGAGTCAAAACTTCTCAGTGACGGAGGCCTTGTGTGCCATAGTGAAAACTGGAGTTATTTTCAATGCATTATTATTGTCCTATTCCATTAGTGTCATTTACAGAAGTATATTGTGTATCCTTTTGTAGGTATTGTGAGAAAGCTAAAGACAAACATTAACAGGTGCCATTTTCTTTCTTTTGCGTGCAAGGTTGTCAATATGGATTATGGAATGAAAGAACAGAATCCCATTGATAACGTTCTCTTCTATTGCAAGGCTGATCCTTCCAAGGCAGTCAAGATCAGTAAAGAGCAGGTAGTCTTTTAATTTGTCTCAACTGGCTTCTAAAGGGCAGCTTTGCAGCTTGTGAGGATTCCACAACCTCCCCACAACCCCTGGAAGAACTACCACAAAGGGCTGTACTTGCTTCCATCACGTCTTTGGTGTGTGTTGTGCTAAGATAATCTGGAATCCTGACAGCCTTTGCATATGACCAGTATTTAACTTGGATACACTGGGAATCTTGGACAAATAGAATTGATTTGGATAAAGCTCGTGGATTGTAGTGGGATGTCTTTTACTGCTTTCAGTTTGTTTTCAGATGGAACAATTGAAGTTCAGTGGTCTCTAAATTCCAAGAAATGCTAAAGCTTTTTTCTTCTTGTATTCCAAAGGTTTCAAAGCTGTTACCCAGGACGTTTGCTGAGCAGGTTATCCGAGTTTACTGCAAAAGTCAGGATCCAGTTATTGTTTCAGCTGCAAAACAGTATTTTATTCAGTGGTGCATGGAGAAGAATCTCACCAAGCCACCGGTAACAAATTCACTTGTTATTTTTATTGTTCTTAAAGCTTATTGTTTGTTGGCTTTGTGGCAGAGCCACTCCTCACTAACCTAGCTTCTGGTTTTATTGTGGCTCGTGTCAGGGATGTGCTTTGGTTTCACTGAAATAGTGATAGATTTGCACTGATTTAACTCACTGCTCCTCCAGCAGATTCATGGTCAGTCTCTTTGCTCTGAGTGGAAAATACCTGTGGGAACAAGATTGCAAACCTCTGCTCTCTGGGCAGCTAGTCTGTAGTCCAAGCTGACTGCAAGGCCTCATCTGTTCTCTGCGTTGCCCTTTTCTGTCAACTCCAACATACGAGTTTCCAGCAGTGAGGGATGAAGAGGGTCTGTTACAGCTCACGTTAAAGTTTGTTTCATTTTGTGTTGGGAACAGCCTGAGCTGCCCTGGCAAGTGAAATGGAGACTTAAAGCACACACTCAGGGTGTCCATACATCCTGAGTCCATACATCTTGCTTTGCGTTTCTCCTGCCAAAGATGGCGGAGAAGCCTGTACCAGTAGTGGCTGTAAACTGCTGATGTGTGATACAGCATCCCCATTACATCCCCCTTGCAGGAAGGTGGGCACCTTCATCTAAAAACAATTAACCATTTACTGATAGTTGCAGTATATCCATCACTGTAGGGAAGCCGTTATATCAGGTAAGCTTTTTTCAGTAGAAGATGCTCCTGGAGCCACTCCACTACATGTGTGAGTTGTCTTATGTCATACTTTTGGCATCCGTCTTTTGAGAGCAGTTAAATTCAGAAGGGCTTTTTGCAAATGCATCAGGCAGCAGGCATTCTCTGCTTGTGGCTTGTAGAGTACAGTTGTATCCTGTAAGCATGTTTTTCTACTTCAGGCATATCCATCCTGAAGGCCCTGGCACGTTGCAGAACATCACAACACGCATCTCGCCAGCTTATTTCTAAGCTTAGAGAGCGTATCGCTCTCTTGTCTGTGTTTGCCTGAGTACTTCTGTTATATATATATAAATATATATATATGTATATATATATATACACACCTGGGACTGATGGGTTGCAGCACTTTTAAATGAGGAACTGTGGCAAATTCAGAGAAAACATGTATAGTAATGTCTCTGATTCATGTTCCAATGCCCAAAATACCAGCTTGCCAACGCTCCTAGATTTGCTATTAATGATGTAGGAAGAAGAGATCTGCTAATGGTGAAGGCTTCTCTCATAGGGTTTGGTTGTCTTCTCCCCACCAAATGTTACTCCCCACCACTGAGTACAGCATCTTCGGGATGCAGCCTTCAGTGTTGGTTGATTTACAATGCTTCTAGGACCAGGGATTTTATTTGTTTATTAGTAAGTCTGATACTGAGCTTCCTTTCCTCTACTTTAGGATAGAAGGCAAAAGTGGATGTACTATCATTAATGTTTTCTGACTTTCAATAACAGGATAGTGATGTGGTTGCCCCTCATCTAATTCCAAATGAAAGAAAGCCGGAATAATGCAAGGGATGACGGACACAGAACAACTCCAGAACCCAACTGCGAACAGAGGCTTCCTTTTGATAAGTAACCCTTGTCCTTTTAGCACTATTCAGTCTGCTTCTTCAGAAGATGAGTAAACATGATCAGCAGCTCCTTTCAAAGCCGGTTGGATGGACTGTAAGAGTTCATTGCACAATGCAGAAATGCATTTTACAGTACAGCGTGTTTTAATGTGGGTATTTAAAGTGCATATTCCAAATGAACTTTTAAAAAACCAACTACCTATTACAGCAGACTCAATCCTCATTTAGTTTTGAATGTATTGGCACTGTGTAGCGAGAGTAACTTTAAACATTGCAATTCATTGTTAGTACAAGAAGTGCTGACGACATGTTACTGTTCCTGCCAGTCCCCATCCCTCCTTAAGATGATTGTGATACTGCATGAACAGGCAGAAAAGCTCCCAGCTCAGGGGTGTTTTTTTGGGGTTGTTTGGTTTTTTTCTGCAATACCTGGAGAGGAGTAAATATGGTCTGAAAACCCAGTGACGTGGCAGAATGTTGACATAACCTTAAATGGCATCTTCAAGAATAGTAAAACTGATTTCTTCATAAAGAAGAACGTAAAAGGAAGGGAGAGGAGTATCTTTTTAAGAACCAAAGATTACTTTTCTGGTATTCCAAAAGCTGATGAAGATGCAGGCCTCTTGCTCTAAGTGTGACACAGTTCCTATTGAAGTAACAATGCATTGCAGCGACATGCAGCCTTTTGTTCTTTCATAGGGTATTTTTGAGACATTGAATGTTATATTTTTACTTACTGAACTGCAGAAGCTGCTCAAACTGTCCATTGTTTGAGTGCCTGCAGGAGAGCAGAGCTACCTGGATGCTTGTCAGGGCAGCCAGCCGCGTGTCCTGGGCACGATTAGTGCATCCCAGCAGGATGCTGCACTGATACTGCTCCTCCTTGCTCCAGTTCTGCATTATGCTCAGCAGGCTCTTAAGGTATTCTTCCATTCTTGTGGCCCTTCCTTTGTCTGCTGGATCTCTGATTGCTGTTCCTGTGTCATTTTTCTCTCCCCTGTAGAACTATAAGGGGTTTTCCATTTTGACCTTACTGGCAGTACTCCTGTGAGTATTGCCAAGTGTCCGTCCAATTGGAAAAGTGAGCGAGGAAGACCTTTTTCCTCTCACCTTTCACTCAGGTCTAAGAGGAAGGCTGCTTTCAGTAAAGAAAAAGCTAAAAGCTCGAAAAAGCCCACCCTCAAAACTGAAATTGCAAATCAAAAGGTTCAGCAACGCTCGGAAGCTGGAACAGGCTTTGGCTTTTTACAGCTGCTGTGGGGAAGGCAGCGATCAGCGCTCTGTTCTGCCAGGTTAGTTTCTGAAAACTAACACAAAGGGAAGTAAGTCCCTGTGAGAGAACCTCAGAACTCCCTTCAGATCATTGCATTGCCTTTGCCCTTTTTATCACGGGAGCTGGTAGCTGTTCGGCAGAGGGAGGATGAGTGAGTGTTCATGTGCTTAACTCTGATTTTGTTTGTTTAAATAACCAGACGTTGGTTTGTGCTCTGCTGTACCTGAGCTCTGTCTAAAGGTGATGGGTGCCATGCAACCTCTGCTGTTCATCCTCAACAGTATTTCACGTCTGCAGGTGTACCAGGTAGCTACTGGAAAGCAACAGGACCTCTTTAAAGGCTTTTAAAGAACTTATTATGCTTCAAGAACGAACATCACAAAGGCATTTGTCTCCCTTATCTGCATAAAATCAAGTATTGTTCCGCACAATGTAATCTTGTTACTGTTGCTTGGGTTTGTTTTGAATCTGTTGTAAAAGGTGCACTTTATACTTGGGAAATATCTTTTGCTTACGTTTAAGCAGAAATTCATACTTAATGTTAAGTTTTGCATTTCTTTTTCTCTAACATGTTAATCTGAGCCTCTATGGACTGAGATTAGATTTATAAACAATGATTTTATTATTCTTTTAAGGAATTGCAGTGTGTGGACTTTGTGTGCTAAGACTGTTTGAATAATTACAAACAGCCACATGTATTTCTAAAGGACAAATGCTGCTCTTTGGCAGTGCAGGTCTTGAGGTGGTTTCTGAATCTATGGGAATGGTACCTGCAGTGGAGGCAGTGCAGCTATACAGGGCTGTTGCTGTGCCTGGGAAGAGCAGGTTGGCCTCAGCTTTCACCATTCTCCAGTGCCCAGGCTGGCTTTAGGTGCTGCTCCAGCTGTTGTGTAGGGGAAGAAGGAAAAGTGAAGTCCTGCTTGAACAACCTGATCAGATCACTGCTGGAGAGGCCGGCGCGGGTTTGGAGCCAGCACTGGAGTCAGACTGGGATGCAGGTACCCAGCCTGTGGTGGTAGCTCCTGTAGCAGGTGGGGTGCTCCTGGGGGGATGAATGGCTGCACCATCCCCAAACTGGGTGTGAGTGTCGTTCACAGGCAGACTTTAAGCTGGACCTGCTGGTGTGTGTGGTGCTGTGGTGGGGTAAGAGAGCTGGGATGTGGGCAGGGCAGATAGAGACAGTGGGTCTCTGAGGAGCTCCAGCAGCGGAGCAGGAACATCCTGGGCTGGAGCAGCTGGAGGAGGCAGCAACTCCTGCCACCCTTCAGCCCCAAGGCCACTTGTTTTCCCTTCCCACCCCTGTGTTTGCTTCCAAATCCCCTCATGACTCCTCCCTGTGCCTCTCCCTGTCTCCTAGAGCCCCATCTCCCCCCGCAAAACCCAGAGCACAGGAGGTGTCTAAAATTGCAGTTTATTATGCTCCTCTTACGCAGCCAGAGGGGCCGAGTGCGGGGGCTGAGCTGGCCTTGGATTAACACCCGCCCAAAGCGCCAGTAGCAGTGCAGTAAGGCAAAAGTTTTAACTGTCCAGAAAGAAAGGAGATGTGTTCACACAAGGGCATGTCCCATCTCTCAGGTGCTCTGTACCAGCCATGGGCTGATGTTGTCATTCCCAGCCCTTAGGGTCAGTAGGAAGCTGCCTGCCTGCTGCCCCAATGCCAGCAAGAGGCTTTCACCCTGCAGTTACTGCTTCTCAGCGCCACCACACAATGAGCACATTCATGGGGGCAGCAGGAGCAGCAACCCCAAAGTGAGCAGGTCTGAGTGCAGATAGATGGGAGCCATGGGGAAACCAAGGGGTACTTCAGTGGAGGCCTCCACGCACAGCCAGCAGACACCACTGCTCTGCTTGCAAGAGGGTAACACAGGGAAGTGCGTATCCCATAGTGTTAAGTGGCTGTGGAAAACCTAGAGCCCAACTACTGCACAACAGCAGTGACTGAGGCTCTAAGGGAGATGCTGACACCTCCTGGTCCTCAGCTGGGGCAGGCATTTTGTGCTCTCCACATCCAGGCTGCTGTCCCAGGCAATCACAAAGGTGCAGTGTGAGCCTTGCACTGCCAGGCTTTGCTGCCTTACAGAAAGGAGGAGCAGCAGGAATCTGCCTGCACAGTAGTGCCGTCTTCTGAGACCCTGTAATGCTCGTGTCTGCAGCTCCTGAGATGAAGGTGTCTGTTGCTTCAACAGTATACAGCAGTTACCTGGTGCCCACCCTGCTTTCCACCCCAGTTCCAGTTCTTAGCAGGGTCTGAGCACCAAGATTATTACTTGTGGCAGCAGCTCCAGCCATCCTCCTTCCAACAGGTCAGTCAGCCTTTGTCACCCATTTGTTTCACCCACTGCACCTGAGCACACATCATTCTTCCAGAGCCCACTGCAGTAGAACCAACAAATGGCTGCTGCAGCCAGAGCTTAAGAACCAGGTACCCAGAGATTGCCTTGTGCCAAGCAGGAGCGTTACTGGTCAAAGCACTGAAGGGGATATTTCCTGGAGAAGCAAACATCTCCAGAAGCAGTGATAGTAAAGTGAACAGTTTATGGTCTGAGCTATTTCCGGACCAGAGATGCAGCCCTGGCTTGAGCTCAGATGCTTTCTCCAGTTCCTGCTGGACTGCCCCGAGGTGATGGCTGAGGTCGTAGTAAAAAGTGCAGCTTAGGGAAGAAGGGAGACGCTCCAGTGGAGGCACTGCAGCTCCTACTTGTAGCTCTTAAGTCTCTGCACTGAGCCCATAGCTCAGGAGGGTATTCCCAGAAGAACCTCAGCCCTGTCTCTCAGCAGGCATCATTCCCAAAGTTAGACCTCATTCAGGGAACCTTCCCTACCCACCCCACACACCCCAAGCTTTGCATGTTCCTTAGAGTGGTCCATGTCCCGGGAATGGTGGGCACAATCCTTACTTCAAAACAAGCATGGCTTCTGTCCCATCTGGCCTTGTCAAATGGAGTCCATGAGTGAGGTAGTATTCCCGCCGGAGGAAGGCATAGAAATAGTCCGAGACGAGCAGGATCTGCAGAAGGAAGATGTTCAGACACATCAGTGATGCTCCAGAACAAGAGGTAAGAAGGGAATGCATTTGTGATGGACCCTGAAGGGGTTTAAGAAGTTCTTGGGCTGTTCAGCACACTTTGTGAGAGGAGACATCGAATCTATGAACACTCCTCGTCCATTGCCTTGCACTATTAAGCCAAGGGAGACTTAAACTAACCTATTTGTTGCACTAACACCATGATGTCACAAGCATGTCCACTAAGGAGACAGCAGCTCCATAAATTGGATTGTTAAGCTATAGCTCAAATACTACAACTCTTTCCCGTTAGTGTGCCAGAACGTGAGGTGAGATTTCAGCAGGAGCAAGGAGAGGCAAGAAGCTGCCATGCAGGAACTACACAGGATGCAAAGAGCCAGGCACATCCTGCAGAATTCCCTGTTGCTGACAGACACCCGATGCAATGACCTACCCAAAGTGCAGCCTTGTTTGCCTCGCTCTACTGACCTGCCCTATGTTGAAAGTCAGCGTGATGGCGTAATAAAAATTGGAGTTGGCACTTCCTGCATAAATCCATAGATGCCACAGAACAGGGAACAGGAGGGAGCAGACAATGAGCACACAGGACAGGATGAAGGTGTTCCGGAGGACTGCAAAAGAAAACCAAGCTGTTAAAATGATGCATGACTGAGCAGCCATGCTCACACAACCAGCAATGGTATTTAGGGGATGTGCAGTGGGGCAGAGGCGCTTGCCAACACACACTTCTCTCCACTCATCTCTCATAGTTTGCTTTAATAATGCCCTGGCCCTGGCTAGCTTTTTGTAAGAAATCCACTATATTTTCCTTTGAAATAAATACTTGTGCCTTTGCTTGAGGGTGAAGTCCTTATTTGTGGCATTTTCCTTCCAGGTCCTGCTTTCAAACACTCCTCAGAAGACTTTGGCTTTTTAGTGCCTACACTACAGTAACAGTTTTGAGAAGGGCCTTTCACCAGCATCACAATTCAGAGAGCAGAGCATGCCATTCCCTAGCCTCATCAAGGGAAAACCCGACCCTGTGAGCCATAGGAAAAGAGAGACTTTCCTGGGAGGTGGTAAGGAAATGAAAGCACCATAAAAGGAGGAAACTCATCCAGGGCAACTGCACTGACAACCAACCTCGGGAGGTGCAACTGAGCGTGAAGAGAATCCATCAGTCTGCGTATGTGTCAGATGGAGAGAAGACAAGCACAACTTTGTCTAAAACAGCTAGTAACTGCCAGGCCAGAAGAGATTTTGGTTTCTGTGAACTATTTCTGCCTGCCCTTTGGCAGGTCAAAAGCAGTTACTTAAGAACACTTAGGAAAATCACAGCGTTTCCAAATCCCCGCAGTACAGTGGGTTCTAGAGTGAGTTTGAAAATCATTAGGAAGCTCTCTGGTGACTTACAGAGCTAAAAAGGTTCTTTACGAAGCATTAAAGAAAAACTGGACAATTGCTCAGAGTAATTCAGTTCCTTTCACCCTAAGCGAACAAGCAGATGCAAAACAACTACTGCAAGGTGCAGGGTTTCACTGCTGGGGACTCCCCAGTTGCAGGAGCAATGTTCAGATTACACAGCCTTCAACGGCAGTGAAGCTCTGAACGATGGATGTACTTTAAATAAGCCACATCTCTTGTGCAGGACTCTAAAAGGTTCTTACAAAAGAGCTGTCGTGGTTTAAGCCCCGGCTGTAAATTAGAACCACGCAGTCTACTTCAGAACAACTTGGAAGGTACAGGTACAAGTGAAAATTCCCTCCTAAACTAATTTCAACCCTGACCCTAAAGACATGTTAGAGACTGCACCACCATTAAAAACCAACCTCCTTTCAGACGCCCCAAGGAGGCCACAAGAGCTCACAGACATGGGCCTGCTTTGGTTTAGTGGTGATGATTATTGGACAGGCCCTTTCTCATTCCAGCTAAAGAACAATCAAAGACAAAGAACTTACATCTGTAAAGGTGGTTCCAGACGGGAAGGAAGGCCATGTACAGTGCAACATCTCCCACAGTGGGATAGGACTTGAAGATGGAAATGATTGCGATCTGGACAAACATGAAGAACACGGGGTGCTCCCTAGAAGGAAATAGACACAAAGGGTAAGAGGATGCAGTAGAGTCTGGAAATGGGAAATAAATATCATTAAGGGCACAAATGCACTGTGGATAGGCTTGAAGAGGCTCTTGTCCCTTATTCTCTTTAAGCAAGCCTCCGAATGCTGGGTGGGACAGACTGAGCAGCTCTGCAGAGAAGCAGGACAAGGATTTCAGAGGAACAGAGATTGAAACTTTGGGAAATGAGGAGAACAGGTCCTATTAAAAATCATTTTCAGGTGTGTAGATCCAGACACCTGAAACCAGACTTATAAACCTTCACCAGACAACTGAGAACAAAACAAAACTAGCAGAGAAACATACTTACTTTAGCTTTATTGCCAAGGGAATGGTGTAGAAGAACACATTGATTTGAAACACGCATACGAAGAAAAGACTAAAGTGTTCAAACATCTCTGCAAAGAAGTACCAGAAAAGGCCAATATTGGGTGTCAGATCTGGAACAGAAAGGCTGAAATTTGAAAAGAAAAGTCAAGGTAACATTTTTAAATGGTTGTTTTTCACTGATCTGCTTCTGTTACATTAATTAATCCTTATGGAGGACCTACATTTTAAATCCCTAGAAGGGATGCCAAAGGGGTGAAAACCTGGAGAGAAAAGGGACTAATCCTTCCCTATGCTCCAGCAGGATTTAAACCATTCCCAAGCAGACATTTCTTCAGAGACAAAAATTTCCCAGCCATGGTAGCTCAACAATCAAATCCATTTCCGACCAACTCAGTGGAAAGCATCTCCTGCCTCCTCTAATTCTTGCTGTTAACTAACAAGCTGGCTAACGCTGCTCTCCTCCACACACTCTTTCTTTTCTTGCACTGACAGTAAACTCACAGATCACACACGTCTTTCTTCACACAGGGAGTGCGGCATCTGTGTGCGATGTATGAGAAACAGCACAGGAGGGGCTAGACAGAAAAGCCAGTAAGAGTCTGTATACTTACATAAACCCGTAAACAGATGGGATAAAATCCCAGGAGTTGAGGAGGAAGAAGGAGAGGCAGACGATCACCCCCAGGTTGCACAGGTACAGGGCCCCATACTGCATGGTGTAGAGCTGGAAGCTTTTGCTTTTCAGTTTGATTGGTATGAACTGACGCTGGAAATGAAATACAAGCAAGCAGATAGCCCTCATCAGGTGGAAAGCCACAAGAAAGCCTGAGTGTTCAGAACATCATTTTAAATCCATGAAAGAAAGCACCGAACACTGGCACTATGGCACTGGAAGGACCAGCTCTCAGGCACAGTTTGCCTGATGTTCTTCACGCTGGCCAATTCAGCCATACACACTGCACAGATTTCCAGAACTGTGCCTGAAAATACAGTAGCTAAGCTGGTCATTTCTCATGCACTCAATGTAAGAATTACGCCCATCTCCTCACAGCTACACTTATATCTTATCTTGGATGCCTGCAATACTGTGCCTTCTACAGCATGAACTCAAATCAGCTGGGTACAAACAGTTAGAAATTACCTACCTGTAGAAGGTAAAGGAGTGCTGGAGCAAACAGTGTGAGAGGGTAGAGTGACTGGTATGTTGCTAAGGCCAGGAACAGAGTACTGAGGAAGGCACTACCTGCAAAGGAAGAAAAGATGTTCAGTTATAAGGAACGTTTAATATAAACAGCCTTACAGACAGGAACTCCACAGGGAAAGAAATGCATAACCCTCTGCAGTGGCTTTACAGTTATCAGACCACCACTTAAAGGCAGGTTTAGCAGAATGTGTCCTGAAGAGTGTCATTTTCTTAACTACTAATTTTGAATGGAGAATGACTCATACCAAGGTGATTATCCCATAAGAAAGAACCACTGACTGGTTTCTATCTCCTCTCATTCACATACAGAAAGATTTGTGTAATTCAGTCTATATATAGGCCATGCTGGCTGCTGTTTATGCATGGGAATGCATTCACTTGAGTCACATCCACATGAAGCAGCTGTTATACACATACTGGGTGAGAACCTCATTATCAAAACGTGTCAGGTCCCTGAGCAAAGCTCTGTGAAGACAGCAAGCAGAAGCCTGCAGCTGAAGGAATGGAGTAGCATTAGCCCTACTTTACAGATACCAAAGCTGACGCATAGAAAGGATTAGCACAGCTTTTCCAAGTGGTCTTAAAAATATGAATGCCTAGATTGAGGAAGCTTTATTTGAGGTATCTCAGGTTGAGCTAAGTGCCAAGTACTCACACTGTCCGATTACCAACACCAGACAGTCCAAAAGGTCCCAGGCTAAACAATAAAAATACAAGCCCAGTATTCAATTACATTCTCCTATACAGAAATGTCCCTGTCCTTTAGTTATTGAGTGTTCAGTTCTGCACCGATCTACAAAGCTGGTACCCAAAAATCATAGTCATAATCTGATACCCTCTTTGCCCACTTTAAAACTTAGAGGCTGCCACACTCCTAGCCAGGGAGAACACAAGGGACAGCACAGGTTTGTCTGTGTCTGAACTATTCACCTTATGCTATCAGCGAACAGTTTCAAATCAGTTTAACTGAACAGACCACAATCATTTGCTTTTGCAAATGCTTTTAAATCAAAGCCCTTCCTGCCTCAATCAGTCAATAAGTGGAGGAAAACTTTCTTTTGGAAGCACTAGATCTATATCAGCTTTCTTTGCAATGTCTGGGTCTGGGCACTCCTAGAGACATGAAATCAGATTGATTTTTATTCTGATCCAGCAGAGCACTCCTAAGTCTTATGTGACTCATACAAATCACATATGCTAAAAGACTTTAAGCTGGGGAGTGAGATACAAAATAGAAACCTGCCATTACATACAAAATGAATGAAACAGCTATTCTGTCAAAATCTATTCAGCTGGGCTGGTGTGGGTCTTTGGTTACTGTTTCTGCTTCCTCAAAGCTCAATTAGCTCATTTCAAACCCAGTTTACGACTGTGAGTGAAAGCCAAATAACAGCTGCAGGCAACTGCTTGCTTTGAATAGAAGTTCAAAGATACACTTTGAAATTAAATTGTATACAATACTTTAAGTGCATATTCACATACAAAAAAAAGAACATCAGAGCATTATGTCCTCCTACACACAGACAGGCATTTCTTCATAAACAGAAAACTATTTGAAGTCATCCAGGAAAAGGAGTCAGTTTTAGAGATGAAACTCCTAGGTACGCTGAGGTGAAAGTAAGTTTTAACTTGAATCTAAATTCTCTTGATCTCATGATCTCAGGCAGAATTCAGACCTTGTTCCAGTCTCATTTCTGCAGTGTTTCACTGAGGTCTTTGTAGCAAGCAGATCTGTAAAGCTCTACCTTGATTTAATTCTGCTGCTTTTGTAACCTCCACAGAAAATTATAAAGAACCATTTTTTCTTCACTGTGTTACCTTTTATTGTGGCTAAAATGAAGAATGCAATGACAGTATTGTTGATGGCGCAGGTGGACTTTGCCACACAAGACATCACAGTGTAGGGGTTTAACAGATAGCTGAAAAAGAGAAGAGCTTGAGTTACATTCAAAGGAGACAGCATCTAGTAAGAGAGACGTTCAAAGGAAGAACAGGTGCACTTTGCCATATCTTTCTATTTACGTTTGATGGGATCTTATCATCATCAAATTAACAGGATTCCAGTCTGGAGCAAAACCCAGATCTTTGGATTGTGGCCATGGGCAGCAGCCACAGGGAGCACAATGGAGGAAAGGAGATGCTGGGAAGTATTCAGGGCCGAGGGTAATTTTACCTGTAACAGGATATTCAGACTCTCGGGGGGGAAAAAAATCTTCCACAAATGTTGAAGCCCAAAATCAGACAAATAAAGCCCAAGAGGAGCTGATGAACCAAAGCAACCTACTGCAATACTTACAATAGTGCTACCTTGAGGGGGATGTAGTGCATTTCCATGGGCGTCTGGATGAGCTCAGCCACATCCGGTGCATATTTATCCAGTTCTATCAGGAGCTTTTGCTTTTTGAACTAAACAAAGGAGAATGACCAAAGACTGTCAATGAGGAAAGTCATTATTTCTTATTACTCAGGATTTCCATTACTATATAACATACATGGTCCCCAGGCATGAGCCAAAACTCATGTTACGTGAGGTGTTGCACACACACAACGGAAAACAAGCCCTCTCTTCCGCAACTGAAGTGGAAGTCAAGAGGAAACAGATAACCTCTACTTATTTGAGCTTCCTTAATGTGTCTCTCTGTTTAACCTATCTTGTATGGTCCTCTCTATGGAGACAAAAGAGAATTTTGAGCCTACTGAGCTATGCCATGCTAAGTCAGGAGGAGAGAGATCTGGTAATAAATTCTCAAGGAGCAAAGTAACTCAAACACAGGATTTTTATGTGTCTGCAGTTCTATCACAAGTTATTTCTTCAACCTCAAAGTCAGAGGACAAGGAACAAGCACGTAGCTGGATGGGAGACCCCACAGATGCTGTAGAAAATGCAGCCTCCCTGTTCATGTTGATACTGAACCACTGCCCCTCTGGGATCACAGACAGCACAGCATTGCTTACACAAAACCTTCTACGAGCTACTTATGAGAGACAGCTGGGAGAAATCATTCACCTCCAAGTACATGTACTTACAATTTGAGGGGAACAAGTAACACTTGGTGTCAAGACTTTCACCTTGCTCATTAGAAAGATTTATGTCACCTCAGCATCCTTGGAAGGTTTTATTCCTTCCTTTACACATTTGCAGTCTATGTATTAACTCATGCTCTGTGCAAACACAAACCCTGCTTAAGGTAAAACATTCCAGGAAGGGAAAAAGGAATGCTCAAGTCTTGCCAAATCCATAGTCCAGTAATCAACCTTTGTGTACTGCAAACTGCCACAACAACTGAAGGAGGGGGTTCAGCACACGTTCTAAAATCTCACTTCTCCTCTTGTGTGCTGTGACCCTCGACCCTATCACTTTATTGGCTATTGCATCCTCACTAATTCCTCAAATTCTTTATACTTCTTTCCCATCAAAGAACCTACACTGCTGTGATCATCATTCAAGTGCAGCACGGTAGACACTGATTTGTTTCACACTTTAATACTGCCACAACAATACTTACAATACCTCAGTGGTCTATCACATTCAGTCCCCGTGTTTATTGACATCCAGACATGATCAGATTTACTACCACAAGGACTGACTGGCACTGCATCCTCTGGCATGTGTTTTCTTTGGTACAAGGTAATTATACTTGCTCAGAGAAGAGGACCAACAACACTGGCAGATCAGCTTACCACAACTTTGTTGAATTCTTGGATCGCCAAGTAAAGGGCAACAGCAGTGAGCACGTCAGTTATCTAAAAAAGCAAGGCACAGACAGACTGACTGTGAGCAAAATCAAGAAATGGAAAAAATAGTTCACTGGACAGTACTGCAATGCTGAATAATGGCTCTGATCTGACCCAGCTCATCAGAAGAAAAAACAAGCTTTAAGAACACTGGATTGCTGATTTGGACACTACATTCACACATCATCGCTTTAACCCTGAAGCCATGAGCTGTATCAAAGATATTAATATTTACAGAATGAGAGAATGGGGAATTAAGGGGAAACAAATTGTTCATGGAAAGATGTGAGGGTAATAGAGAGAATCACTGGTCTAATTAGAGCATAAGGCAACACTGGGGCAGTGCCCAGCTGCCTAAATCCACCTGTCCGTTAATGCAGCGTGACACTGCCTCAAGCTGTCCCAGGCTTACCAGGCAACAGTACGGTCACTAGCCCAAGCACAAGGCAGATAGCTCTTAGGTCTGCACAGGACCTGCCCAGCAGGGATCTGGGGAGAGGCTCCACCAGGTGTCACATGCAGCCAGTTGCACTTCTGTCCTGAATTATGCAGAAGTCAGAGAACAGGTTACAAGAGACACGTGGAGGACAAACCCATCTGTGCTCTCTGCAGGCCTGGGGTTTGGCAGCAGGTTTCAGTGAGAAACACTGTAGTGTAGGGATTAGGCTGAGGGGACAAAATATTCTGACCTGGAAGAGGTAACATTTATGGAAGCCAAATGCCAGCTTCCTGCCCCTCTTTGGGGATACTTTCCTAACCAAGAACTCACAAAAAAGAAGGAATATGTACAGAAAAAGGGAAAGCCTGAAAGTGGGTTTGTACAGGCAAAGCTGCCTTTCTAATTAAACCGCGAACTCAGCAGGAATCTGAGCTACAGAGAGGCTGAAGGTCCCTGATACTTGCAGGAGTAAAAGGAAAAGTCATACTCAGCATTTCACAGAATGGGACCTTTCAAGAGCAGCTTTCCAGAGGCACTTACCATGAACACCAATTCAGCATACTCAATCAGGAAGTGAAAGAGATATATAATCAGCGGGGTCTAAGAAAGAGCAGAAGGGAAACCCATGTCAAATATTGTCCAGATAAAACAGCTGGAAATGTGATGAGAACAATGGAGCAGCACTATGAAACACTATGAAAGGTAATTTTCCTTGGCCTCTTCTACAACACTGGTACTTCGGAGTAAAGTGATTAATCAAAGCACATGTACTCGTCTTTTCTCTTGCAAAGTTCTCAATACACTTTATAAAAGACACAATCAACTTTGAAAATCATTTTCCCTTCCAACTTTTCAGTTCTACTAGTCTAGTGGTAGAGTTACAGTAGAAAGCATATAAAGAACAGCTTTAGAGTAGGTTTTTCCTAGAGAATCTATTCTTTTTCAGGTTGTTCACAGGTACTTTCGAAAGCTGGTTTCACTGTTGAGCCTCTTGTTCAGATGAGCCTTTTATAAAGCAAAAAGAAGAAAGCATGTTAAAAACACAAAGCAGCGGGACTACAGTCCTACCATTCTCTCACTCTCACAGCTTTTCCCTTCAAGGGTAGGAGGAAGAGCATGGTCCTGAATTATGCTTATGACAGAAAAGCTTCATCTGGAAGTACTACATTGACATGGTGTAAATTCACTGTGAGCAAACAGGTTTCTTTCAAAATACTTTTAAAGTGATGTGATGGTGTAAATAAGCAAGGGAAAATACTGGAGAGAAAATACTGTATAAAGGAGGAGAACTTGTGGAAGAGATGCAAGTTTTCAGAGGCATGGGTGTGAATGTAACTTCCTACCAAACAGACGACCCAAGGGCACAAAACCCCGTGGGTGCTGAAGTGTTTGGAGGAAGGAGGTGCTCTCAAGATGAGGGGTAAATGTACTACTTGCCTGTGCTAATGTCAGTATTTCAGCAAACACACAAACTCAAGATGCCGCTATCCAGTAAAACTGTGTTCAGTCCCTGCCCATGGCAGGGGGGTTGGAACTAGATGATCTTAAGGTCCTTTCCAACCCTAACTATTCTATGATTCTATGACACTGCCTCTCCCTGCTCTGGCTTCTGCTCACAGAAACATCTGGTTGTGAACAGAGTGTTTTCCTTATTACAGATTTCCCCTATTTCAGACTCTCCCTACAGAATAAGGAATCTTACAATGTCTGTCACCTGCACAGTTATTCTGTGATGAACTGTATTTCCTCACTGTACTAGTCACTACATATACAACTACTGCACAGACAACTACACAACTCCAATTTCTCTGAAGTCTTTGGGACAAGCGTTTGTCAAGCTGAGAGCAGCAAGACTGAGAAATGTGCCACTTGAATATCACATTCAAAATGAAGCATGCATACTGACCTCATGGAAGATAGCTCCAGAGTATGGCGAGACCCCTAAATCCAGCAGAGCTAGTCCTTCAACCACTGAAACATAAAAAATGCCTGCATTAGAATCCTGAAAGGTGAGAAGAGAAAGATCTCATGATGGCAAAACTACACCAGCACTTGAAAGAGTCTCACATTGAATCGCCATCTCAGTGGGTGACACAAAACCTCACAAAGCCAACAACCAGCTATAACTGATTGAGTGCCTCCTTACATCTGCCATGCAAAGCTCTTCGGTAACTGAATGGGCACCTGTAATCTCTTTCAGCTAAAAATGTTATAGCTGAAGTGTTTTGCACTTCACTATTTATAAATCACAGGTATGATATTGAGGGATTTTAAGTCACCATTGCTGTGACACATGGTATCTATGCTGAAAAAAATACTTAATTCTAAGAGGACAAATCATGACATAATAGAGAATTTGAACTATTTTGCCTAATTAGATGTAGAGAGACTTGAAACATCCAAAACCACCATAAAAGAGCAGAAATGAACAGAGATTACCAGGCAAAGCTAAAAGCTTTATCTGGTTCTGAAAATTGCTGACATTTTGCAGCTTTCATCCAGATTCTTTGTGATCATGTAATTACAGCCTGTACTGCAACGCATGCACAGGCTTTTCCACAGGCTGTCCACTTCACTGAGCACAGAGGTTCCCTGGGGACTGTGCAGTGAAATGAGCTACGGGAAATGAGTCCATTTGTTTGGAGGCAAGAGGCAGGAGACTGCAGGAAGCAACAGGAAGCTTTGGGTTCAGCAATACGCTGGAGGAGAAGACCCCGTCTCTGCCACAGAATCCCTGAACGATGGCAGCCCCACTTTTCCAGGTGATCCTGTGCTCCTCACTACCTCGATGCCTACCTTGATGGACAAGACTTACAAAGCATCTTTTGCTGCACGGGAATGTCTGGAAGCTGTATTTTGAAACTATGGAGTGTCAAGTGCTGTACTGCAGTGCAGAGCCCTCAGGTCATGAAATGCATTCAAGCTTTTGACCTTTATTACTCTGTGCCACTGGTTTCTACCCTAAAACTGCAAATATGTTTTCCTGCATAATAACTAGATATTATTTTCCCAGGGGGATGTCTTTAAAATAAATGAAGGTTCCTCACAGGCTTAACTGCTATAGAGATGGATGCCACCAAAAAGCCCTGGTTAAACTGTACCTCAGACTTCAGACAAGAACTTGAGTCATGTTGGTAACAACATGTGGGGCACAAACTGAACAAGGAAGATGAAACTGTGAACAGCTCTACATAAACTCCCATGCGTGTGCAGTTACAGCGTGATGGACGCAACTGAAGGCTCCAGGAAGACCATAGAGCAGTTTCCAGTGCCTAAAGAAGCCAAAACCTGGAGAGGGGCTTTTGACAAGGGCCTGCAGGGACAGGACAAGGGGAATGGCTTTAACCTGCCAGAGGGGAGATTGAGATGAGCTCTTAGGCAGAAGCTCTTCCCTGTGAGGGTGCTGAGGCGCTGGCACAGGGTGCCCAGAGAAGCTGTGGCTGCCCCATCCCTGGCACTGTTCAAGGCCAGGTTGGACACAGGGGCTTGGAGCAACCTGCTCTAGTGGAAGGGGTCCCTGCCCCTGGCAGGGGTTGGAACTGGATGAGCTTTAAGGCCCATTCAACCCAAACCAGTCTTGGGTTCTATAATCCTATGACTGAACCAATGCTGCCAAAACCACGTATTCAGCTCCAAGTCTCTCATTCTCCCATCGGATGCCCACCTCTGACACAACCAGCATGCACAGGAGCAACCAGGGCAGCCGACACAGGGCTAAACCCCGTCCTCCCGCCCCCGGCCCAGGCCCGTTCCATTCCCCAGCAGCTCGCTCTCCTCCGGACAACCTCCACGGTCCAACCCCGAAGGCTTCAGACCGCGCCCGGGTGCGGAGGGGCCCGGCCGCATCCAAGGCACCGCAGCCTGGCGCCCTCCTCACCCCACCTGACAGGCCCCAAGCATCCCCAGCTCCAGCAGCCACCGCCCCCGGCCCCCCGCCCCGCCCCGCCACCCGCCCGGGCCTAGACCCTTGCAACCGCTCCGGGGACTCGCCGGGCCCCACCTCGCTTCCAGGCGTTCAGCGGGGACGACACCTCGACCCGCTCGGAGATGAAGGCGGCGAGGTTGGAGCGGTAGAGCGCGGCGCGGACCGTCACGGCCACCAGCACCACGAGCACCAGGGGAGCCGCCATCCTCGCGGGCGCACACCGGCAGCCGCCGGCTGTAGTTCCCGGGCGGCGCCGGAGAACGGGGCGCCAACGCGCCGGCCGGCCGGGAGGACCACATGTCCCAGCAGCCCCCGCGCCGAGCCGCTGCTTCCCGGCACTGCTCGGAGCTACGGCGAGTGCAGCGGGACCGACCTCACCGGAGCGCGAAGCTTGCGTCTCCCCGCCCGCCGGGTGAGGGGGTTAGAGCAGCGTTTAGGACCGCGCTAATCCCTTCATCCTTCAAAACCAGCTTCAGATGGGCTAAGGATTGTTTCCTACTGTGCTCACGCCCTTGCCAGGGTGAGGAAGTATCTGTTCAGCTGCTGCCTTTGCAGGGCTTTCCTCTAATGTGTTCTAATCGCTGCCACAGGACAGCGAATCTGGTCCTGAAGCAGCAAGGGAAGCTTCAGTGTCCAATTCTTCTGCTTTCAGCATCGGTGTAGAACCAACTAGGTTGGAAAAGACCTTTAAGATCATCAAGTTCAGCCTTTTATGAAGGTGCTGGTTAAGGTGGTAGAACTGATTTCCTTTTGGCATGGGCACTATAGCTGGCCACGGGACTTGATGGCCCCAGGACTGACGGGGCTTGGCACATCCTCTGATCAATCAGACTGTATTTGTCCCAGTTAATTTATTTGTGCAGGCATCTGTAAGAAAGGAGCTAGAAACGCTGATTCTTCTTTGCAGCTGTGAACAGAACTCCCTTGAGCTTTCTGATCTGAAATGTGCTTTTCTACCAGCACTGATTGCTTTCCAACTGACAGTTCTGATCCAATTGACAGCAGTTGCCTGAGAGCGCTGCTCTGCTGAATAAATGGAATGCAGTTGTGTGGTTAAAGCTGCACTGCTCTGAGATGCTGATTTTGCTGTCTGAGCTGTGCCATGTGCTTACCAGCACCATCTGATGCAGCATGGGGAAATAGAAGCCCTTGGGTAATTCAGATAACCTCTGAGAGCACTTGGAATCAGATGTGAAATCGTGCCACTGCAGTTGTTCTGTGTTTGACTGGAGTGCAAAAGCCAACTAAAAAGAAAGGTCAAAAGAATAATTCATGACAAATGCAGTGATTGTTTCTGGAGCATAGGTTTGCTCATGTGGTTCTCCAATAGGAGATCCTGAAGCCGGCAAAGGATTGAAGTTCATAAGCTAAGTTTGCATGTTCAGCCCTCTCAAAGCATCAAATCTGTAAGACAAATACAAGCGGGTTATGTGCTAGAGCCTTGGAATCTGTCTTCAGAGTGACACTAACTCAGGGTGGTAGCCTGGGACTGTAAGGAGTTGCAGTAAGCACACACACACCATGTGCTTCTGACCGTAACTTTTGAACCCACTGTTGGCCAAATGAAGACACAGGAGCAGCCCTCTAAAAACCTCAGGGTTCCTACAAGCTTTGTGAAAGTCAGGAAGAGTTTAAAGAGACCCCGACTACTGTGGTTTAGGGAAAGCCATCAGATCACCTGGCAGCGTGTACCGTGCAGCTGAGCAGGGTTGTGAAGCTCAAAGCCAGCACACAGAAAACCACAAAACTCAGAAAAAAGGGCTTGCTCAGTTCATATTTGGGGTTTTTCAGCAGAGATATAAACCTGATCTCCCATGGCCTGGTGTTTAACCCAGACATGGTAGCTTTTGCAGCATCAGGGGTTTTACATGCTATCCTTTCTTCCTGAAATTCCTTGCTATGCATGTGAGCTGGTACTAACACACAGAAGGTTTGGTATACTGAAGCATGGGAGTGATTCAACCATCTGAAGTTTGAGCATCTCCTATTGTGGCACCATCAGCAGTCCTGCAGCAGGACAGTGAAGTGATTGCTGGTCCAACAGCAAATGCAGCTCTGAAGGGGTCTGTTCTCCCTGCCTACCCTAAAGCTTCCAGTGTTTGTTGCCTAACACAAAAGTGCAGATCTAAATGGAGCCCAAGAGGCAACTGAGAGCTGCTCTTGGAAGCTTCTTTGCTCCATTGATTGTGCCGCTTATGTGAGGCACCCACGCTGATGATTTAGATGATGAATACAACCTGGTGATGTTGCATCACAAAACTTTCATAAAACACTGTTTAAGACTGAGCCAATCCAGGGATGATTCATCTTTGTTCTTGCAAACAGATGCTGGTTTGGGCACTTTTTGTGTGCCCTGCTGGAATTACGCAATGGTGACATTTTTCTGGGTAAACAAGCCACTCCTTTCCTAGCTTCGCTGTACAAAAGGCATTCTGGTTCCTCAGGAACCCTACAATCCTTCCTGGCAGCCCTTCCAGTCGAATTCCATCTCTTTGCTCTTGGAAGAGCGCAACTATTATTCTAACTGAGATCTCAGCAGGGCCCTATGCAACAGTGTTCATAGTTCGGAGATGCCTGCTCTTCCTATGGGGTCTCTTCCACTTCACCCCCATGTCCCAAAGGGATGGTTTTCACCCAGCATTTATTTTGGATAAGCTGTCATGTTTCATTTCCTTATGGTCAACCACTTCAGTGCTACACTGTGTTCTCTTCTGCCTTTCCCACCACAGACCTCACACAGCAATAGTCACAATGTAGTCATTGCTGTTCTTTGGTGGGTTTGGTTTTCCCATGAAGTCCACTTTAATGTACTCATACATACCAGGGTCCTTTACTGATAAAACACTTCATTTGGTTTTGCCTCTTCTTTTCCACGTTGTCTCCTGTTGGAGTTCATTGGCTACATCACCCGCCAGCTTTTTGTTCTGCCAGTGGAAAAATACCCACCTCTCAATTCATATGCATTTAGTTTGTTTGGGCTCCATGAGTTCTCATTATCCCTTTTCTTCAGCATTCTTGAGTTAAAACTGCTGTAAATGAAAGGGTATTGCTGGTTTTATAAATCACTGAGAGAAAAGTGCTTGGCTTTTATTTACCAGCTTGGAAAACAGCAGATTTTCCTGGTAGGCTGGAGTAGCGGTAGTGCAAGTATCTTCCACTCTTTCTGCTGCTGATTGACAACGGACAGCACGAGCTGTATGGTCTTTCATGGGGTTAGCAGCCGTCTGTATCAAAAATGGAGCCTGAGTTATCAGCTCTTCTTTGGTGTCAGAGAGAGGAGTGGATAAATTCCACTTCAGGTTTCTCTGAGTGGCTTCGTATGCCAGGAACTTCCTTTACATGAAAGGCAGCTCTCCTTGTAAGAAAGGAAATCAGCTTTTCTCAGCCCCCGGAGGGGTTACATTTCTGATGCCACATTGAACATTTTACATTTGACTTTTAAAGGCAATGTTAAGAAAATGAAAATACCCACAGAGGAAAGCTGTAATTCCTGCCAGCTACTTATGCCAACAAGCAGCTAGTCGAAGCTCATCATCTATGTGAAGGAGAGATGGGCTTGTCCAGAGGGCTACAGACTTACTTGAGACATCTCTCCTAGGTGGAGAAGGGCCAAGCTGATTACGTGAACTGCACACCGAAACTCTGGACAGCTGAAATTAGGCAAGATGAATCTAAAGCCTCTGACAAACAGCACTGTTTGGCCTTTGGACATCGCCTAAACAGAGCATTACAAACCACTCACCTTGACAGCAGCAGCTTAAACCAGGCTGTCTCATCAGCTGGCATTGACTTTGCCATCATTCCACTCAGCTTACTCAGGGCTGCACAACCTGGGTGTGTGATCAGCTCTCGATAACAACATCGTGATGGACCTGCCCCCTTCTGCTGGGAAGGTCCCTGGCTGAAAGCCCATGCTGGGTAGCAGTGATTGTTCATATCACACTTGTGAAGGTTTATGGATTCGCTGCTGGTTTCACTTCTCATCCTTGTAGCTGCCTTTCCTGGCAACTCTGAGCAAAGACCAGTGGGTAAATGTGAACTTGCAGACCAGTGGGTGGTTTAGGTATTTTTAATACAATGAGGAACACTGCAGGTGTGGTGCATTCATGGGTCACTGGTTTAACAGTTCGGAGTATTTCTGTCCCAGGATTTCAGCAGTGCTTTACTTTGGTACAGTACTGTTCATCCAGAGGGTTTGAGAACAGTCTGCAGCACCCACTGGATGAGCAGCTAAGAGCTACGTACAGGTAGTAACAATCCACGTTATGATCTATTACATGTACTGCGCTTACCAAGGCCACAGACCCATGTGCAGAGACCCCCAGTGTCATAGAAGTGTGTTTGCCAGCTGGGATAAAGTAAAGGAGAAGCAGAAATGGGAGGAGGGAGCATTCGGATGTTCGCACTGCCAAGCTGACAATACTGATTTCCAAATCAACATGATTTTCTTCATTTGGGAGGAACTCAGACATGAAGCCAACAGGGTGTGATGGCTGGAAAGGCAATTGTTAAAACTAAATGTGTTCTTTCCTTTGCCTTGTTCACTTGACAAGAAGAGTGGGAACAGGCTGATGAGGGAACTTGGAGAACGCGCTGTGCACCTGGAAGCTTGTCAGCTTTTCCCAGTTAGATGTAACCCAACTTGTTCATCTCCATCTGGGATCTGTCCTACAATCAGATGGGAAAGGAGTGAAAAGGGATCTATCTGAGCATTACCAAGACTCTTTGCAAACCAGGTTGCTCCCCTTCACCCCTCTCTGTCCTTCTCTTCTGGTTTCACTTGATCACTTCCAGAGTCCATTGGCAGTTGCAGGAGCAGTTTTTTCCCCTGGTACCAAGTCCATCTCTTCCAGCAGAAGCCATATGCTGGAGCACAGAATTCCCCACTGCAGCAGTGAATCACAGGCTGGGTGTTTGCTGTTGTCAGCACAATTTGGATGAATTATTTGTAGCTGTTCTGCCTCTTTTCAGCTTTGGGAACTGTCCAGCCAGAAGGAAATCGTTAAGTGCTGGGAAAGAGAATGCAAGTGTTTAAAGTCTGGCTCTCTGCTGCAATGGGATGTCTGCAACATTAACCAGCGTGCTGGGGGCTTATGTCAGGGACACTGGAGCTCTGCCTTCCTCGAGAGGTGTTGTCATGGAAAGCTGCCCGAGAGCCAGGTACTTCGCAGTGACCTGTGGCAGAGGCAGGGGCAGCGCTTGAGCTGTTATAGGGAGCAATGCATTGGAGGGAGTCCAGAGCAGCTGGCTCCCTGCTCCTGGGCTGCGTGTCTGGAGCAGTGTCACATCCTCTGCTTTGTGCAGGGCCATAAAGCCTTGAGCCATAGGTATCTACATACAGTCTGTAGTACTGCTACGCTAGAGTAGCATGAAGTGGAGGCATTCAAACAATTGCGTTTGCACAGAAATCCCAGGAATTAAACAACTGATGTAAAAGTGAACAAACCTCACTGCTTTATTCTCCCTTACCTAGCAGAGGTCTCGCTATGCAGGGGCCCATTTTACATAGCATCTCTCAAATCCTTCATTTCACCTTAACCTCAATATAGAAGCCTACAGGAAAGTAACAGGGGCGTCTAAAACAGCAGTGGGGTTACAGAGCATTCCCCAGGAACCTCGTGGTTCAGGGAAAAAGATGGATACTTCTTTAGCTGGGAATTTCAGTGGGCAAAGGTACCACATTATTAAGATGTTCACATTGTCCAGGCTGTCTGAGAATGGTTAGCAGTGAGAAACCCACCTGTGGAATGGAATTGTCTCCCCTTCTTTGCATGGAAGCACTAAGAATTTAACACACCTTGTATGAAGCTTTCCCACCTCCAGCTGCCCACCAGATACTGATACAAGTCCAGGTCATCTACTCACTGGCCAACAGATCAGGTTAATATGTCATTGCCATAATAACAACCTGGAGCTGAGACTGACTGGAGCACTTGATATAGAGGGATTAGTCCAACCACAATTGCCACATGCCATCAGGAGCTTGAAATTCAGAGCAAACTTACCCAAGGACAGCTCAAACCTTTTCCTTCAAGATTTAAGACAAATCCTGGCTAGAACTGCCCGTTGAGAGAGGAGTGAGGAGCTGCCTTAAGATACACATCTTGTTGTCATTAAAAACCAAAGGAAAACCAGATATTTCAAAGGGGATGAAAGGAGTATGGCTGCTGTGGATGGAGGTGGCTGGGAGACAGCAATGAGGCTGTTGGAAAATCTCAGCAACCCCTGCCCCTTGTCCATCACCAGAGGTCTCTCGATCTCAGAGCCAGAAGCGCTGCAGTGATTGCGCCAGTCTTGGTTAGACCGAGACCTTTCAGGGGCTCTCTGGGGTTCACAGATTTCATTATTAACTGTCACTGCAGCATTTCTCAGGTTGCTGCTCCAATCGTATCTAGATAAGCCCTGAAGCCTTTCATGTTTTCCCAGACAATGGGATCATGTGTTTGGACACGACATCTATTGCATCCTGGTGGCAGATTAACCTGGCTGATGAAACAGTAATGAAACATGTTGCTATCGATTCCCTCCCCTCTCCTTGCAGAGTGCAATCCGTGTTTGCTCTGCTAAGTACATTCAGCACTTTGCTTTCTGCCTATCTCTTTCATTTTAATATATCAAAGGGCTTAATAGTATTTTTAATGTGGCAGCAAATTTACAGCCATGTCTGCAGTAATCTAGGCAATATTTTTGCAACTGAATAGACTTGTGGACCTTCTAGATTCACTCCTTTATAACAAACACATGAGGCTTGTTCTGATTGAGTAGAATATTGGCTTTCAAGTCCTTTCTACCAAAAGGCTGGGTCAGATCCAGGACACCGAGGACACAGGCTGAGCATTCACAGCCGGCAGCCCCATTTCCTTCCTCCTTTTCAAGCAAAAGAAAGCCAGGCAGGTCTGTAACAGCTGGAGCAAAGAGGGGCTGGAAAGGCAAAGTGGGTTATGAAAAGCAGCTCTGTGTATCACACTCTCTTTTACTGCCCATCTTTTCTTCTATGGGAGGCCAGTGGAAAAACAGGGTTAAGAAAGGAATCTCTGCCCTCCTCCAGCCCTGGTGTGAGGTGGTGGCCATGAGCAAACCAGCTCAGGGAACCACATGGGAATGTTTCGCCCAGCACAGCCCATTCCACTGCCTGAGCCGGGGCAGGAGGTACCTGCACCGCTGTGTCTCATGGCAGCCCTGCCACACTGCATGGGGCTGCTGGAACCGGGTGGGTTGGGACAGGGAGGCCACAGCGTGGTGAGGTGGGTGCTGAAAGCAGAGGGCTCCCAGCTCCCTCTCCTGGAGCCAGGTGAGCACTGGGGTCTGGCTCCTTGGGGCACAGGGCACCCCAACCCTGGGGGTGTCCCCATGGCACTGGTGCGGTGGGGATGGAGCCTCCTGTCACAGATGGGAGGGTATCAGGATGAAAAGGGGGGGTCAAGCATTCCCAGGGAGAGGGCAGAAGCTTGGTCAAGGTGGGCTGGTGCTGGCAGGATGCTTTGGGGAGCTGGGCTGCAGGGGAGCTGGTGGCTGGTGCTGAGGACCATGGTGCTCAGACCTGCTGGTGACTCAGCTGGTGACCTCTGGTCCTCCCGCCTGAACCTGGGGCCATTTGTGGTCATGCTTGAAGCCTCCCTGATGCATAACTCGTCTGTTACGCCTGTCACTGCTCCGGATGCTCAGCGTGGTTACTGGGTGCTCACCCTTGTGACCAGCTCCCCGAGAGGAGTCACCACCCCGCTGCTTTGTCCTGTGGGACCTGGCTCTTTGAAGTCACACCCAGCCTGTCCTGTGGTGCATGACTCGGCCAATGCTGCCCCAGGGACCCTTCCCTCGTGCCCGTCACACGTTGTCCGAGCTGCTGATCAAACCCCATGGTCTCCTCACCCCATGGCTGGGCAATGGGTGCAGAGCATGGGGTG
The DNA here is from genome assembly GCF_963264785.1 of Psittacula echo. Taxonomy (NCBI): domain Eukaryota; kingdom Metazoa; phylum Chordata; class Aves; order Psittaciformes; family Psittacidae; genus Psittacula; species Psittacula echo. The sequence continues at coordinate 6,277,206 of NC_137747.1, read as the reverse complement.
CTCAGCAAGGCAGAAGTTTCTCGTGCTGCCTGTGGGCAAACCTCTGCCATTGTGTTGGAAGCAATGAGGTGTTTATGGCCAGCATCTGGAAAACCATGTTCTCCCCATTGCTGCCATGCTGGAGCACTGTGGCACCCAGAGCTGCCATGCCCCCTGATCTTCCTCTGGATGCTGGTTCAGCATCCCAAACACTGCCATTGGGATGAAGCCAGAATATCATCATTCCACCCTTGGGGCTGGCATCAGTGGGGCAGGCTCAAGAGATTGCCATTATAGAGGAACACTTACAGGCATGCTCCCCCCATGTCTCTCTGGGATGGACCCTGTCCATGAGGTGCACCTCTGCTCATCTCTACCCCTGATGGCTGTTCCTATCCTCATGGGGAGGGACCCAGGGTGCAGGGGGAAGAAGAGCATCAGCTGCCATGGGGCTGGGGCTCACATCCCTCCCTGCTTGTTCCAGGCTGTGTCAATGCCACCCTGGCACCTCTGTTGCCTGTGTGCTGTGCTCCAAAGACCACTGATGTGTCTGCCGTAGTGACCATGGTGGTTTGTGGCAGGCCAGGGGAAGATGAGGACACTGCTCCCATCATCCTGGCACCCAGCAGGTCAGGGTGGTGCTGGGTGACACGGCTGGGAGGACAGACAGACCCTGGAGGTCCCCTCTCTGCTCCTTTCTCAGCTGCACCTCTTGCTTTGCCACAGGATGGTGGGTTCGATGGCCATGGCAGGGATGCGCATCCAGATGATGTGGCCATGGAGGGACCAGCCCAGGCTGCACGGGGTGTGTGAAGGAAGCTCTGAGGAGGTGCTGTCCCTCTCCCAAACCTGTCTCTCCAGCTCTTTGCCACCCTTGGCTCTACTCACCCGGCCAGATTGCCCTCCACACTTTTTGTCCCCAGGATGATCCCTGTTGTTTTGGCCAGTGCCCGCCCTGGCTCAGCTGCCTGCACTCATGGGAACATCTGCTGGACATGGTCCTTGCTGCTGGTGGCCCTGACACAGCCCGAGCTGCACCGTGCAGTGACATCCTGGGCACAGAGGGGACCCAGGCTTGGGTTCCTGTTCACTCACCTCTGCTGCCACTGGACCTCAGGGAGGCAGGGCAGGGGATGTGCCACCATCCTCGGTGTGTCAGTCACATTCATCTTCATTCCACTCCAGCTTTATTTCTTCAGATCCGTGATGGAAAGAGGTGGTGATGAAAACACCACACTTTGCTTCCTGGTCATAGGGCAGCACAGGATCAGATGGAGTTCCACTGACCAGAGAAGCATCTTCCTGAACTGGAGCACACCTGTAATTGCTCCTCTATAGTGCAACCTCTTGAACTTGCCTTACTGATGCCAGCCCCAAGGGTGGAATGATGATACTCTGGCTTCATCCCAATGGCAGTGTTTGGGATGCTGAACCAGGCACATCTAACACTTCATAACACAATTTCTATCCTCTCTGTTGCCTTTCCCCATCCTCCCCCCAGTGCAGGGGAGGCCAGGCCCGGCAGCTGGCTCTGCCTCCAGCTTTACCTTCACACCAGGTCACTAAATCCCCTCTTGCACAACACCCTGTGTAGCCAGGGCAGGAGAGCAGCACTGGCACTTGTGGCTCTGCAATCACAGCCACCTCTTGCATCACCTCACTGGTGGCCTTGAGGTCCTAAAGAGCAGGAAGTAAAAAGCTATTGTTGCTTTTTTAACGACCCGAGTTATATACAAACACACACACACACACATACACACAACTTATCCAGCTGAACAAAGCGGGGTTTGCAGGAGAAGCAGCTCTTCAGGAGCCTTTCATCTAAGTGTGTGTTGGTTCAAAGAGGTTTGCAGCCAGAAAAGCAGGGGTGCTCCTAAACATGCTCTTTTGCTGCTGCCCTGGTGTCACTGCTCTCATTCGGTTGAGACCAGGGAAAGAGCTTATGGAAATAAAGTTCCTGTCTACGGCCTGCCTGGGTTCCTTCTCCGTGTTTGGTGCTCTCCTTTAGCCACCAGCCCTGCATGCCCTGGGGTGACCTCGCCTCTCCGTCCCCTTCCTGGTCTCAACTATAATGATGGGTTGTCACGGTCCCGTGACAGACAGGTGAGGATGGGAACGCCTGACACTGTTTGTGAGAGCTTATCTGTACATGACACAGTGTATGTGCACTTATGTGTACCATGACACAGTTTTCATGAAAGAAGCCATTACGAAGTCCCAGGGCATTGATGCAGATCTGGTCGCAGAGCTCGGAGGCGTGTTTGTGCTTCTGAGTCTGCAAAACCGGCTTCCTCAGTGGCTGAACCCGGGAGGTCAGGAAGGGCTGATGTGTGCTGGGAGCAGGAGTGGCCTTAGCTCCCAAAAGCACCTTAGCTCCCGAGGGCGATGCCGTGGGGAGCGGTGCCTCTTCCCGTGCCCCATGAGCTGAGCCGGTTGTGTCAGGTGTGCCTGGCAAAGCGTGTATTTGCCTAAAAATCCATGCATAAAATGCATGTCCGAGCATCAGGTGATGGAGCCTCGTGCTCCAACATGACTCTGTTCCCAGAAGAGACCTCGCTGCCACAGGTGAGGCTGCTTCTTGGCAGCTTGGATCTACCGTTGGCTCAGGCTGCGGTTAATGAACTGTGAGGACTTCAAAGGATCTTGGACCTCTTTCAATGGGACTTTCCTATCTCATTTCAAAAAGGCAGCAAGGCTTGGCCCTACCAGACACATTTTATGAGCTTCCTTCTGCCTTTGTCTTGGCCCTCATGCTCAAAGCAGGGGGTTTTGTAATCGCAAGAGCTGGTAACCAAGAATCACTAAATCTCAGATACATGCAGAGCTGTAAGGGCAAAATTCCCTTCCTCCCCTTCTTCTGCCCACTGGTGTTCACCTCTATTCCCCCTGGCCATGCTTGTGCTCCTCTGCAACTTATGTGCGCCTCAATGGGCCAAGAGATGGGGAAGCAGCATATTTATGAGGCTGGGATGTTGGCAGGGGCCTGGCAGGCTGCAGGAGGATGCCACCCACTGGGTCTGGTGTTAAAGCCCCAATCAAGCCAAACAGAGACCCACTGGGGACAACTCAACTGCAAAGAGCTGAAAGCAACAGTGCTGGCTCTGGCTGAGAGATGCTGCTGGGCTGAGGGATGCTGCTGGGCTGAGGGATGCTGCTGGGTTCAGGGATGCTGCTGGGTTCAGGGATGCTGCTGGCCCCCCCTGCCCCAAAAGCTTTTGCAGCATGTCTTTGTTCCATGCTGGGCAAGGCAGAGGGCAGGGTTAGGCTTTTACAGGACTGGAAAACTTGAAGGTTTCCCACTCTGTGTTGTAAACGGAACAGCACAACCTGCCTCGAATGAAAGAAGTCCCTGCCTGCACCTTTCCCTCTGGGTTAAACCAACAGCAAAGCCATTGTTGAAGTTCAAGTTGATCTGAGCAGTCTGGTGGACAGAGGAGAGGATTCTTGTGCAAATTGCTGTCACACTGTGGTGGCAGCAGTGGAACCTGATTGATATCATCCCAGCAGGATCATCCAGTGCCTCTGCCTTCAAAAGGCCACTGCAGATCCCCTATGGATACCTCTTGCATAGGGAACATCCCTGAGGCTTTCCTTGGGTGGGATGCTTCTGTGGTGATGATAATCTTGGTCACCCACTTTCTGAGCTTTGAGAGCAACATGGGGCTGTATCCAATCAAGGTATGACATGAACCTGCTCTGAGCACATCAGCTGGGACAGATGTGGACCTTTAAAAAGCCTGTCTGTCTGCAAGTGACACTTCACTATGTGCCTGTTGGCAAGAGCTGCAGCTGGGGCCTGAAACTTGTTTGTCTATATTTAGTGCATTTTTCAGATAACCCTCTTATTCTATTTTTGGGCTATATGCTGACTGAGGGCCTCTTTTTGCTCTTGTGCTCAGCTCTATCACAGGTTCAAAGCCTTTCTGGGTTTGGGATTTTCATACACCCAAATGTTTGGAAGGCGTTTGAGAAGAAGGCAAGCAAATGGGCTTTCTGGGTTCTTTATTATTCCAAAAATTGGAGTTTGGGTTATTTATTGTTCCAAAAGAGGTGAGAAAATTATTTTTTAAGCATTTTGATGGAGCAGCTCAGCCTGGAAACCATGAAAGGCCTTTGCCTTCCAATGATACCTTCAGGAGATCAGAAACCTGGGCTTCATGTGTGAGAGAAGGAGAGAAGGTGCCTTAGGTGGGTTTGAAGGTTTCATCTCCATGTGGGTCATGGGGGGAGCAGAGGGGTCTGAGGGCAGTTTCAGTGAGGGGTCCATATAAGGCTGCTGCTGCGGCCGGGCTCGGTGAGAGCCACACTCCTGGTGGGAGCGCTTGGCTGGCAGGACCAGGGCGCCTGCCAAGACCCAATGGAAACACCTGAGAGCAGGAACCTTTAACACAGGCTGTGATTGCTTTTTTTAAGGTCACCTCCTTGGAAAGCACCGTGCTTGGGCAGGCCACCATCCAAGGAGCAAACTGACAGGGACATGTGTCCCCAGCAGCCCTGTACTGGTGTATGGGGACATCTCTCTTCTCCAGTGATGGCCAGAGCAATGTGTTGGGGGAGCTTTGCTTCCTTGTTATGCCAGAGCTTTCTCTAAGGCTTCCAAAAGCAGCTCCACTCCTGAGGCCATGGGGAGTGGAGCCACTATGCTTTGAAGTCAGGTCAGGCACTGGCAGCAATCCTGCAAGTCAAACCAGCCCAGTCAAACCACTGCACCTGACCCAGGAAGGGCACACGCTACAGAGCTCTGTATTCCTGTGTATCCCACTGCACTCTGTGCTTGATGCACCACCAGGATCCAAACAGTGCAACCCAGAGGCTTGTGGTGACCAGGGCTTGTACGCATTTTAAAACTCCTGTACCTGTCAAAGGTCTTGGGATAGTGCCCAAAGAGCAAAGGAAAACTTCCCTTGTCCTCTCATCCTCCCCAGTCTGGAGCCCTATCTCCAGTGTCGCTGTGATCCTACCTCCTCTCCTGGCTCCAGGGAGGAGCCATGCTCCTTCAGGAGAGTGCCAAGGTACACACAGCAAGATGCTGCCTTGCACCACTTGTCTGAGAGAGGATTGTCTAAATGCCACCGAGTCCTTGAAGGCTTTCAGCCCTCTGTCACTGAGCTCTGTGCTGTTTATCGCCATCCCAGCCTGCGTGTGGTCAGACTGGCTGCACAGGTTCAGCCCAGGGCTCGGAGAAAGGCACAGCTGCCATCTCTCCTCTGGCTTTGGGTGACCTCAGTCCTCCAGCACCCGAACAGTGTTGGCAGAGCCACAACGTGACCCAGGATGAGACCAGAACTCAGCCCTTCTGCTTGTCCTGAACGTTCTTCCCTTGTCCCAGTTCATCTGGGTCCTATAAGCTCCGATGCCTATCGATCAACTCATCTTGTGTCAGGCACCAAACGCACAGTGGTGGGGTGGGAGGTTTCTCCACAATGTCCCTAAAGTGGCAGTGTGCTGTGGTGCTGCCTGCCCTGGTCCCATGCACTTGGCTGTGGCTCATGTTCCCATGTAGCTCAGCCCAAGGGATTCATCAGAGACTCTAAATATTCTCAGGAGCACAGAAAATCTACAAGAATAATTTCTAAAAGAAAGCTGGAGAGGGGCTTTGGACAAGGAACTGCAGGGATGGGACAAGGGGAATGGCTTTAACCTGCCAGAGGGGAAACTGAGATGAGCTCTCAGGCAGAAGCTCTTCCCTGTGAGGGTGCTGAGGTGCTGGCACAGGGTGCCCAGAGAAGCTGTGGCTGCCCCATCCCTGGCAGTGTTCAAGGCCAGGTTGGACACAGGGGTTGGAGCAAGCTGCTTTAGTGGAAGGTGTCCCTGCCTGTGACAGGGGTTGGAGCTGGATGAACTTTAAGGTCCCTTTCAATACAAACCAGTCTGGGATGCTATTAACGTGGAGCATGGATGCTTTTAGCCCCTCTCTCCCAGAGCCTGGCTGTCTTGACCTGTGCTCCCAGATTCCACACTGCTCACGTGTGCTTCTTCTCCAGCCTTCATCCAGCCATGCCACTGGTGTTGCCCCCAAGCAGTGCTTCTGGCCTGGCTGAAAATAGCCTGAAGTTAATTTTAACCTCTTCAGAGTTCTATGTTTCAGGTCACCGGGGTGGTGCTGGGAAGCACGGGGCATGGTGTGTGCAGGGATGTGCACGCATGGGCATCTGCACTGACATTAAAGCTGGGGGTGGGCACCCTTCGGTATGATAACAGGGGATCTGTTCCATTTGTCTCAGCACAAAACCAGACTGGGGATTAAGAGAAGACTTTAGTGTTCTCTTCCTCCCCTCAATATAGCAGAACCTGCCCAAGGCAGGACATTTATAGCTGCCCTCCCTTATTGGAAGCTCTCTTGGGTTTCACTCCTGGGTGACACCTGGGAGTGTGCCCTGGTGCTGCTGTAGGCAGCCGGAGGAGGTTGCAGTCTTCCTGCCCTGCACAGCCCCTTGTCCCTGAGGGCTGGAGCCGGTGCTGTGCAAAGGCGGGGGTAGCAGTGCCAGGCACCTGCAGCACCCACCTCATCCTCCTCATTTCTCTGTGAGCAGCAGGCAGGGCAGATCTCTTGGCCTGGTATCACAGGTATCTGTGCCACAAGACTTTGCTGAGTGCTGTCATAGTCTTTACTGAAGCTATAGGAGCTCAATAAGGAGGAAAGTCCCTCTTTGGAGAGATGCCATGTGCAAACTGGTGAACTTGCTCCAGCTTCTCCATCAGCTCCCTGGGTCCCTTTTCTCCATTTTCACACTTGGGTTTACATTCTTGCTTCAAGAAGGAGACAAAGATCTGTTCAACAGGGTCCCGAGAGCAAGGGACTCTCCAGGGAAGGACAGTGGGATCCTGGAGGGGCAGGGACCATTCCAGCATCATGGCCCAGATCATGGGCAGCATCTGGGAGAAACTGCAGGCAGCCAGTGCCCCAGGGAGAGCACAGCCAGGGCTTGGGGCTGCAGCAGCAGCAGCAAAGTCTCTTCTCACCCCAGGGCAGCTGCAGAGAGCAGGTCCCTGCCTGGCTGCCCTCTAACCCCCCAGGCAAGGAACTGGGGGCTGAGACACTGTGGTGGGAGCTGCCCTCTCTCCTGGCCTGCACGCTGTAGTCTGAAGACACCATAAAAAGCTTTGAGGTGACTCACTGCAAGGACAGCCACCAGCATGGCTGAGACACTGCCTGGAACAGATCCACCGAGGCTGTTATTTAAGGCTGAGGGTCACACTGGGTGCTGGATAAACACATCCTTGTCCTGGAGACCCTGCTCCAGCACGAACTCCTTAGGCTGTAGAGAGCTCAGTAATGAGGAAAGAGAAAGTAGAGCAGAGTTGGTGCTGGTGACCTGGTGTGGCCATCCCAAAGATGCTCCCACCAGCCGCTGCTGGTACAAGACTTCTGGCCCCTTCCTGGATGCTCTGGGGAGCCCTTTCTCTCTACATCAGGACAAAACCAAACTGCAGGACAGAAAACTCAGGAGGAGGAGGCGATGGGTTCACTTTTCCCCACTTTATTCAGACTTCTGGGATAAAGATGAAGCCATGATGAGGCCTTGGCTGTGCAGTTTGGGTGGGAGCAGGCTTGATCTTCCACTGGCCCAGGGTCAGTTTAGGCAGGATTTAACCCTGACCTTAAAGAAGCCCTAAAGAGGCCCTAAAGAGGTCCCCTGCTCACTATGGAGAACACACCACCCGTATGGCTCATGGGGGTGAGGCTGGGGGGAGAGCTTAGAAGTGATTGCTGCTGCTGGAAACCACAGGCACAGCCACATTTGAGAGAACCCGTCACCACAATACCACTGAGGATGAGATGACCCGTGGCCAATGCCTCTTAATGGGACAGCAGGTAGGTTCCCCACTCCCTTTTCCTACAGTGCAGGCAGGGAGAGGGCAAACCTTTGCTGCTGTCCTTACCCATGAAAGCTGCCTGCACCCACTGTGGGGCTCTGGAGGGGAGCTGAGGCTGCCGGGGAGGTGACGTGCATGGTCCTGCTCCAGCCCCTGGCTGCATGGGCAATGACCCTGGCTGCCTGCACCCCAGCCGGCGAGGTTACTGCTCGCTGAGACGCACACCCCAAAATCGCCCTGGGTTACATTACTGGGCTCATCTCCCTGGCTGCTATTTCCTTCTATCCCAAAGCCAAGAAAGCAAGAACGTGTCAGTCAAAGGGCGCTGTGAGTCAGAGAGCTCCCGGGCTCGCATCATGCAGGGCTGCTGGTGGCAATGGGGCTCTCTGCAGCATCCCTGGCTGCGAGGGACACCCCACCCCGGCTGGGTGCTGCAGTGGAAGGTGGCCAGCTTCTCCCCTGGTGACTCCCCCCAAAGTGTCTGCCTCCCTGGGCAGTCTTCCCAATGGGACACCGCTGCCTGGCTGCAAGCCGGTCTGCAACCCTGTGTTCAGAAGATGTTTTGGTGTTTCCTGGCAGAAAGCTGCTGGTGACCCAAATTCTAAATATAGAAGCAAGTCCATTTTTTTGTAGCAAACACAAAACGACTGCACCACATTCATCTCTGGAAAATGGGTCCTTTTGTAAATAGAACATGTGGATTTCTTTCTGGTGAGGTCACCTCCTGGCTGTGGTCATCCTCAGAGTGACCTCAGGGTTATTTGCTGGAGGTAAACTCCTCCATGCTCCTCCACTGCTGGAAAGCCACGATCAGAGCCTCTGGCAAATCCCAGGCCTGAGGCTGCAGGTCTCTTGTGATGGACCATCCCCATCTCAGGCAATGGGCAGTTCCTCTGGGTTGAAGCCTGCCTGCTGCCTGTTCTTGGGGCAGAGCTGCTGGGGAAGGCTGGTGAGCCAGGTCCCTGTCTTTCCCCTGCACCTTTGGGTGCCGTGCAGGCTGTGGGCGTCTGTTGGTGGCACAAGGAGGCTTCTTAGGATGGGAGGGCTGTGGTTTTCCCATGGCATCATATCAGCATCTATCCTTGGGCATCTCTGGGGCAGCAGGGTGATGGGAGAGGCCATGCTGGGGACCATTACTGATGGACCTTCCTCTGGACACTAAACTACAGCAAGACTCAAATGAGATTTCTCAGGGGCTGGTAATTTTGACCAGTTTAAGTGAACTTTGAGAAGAATGAGTAGAGGAAGAGCTGACACCCGCAGCACACACATCCACACCTCCTGTCTCTGGTGCCACCACTCAAGGGGCCAGAGCTGCTCACAAAGACAGTAATGAGCATTTTTAATGATGTAAACTGTGTGTGTTGCATTTTCTTGATCTAGGACACAGAAAACCAACTTCAGGCAGGAGCTCCCAAGCAAATGCATTCCAAGAGATGAGCAGCATGAAAATAGCAGCCTGAGGAGCTGAGGCACTCTGGAGATGTGGGTTATTGGTGGCACCTCCCAGTCCACTTCACCAGGGCTGGATGGATGTCAGGGTTTCTGAGCACAGCCCCAGGTCTTAAAGTCAGTGCCTTGAGGGCTCATAGTAGAATAGGGGTGGCCAGGACAGGGTGTCCTTTTGGGGAAGGAGAAAGAGCAGCTTCTATTCATTTCATTTTCCTGTCCTCTATTATTCTGTGCATAGCACATTTAAGGTCTGCCTCCATTCATCACAAATGTACTTCTTCACTAACTGCTCTTCCCAGCCCCAGCACAAGCACACAACTCACGCTATGGCATCAAGCCACATGGCTCAGACGGATTGTGGTCTGCAGGCACTGCGAGTACCTCAGCTGCTGCAGATCCATATCCTCAGGACATGCAGGGCCACGGCTGTGAAATCACGGCTCAGCAGTTACCTGTGTGACCTGAGCATCACCAGGAGCAATGACTGAGGTAGGGCTCCCTAGGCTTGGGGAAAAACTTGTGACAGGATGGAGGAGCAGCATCTGCTCAGGACACAGCAAGGTGACCGTGGGGACCTGTAGGGAAACTGGAGCAGACAGGAAACTGGAGGGATGCCCTGGGACACCCTTGCTCAGTCCATCCCAAATGCTGGAGACATGTTTTTGGAGGGCTTTGCAGAAAACCATTCATACTGTTATTTCCTAATCTCTTATTTTTTTCAGAAGTTTGGGGTAACTGGACCCAGCATTCTTATTTTCTAATAAAGGACAGGTAAATAATGAGAGCCCTGACTGATTTGCATGCCATGTGTTGGGTGAAACGAAGCATGTGCATTCCATGCTGGCCCTGCACCTTGCCAGGAGCTATCAGCACTGCTTCCCAAAACCTCTTAGGTGAAGAACCCAACGTGATCATCATCCCGTTTTCAACAGTCACCCAAATGCACAGAGTGCTGAGCAGCAGAGCCCGAGGCCGTTGTAGATGCAGACTCATGCTGTGACATACCCAGGTTCCAGCTAAGTCCATTACCTGGGGGCAGGTGATGTGCAGTCAGCTGCTGGCTCGTGCAGCCATCAGGCCATGCAGGTGATTCTCCTCAGCAACCACCCAGGAGGCAAAACCAGGCCAATCCTTTTGTTGGGGTGTGTGAGCCTGCATCCTACCATAGGATACTGGGGAGAAGTCGCCCTGGTTTCATTTCCCTTCCTCGATGTGGCAGATGCTGCTGTTCCTGGGGACCAAAGGCTCTCCTTGGTACCCCTGTAACACAGCCAGAAGGCAGAGTGATGTAGACCCCAGCCCAGGGTGGTAGCTCAGTCACCACAGGCTCGTAGGCACAGTAGGGCTGGGTGACCACAGCTTCCTGTCACTGCGCCCTGTGCTGGTGAGATTAAAGTCATTCCCTTTGCCACAGAGGCACAACTGACAAATATTGCCTGAGCCCACCACCCGCAGGGCCCAGGGCCAGGCCCAGCAATCTCTGCTGACCACCGCATGCAGTGCAAAGCTCACTCCTCCGCCTTATCATGTGTGCAGCAGCTTTCCCCCAGCAATAAATCACTGTGGCTAAAAACTGCCCTGGAAGGGGGCTGCCTCCCTCTTATTGCAGTGAAAAAGCAGGGCAGGGTGCAGCAGAAACCAAAGCATTTCCCATTCTGATGGGCAGAGAGGGTCATCCCATTAAGTCAGCCCTTTAGGGGACATGGCAGTGCAAACGGGACAATTTACCCTGGGATAAGTTTAACCCTGGCAAGATGTGGTGCATTTATTTATACCCACTCCTGTACAGCAGCAGGATTAAAAGTTCATTTCTGCACTCCAGCTGCAGCCAGGATGAGACATGTTGTGATCACTCCATGCAAAACAAGCACTAACAAAAGCAGCAAAATGAAACCCCAGCAGCAACGTAAGCTGATGTCTTCAAGCAGGCACCTGGCTGGAGGTCAAGCTTGAGCTACACCATAACTTATGGGAGTCTCTTGACCATGCCCCCACCGAGCACTGCCAAGCACCTCCAGCTCTGTGGGGCATTAGTTGAAACTGCAGTAGCTGCCTGGAAAAGCCCTTCACAGACCTCCCAGATGAGTAGATTTTCTGTTTAGATGCATTTCAAGCTCCACGGGTTTCTGCTTCCCTCCTGGCAAAGCGGGGCAGGAGCTTTGCTGGGTGGCAGCTCTCCTCCTGAGATGATTTACACCCTTCTGCAAGATCCTTCAATTACAGAGGACTAAGTGTTATTTAATTTGTGACTGCGGCTTGAATAAGACTCAATTAAATTCTGCCTCTTGTGAATTTGCGATGGGGAATTCTCACCTGTGATGCCAGATGAGTCCTAACTGTACCATGCCTGACTCAGACACGCAAACTATTCTATTCATGAGTGGTTTAATAAATGCTCTATCTTTAAACTGACAGTTTCCTGCTGTGTGACAAGCTTGGCACGGCGTCAAACCAAACCTTGGTCCCGTGGTCAGCCCGTGCTGGGGATGAGGGTGAATTTTGCAGAGCATCTTGGAGGCTGCACCGCTGGCACTGACACTGAGACAAGCACTGGTACAGGCACTGACATAGGCAAAGGCACTGACACTGCCACCAGCCAGGGCTTCCTCTCTCCCCTCCCGTCTCATCCCGGCTCCGGAACCCGGCTGACCCCGGGGCTCCCCGGCTGCGGCCCGGCCCTTCCCGCGGGGTTGAGCCGCGGGCACCCTTGTCCCGATGCGGCCCCGCTGTGAATCCGCTCCCTGCCCTTCCCCCGGGCAGCGCCGCGGGACCCGGTCCGGTTCTCACCCCCCCAACCCCACCACGGGACCCCGCGCTCCGGTGGGCGGTGCCCTCCTTCCCCGCCGACCCCGCCCTCCTGTCGCCGCCTCCCATTGGCAGCTTGGCCGGCGGCGGGCGGGCCGCTTTGTGACGTCACGATCAGCTGTCGGAAGGTCCCGATTTGTGCGGGGGAGCGGCGGGCGCTCGGCAGAACCGCGCGATCGGCATCGGCACCAGCTCCGCGTCTCCCGCCGCTCCCCGCCGCGGTGCCGCCACGGCCAGGGTGAGTCTACAGCGACCGAGGCTTGTGCGTTGCGGGGCGGGGGAGCGGTGGCGGGCGGGGCTTGGGCTGAGCGGGGCCGCTCCGACACGGCGCGTTTGGCGGAGACCGACGTGGGGGGGGGGGGGGAGCGGGGAGGCGTCGGGGTCGTTGTCCCGTTCCCCCCCCGCGCCCGTTGTTTGTTTCTTCATCACCGGATTAAGAGTCGAGATTGGTCTCCGCTCCCATTGGCTCCGCTAGGGTGACGTATGCGTCATTTGCATATGACATTGAGACGTCATAAGGCTGCCCCCCCCCCCCCCCGCGTTCCGGGCGCGCTTGTCCCGCCGTGACCCCGGTTTGGGACGGGCGTGGGGGTTAGCGACGACGTGGCCTTCCCTCCCCTCTTCGTCGGGGTCCGTGTCCGTTCCCCTCCCCAGTGTCCGTTCTACCCCATCCCATCCCGGTGTCACGTCCCCCCGCCGTGTCCCGCAGCTGCTCTGCCGGTACTGCTCCGCGAGTCTCGTCTTGAGCTTTCCCCGGGCGAGCAGCAAATGTGTGTGCTCTTCCCGTGGCTCTTCGGGGCTGTTCGGGCGAAAAAACGGGGCTTTTTGAACAGGGAATGTGTGATACAGAATGTAGAAATCCCTGCAGTTGTGTCGTCCATTTACCTCCATCTTCCCATCCCGATTCCCCCTGTAAATCCCATGCTACGCGCGTTGGTGCGGCACTGTGCGCTGGGGTGCCGAGTACATCGGTACCACCCGGAGCAGCTCCTGTTGTTCCTGCTCTAAGTGCACCTGCTTTGGGACATCTCAAAAACGTTAGGAATCCTGACAGCTCGACTTCCTGCTGGGTTTTGTGCCTCTCGCCTTGGGAACTCGGTGGCTTGGCTGAGCCTCGAGGGCCCTGGGCACTAAACCTGCTCTGGGCTGGTCGGCTCAGAAACTTGGACTCTGTGGAGTGTAACTGGAGAAACAGGCTAAAAAGGGCGTTATTCGTTTTGTAATGTTTTTATACCTTTATCTTTATGTCTTGAGTGTTCAGGGGAGCTACAGCCCTGCCCAGAGAGCCTGAGCAAAGGTGCTGGCACCCAAAATCCTGGCTTAAATTCCCAATCTTGGGACCAGCAACAACCGCTGCTGACAGTGATCCCTGCAAGGGCTGGGTTGGGTGGGTGCCAAGGGGCTGTCACTGATTTGGCCAAGGATTTGCTGGGATAAAAAACCATCCCACAGACAGGTGCTGGGCCCCAGTACAGGACCATGCTGTACCTTCTTTCCCACCAGGCTTAGTCTGCAAAGTGCCAAGGACAATTCTTATTGCTCTAAGATGAATCTTTCCTTTTATATTCCCACTCCCTTCTCCAAAGAAAATATCCAAACCAAAAGACAAAGGCTTTGTGCTGTAGCTCACTGTCACCATTAGGAGCCTGTTGTATCAAATCGGTGCTTATCTGGCTGAACACAAAAGGGAAAACATAATGGAATATACGAGGACAAACTGATAACACGTGCTTGTAGCAGGACTGGAAAAACCTGAGATGTGAATTAGTATCCAAGAGCTTTTTAGCATGAGCTGCACCACGAGCCTTGCACAGGCAAGTCTCACCCCAGTGTACACATGGCCCTGGGCAGGCTCAGGAGGAACTGGTGGGGAGCTCGGAGTTCCTGCAGGATCAAAGTTTAGCATTCAGCCTTCTGTGACCTATGGAGGGTGTGATGTTGGGGCTGCTCCCCTCTCGATGAGCGTGGCCCTTGGGATGTTTCACCTGCAGCATCCCAGAGAGGAGACTCTTAAAACCTCTTAGGACAGCTCATAAAAATGTCCTGGTTGCTCAGATCCTGCAGCCACTGCCAGATTTTCCAGGGTTCTGTGTGACGACATCAAATAGCAGGAGGTTGGGTTTGTCCTTGGGGCAAGGACCTTCCTGCAGCGGTTACACAAGGGAGCTGGTGCATGAGGGGACACCAGCACCAGGAAAAGACCCCCCGTCCTCCTCCTTAAGGTGGGAGCACATGGGGGCTCCAGTCCACACGGAGCTCCTGGACTAGCCAAGGAAAGCCCTTCAGGCGCTGGCTTTATCTGCTATTGATGAGAAGAGCCTCATGATAAAGATGGGAGTTTTTTAGGGGGGTTCTAACCACTCTCTGCCTTCTCCCCCCTTCACTTCCCTGCTCTGTGGTGCAAGAGGCTCTGGCTGTGGATCAACCTCTGATTTGCTGGACTCAGTCTGTCCGTGCCAGCAGCAACTTCCCCAGGGAGCCCTGTGAATGAGGTGAAGCAATGGGATCAGCAGGAGCTGTAGTGCAGTTGTTGAGTGACCAAATGCATTAATCCAGCCTCACTGAACTGTCCTGGGCAGGCCTCTGCCACCTCTGATCCCTTCCTTGATGGAGATGGACAGAGGACAGCACGGGGATGCTTCACTGGTTGTGTTTGGGTGATGAGCAGGCTGTGGAGCTGCCAGACCCTCTGCTCCTTTGCTCTGTGCCAGGTTTAGGGTTCTGTGAGAGCAGCCTGTGAAACATTTGTCTAATTTAGGTAAAATGAGTTGAAAATTACGTTTCCCAAGTGGGCTGGAGGAAGGCACCTGATTTCTACCTCCAACGCCTACCGGGATGACTGTGTTGCGGTATTCTTAGCCCTGCCAAGGAAGGACCCGCTCCTGCCACTTGTCAGCAGCATCCCTCCCGCCACCACATATTTATGGAAAGTTTCAGGAGCCTGTTGCCATTTCCTAGCGGAGTTGCTGCTGTCTTTGCAGCCGGTGACTTTTGGGAGCTGCCAGTCCTGCAAGGCTGTGTGGCTCCTGCCCCGGCAAGCTCCTGGCACATCCTGCCCAGCCTTTCGCCTATTCTTAGCTCCTGGGGTTATTTGTAGTGATGGTGACTCAGAAAACTAATTATTGTGTCAAGGTTTCTGAAGGGGGGAGAAAATAACTCAATGCATTCTGGTCTCCTTACTCCTACTTCTAATATTTAATACCCTGTGGCTGGTTTTAAAAGTCTGTTGGACTTTCTGGAGGGATCCTGAGAACCTTAAGTAAGAAACTCCTCTGTCCTCAAGCGTTACCTCTTGGGGTGTCCCCTTGTGCTGGCAGTGGCCTGGGAGGGGCCCCTTCTCCAGCTTAACAAAGTCCCTCTGGGTGGCACCTGATTGCTGCACCTCTCGGCTTGGTGTCCTTCACAAGCTGGCTGAGGGTGCCCCTTGGCAATAAAGAGCCTGATCCTGCCCCTTTAACCCAGCGCTGCCAAGGATTCCAGAGCAGACAGCATAAAGTGAAGGTGAAGGACTAAAGCTCGTTTTGGTCCTCGTTTGCCAGGATCAGGCTCCTGCCTCCACCTGCAGGTTTGATCCTGAAGGCTTTGCCCAGGCACTGCCGGAGCCAGCCCCGGCAGAGCTGCTCCAGCTCCTGGGAAGCCTTTGCTCTCCCCACGAGGCTGCCTGCTGGCGCTGTCTGTCCCTCTGCCCAGCTCCTGCTCTGGCCAGGACAGACAGCCAAGGCACAGTGTGGCCAAGCAGCCCTGGGCAGCTATTCCATGAGGATCAGGGTTCAGCACCCTGGGTTTGCCAGCGCTGGCCATGCTGCCACCAAGCCATGGCTGCTCTCAAAGCAAACTGACCTCCCCAGGGTCCTGTGTAGGATCACAATGTCCATTAGGCAGTGGGAGCTTATGGGGTGAGGCATGCTTGCTTCATCCAAGGGGATGATCCTGCAAGATCTGACCTGTCCGCCCAGCCTGGTGGAGCATGGTCCCCCATGCCTACATTCCCTGGCATGGAGAGGGGAATCGCTGGTGGCTTATTTAAATTCTTTGGGGAATGATCCTTTAAAATGATCCATCTCAACTTTGGCTCTTGGGGGAGCTTTAAGCTCATTCCTACTGTCCCTGGAGCGATGACAGCTTCCTGGGAGCCCCCTTCCCTTCACCCCAGCCCTCCTGGCACGCTGTGGGTTTGCTCTGGAGCAGGATGGCCCCTGACAGCCCATTACTGTGAGGGAAGTGTGGTTATCCCAGAACCTTTAATTACGGGAACAAGGAGAATGAGGTTAAATATGGGAGATGGGACAATTGAAACTACCAGTGTCTGCTGTGTCTTGTGTCTTCAGGAAAGCTGCTGCAGGTTAGGGTGGGCAGGCACTTCAGCTCCAGACATTCCTATTGCTGCACCCTGTGATTGTTGGAGGGACTAAGTCTTTAAGCAGGTGGGTGCTGAAGGAATTGGTGCCGCTCCTCAGGGGAGCAGAAGGGCAGGACAAATACCAGCTTTGCTCCTGTGCACTTAAAGCTGTTGTCATGATTTAACAAAGTAAAGACCAGAGGGTTTCTGCTCTCCATTCTGTGTAATCTCTCTTTTGGCTTTGAACTCACTCAAGGATGATCTCCTTGCTGGGGGCTTGCCAAGCAGAGCGGAGGGGAGCACTCAGGTACCATCCGGGCAGGGCGCTTCAGCAGGGCTGGGCCAGCAGCAAGCTCAGTCTGGGCTGGCTTTGCTGAGGCAACAGGAAAATCCCCATCTAGTTCAGCCTGGGGTAGCTGCTTGTGTGCTCCTCTGGGTGACCCTCCCCTTGCAGCCAGGCTGGAGCCACAGCCTCCTCCTGTGCCCTGTGTGCCAGCACAGGATGCTGTGCTGTCCCCAGCTTTCTTCACCCTGGTGTGTCACTCTGTGGAGCTGCACGGTGACACTGGGGCTTGGAACGCTGCAGGCAGAGCTGCTCCAGCTTGGAAAACACAAGAACCTGCTCCTGGCCTTGCACTGGGACAGGGCCATGGTGGCCTGGGGGACTGGAGCTCCCCTCTGCCTGCTATGCTGGGTGCTTCCTGCCCCTCTCCCTCCTGCCTGGGGACAAGCAAAGAGCAGGCAGCCCTGAGACATCACCAGCAGGTACCTGGAGCAATGGGGTTTCTGCCACAATTAGATACTTAATAAATCTATTAATATAATATTGCAAGACAGCTACTAAATAGGCAACTGCTGCAGGCAGGGAGAACTGGTGTGTAATGCAGCCTTCAGAGCTGCCCTGGGTGCACTTTGCCAGCCTGGCCCTGGGGAGGATGGATGCACGCATGGATCCCATGGGAGGGAAATCCCTGCTGTGCTCAGCGCAGAGCACATGAGATAGCCCAATGAGCCAGTTTCCATTTGTTGCCCAGCTGGATATCAGCCCCTCTTCATGTTGTTTCCCTGTCTTGTATTAGTGTGCTTTAATGCTCCAGGAAAGGGGAGTTCTAGGTAGTTTAATCCTTGGGTGTGCTGGAGGATAACAGAAAGGCCGTGGCTTTGCTACAGGTGTGGTGGTGATGGGGGACCGGGAGGTGAGAGCTGCCTCAGCTGAGCCTGCTGCTCTCGCTGCGGTCAGAGGAAATGGCTCTGTGCTCCCAAACCCTCTGCTTGGTGCTTCCAGGGGAAGCCAGGAACCTTCACAGGACACAGAGCAGGGAACCCTCATTGTTGTGAGGGCTCTGTGAGTCTCAGCCAAGTCTGCTTTGAATGCAGCATCCCAGCAGGACCCAGCTTGGATCTGGGTGCAGGGTGTGAGGAATGGAAGGATGAACCATGGCAGTGGGGGGCTGCTGTACCACAGGGAGTGGGGACCCTGTATCTCTGAGCACTGGGATCTGGAGCCATGGCTGTAGCCATGTGATCTGCCCTACACCTCCCTGTAACCTTCCTGTTCATAGAATCAGAATCACAGAACAGTCAGGGTTGGAAAGGACCTTAAGATCATCCAGTTCCAACCCCCCTGCCATGGGCAGGGACACCCCACACTAAACCATGCCACCCAAGGCCTCATCCAACCTGGCCTTGAACACCGCCAAGGATGAAGCATTCACAACCTCCCTGGGCAACCCATTCCAGTGCCTCACCACCCTCTCAGTAAAGAATTTCTTCCTTATATCCAATCTAAACTTCCCCTGTTTAGGTTTTAACCCATTACCCCTTGTCCTATCACTACAGTCCCTGATGAAGAGTCCATCCCCAGCATCCTTGTAGGCCCCCTTCAGATACTGGAAGGCTGCTATGAGGTCTCCATGCAGCCTTCTCTTCTCCAGGCTGAACAGCCCCCATGTTGCACAGAGCAGCTGGAGCTTCACCAGGGTCCAGGGCCTCTTGCAGGCTCTACACCACCTTGGTTGACAGAACCATGACAGGGTTTTTGCCCTCTGAATGCACCCGAGGCGGGGTGCCAGGCAAGGCAGAGCACAGCTCTGCCCTCTCCCTGCGTCTGGCTTTTGATGGCATTTTAATGCCCTTTAATGTCTCTGGACCAAAAAGCGTTTTCTCTGCACAAATAACACGCTGCACCCTGTGCCTGCTGCCTGTCTGTGCCACTCTGAGAGCTCTGCAGTCACTAATAGAATTGGTAACTCCAAGCCTCCCCCTGAGCTAAGCAGGAGTGTGTTTCCCCAGGGATAAAACAGTGATGAGCCAGACACTGTGGGACATGTTTGGCTCTGTCCCTGCTGGCTCCAGCAGATGGGTCCCCTGGGACACACTGCTCATGAGGAAGGGGACAGGATGTGGGGCTCAGTGTAGGGCGCAGGCACTCAGCCCTTCAGCCATCCCCTGCAGCCCATCTGAGCCCCTGGGATGCAGGACAGCCACGCTGCCAACCACTCCACGTGCATTATTCCTTTTCCTTTCCCTTTTACAGGCCTTTGCACTGAAGCCAAGTGAAGAACCTCAGAATTGCACTGCACACTGTTTAACTCAGCTACCAGCTCCCTAGCAGCAAGTATCTCCATTACCACTGAGACCTCGAGTGCTGGTTTTAACCCTCTGCCCACTGCTCCCATTTCCACGTCTGAAAGGTGGTGCTCAGCAGGACCCTAACTCACCATCCATCCTACGGGACCGCTCCCCACCATGTTTCAGCGTCTCACCAGCCTCTTCTTCAGTGACAGCAGCACTCCGGAAGGCCTTGAGGAGCCCAAACCCTTTGTCGAGGAGGAGGAGGAGGAGGATGGCTGGCTCATAATTGACCTTGCAGGTGAGGAAAGCAGTTGGGACTGGCTTCCCACAGCCTCTGCTGCACCGTGGCTCTCTGGAGCTGGGAAGACCTTTGGAGATGACAGCAGAGGAGCTTCCACCACGTGTGCTCAGCTCTGGGCATCCCTCTTCCCATGGTCGCCCAGCCCTGTGGTTGCTGTGGCAGCTCCTGACCTGTTGCTGTGGGCAGCACTTTGCCATGAGGAGCTGGGCTTGGCCTCTCCTCACAATGCCCATGCTAAAACCAAACCGGGAGCCTGTTCCCAGAGGAAAACCCTGGTCCTGGGGTGCTGGTGGGGACCATGGGGATGTGCTGCAGCAATCTGGCCACATTTGGGTTATTTGAGTCCATTGGGGGAACAAATCTCAACTCCAAAGGGCTTATCTTCCCAAATCATTCCCAGCGCCCATTCCAGCAGCACTCAGACAAGGGATGTTTGGCACAAAGTCTCAGGGCCTCCCTGTTCCCAGGGATGGCAGCAACCACCCTGAGTCCCCTTTGGCGCCAACCAAGCGGATCAAATTCCTTGTGTGCAGAGCTTCTCCAGCTCTATTAAGACCTTGGCATTTCTATTGTAGGGTTGATGACTCAACCAAGTGCAGTGATGATTTTATGACCTTTTGCTTGCAAATCAAGCAGCAAACTTAGACAAACAAGCCTGCCTGTGCAGGAGATCCTCAATGGCCACGGTCTGCTTTTGCAGCCTCTGGTTAATTGTGATGCCCCAGCCCAGGGGACCACAAATGTGTCCTGCAGGTTTAGGAGAAGGGTTTTGTCCTCCCTCTTGCAGGCATCTGTTCTCCCATCAGATGCTCCTGTCCCCTGTCCACTGAGCAGAGCTGGTTTTCATGATACAAGTAATTTGTTAGGGTTTTCCCCATGCAGTGAGATGGAGAGGGGACCAGAGCATGGGCAAGTCTGGGATGGGGGACAGGGACAGCCCCATGCCTGCTGGGAGCACTGTGAATGGCTGATGGAGGTGGATGGGTGGTGTAGGCACAGGCAGCGACCGAGGATTCCCTGTCCCCTGGGCTGCCCTGGGGGGGTCACAGCAGTGACACAGGAGGAGGAGGGTTGGAAGGAGGTCCCTGGAACCACTCGCACGCAGCTGCCTCCTGCCTGGGCCAGCTGGCAACGGCTGCAGCGTGCCCAAAGCGCACCAGAAGGAGCCAGGAGTTTCCCCAGACAAAGCTGGGCTGTGCCTGATCCCCTGGGTCCGAGACTGCAGCCAGCCCAGCAGGGACGCAGGGATGGCTCTGGGACAAAAGGCTCCCTTCTCTTTCCCAACCAAGCCGCCACGCTCTCGATGCAGAGCTGCCTTTCAGCAGTGTGACTGCCTAGGGCATGCCACCCCACTGCTAATCCCCACCAGCCCTGCCGCTGCCTTTTCCCCATGGCATTCCCTGGAATGATTTATTTCAGCCCTATTTCTGAGGCTGGAGTTACGCAAAGCACTTTACAAACCAAACCCGCTGGCTCCAGCCCTCATCCTTCACCTCTGAGCCACAGCAGCTGACAAGCATCTCAGCCTGGCTCTCTCCCAGCCTGATGGGCCTCCAAACTCATTCCCTCTCAGCCAGGTCTTTGACCCATGTTGCAAAATGCACCTGAATGAACCAGAGATCCCAGGAGTATTTTGGATGCTGCTCTTGTCCCATCACCCAGCCTGGTTCTACTCAGCACCCAGGGACAGAGCAAAGACCATTTCCTGGTGCTTAGAAGCACGGCTGCAAGTAACCCAGGGACTTCGGGATCCCCAAATATTCCTTGTGACATTGAAACCTGCCTTGGCAAAGGATGGGGATGGGTTGCCAGGGGTGGTGGGGCAGGGTTCAGCCATGCTGGGTTCCCTGCTCCCCTGTTGTGGGAGTGCTGCTGGACCAGGAATGCTCCAGCTGGGCTCAGTGGCTGTCTCCAGGCTGACAAATAATCTCCAGCCCGGCATGCCAACAGCTATTAATAGCTTGATATCCACTGACCTGAGGAAAGATGCTCTCATGTTCGCAAGGCTAATTGTGGCCTGCCCTAAGCCCCGGGCTGGGGCATTGTCCGCGGGAGGAGCTGGGGACATGCGGGTGGGGAATGCCGGCCTCGTGCTTCATGCACTGTATTTCTCCACCATAAGAACACACTCATTGCCCCGAGAAGCTGTGGCTGCCCCATCCCTGGCAGTGTTCAGGGCCAGGTTGGACACAGGGGCTTGGAGCAAGCTGCTCTAGTGGAAGGTGTCCCTGCCCGTGGCAGGGGTTGGAACTGGATGAGCTTAAGGTTCTTTCCAAACCAAACCATTTTATGATCCTATGATTGACCTCTGATTTCTCCTGCACCCTCACCTAGCTGCAGGGTCATATGTGTCCATAGCTATACTACACTGTGCTCCCCCTGCTCCCTGAGACCGTGTTCCTTGAATTCCCCTGATGAGGCTGGGAACAGGTCTGGATACCCCATGAGCCCAATGTTAGGTGCAGGCTCCCTTCCTATAACCTAACCAGTAGCTCCAAGCACAGGCAGCCCAGAAAGGCACCAGCCCAAGTGCTTTTGCCAGGTGGAGGTGAGGAAGGGAAGGTAAAGGAAAGCTGGGGCAGCTCCTGGATCAACCACTCCAACTTTGGCCTCTAATGGACTGAAGCTGAAGGTGTGGTGAGAACCCTTGCTGAAGAATACATTCCCCTGTTTCCTTCCAGAAGAAAAGGTGTGAGCTGGTTTTTCCTCTGTGTGTGCTTGGTTTCCATGTCTGCAAAGTGCTGGGAGGTGTTTGTGAGTGCAGGCAGGCTGGTGTTCCTGCTGGGTGGCACAGCCTGGTTCCAGGGCCATAAGAACAGGCTAAAGCAGCGTTTCTTGCTGCCTGAACTTCTCCTTCATTTTGAGAAGGGGTAAAATGAAATCGCTGCAGTAAAACCCTGCTGCTTCTCCCCTGTGTTTGGTTAAACTGCCTAAACAGAACCATTTCGCCTAGAAATCTGGAGAGGGACTTTTCCCAAAGACACGCAGTGGCAGGACAGGGGGTGAAGACTTCAACGTGAAAGAGGGGAGGTTCAGATTGGATATTAGGAAGAAATTCTTCCCTAGCACAGGGTGCCCAGAGAAGCTGTGGCTGCCCCATCCCTGGCAGTGTTCAATGCCAGGTTGAAGCAACCTGCTGTAGTGGAAGGTGTCCCTGCCCGTGGCAGGGGTTGGAGCTGGATGAGCTTTAAGGACCCTTCCAACACAAACCAGGCTATGTTTGATTCTCTGGTTCCATGATTTCCATTTCTTAGCAAAGCTGCATCCCACAGCACCAGCAGCTGCCCCAGTGCAGAGGGTGCCGGCTGGGGTGCAGTGGGGGCACTGCTGGTGTCTCCCTCCCCATGAGGCCGCATTGACACCGAGCCGGTCCGTGGCGGTGGTGATGGCGGTGGGGTGTCTCTTGCACTAACGATGCCCCTTTCTCTCCCCCCTCCCCTCCCCACTGTACATGGTATGTGTGTGTGTCCCCGCTGCGCCCCGCATGGCTCTGCACCCCCGCCACCCCCAGGCAGCCGTGCCCGCCCCGGCGCAGCCCGGCGAGTGAGTGCTGGCGGCACCGGGCGCTCGGCGCGATCCCGCCCGGCTCCCCCCGGTCCGTCACCACCTCCGGCCGCTCCCCCGGCTCCACCCGCCGGTCCCTGCTTGATGGACGAGAGTTGGTTTGTCACCCCTCCCCCCTGTTTTACTGCAGAGGGGCCCGGCCCCGACGGCGTGGGGAGCAGCCCCATGGAGGACCTGCTCATCGAGCACCCCAGCATGTCTGTCTATGTCACCAGCACCCTCGAGGTGGACGGGGAGGGCCCTGAGGATGATGCTGCTGAGTGAGTATAGCTTCAGGGTGCTCACCTGGGGATGCTGGCCCCGAGGGACCGGGGTGGACGATCAGTCCTGGCATCCCCCATCACTGTGTATGATCAGGAGTGCTCTGCTCACAGATGGAGTGGCGCTGTGAGGACCTCAGTGTCCCCACATCCCACCTTAGAAAGTGCCCTCATGCTCTGTGCAAGGATGGCAGCCTCTGTGGCCTGAAATACCCTGCTAAGGGGGTCTCAGTGCCATGGTGCAATGGCTGTGGGTGGTGGATCATGAACCTGTGCTGCCATGGAGAGGGGCTGCGTTCCCCTCCACTGCCCCAAGCAGGGTCTCCTGGGACGGCCGCCTGTGCGGATGCTGCCTTGGCCATGCTGCTGCCAGTGATTGCGGGGCCCCACTGTGCTGTGGCGTCCCCACAGCCCCCCAGACCTCCAGCATCTCCCCCGGGAGCCCCTCACTGGGGCAGAGGAGGAGCGAGAATCCGGGGTGAACCTTCCTCAGGCCTGGGGACACCTTTCCTCCAGAACTTCTCCCTTTGCACAGTCTCCCTAAGGGCCACAGTTTGACCTCAGGAGCTTCTGAGTAACCTCAGTGTGGGAGGGTGCAGAAATGGGGGTAGAAAAGGGCTGGGAGACCCAAAGTGGTTACAAACAGGATGGAAACGGGGACTTAGAAATTGTTGGGCTTAGAGGAACTGGCCAGTGTGAGGATGGTGGGGATGGATGGCCCCATTCCTGGTGGTGTTTGGATTTATCCCGGGTATCCTGGCTGGGGTGGGAGGTGGCTGGGTCCATCCTGGGGGGATGATGGGGAAGGGGTTGGAGCATCAATGCTGGGGCTCCACTGACCGCCCCTTTCCCCGCAGGGAGGTGCCGGAGCCGCGGCTGGAGCGGCACGTTCCGCACCACAGCAGGTCCCTCTCGGTGAAAGCTGCCATCCTGGAGAAGGTGGGTCAGGCGCGGCGGGTGCAGCGGGCCAAGCAGCTGGCCGAGAAGCACCGGCTGAGCCAGAAGGCGCTGCAGCGGCAGAACCGCACCTGCCAGCGCCCGCTGCGCCGCGCCAAGCAGCACATCGGCACCTTCGTCCACCAGCCCTGCCAGCGCCACTGCAACTACTGACCTCGCCGGGACGCCCGGCACCGGCACCGTGGTGCAGCCGGGCTGCGGTTCCACTCCATGCCCTCACACACATCCCTCTGCACACCCAGGCCTCCACTCAGCATCTTCCTCGTCTTCATCCCTGCGCCCTTCACCTACAGCGCTGCAGCTCCAGCATGGAGGGCCGGGTTGTCCGCTCCACCTCACAGCCATGCCAGCCTTCACATGGGAATTGGGTATTCCTGGTGAGATCCCCTGCGCCGAAGCCTGTTTGTCCTGATGAGCCTGTGACATCAGTGCCTTTCTTCCGGACATCATGACTCCACGTATAGCCAGACTGGGATGTCACAAGCAGAGACGCCGTGAAAAGAGCAGAGAGAAGCAACAAGAGTTGGGATTTTTTAGGAAGATCTCATCAGTGACACTAAATAATGCTTCCTTCCCACTGAAACCAGCAAATACCCCCCTCCCTCTGCCATTTCTTACCTACACTTTTACAGTGATAAGACCCCACTGCTGGTCCTTGCCGTGGGGAAGCGCTGGTGGAAGCCTTGGCAGGGTCATCGGGCAGCTCGTGGTGCCTCATGGTGTTTTTTAAAGACAACCTTAAAGCAATCTCAGGAACCAAAGCACCGTCCCAGCGCCTCGCCAGAGCCCTCGGCCGCCGCGCTGCGGGGCAGGCATCCAGCCCAGGGCCAGTGGTAGCATCGCCATGGCTGGTGGTCCTGGTGAGCCCCTTCCTCCTGGAGCCGCTCATCTGCCCGAATCACAGCTATAAACATACATACACATGTATGGATGTGTTTCCCTGTGTACCTTTATCCTTGGAAGAGGTATAAGCCAAGGAGCATTGGCTGCTCAGTCCCTGGGAGGGGATCAAGGCAGGGACCTGCGCAGCTTCCCCAAGGTGGCAAAAGCACGTTGAAGCTGGTGGTGAAGGGACGATGAAGAGGAGGCCCAAGGGAAGAGGCTGAAGTAAGGGTGAAGGTGGACCTGGGAGCAGCTGCTAAGAGACAGGATGGGGCAGGCCCTGGCAGTGGGGCCGGGTGAGAGGGTTGCTGCAGTGGAGCTGCAATGAGAACGTCTTCCCCCTGACTAAAAAGTGCATCCTTTCCCATGGGAAGGGACAAATTCCATTGTGAGCAGCACTGGTTTGTAATGCAAATCCCTCCCCATGATGCACTCATTCTGCCCTTCAAACAACACGGTCCAGACCTTTCACTGGCTCCAGCACCAGCTGAAATTTGTTGTTTCCCCCCCAACTCCTTCCCTTTAGGGACTGGTTTGTACACGTGCACTGGGGAAGCTCTGGCCATCCGTCCTGCTCAGAGCCAGCTCACAGCCTGGCTTCCCACCCTCTGAGACAAGAAACACCCCTCATCCCCTTACCCCTGCCCCCCAGAATGCTGATTTCACACAAGTTTCTGCCATTCACCATGTTATATCCCTCAGTAGCAGCTTTGGACCGAGGTTGAAGGGATCGTGGTGAGCCCAGCCTCAAACAGCTGATATTTGTTCATTTTTGAATGAGATTAAAACTCAACCCTTTTAGGAGCACCAGCCCCAGCTCTGTACCTGGGAGCCTGGGCTGCGGCCACGGTCACCGGCCCTCGCCGTTGAGCCGAAGACCACGCTGGAGATTGCCCTGTTTCTGGTGTCTTCCCATTGGACTGATGACTCCTTGACTCAACGGGAACGTTTATGCCCTTTGGCTTCCTGGGCTTCACACTAAAGGCCTTTTTCCCCCCTTGAATTGATGCCTGGTATGAACTGGGAGCGTGGATGCTGGCACAGGTGCTTGTGAAGACCAGGAGGGGCTGAGGCCAGGCTCTCAGGATGAGGTGCTGCCTTCCCTGCTGCTGCTCCTTCCCACATCACTGGTGACACACTCTGTGGCCATCGGGCAACAGCGTTAGAGGAAGCATCTTTTCTTTAGCCCAAATGTACACCAAGAAGCGGACAAGCCGAGCAATGATCTGCCTCCCAGCCCGCTCTGCATTGCATCCGAGATGCCACCGGTCCCTCTGCTAGGACACCAGAGGCTGATCGTGACACCATCACTCCCTCTGCAGCTCCAGGGCTGGGGGGCAGCAAGGCTGGATCCTGCCAGGTCTGTCCTACCAGGCCTTCCCGTGCCCATCAGTCTGCTCACAAATGGTACCCCAATAGAAGAACCCCCTCATGGAAACCTTCCCCTGCATCCTGCTCATCCATTGTGAGCCTGAGCCCCTTGGCCGTGCTCCCGGGGGCTCAGTGCTGTCGTGGCCCCAGCACCCATTGCAAACAGGTGATGCTGTTACTCTATCCTGGTTTCCAGAAGCAAATGCAAACTGTTTTCTTCCCGCTTCTCCTTCCCATGCCAATCTGAGACATCTTCCATCACACTGTGCCCAGCCAGCCCAGGACATGCAGCAGAACTAGTATCACACTTTATATCAAGAGCATGTTTATAAAGGATTAACAAATTATTAATAACATTTTAATGAAGAGGTTAATCCAGAGTCCTGGAGGTCAATGGAGTGCAATTACCACAGCATAGATTGGCTCCTGAGCCCCTCCCCCTGTTGTTGGCACATTTGGTTGTGTATTAACATCCAATAATCACCTATCAACCCCATGCAAAGAGACTGTCGACCCACCAGTGACCAACCCTTCCTATGCTGTGGCAAAGGTGTGTTCATCCTGCACTCTGCAGACCCTGCGATGCTCCTCTCCTGCCCAACAGTGAGCACAAGACCTGGCCTGATACCAAATCTCCTGCCCAGTGTTACCAGAGCAAGAAAACCCCTTTACCCTGAGGTTGCGAGCCTCCTCAGATCTTAAAACAAACAAAAGGTGCTTAAAAACTGAGAACTTCTGTGTGTGCACGTGTAGATGCTTCACGACACGGTGTGGGTGTTCAGAGGGCTGCTTTGGGTGAGGGGTTTGGTGTTTTAGGGGTTTGTTGGGGTCTTCTTGCACCCAATGTTTTCAATTTGTGACTTGCTGTGTGATGCTTCCAATGGGAAGGTGAAGCAAACACGGCGCTGGCTGGCAGGGAGGCCCTTGGGCTGGTGTCCTGCTTGAACAGCTAGGATGAGTCTTGCTTTCTCATCTTGACTTGCAGAGGGGGAAACTACAGCATGGACTCAGGGACAAAAAATGTGCTGGGGTCTATAACGATGTGTTTGGTATGGGTTTCTCTGTTTGGATGTGAGTTTGTTTCTGTCTGGGAGGCCTTTGGCTGTGTGGTCCTGAAGGATGCTGCAGGGATGCAGCTAAAGCCTTTGGCAACGCTTGTTGGTGAGAGGCTGCTCAGGCTGCTGTGTGCTGGGAGAGCCGCAGGGTTGGATGCTCTGACATAATGTCTGCATGGAAAAGGAGCTGTGGCCACTTGTGAATGCATCCCTGAGCAGCAGCCCATGTCCCGAATATTCACCTTAAAGCTGCTGGAATGAGGCTGGTCCTTCCTTGGGCTCGTTTGTGGACAACCACGTATGGATTTTAAGCAGTGAGCCCCTGAGGATTTGGGAAGTGAAGCGAAGCCGTGCTTTCTGCATCAGCTGCAGCTGGTCTGGCTCCACCGTGTCCCTGGGATCAGAAGGCAGCCAGGATGGGGGGCAGCCGTCCGAGCCATCACATGGAGAAATGCTGGTGCAGGTCACAGGCAGATCTGCGGGAGGAAATTTCTCTATTTGTTGTAATGAAAGCACAGAGAAAAAGGAAGAATTCTCCGATGGAGAGACCTGGGTGAATCTGTCCTGGGCCTGGCAGCAGCTGAATCTCAGTGGTCTTCATCTGGTACCTGGCAGAGCAGCCTGCCTCCATCCTAGTCCAGTGGATGAACCCCTGGAGTGCTGAGGCTGCCCCAGCCACCAAGATAGGACCAGGAGGAGCAGCTCTCCTGGGGAAGTTCGACCTCTTGAGATGAGCACCAGATCACGTCAGGACACGTCTGAACATCCACACCCTGTGATACCCAGCTCCCAGCATGGGGCGGATGGGGACACCTCACGGGCAGCCACGGCAGCCACATCAGCCACAGCCAAGTCCTTCCACCGAACTCCAGCTCTGCAAGGCCAGGGAGAGCTGCCAGGGGCGATGGGGCCAAAGTTCTTGCCAGCCCTGAAACTTGCACTCACAACTGCGCTTTCCAACAGGCTCTGCTGTAAAAGCTCCATCTGAAGGAAGCAAAAGGCTTTCCATGGGAGTCACCGTTTCTTCTCCGTCATGGATAACGTAAACGTGTGGAGCATCCCAAAGATCACCGCCATGGGAATCTTCGCTCTGCTGTTAGCATGTTTCTAATCAAGAGATGATTTAAATTTACATCTTGCTGGTACCTTTTCCTCTTCCATCCAGCCCCACTGGGAATCAAAAACCCCATTGGGGATAAAAAACCCCATTAGTTGTCTTGTCATACCCATAAGAACGAAAAAATAGATGAGAAAGTACTCCAGTGAGGTTCTAGACTTGAATCGTGCATCTTCAGGTCTTCCTGTGGAGGATCAGCATCACTTCCAGTGCCCTGCATAAAGCAGAAATTACATTTCAGGTGAATTTATTGAAAACCAACAAGTCCTCAAAGATTAAACCATGTAATAATTGGGAAACGAGCTGCAAAAAGCAATGGGACATGTCAAGACATGAAAAATGGTTCTCAGCATCCACCTGTTGCTGCCTGCCAGAGGCAGCGCTGAGCCCTGCTCCCCTGTGCTGAGAAGGGGTGATCCATGAGTCTTCCCTGTCTGGGCTTAAAAGAAGCTGATGCCGCGGTGACTGGGGACTGTCGATACCCACCACACCTGCAGCATCTCCATACCAGGAGACCAGCCAGGAACATTTAAGGGCATTGAATGGGCTTGGTCGCCTCAGGGCTTGGCTTCAAGGAGCTTCCATCTCTGTCCATTTGCCTGATATCTGCTCAATACAACGTTGGTGTCATGAATAATTTCCCAGCATCCTGAAGGGCTCAGTCCTCACCCCACCAAGATGAGCAGCTCCAGCTGATAACAGGGATGGCTCTTAGGTGTAGTCCTGTATAAAGTTCTTATTTAGAGGCGATGCAGAGGTGTGTGTCCCCCTTACACTCACTTGGAGCTAATACCTCCAGCGCTGGCTTGGGAGTTGCTTTTCCAGCCCCATACCCACAGCAAGTGCAAAGCTCTGTTGGAGGGATGCTACCGCATGCCCTGGTGCATGGAAACCCTGTGTGAAGCGTTGGCTTTGTTACAGAGAACCACGAAAATCCCTCTGCTTTCCACCCTGCTCATGTTCTAACACTTTTGTGGGAGGAAGGTTTCGTCCCTTGCAAATAGAGGGGGGAAAGCGGCACAGTAAGTTTCAAGTGTAGCTTAAAAACGGGTTGCACAGGGGAGCCCAGGGTTTCTCCACTCTTTCGCGCTCACCTCATGTATTCACATCAGGGAAGCCGGGAGCAGCTTGTGTCCAAGTCCCACTGAAATTGTATCCTCAGCTTTGTATCGACACAGTTATGCTTCGGGAAGTGCAGGGATGAGGGAGCAGCACACGGCCTAACAGTGGAACAGTCGTGTTTTGTCTCGTCCCACAAACGTACCTGTACAGAGCCACTGAGCACTGCAATAGTTGAGCTGTATGTATAAACCCGAGGTATTCTGCTTGTAACACTCCTCCACACGCCTCATCCCTCCATGCTGGACTGACTGTTCATGTGCCTTTCACCCTTTGTCATGGTTTGTCATCCTTGTTTTTAACGCAGCTGCAGAACTTGAATAAACCAGTGAACTGCAGTTAAAAGTCCTATGCAAGAGATGAGTGGGGAGGCAGTTTTCAGTATTTCTGTGTTTCTACGTTGCTTTAAAAGCAGACGCTGGGCTCTCCAGAGAAGCCTGACAGAATTAATGCCCTGGAAAGCACTGAGCTTCTGTTGTTTAGCTAAAAAGCATTTCAGATGCTAAATCTCTTAGGCAGCTTTGGAAAGCTCAGCCTAAACCCCAGTTCCCCACTGGTTTGCGCATGGAGAGTGAGCAGTACAAACACCAGCACTTGACCAGGAGAGAGCGTGTTCAATAGCCAGTGCTTCCTTCCAAGAGAAAGGAGAAGAAAGAGCTATTTGGTGAGAAAAGAAGGTGCTATTTGGTCGGAAAAGGTTGCCTTAAGCCTTCCCTAACATGCATTGGAGAATGTGATTGCCCCCGGCCGCAGCCCTGTACGCGGTTGACGCTGTTGGGGTGCTGCAGAGGACCCACACCACCAAGCAGATGCCCACGCAGCAGTTCTGTATCAGCCGTGCTCTGCTGAATGCCTTACAACAGTGGGACAACTTCCACACCGGGATGTTGAGAAGAGGAACCAGAAGCCCCACGTTTTTCTACATCACCTCTGCTGTAGGACTGAAACCTCGTCCGAAACTCAAAGCTAACAAAATCTGTCCTTTTTTGTGTGTGTTACATGTTCTATCGGTGTAAGCAAGGTCGGTAGAGAAAGGTGTTTACTTCTCGTAGGACATTGTTTAAACACTTGCTGTGTGTCAACAGACTGAAGGACACGACTGCCTGGAATACGTTATGTAGTGTGCCTGTGTGTATGTAACCTGGTTCTGGTTGTTAGGTTGTGATGCTGTCTTTTGACTGAAAAAAAATCTAATATAAAGAAAAAAACCATGAGAAATAAAAAAAAAATTATATATATTTAAACTATTTTGTGTGTATTTCTCTAAAGACTTGTTTGCAAGAAGCTTTGGTTTTTAAAGCAAGCTTTTAATGCTGTAACTATCAGACAAGCCAGCAGGAAAAAAGCCCCTTTTGACAGCAAGGGGAGGGGATCAAACAGAGTCGTTTGAGGGGATTATTTCCCCCCTCCCCATTACCAAACCCTGAAGCTCAGTAGATGATTGCAAGAGCTAAAGCAGGTGCTCATGGCCCTGTGCAAGGTGAGAGCCATGTCATGTACCCATCTCTACAGCACCAGCAGCTCAACAGCTTGGAGCTGTTTCTCCAAGCACATGAACAACAGCCTGATACCACTCACCTTATAACTGAGGGGCAGAGAGATGCCTCTAAGGTGATTAAGGGCTTGGAGTGTCCGACAGATGAGGAGAGGGCTGGAGAAGGCTCAGGGGGATCCCATCCACGTGTGCTGATACCTGATGGGGGGGTACAAAGACTCTTCTCAGCCCAGGGGCTGGATGAGAGGCACAAAATGAAGTAAAAAAGAAGAGAAATTCTGCTTAAACGTAAGAGAATGCTTTTTCACTGCAAGGGTGGTTGACCAGAGGAGCAGGTTGTCCAGTGCAGGGCAAGAGTCTCCATCCTTATAGATACCCAAAATGAGAACGGATGCAGCCATGAGCAACCTTCTGTCTTGCCACTCAGCCCCTGGCCACCTTGTTGGCCCTCTACAGTGTCCCGTCTATGTTATCAACATCTTTGTTGTGTGCATAGGGGGTGGTGGTGCTGGGAACCAGGTGATCATGTTCCAGATGTGATCTAACCAGTGCCAAGGAAAGGGGAACCATCACCTCCCTCAGTGCAGCACCCCCATCCCTGCACCAAGCCAGAGGTAGCTCACTCACCTCGAGGGCTGCAGAGCTGCTCCCTGCCAGTCACTGCCAGTGCGCACAAGGGCAAGAGGCTGCAGCTCCTTCCAAGACTCCTTCCTAGGTGCAGGATCTTGCATTTGTCCTTTCCCAAGGTCCATGTCCCTGTAGTGACCCTGCCCTCAAGCCCATCTGCTTCTCCCATGTGGTGTTTTCCACAACCAGGAGTACATGCCTTCTCCTCCCCAGTTTATTGGTGCATGGACCTCACCTGCAAAGGTGACTTTCCAGGTCTGTGGACTTTGTCCCAGCTCCACAACTTCACAACTGGCAATAGCACAGCACAGGGTGATCACCACGTTACCTGCACACTGGCTCCTAATGTTCCAGGCAGACTTGGAGGAGAGGACATCAGAGGGCAAGAGGGGGGTCCCTTGCCCCACCAAAACCTTCTGATAGGCACGGGATGATCCCACCTTGTTCTTAGCACAGATGTGGAATAAAACCATCTAAAGATGAGGATTAGCCAATGTAACATGGAGGATGGGAGTAATAAAATCAGCCATTTCAGAAAACACTTCCTATTGACCGTACTTACATGTGTGTGAGTGCATACAGAATATATACATGCATATAAAATATACACATGCATATAGAAATGTGTGTGCATGGATCCATAATCCTACACGTGCATATAAAAGTGTATGTATGGATCTATAATCCTAAAGGATTAGATGCTTTTTGTGGAAAACAACTTCATACTACCCCTTGTAAAGCAAGAGAGGCATAACAGCTGGGGGAGAGCTGGGGATTTGGAGCATGGGGGTAGCCAGCATCTAACTAACTTTTCCCTTGCAAAAGAAACAGAGCATCTGCACTTTGACAGGGATGATCAGAGACTGGAGCGTCACTCAGTGTCTACTACCTTGTGCACAAATAGGTAATTTCTTCCATTATAAAAGGTGAAAATTTACATTTAACTACAATTTCATCAGCCTTTTATACATATCAATGCGTTCCTACAACTGTGTAAGAGAAGAAAACAGGTCCAAGTGTCTGTTTGTGCACAAAGCAACGCGCAATCCGAAAGGACCAGTGAGAGCTCCCTGGAACAAGGGGCCTGACCTACTTTCCGCAGCCCTGCATACAAACCATGCACTGCTGGTTATCCATGTAACAGATTGCAGGCTCCTGCATTTCACAAAGCCTTAAACCCATTCCATACAGCTTTTCCCTCTGCTGCACGTTCCTGTTGAGCAGCTTTACTCACGGAGAGCGCTGTCTCCTGGGCCTCCTCCCCCTGTATGTGCTCCCTGCGCAGAGCCCAAGGGCAGGAGCGTGGCCTGCGCCGTGTTTTCTTGCTTTGCAAGAACAGCTGCATCAGTTAATTCGTTTGTGGTTAAACAAATTCCTCTCTAAAGCTCCATATAAGGAGCTTGCAGGCCTCGAGCTCTAAATAATCCCTTCAATCTTCCTGTTTGGAATGATGCGGTTGTTGTTGCTAATAATAATTCAACCCAACTTATAGGACAATAACATTTATTGAGAGCATGAGGGATTCCACATTATACAAACCCTTACATTTATGTTGTTTTCTGTTTCGTTTCACTGGTCCATTTCTACAACAAATACATCAGATCTACTATATAATAAAATTATTTACATTTCCAAACATGACTGGGTTTGTTTCTAAACCCTCTTACTGCTATTCACATACAGTACTTAAACAACAGCACAATACATTATTTTTAATACCTAAAAATGACAACCCTGTATTCTAATTTATGAAAAGTGGAAACAAATAAATTTACAATTGTCTTCCCCTCCCCTTCCATTTCATACAAACACATTAACCTCGTGCTAACCCTGGGCTTCACTTCGTAAGTCCAGGGGGTTTAAGGAGAACCCAGTTTTTATATCTATTTATCCGTTTTTTAGAAAAAAAAAAATCATTTTTTGGGAACAGGAGAATATTAAAAGGACTTTACTGTACAGAATTTTATTTAAAAAAAGAAAAATCACAGCTCAAAATCGCTATTGGTAAATTCACACTCATTTACAAGTTTCATGTTTCCATGCAGTAATTTACTTGGATTTTCTTCTTTTTGACTGCATTGCACTGGCACTCGTTTCTGAAATTAAGAGAAGAAAAGAAGCATGGATACGAAGTCGACAAGCCATTCACCAGAGGTGCACAGATTGCCCTTCCACAATCACACCAGAGTGCAAACCTCGGAGGAGCGGGATTCCCACAGACCCGAGACTGACTCTTCACCAAGTCACAACGCAAACACCAGCGCTGTGACACAGCTCAGCCTTCCCCCAGCTCTGGTAGGGCATGACTTCCAAGCGTTAGGGCTTCAGCAATGCTGAACTTGCAATGCATCAGCCTTAAGATCTGTGTGGTTTTGTATGTTTAAGTGTTCAATGTTAGTTCCCCACATGCACAACGTGCTCAGGTGTGCCTCCGTGGCACTGGATACAAACTGCGGCAGTGGGAGCCAGCATCATGGAGATGGTGCTATAAAAAACACTTAGGAAGGTCATTTGGAGCCTGCCGCATGAATTACAAATGTAGTTGTTTGAGTCCTTGGGAAGTCAGATCATTAGAAAACAAGTCTCTTGAGTGTACATTATGATTCACAGAGAAGCAGCTATGCAGAAAGGTACAACACACCGCGAGGAGCAGCGCTCGCAGAAGCTGCAGTGAAAGCAGATGACATGTTCAGTGCACTTACCAAGGCACTAACGTTTCCATTTCAAAACAAAACAGGGTAAGGACCAAAGGTGTTTGCATCTTTAGATCTTTCAAAAATGGGATTTTAAGCGTTGGCAATGTATCTTTGGCTCTTGACAGTATTTTCCAAAAGCTATTAGAGCTGTGTGTATTTTAAGAGTCAACAGGGAAAAGATTTCCAAGACACCCAAGACATCTAAAGCTAGAGGAGTGACAGTACAACTCCATGGCGGTTAAATGTTGTATTTAAAAAACAAAATAAAGCAACATTATAAAATTCAACAAACTCAAAACTACAGTAAATGCTGCAACAGCCCTTGCTGGAAATACTCCAAGAAGTGACAATACCAACACAGCACCAGGTTTCAGAAGTGGAACACCTCAGCAGGCACGACTCTCACTTATCAGAGCTCCCTCTGAGCAGCAGCACTATGGAAGCAGCTCAGGCAGCAGCTGCTATAGCCAGCCCTGCTGCTGTGGGGTCCTTCTCTTACAGTTACCCTTCTGCCTCCTCCTTCCTGATGCTTAGCAAAGGGATTCCTACACCAACTGGTCAAAGTTTACTTCTTTCTCCCTGCTACATTTCAGGTTTTTTTCCTACCTGCCATTTCTACAGTGGCCTTAATCCACCCCTATCTAACGGGAGCTTCTCCCAGCCCCACATTAACACAGCCTAGTGAGAGTTTCTCAGGACACAGACAAGGTAACTGGAGATGTCTAGAAGGAGCATACAAACCAAGTGTGCTTTCTAAAGCTCTGATTCACTAACAAAAACACAGACCAGAGTAGGCACAAGTGGCAAACTTCCTTACACCAGCTCCCTCACTAACCCTCCAGCCTGTCCTTGTCCACAGGAGAGCCTTGCTTTGCTCACTTTCTCTACCACCTGGAAGCAGGCATTGCTTGCATGAAGCAATGTAACCACAGCCCAGGATACCACACTGTAAGCAGGATCAGTGTTTTCAAGCAAACCCCTTAGATACTGCACCAGTTTCAGGTGCATGTTTTAAAAGCAGTGATTTTACTTACAGAGGTAATAAATAACAGTCAGTACAAAACCTCTGAGCTCTGGTGTTATTTCAATTTGACGTACTTTCATGTTCCCATATTCCCAGAATTTGATGGGCCACTGGTTGTCATCTTTAGGTTTACTCGTTACAGTATGGGGGCAGGCCCATACATTTCAGGTCCCTTCACACTCAGGACAGGATCACCAAATCTAAAGATTTTACATTGGCTTCACAGTTTTCAAGCTTTTCTTCACAATCATGAAAGAGAATTGACTTTTACAATACAGACTCAGGTTCTTCTGCACAATCCTGCCACAAGAAGTAGAATGAATTAAATTCAGCAGCCACAAAAGTGCAGAACATACGGGTCCCTCCATGTCATCTTTGAGATTCATGGCACAAGTACATATAGCTGGAAGTCTTCTCTGAACCTCTTAAAATGCAAATATTCTTACCATCCAATTTTAGTATCTTCAGTATGGAAAATGGTTGCTGAATTCAACTTGACTTCCTTTTATAAGAATTTTATATCAATACCTCTTTGCTCTGTATGTTATCTTTAATATATTGGTTGAATGTTGCATCTTGCTGGGTTCTCTCTACCCTTCTGAACAAATTTTGTCCATCAGAATTTTTCTGACCCTTAAACATAAGCAGCTGACAGAGTTTAGCTTCAGAAACACAGAATGGCACCACGGACCGTGCATTCTGGCAACGACCATGTGTTTCACACAAATACTGCATACTCTGTTCAAGATTGAAGCCTGGGTAGCAATA
The DNA here is from genome assembly GCF_963264785.1 of Psittacula echo. Lineage (NCBI taxonomy): Eukaryota > Metazoa > Chordata > Aves > Psittaciformes > Psittacidae > Psittacula > Psittacula echo. The sequence goes on along the minus strand of NC_137747.1, from coordinate 6,241,003 downwards.
AGGCACGTCAGCAACTGCTAATGCCATGGGTTAGTATCTGTAACTTTAGGATTTCACATGTTTTCGGAAAGAACAGCTGAGGCTCTGTGCTAGCACACAGCACTCCTCGGTGCTCCAGGCTGCCATCCAGGCAGCGTTCTGAACATGCCTGAACCACAGCATTTGGCTTCACAAGAGCTGACCGTGCACTTGGGAAGACTTTAGCATCTGTCTTGTGTCTTTCAGGCTTCAGGAAAACAAAAAGAGTGACTTTTTTACTTGAGTACAGTCCTTTCAATGGCAACACATTTCTGCCAAGAGAATTCAATTGCAACTAGGCAAGCTTGCTGAATGCTATGTTGTTGAGTACTGCAGAAAACAAGTTCCACACATTTAACAATGGGAAATTCATACAAGATTCACTGCCAGTACAGATGTCGGTCAATACTTGAACACCAGCCTGTGTCTAAATGTTTGAAACTAGAGTTAAAAGCACACTTAGAAGCTGTAAACCATTGTTACGAGCCAAGGGTTATTACTTGGGGCAGTACATTACTGCCTGCCCTCTCCAGAGAAACGAGGGCTGTGGATTTTACCTTTTGCAGTGCTGGACGCAGACGCTGGTCGGGAGGACCTCTTGCGCTGTCCGTTCTCTACAGTTTCCTGTGGAGCGGCAGAATCCTCTGTTCTTGAATTTCTTCTACTTGGAGTTTTAGACTTTTCACAATTCTCTTTTGTCTCATTACTAATAAAGTGGGACAAAATATTTCTGATGAAGTGTAAGAAGGATTATGCTTTTCTATGCAACTCAGACAAGCTGGAGGATGGACCGACACAGGTATCAGTTCCGGACTATTAGCACTGAAGATATGAAATGCTAGAGATACCAGAAGTTTTATCAGATGCAGAATGACCTGAGTAAGCCAGAGTATAGTCCATTTCTATTAAAAATTATCAGAGGATACAGAATTGAGAAGTCCTCAAAGAGAATATTTTCAACATTAGAAGACCAAGAAATTAGATGCATTATAAATTGTCTGCTCTGTTTTCCACAGGTGCCACCATTACTGAAGTCTAGGAAAAGCAAACAAGTTACATTAGAGACTGCTATGATATGGGAATACAGAGTTGAAATTGCAGAAGAACATAAGGAGGCATTATGAACTCTTCAGTGAGTATGCCAGCTTTTGCTTTTACAAGACTCACTCCATTGATCTTCACATATTAAAAAGCTTAAGGCTTATTTTAAACTTTCTTAAAGCTTTAAAGCTTGACGTTAAAACGTTTTCTTTTCTTAATAGAAAGCTTTTTCTGCTATATCAAATAATTTTAGGTAGTGTGGAAATCCATGTTTCCTGTCCCTGAGACAACAGATAGAGTGCTACACTTCGTAATTAACTCTTTACCCTGTGAATTCCTCATGAGGTTTGGGTGTTTTCTCCTTAATGCATTAATGCCAGACAATTTCTGATGACTAAGTGTAATCTGAAGATTACACTAAACTTATCTCCTGTGAATTCAAAAGTAAGTAATTAATCAAATAAATCACTGCTGATACTGGAAAGGGAGAAACATAACTCATGTCATGCCCTTTGGGTGATACTTGCAAGATGTCAAGAAAGGCTGCCATAATCAGAGAACTGACTGAAAACGCACAGCAGACCTGTGCGTTCCAGAGGCTCCACTACACTGCCACTGGTTCAGAGGAAGTCCTGTTTTGAGAGGAAAACCTACTACAGACACTTGTAGTTTTAACTAGCAGATACTTAAAATAAAACACAGTTTGTCCACGAGAGACAAACATTCTCAAGCAAGGAAACACACAGTAGAGGAGAATATTGAAGCACATGGACTGTCTCAGATACAAAATAAATCATAGACAGAATCATGGGTCATCTATAAACTGAATCGCTCAAACAGGTCACAAACTGCTCTTCTGCTCAGTAATGTGGGCAGCTGAAATAGCAGCCACCTGCTTCAGAGGATACTTGGAGGTAAGCAAACAGGCACCATCAGCTGAAGTTCAGTTATTACAGATAATTTTAACAGATCTAGTGACTAATCCATAGCTTGGATTGTGTCACAGGAACCAACACATCACTTCTTTCATAGCAGGAAATCAAGTTGGCCCAAGTTAAAATATTCCCAGTGCTTTCTAGGTTGCAAGCTCCTCTAAGGCTTGTACCAAATGGTGCTAAACTCCAGGAGCTCAAAGTTGGCCACTGTATCAGCCATCACTAGATTCACGGTTTGCCTGAAAACCTCCCTTCTTTTCTGGTCCTGCTCAGAAAAGCATCAGCCCAGAAAAATGCAATCAGAAATGCACTCGTGGTCATTTGATGTGTTGAGGAGTGTGGAGAAGGGTCATGCAAGGGTGCTTCATTTGGAGAATCTGCTCATCTGCTAAGTGTCACACCATCAGCTTCTCAGAGAAACTGTACCCTAGAGAAAACTTGTACTGACAGTTCAGCTCATCTTTGATACAAGTAGAATGATCCCAATCCATGCGGATTATCCATGTGTTTTAATGGATTAAAACTTAAACAGGAGAAGTTTAAACTGGATATAAGGAAGAAGTTCTTTACTGTTAGGGTGGTGAGGCACTGGAATGAGTTGCCCAGGGAGGTTGTGAATGCTCTGTCCCTGGCGGTGTTCAAGGCCAGGTTGGATGAGGCTTTGGGTGGCTTGGTTTAGTGTGAGGTGTCCCTGCCCATGGCAGGGGGGTTGGAACTGGATGATCTTAAGGTCCTTTCCAACCCGAACTATTCTATGATTCTATGTGGTGGTAAATACAGTTAAATACTCAATGTGGAGTCACTCCTGATCTGAGGAAATATACTGTGCTCCCTCCCTTACAAAAGATGACACTGCCTTCCTTACTGATGAACCAAATGAGTTAACTGCACCTCTTGCCCTGGCTTAGGGCACCACTCCACTGATGAGGGAGCATCAAAAACGCAGCCATTCATGCCAACACTGTTATCCAAAAACCTTACAAAGGTTCATCATTACAGCTGCCTAGACTGAGTTTAAGAGTCTGGTGGGTTTAAAATCGAACAGAAACAGACCTTGGAAGCCACATTTTCTTCTGGCAGAACACAACCTTTTGAAATTTGATTTTTTGATTACTGAGTGTCTTAATTGGGTCAAGATGAAGTTTCTACCTGACTCTCCTACCAGGTTTTGGCAAAATGTCAACAAGCAAACAGAAGAAATCTGGAGAAAAGAGTCACAAGGGCAGAAACCCCCCAAACTTTAGAAAAGCTTAAGTGCAGAAATCAAAACTTCACATGAGAACTAAGCTGCAGGCTTCGGGGGTTTTAGTTTTGATTTGTTTTCAGAAAATAGCAAACAGTAGAACCATCAAGACCCTTCCGGGACATGAAAGAGGCCTGAAGAGATAAGAGGAAACACTGCCCAAAGCATGAAGACAGAGTTGGGAAACGTTACCTTACATTCTGCATTTCAGACATGTTTTGAAACACAGTTGAGCCCAATTTCTTAGCAGGACAGAAAGGGTATGGACAAGAAAATGAAAAGCAGTAGCAGAAGGTGTGCAACTGAAGCAAAGAGAAAGGGACTTCCTCCCATGAAAGCTACATCTATTCTGCATCTACACAAACTATCTCCTTACCTTTGACCAGCAACTACCGGAGCATTTGTTTCAAGTTCTACAAGAGAAAAAGATAATTTTAAAATCCACTGTCAAGGCACAACCATCTCACATTATTCTCATTATGCTTTAGCTCTGAGGAATAATCTTCTCTCATCTATTGTTTCTTGCAAAGCAAACTACCATATCAAACAAGTACCGGGTCAGTCAAGTGCTCTTTCTGCTTATGGCCTGCACCAGCTAAGGCAGAGGAAAGTTAAAAGGAACCCTGCAGAAGAAAACTGTGGAGAAACTTCCTGACAAGAGCTACCAGTCCTCTCCCTTTTTTAGCTCCCATTTTAGACAGTTTATAAGTTCTAAACCATCTAGGGTTTATTCTTTGTAAACCTTAAAAATACTAATGTGGATCTATCATGCATGTTAAATTTTACCTTAACCCAACCACCTCTTACAGCAAGACCTTCTAAAGCAAAAGGAGGCAATCTTCTGAAGCCCAATTATACTTCTGCTGAATTGGAAAATCTCTCAGGAGATGATGTAGATTTCTCATCCTTTTACTGTCCCGTCTTTTTATTCTCTTCATATCCACCAGACCCTTTGTTGAGAGGGATTATCTATACCTAAACACAGCACCTCTTGTGAGAAACTGCCTTAGGGATTCATCACAATGTAAGGTATTAACTCACTGTTCATTTGTCATGGTGCCTATAACAACTCCATCTCACCCTTAAACACCCTCGAACCTCTGGGACACTGCTGCACAGAACTGTGGCTTTGCCTTTAGGATCAATTTAGTACCTAAAGTTTGCTAGAGTGTAGACAAGGAATACAGGTGTAACAAAAAGGGTAAGAAAATGGATGGCATCTGTCCCCTTCTGGTAAACACCCCTTACAATATGTATGGTTGAAACATCAGACTCTTCACTGTAAGTCTATATAGCACTACCTGGGAAAAACAGGTATCTTGGTAACAAAAGAAATACAGACCAAGCAACACAACGAAAAGAGTTTTCTTCCTACCTAAATTTGAACAGGGAGAATACCCAACAGCAAAAAACCCAACCCCCAAATTACCAAGCATGTTAGTGACCATTAAACACGCATTAAACTAAGTGTATTTTCAGTTACAAACAGTTTAGTTCACCTATATTCTGCTTTTCCAAAGTAAGATTTACCTGTTCTTTGAACAGTACTTTCTGACGTTGGAACTGAACTTTTTTTCTGTGTTAAAGGTTGAGAGGATGCTAGAACAAAAGTGGAGGGGAAAAAGCATTATTTTCAAAGGGAGTCACAAGCATCTTCTATTGTGCAATGGGGCTGCCTGTACAGAACACTGCATCTTCCAGCTTACTGCAAGGTTTTCATTTACAGATGCAATATTGTTCACCTATGCTCTATTCTGCATGCCCCCCCCCACCTCCCCAGGTTAAAAAGAAAACTTTGGCATAATTATCCCAAGTTTTCTCAAACTAGAAAAAGTGATGAAATTAAATACCATAAATCCCTTTTCTAATGGCAACAGTTTTTCACCAGACTGAGAAATTAAAGGAAGTCCTAGAAATTAAAGAGTTTAGTCTCTCTTAGATTAATGCGTATTTCAACAGAAGTTCTGGGGGAAAAAAAGCTTCTTTGTTAATGAACCAATGCCCTCACTCTTTCAATTGCAAGGGTGCAAAATATGCTCCAGAGGCTCCCTTGAAGTCCTTTGGCAACAAGATGACGTGGCTTAACATTTCTTAAGTTGCCAAGTTAAAACATAAGATGGAAAACCAGTCCTTGTCAGGCTACTGTTTTCTGGTCTACTCTTGTATGTGATAAGGAACTTAGAACATGAAGACATAAAGTTAAACACTCCTGTTTAAATGAAGAATATCCACTTCCATCTTTCTCCTAACAAATCAGAATTCCTTCTGTGAAGCTTAAAGGAAACGTTTCCGTTTTCTACCAGCACACGGCTATGACATAGATCTAACAGCCACAGGGAAGTCATGTTCAAGCTGTTGTTCTCAGTTGTGCTGACTTCGGTGGATTTTACTGTCCTGGGTTCAGCAGTAGCAGTCATTTTTTCTCCTTCTTAGTAGCTGGTGCGGTGCTGTGTTTTCAACTTTAGCCTGAGAACAACGCTGATAACACCGATGTTTTTAGTTGCTGCCAAGTAGTGCTTACTCTGATCAAGGACTTTTCAGTCTCATGCTCTGCCAAGGGAGGAGGGGAAGCTGGCAGGAAGCAGAGACAGGACACCTGACCCAAACTAGCCAAAGGGGTATTCCATACCACAACACGTCATGCCCAGTATATAAACTGGGGGGAGTCATCCGGAAGGCCCAGATTGCTGCTCGGGTCAGGCTGGCAATCGGTCGGCAGGTGGTGAGCAATTGTATTCTCTCCCCTTGTTATTTCCCTTATCATTATTATTATTATTGATAGTAGTTTTCTATGGTACCTTAGTTATTAGACTGTTTTATCTCAACCCGTGGGATTTACACTCTTTCCATTCTCCTCCCCATTCCTCCGGGAGCGAGGGAAGGAAGAAGGGGGAGGAGTGAGCAAGTGCTTCCGTGGTTCTGAGTTACTGGGTGGGCTTAAACCACAACACTCAGAAACAAGAAAGCAGTTTTCAGCCCTGGCTACGGGTCTAATTTTTATTATGTTCATGGAGAAAAGCACCTAGGAAGTTTACAGAAGCAACCCTACACTTACACAGGGCAGCACTCCACTTACCTGCATTCTGTAGCAGCTCCTGATGTGCTCCTGCTTTTTCCTCCACCACACCAGCCCCGGTATGCTCAGCCGGTGCAGCACCGTGGTTACTGCCATTAGTGCTTGGTGCTGCAGGTGCAAGGTCTGGGGCTGCAGGAGTGGTTACAACCGGTGGTACACTGGTAGGAGGAGTGCTTGTTGATGTGCTCGGAGACGTGGAGGCAGGAGCAGCAGCTGTGGTGCTGGCACCCGAACTGCCAGGCCCAGAAGTGCTCTGTTTTAGAAGACTGGGTGCTGGCGGTGTCACAGTTTTATTATCTAGTTCTGTTGGTGACTGCTCTGTTCCCAAACTGTTTGGGACCAATGTTTCTAATCCCTGACCTTCTGCTTCACCATCCAAAGCATATTGCTCTTCCCCTTTCTCAAGGGAGCCAGTGACTTTCTTGCAAGCTTTAGTCAACAAGAGTTGGCCAATCTTGTCTACTTTTCCCTTCCCCTTACTTGATGAAACAGGACTGCGTCTGTTCCCAGATCCCGGACTACTTGTCAAAAGAGGTGAAACAACAGGTCCTGACTGTGTTGCTGTAACAGAGCACTGGTCACTCGACCCACCACTTTGAGAAGAAGTCTCCTCTGGGCTGAAGTCTTTGCCTTGCTGAGCAGGGAGATTTGAGGGAGCACTGGAAGAAGTTGTAGCAGGAGAAGGTAGCTGAACAGGAGGTGCCAAGGGATTAAGCACCAGTGGCCTGCTGGTGGGAATGGTAGAAACAGGACTGCTGGATGATGTACTGGGAGGAGCGGGTGCAGAGGAGAACTTTATATTCTGTGGTATATGCAAAGGCCCAACAACAGCGACCGACTGAGGCATCAGACTAGAGTTAGAAGTCATGGGGGCTGCTGGAATCGTACTTGACTGAGAGCCCTTCATAACCTGAATTATTGATGATGAGTTTATAAACACAGGTGTAATAAACTGCGGCCGGGCATTCGACTGAACTGCTGACTGTCCCTCAGACACCATGACTTTGTTCCCTACATTGGGCATTGTGACAACAGTTGACACCAGTGCAGGCTGCAAGTGAGATGGCAATGATGCTGATGTATTAGCAGCAGACGTAATAGGGTTTGAAGTTACAAAAACTGTTATCTGGTTGGGAGGCAAAGGACCTGAAATAGAAGAAGAGCTGACAGGCCTCTGCATTACTGGAGGCACGCTCTGTGCAACGCTTGAGTTTATTTCTCCCAGTTCCTGGTGCCCTGGTGTTGAACAGGGCTCATTATTTTGAGGCAAGCTAAGTGAATTAGATGGCTCTTTGCTCGAGGATGAATCTTGCAGTGGAGGAATGACAGCTACCTTCTTTAGCTCCTCACTGGTGGTAACTATCGGTGCCATTTCAAGACCAGTCAGCCCAGGAGGCTTAATGGTTACGTTAGGAGCTCCAGAATTATCTAGAAGTTGACTTAAGGAAGTTGGTGCCTCCCTCATAGCTGGAGACACCATAGGTTTACTTTCCTCCATGACTGGAAGCTTACTGGAGTCCAAAGCTTGCCCATCTTTTTTTGGCTGTTCTTCTGGAACCAACATTTTCATTTCTGGAGTCGGGATGCCTTTTAGTTCAATACTGGGCTGGTCTTTGTTAACTTGGACACCTTGTACACTCTGACACTCGTTATCTTGAGGCACACTAAGGCTCTCTTTGTTGTCTTCAGGAACGGCTGTCACAGGAGGTACAGAAACTGCAGGATTCGGATTACTTAGCATGTTGTTGTTTTGGAAACTTGAAGTCACAGGTGTTGGCAAAGAAGAGGGACCAGCCATCATATTTCTTTGTAATTCCATGTTCTGCAAGAGAGATGGATTCTGCGGAGCTGTCAATGACAATTTAGCTGCTTTTGAATTCTGCCTCCCAGGGCTTGGGGTAGTTTTCCTACTGGATCCAGGACTGGATCTTCGACTATTGCTTGGACTTGCTCTCTTTGTTCCTCCAGTGTTGGTTTGTTTTCCTGAATTAATGACCACACTTTCCAATTTGTGTGACTGTGGAGAAGCAAAACTAGACTGATTGTTAATGGTGAGATTCGATGGGGCTTGTCCAATGGCCTTCAAAGTAGTGGGATTAAGACCCTGCTGATCAAATCCTCTATTGAGATTAGGTCTGGGAGGTAAAGGAATATTAATCTGGGGAGGGAACAGACCAGCTATAGAAGCATTAAGTCTCTCTGGAGACAAGCTGATTTCTGATGGTTCTGTGCTAGGTGGACGGTTATTAGGAGTCTGAGGATAGTATGGCCTTGGGCTTGCTCTGTTTGGGGTTTTAGGCCTTGCAGTTTGTGATGGGGTAGCAACATTTGGGAAATGGTGTGTAAGAGCACTAGACAGCGAATTTGACTGCTGCTGGGGACTTGTACCTTGGGCAGTCGAAAGTGGGGAGGGTCCAGTTTTGGGTCCTGTCATCATTAATTGGTTTTGTGAAACTACTAAATGAGATGTCAGGTTATTCTGAGCTGTTGATGCTGGGGGACCTTCAGCTCCACCTCCTTCTGGAAGGGAGGAAACTGATGAAACTTCTCCAAGGGGTGAGCTGGAAGGATTCTGGACATTATCTTGATAAACCATTTTTCTTGCATTATTTCCCAAAGGAGGATTGCCTGGCAAGGAAATTCTTTGTTTATCAGGAGATGGAGGCACTGACCCAGGACCCTGGAGGTTAACCATTACTGGCATGTTACCACCCTGCTGCATTGGCATTCGTTGAGCATCTGGATTCAGAGGCCCTCTAGGTGGGTGAACTCCTTGTGGTACAGGAAGCCTGACTGATTTGGGATCCTGCTGCATCATAAGCATCATCATCATCTGCTGCTGCTGCTGTGGTGTTTGTGGTGGTGCCTGAGTTTGCTGTGGTGGTGGCTGTGGCTGCTGCTGGGGCTGTGGTTGTGGCTGCTGCGCGTGTGGCATGAGCTGAGGTGGCATCTGCTGAAGTGGTCTTTGTTCCACTGGCTGAGATGGATAACCTAAGACAACAAGATGATGCATTCATTAAAACCAACCAAAGATCAGAGAAAGCATAATTTCTGTAACAAACAAGATCAGATAGGAAGTATAGCCAGGAGCCTGTTTGTCTTATGCGAGAGCCACATTAATGAAACAGGCTTTACAAATAAGGACAAGGACTTTACTGAATTCTCAGAAGTATTTCTACTTAGTGTATGAATGACTTGCATGACATGCAATTGGAGATCTCTTAGTGCATCATACCAGCTACTATTACTCCAGATTCATGCCAGCTGAAGTCTCTGCAATTGCCCATGGGCTTGCTTTCTCCTACAGCTGCAGATCTGGACTTTCACTAACACTCCTCAAAACAACCTTAAAGAGTTTGACAGGCACTGTGGGACATGGCCTGGCATACATGCGACAGGTCTGACATTTTCTACTGTACAAAGTAGAATCTGTCAGGTATTACTTGACTAAAAACAGTGCTAAGAACCACTCGTGCGGCTTATAACACAAATTCCTTTGCAGACTTTGGATTTAATTCTCCCTATGTGAAAAGCATAATTCCAACTGCAATCTGTACTTCCTAATTCTCAAAAATCAGCTTTTTGGTTAATATTTCTTAAAGCATCAGTCTGTGCTACAGCTAGAAATACAGATTTTTTATCAATTATACTATTGCTGAATAACTGCAGTATTCAGTATGATACCTACAGGACAATACATGAGACTGTGGACACCTCTTAATTTTGAGCTAATTCAAAGAAAACATTGTAACAATGGTACCAGTTAGTTACCAGGAGGGAAAAAAGCTTTGGGCTTGATTTTGTGATGACACAAAACAGAACTGTCACAAGGATGAGTTAAAAGCTCTCCTGTAGTTATTACATGCAAGTAATCCACAGAAAAATCCAGCTACCTGGTGGCCTACTTGCAAAATCCGGAAGCTTGGGGCCTGAGTTATCTAAACTCATTCCTTGATCTCCAGACATTGATGACTGATCGCTCTCCTCCAGGCCAGCTGGACGCGGTTCTGAAGAACTGAAAGAAAAATAACTGTAATGAAGATCCAGCCCCACGTCAGTGTTTGAGCTCTGCTGCCAGAACTCAAGGAATTAATCCCTTGCACTTTTCACAGACCTGCAAGTAGCTCACTGCAATGCACCACTGCCTCTGGTGTAAAAGGTCAGACCTGACCACAGAGCTCATGTCTGCTGATAGTCACTCCTGTGCCTTAAATATACTCGAAGAAGAAACAAGTTACCTGGTGCTCTGCTGATCTTAAAAACATTTTTTTCCCTTTGTTTCTATCCTGAATACGAGTTTTATAACTAAGAGAATGCCTATGGATATTCCAAATGATATAGAGTATATGCAAACCAAATTGAGTTCCCTCTAATATTGCTGTGACACCTGTATAGGTAAGTAAATATCATGGGTAGCAGCATAGAAATGTATTTCAATGGTAGCAACACTTCTTCCAGTATCGTACACAGAAGTGACAAGCTCAGGGTATGAGAGACCTCCATAAACATCACAGCAAAATGCACCGATGTATCGATGACGGACGTTATGTCACCCACAAGAGCACAAACCTTTGTGGGATACTGAGGCTCTGCAAGTTATCATAGAATCAAAGAACTGTTTGGGCTGCAAGGGACCTTAAAGCTCATCCAGCTCCAACCCCTGCCATGGGCAGGGACACCTTCCACTAGAGCAGCTTGCTCCAAGCCCCTGTGTCCAACCTGGCCTTGAACACTGCCAGGGATGGGGCAGCCACATCTTCTCTGGGCACCCTGTGCAGCGCCTCAGCACCCTCATAGGGAAGAGCTTCTGCTTAAGATCTTATTCCCCCTTGTGCTCTCACTAGACTCCTTTGTAAAAAGCCTCTCTCCAGATTTCTTTTAGCCCCTTTAGGCACTGGAGCTGCTCTAAGGTCTCCCCTTAAGAAGTCTTCTCCAGGCTGAACCAGCCCAGCTTTCTCAGTCTGGCTCCAGAGCAGAGCTGCTCCAGCCCTCGCAGCATCTTTCTCCTTTGGACTCACTCCAACAGGTCCATGTCCTTCTTATTCTGAGCACCCCCGACCTGGATGCAGGACTGCAGGAGTCTCGGAGCAAAGGGAGAGAATTCCTTCTCTCAACCTGGTCATCCTGCTGGTGATACATGCAGGATACAGTTGGCTTTCTGAGCTGCAAGCACACATTGCTGGCTCATATTCAAGCTTTTTATCCACCAGTGCCCCAAAGTCCTTCTCTAGGACTATACGATAAAAGCGTCAAGTTAAAATTAAAGACCTCAAAATTAGCTCACTGCCAGCAAAGAGGCAGAAACATGCAGAAATGGCAAGGACAGAGAAATTCTCAGGAAAATAAGAATCGCTGGTAAATAAAGGCAGAGAGATCTATCTTATTTAATGTTACTTGAGAGTAAGTGTCTCCGGCATCTGTACAACAGACATGGAGAGACACAGGCCTGTCCTAATGTCCTATTAGATACAAGCGTTCAAAAAGCAGCTCATGACTTGCAAGTCCCTGAACGTCCGTTGGTCAAAACTGGGGAGAACAATCCAAGAGAGAAGAAAGGTAAGATATGGGTCAAACACAGAACGCTCAAACAGTGCTGCTGAGCAGGTGAGTATTGCCAAGGAATGCATTAACCCTTTTGTTTAATCCAGCACACTGCCAGTCCTTGTGATGCAATTGTTTGCCTACAACAGTGAACCTGAACAGTGAAAATGCATACAGAAGCATTGTATTAGCAGCCCAAATGAACAAAAACTGTGGCACCAAAATCACCCAGAGGAGCTGCAGCCTTTGAGGTAGATGCCAGCAACGTGACCTTGAACAACTGCCTAAAATCGTGACTACAGTGTTAGGTTTGTGATTTTGCCATTTATGATTTCTTTGTAATGGTGGGAGACTGAAAATGCTACAATTAAAGATCAGACAGAAGCCGGTGCAGAGCAGCACAGCACAAACAGGTTTAACCTAGAAAACAACGGTGGTGCAAAATGAATTCTTAGAAAACAACTCCTGCCAGATGGGTCTGATCAGGCATGTACAGACTGTGCAAACACACCCGAGTGTTGTTTGCTAGCAAAGAGCAGCAGTTACTGTAGGAAAAACTGCTATTGTAATTGCTGGACAATTTAAACACCACTTGAAGGTCGAATGTTGCTGAAATTCACTGGGCATGTTCAGCAACCAGCAAAAACCCTCAGATTCTGAATACAAACAATAAGCAAGTTTGTGAGAGAGACAAATATTCTCTATTTGGTCTTCTTTCCTATTGCTCTGGACATAAAAAACCCAAACAACTGCACATCAGGTACAGAACATACTGTCACAAGTGAAGCTTTTGTTCCACCAGCTGCATCCTCAAGCACAACCTTCAGATACAAAAGCCCTTGTCAGAGTGGAAAGAGAACTCCAGAATGGAAGAAAACCTCAAAACAAACCAGCAAACCCCAAACAAAAAACCCACCAAAAAGCACTGCGGATGCTGAGATAAGGTGTGCAAAAATGGAAGTTAGAGTTCAGATGCGAGCAGAACCAGCCCAACAGACTTGGTGAAATGCCCTGCATCAGCTTTTGCGTTTATAGAAGGGCACTTGTAGTCTGATGCTACATGAGTTCCATTTCTGGGTGTACCGGGGACCGCCACCTCCAGATCTGTGGTTAAAGCTCTCTGTATCTGGTTGAGAACTCCCTGAGCTGTTCTGCAGCGCCAGCACCCCCTGCCCTGTGCCCATCACCCGGGATGCTGCAGACCCCAAAGCCTGCAGGAGCTTCACCAAATGTGTTCTTCCTGTTCTGCTGAACTCATGATGCCCATGGTCCCCGCACAGGGAAACACGGAACAACTGCTTGTTTGTGCAGGTATTTAACAGAATGAACTAACACGCTTTATCTACAAAAACATTCCGTCCAGCATCTTTTCCTCAGTTTATATCCTATTATCTACAATCTTCAGGTTCAGAAAACAGAGGCAATCGCTTTTGAACATCCTACTTAATGTCTTGGTTTTCATTCCAATGCTGAGTTGCTCAATTAAGCAAACTTAAAATTATTTTAGACTCAGCTGAATAAACTCCTTCAATAGCTCACTTATCCTATTTACATTCCACGATGGCTCAGTCTACAAACCATATTACTAATGGTACTTTTGTTACTGTATTATTACATCTCAGAAATTATTTCTAAGAAAGAAACAGGACCATTTTTAGTGTGTTTATCAAACATTTCCACACAAGGTTTGCTGCTCTGAATTCTAACATTTCTGAGGAAGAAGGGCAGGGAAGAAGCAGAGATGAAAGCATCCCCTTTGCTTCTGACGCAAAAGAAAGTGATCCAAAGCAGATTTAACAGAATCAGCAATGGCAAGAGAGGAAAATGCTGAGCTTGCCTAATGATGCTAGCACAGGCAGGAGCCAATGAGGCAGGGAGGTATTACAGCCAGCTTGCATTGAAGTTGCCCTCTTTTTGCTGGAGAATAATCTCAACAATATGCATAAGGATAGCTCCCTTCTCAGTGGTCCTGCAAGGGTAAAGTGACTAATATACAGCCTCATTAAGAAACAAAATGCTCATCACTATCAGGTCCCAACACAGCATTCTGCAGGTAGCAATGGCAAAGGAATGTTCACTGAAAATTTAAGTCCAGAGTGGTATTTCATTCAAGTACACTGAAATCTGATTAAAAGCCGTATTTAAGAGCTAAGAATTCTTTTGAGTTGTCATAGTTCAGTAGAAAAGTTGTAATTTAGGCTTCTTTTATTGTGAAAACTTTTTAACAAGCAAACAGTCTTGTGGGGCTTTGTAAGCTCAGAGGAGAGCTTTATATACCTGCTTATTGCCATTCCTTGGCCACAGGAAATGAAGCTGGGTGATGATCAGTAAGAACAATGAAACCAAAATCCTAACAAGGCTTTTCTTTAACAATTAAAGGATCTTCTTTTCACAAGAGTCCGACTTGTCCCTCCAAATCCTCTGTCATTTCCATGGCACACAGCTCACTACAGTAGTGGCTACTATTATTTTATTGGAACCTACTGAGAATTGAAGCATTTGATCTTTTACACATAGCACCAGACCTTTCCTCCCCGGAAATAAGAAGGCCTTTTTGTTTTCATCTTTGATTTGGGGAAAAAACAAAACCAAACAAGAAAAAACCACCAAAAAAACCCCCCTAAACCCCAAACTTTCCATGAAAGATGCAGATGACCAATAGTGACACAAGGTTTGCGTATTTTCCTGTGCTACAATGATCAGCAGTGCCTACTGGTACTATCCAAATTGCTGTTGGGTAGTAGCTATGCAACGTGAATGGTTTTGATACAAGGAAAAATACGACACTGCTTGTTTGAAAGACATCTGGATAGCTTTGACTGTCAAGTGAACAACAGACAGGAAAATAGCTGCTTGCTATTTATTTAGGATTCTGCAAGATCTAATGTATCAAAAGTAGGAAGATGCACTTCTACCGTTCTTTACAACTGGACCACAGAACGTTACCTTGTGCAATGTATTGGTAGAACCCACTCTTGCCAAATTACTTGCACTTAAAATTTCTGTAATGGCGAATGAAGACACCTTCTTGCCCTCAAACACCTCTCTTCCATGTAGCCACAGACTACCAAAGCTAGAAAGCTTAGTATGTTGTCACCTGTGGCCTTCCCCATGCAGCATTTCTGTACCTGTAAATGCACATAACAGCTCCTGCATTTTATTTTAGTACTAATTCAGCCAATTAACCATTGTCACAAACGATCTCTTGCTACAGATGATGCGAGTTGCTTCAGTCCACAACTAACAGGTCCACGAGAAATTTAATTCCATCTTCACGAAGGAATCTTGACATTGTGCAGAAAATGCAGGTTGGGGAAAACATTAAAATATTGAACAGTTGCTTAGTAATCAAATGCCATCCACTCCTTGCACCGAGCTGGACATCTGTTTCTGGGAAAGGTGGCATAAACTTCAGGTTAAGAACTTACAATGATTATTCAAAGGAATGTGACTGGTGGAACTTACAGCCACACCAGTAACTTAATGTGCCATTGCTACCTCATTTGTTTTTAACAATTTAACTTTGAAATTTGGACATTCCTGGGTTCTAATTTGCTGTGCAAAGCTTTTCCTTTTTTTTTTTCTAAAGCAAAGTGGAAACAATCCCCAGATGTTCCATCACGTGGATTTCAGTCAATGCCCCTGTGGCTCATCTCCAGCAGATGAGTAACTAGAGTTAGTAATGCAGAGTAATTAGATAGAGCAGATCTGCTTTACCATTTCAGCTGAATAATGGTAGAGCAGCAGCAGTCTACCACTCTGTGCTGGTATTAACAGACTCTCAACAGCAAAAAGCCATGTGATAGCTGGCAAATGGAGAGTATGCTGGCCAAAAAGGAACAAAGAGATTCAGCAATCTCGTTCTACTAAATGAGTACATTCATTCATTATCTCTCAATATTGCCCATTTGCCTCTTCCCTCTCAAGAGTTGTGGGGTTTTTTCCTTCCTAATCTCTCCTACACCAGGAAGATCAGCACTGCTGGGCTTTGTTATCCTCATATCCAGAAAGTACTGGATTCCTCCCTCTGAATTCTAGCTGCAGCTTCAACTAAGAGAGAAGTCCAGCTCAATTCCAGGCATAAAAATGTCAGGCTATAAATATAATTCAGCAAACAACCCCCCAAAAATCTCTACTGCACATATTATATGGAGGCTTCTAATTCTTCTGAAAGTACTTCCCAACCTTTGATCACGGCTGTCAGACTGCTTACAAAAGGCAGTCTCCTCTTCCAAGGAGGCACCATTCGCCACATCCTACGCTTCCTTTACCCAGTAAATGTAAGGAATGGTGCTTTTCTAACTGAGGAGGTTTGCATGGGTTTTTTAAGTCTTGAACGAGCTTTCCAGTGGCAACTTGCCAGTGGGTTAGCATTTAACTCTTGCAAGAAATTGCTAGAATATGAAATAATACAGGTCCTTTCTTACCCCGTATTTGCTGAAAAAAATATTGACAAGTTGCCTGTGGAGCTTCCCTATGCCCCTTAGAAAAACAATGTAATAATAAACCTACGTTGTTTGCTCTAGTTGTTGATTATTTTTCTTCTTCCTTGGAGGCTTCTTCTTCTTTGGCTTGTTGGCATTCTGATTATTTTGTTTGTTGTTCACGCCAAAGTGTCCTGCTGATATATCACTTTGCAGAAGGTTAACCAAGAGTGGACTTGTGAGTGTAACATCTTTATTGACAGGAAAAACAGGATTCTGCCCACAGGAAATCTGATTCCCATTTGGCGTTCCAC
Source organism: Psittacula echo (assembly GCF_963264785.1). NCBI lineage: Eukaryota > Metazoa > Chordata > Aves > Psittaciformes > Psittacidae > Psittacula > Psittacula echo. Next base: position 6,224,411 of record NC_137747.1, on the reverse strand, counting down.
TAAACCCCGTATTGAAAGGCAGCCCATGGCCAGAGAAATGACTCCCTGAAGTGTTGTTGTTTCCTTGCATTGCTTGCATATGAGAAGGCACCATGTTTGGCTGCTGCACAGGAACGTCAGGTAACATCTGGGTCAAGTTCACATCATTATTTGTTGTAGTAGCAGTATCCCCAAGTTGCTGAGATATATGAGGACCAGGTCCAGTGGGTCTTAACACCTGCCCTTGAATTCCCATAACCTGAGAAGGATTACCATTCACAGGGCCTTGCTGTGCCATCATCTGCCCAGTGAACTGCACCATGTTTCCTTGCATGTTTGGGGTTGGTCCTCTCATCAGTTGAGCTGGCCCCGTCATAACATTGGACTGGCTTTGAGTATTAAAAGGCTGTTTATTTCCTTGCATCTGAGTGGTCATCATCTGTTCCATCATTGAATTTTGCTGTAATAAGACCTGGCCCTGAGGTCCCATCATTTGATTGTGTGTAGACATCATCTGCTGTCCCTGTTGGGGAATCATCTGTTTGGGAGGGGTCATCCTCTGGGGAGAAGGACCAAGATTTTGGTTTTGTGGTGCCACCATCATTTGGCCTTGCGGCATGAGCTGAGTTCGAGAAAGTATCATCTGGTTTTGAGGGTTCATCGATCCCTGAGCCTGAATGTTTACCATCTGTCCTTGAGAGGATACAATTTGCTGGTGCATTCCCATAAGCTGAGACTGTGGTCCTTGCTGAGGCTGTCCCTGTATGTTTCCCATGTTAACTTGTGGCACCCCACTAGCACCCGCCTGCTGGTTGTTCATATTTCCATGAAGTCCCATTAGATTGGTCTGCATCATATTTGGTGGGCCATGTGCTGCTTGCATCTGGTTTTGAGGAGGTCCAGATCCTTGGGCACCTTAAGACAAAATAAATAATTGCCAGTAAGAAACTGTTTGGAGCACTACAACCACAACCCCAACATTGATTTCCTCCCTTTTCCAGAGAACTGGAATATCTGACATATTCGCAGCCTTCTGATGCAATGTTTGATGCGACAGATACATGTTAGTAGTTAAAACAGACCATCATACTTCTCATAGTAAACACTTAGACTGGTACTTCCCATGTACCCCACAGCAGAAGATGTAACAGACATTTAATCGGTTGTTATCTGTACGTAACTTTGACAATCTTGCATAATATCACCTAATACAACAGAGTAATTCCTAACCAAAATAAGCTGCAAACTTTGAGGTTGTTTTATAATGGGTTAAAAAATAAACACACATGAAGTTATTAATGAAATGACATTATCAGGGTATCCATAATCCAGACAAAAGACTAATAACTGAATTGTTACATGGATGCCTTTGCGAACTAAAGATTTCAAATGTACAGGACTGACTGTAAGCAGACTTCTAAAGGAACTAATAATCTTTTCAAAGCAGAACAAGATTATGTTGTTGTTCTGCTTCTAAGATAACAACACCCTCTTTTCCAGACAAGTTCCTTTTGTATTACATCTTTATCACCCTCATTGAATGGAAGCAGCACTTCCAATTGAATGGAAGTAGCACTCCACATTCCAGTGCTACTTCCATTCAATTTCTTAATCCTGGATCCTAGTACCACAGTCCTAATCAATAAGAGTTGGGTTGTTCGATAAATTTCAGCAGCCTCCTCCTTTTCTTCTCCTCATTTAGCAATCCAGAATGCGCCTGCAGCCCCAAGGAGCTAACTCCCTAACAGCAACAAGAGTTTAATGTCTTGGTATCTGTGTTAGACAAGTAAAGGTGCAATTTTCTATGTTAAGAACTGAGGAACCCAGTTCAGACCGACCTGTGTGCTGCACGTTTTGGCTGGTCTGCAGCTGCGGCGCGCCGCTGTTCACTGCTGGGGCTGGAGCTGTGGAAGGCACCTGACCTTGCAGGAAGTTCTGGTTGGCCTGGCCTGCAGGGAACCCTGGCGGGAGGCGCTTGGGCATTCCTGAACACAAAAGGTTTCTTATTAGTAAGTATGGAAAACGGGAAGAAAAAGAAGAGAAAATCTATAATTGGATTATGATGGAAGAATGCCTTTGAGCCTGTACTGTCATGATACAGGTTTAGGCAGAAAAGTGCGTTTTGCCAATATACAAAATCATTGAAGACATTTAAAGTTCTTATCTGTGCAATAATTCTGCCTAACAAGCTACTATGACTCAGTTCAGACTGTAATTTAAGCACAAAACTTACCCCACAGAGAAGGTAGAAAGTCTTCATATTTGACTTTTTAGAAACTAGAAATTAAAGGAAGAGTTTGCCATTTTCTTCTCTACTGCATCTCAGCTCTAATCAGGCCCTTAACTTACTGTGTGTATGCAAACACAAGTAACTGGTGTTTCTGTTACAGTGATGTGCTCCTCTCAACAACTCTCACCATAACAGATCAGGTACATGCTCCTTAGCAGTCCTCTGCACTGCTGCTGTGTGTACGCACCCTCACAGTGACTTCTCAACCCCAGAATGGGCTAAGCAACCTCATGAGACAGCAGCAGGTCCAGAGTCCACAGTGACTGTTCATTCAAGTAACCCTGCTATTCCTACTGGAAAAGGAAGTAATTCTGTCAGGCCCCTACTTGCCACAATGCCCTCACTTTGACATATCTAAATATCACCACTGCCCTGGGACAAAGAGCAAAACCTTCCCTCTGCATACCAACGTGAGGAGCAGCATAAATGGATTTAACAGAACCCACTTCTTTTGAATTCACTGTTGAATAGATGATGCCACAGACTTAGAAGCAACCCTGTCCTCCCTTATTTTTTCTGACTCATGATACACTGCCAGAATTTGACTTCGGTTCCTTCTACAGTTACAGTTACAGCTTTCTTGCACGCCTACTTGTATTGCTTGTGTTAATTAATCTGGTCTTAGGTTTGTCATTAATATTTCAAGATAATCAAGTTTACAAGTCAAACAACCAACACATACGCTTCTTGAAACATCACATCACTGGGCTCTAGTTTTAGTTCTGCTCAACTTTTAGGAAAGTTTTGTAAATAGGAATGCTTGAAATGAGAATAAAGAAGTGTTAACTTGGCCTGTTCCATGTCTAGTATAAACTTGGGTTTGCTAAATGAACTAAGCGAAATGGAAAGCATTTGAATGTATTCATTTACACCAAACCTTTAAAGGCAAGATGGCTTAAAACCTGAAAGCGCCATTAATTACATCTTGATTAACATATAAATTGCAGCAAGGAATGAGCATGCACAGAAGCCAGCCAAAAGCCTCAGCAAGTGGAAGCAACGCAGCTTTGCTGAAACCAGCAGAATCCTGTCTTTTTAGAGCATATGAGGATATAGCTCACAGCAGGATTACTGCCTTTAGCAATAAGATCCTACAGTGAGACCAAATGATGTACTTTGATGGCTTATTTGGGGTATCATTTTTAACTCAAAAAAAGTAGGGTTTTGTTTGTAATAGGTTTACTTAGAAAGGAAGGAGAATCCTGAGGTTATACTATCTGGAGGTCATGGCTATGCTACCTAGAGGAAATGATTCCTCATGGAGACATATGGCTGATGAGGTGTAGGGAATTGTGACTATAATAAATAATAAATAACTGTTTCCAGATGGAGACAAGATAAGATATACCAAGTATAGGGCACTGGCAGAGCCTAAAAACAGTCTGGAAGAGGAGAACCTTGAAACTGAGACAATCCATCTGAATTCAAATGAAATTCATGGTACAAACAGTGAAAACAAGCAGCTTGTCCAGATGAGCAGACCAAGAAACAGGTATTCCTTACAGCTTTTTGGATAGATTTCAGACATACAGTGTGAGAATACAAGACAGAAGAATATATATACATATATGTGTGTGTAGGTGGACAAAGAATATGGCTCATATTCTCATAGAAAGAAAATATTTCAGAGGCTTAAGTGAGAGCTTGTGTATGTGTATCTGAGAGCAGCCATCCAAGAGAAAGATGAACAAGAGCGAGCAGAGAAAAGTGATACAAGTCTGGCACAGAACTACAAAAAGCTAAAGGGGAAAAAACCACCAAGGACACAAAAGAGATCTTGGGACTGACAAAAATGAAATTCACTGTTAGAGAAGAATTCTAGGAGTGGTAAGGAAAAGATAAGAGTGTGGAGGTCCAAAGAGAAAACTAAAGACAACACAAACAAAGGGGATGTTAAAACATCCCTTGATCTCTTAATTTTAGAACAAGGAGTACAACAGCATGGCAATAATAGCTCTCTCCTCTTTTATATTGGAAGGAAGAGATGACAAAGACAGGGTCAAGAAGAAACATCCACAACTTAGAAAGGAAGATGCAAAATAATGCCTCACTTCTGTAGCAGAAAATGTAAATGGTGACAGAGGAAGCTGAAGAGAGAATCTTCACTTGTTCTTAATACGCTCTCGTTCTCAAAAATCTTCCTCCCCTCACCCTCCCCAATTAACAACCTCAAACCAAACCAAAAACCCCCACACCATCCCTGAATAGCCTGAACCGGCTTAAAAGCAATAGAAGAATTGTCTAGGTGATAACTGGCAGTCTTAACCAGCAACTGCATTCAGCAATTTCCTTCTGCTGTAGCCCAGAGTCTACATTCAGGTTATCATAGTGACACTGCCAGATAGAGACGGGTACCAGAAACGAGGTGATGCTAATATCACGTCACCCATAGCCACTGTACACTCAACCTATGCCTTTATTCTGTCCTTCAAAGGATCTTTTCAAAACTAACAGCAACATCAGTTCTAGTCATTTCATGTTTCTTTTCTTTTTAAAATAAAAGAAGGTCTCAGTACTTCTTACCTCCTAAACCAGGGTGTAAACCTTGTGGAGCTTGGTTTTGCTGCTGCATCACCATGAAGTTGGGGGGTACGTTCCCCTGTTGCACCATAGGATTACGACTAGGAGAACTGACAGGCTGCTGAAATCCCTGGGGAAGTGTGCTACTCTGGGGAGGCCTTGGTCCCATCTGCTGCTGTGGCTGGTTAACTGTTGGAGATGAGGCAGGAGATCCCTGCTGGAAGGAGGAGGGAGAGGATGCAGGAGACTTGTTGGTCAGGTGGGGTTGCTGCAGTGGCGTAGGAACCCGTGAGGGCCCTCCCTGAAGGCTTTTCATTTGAGGAGCAGTAAACTGGCCAGGATTGCTCATTTGGGGAAAGTTTGAGTGAGCCTGGGAAGCTTGCTGGCTTCCAAAAGGATATGGAGGTGGAGGATGAGTAGGAGTTTGTACTGTTGCTAGAGATGGTCTTGCTTGAAGTTGCTGCTGCATTTGTCCAGGCAACGGGGCCTTTTTCCAACCCTGGTTTACTGTCAATGTACCCAGTGCTCCCTGGGTTGGAGGAGGCTGAAGGGCTCCAGAAGGAAGCTGGTTCCAGCCAGGAGGAACTGGAACCTGTGCTGGTGAAGTAAATGAAGGTCGAATACCCTGCTGTGGCTGCTGATGTGGCTGGGGAGGACGTGTCTGCAACTGCGTCTGCTGCTGTAGCTGCTGAAAGTTGGCTGAGTTCATCTGCCTGTTTACAGGAACTGACTGCATTGAATGGAGCTGGGGAGCTAAAGATCCAGATGGATGATTTTGCTGCTGGATATTTAGCCCAGATAAGAGTGGGTCCATTGCATCTATTAAAATAGCAAAGAAAAGTAAAAAAAAAAATAACCTACTGTAGGCAAAAGCCTCCCGAAAATGCAAAAGAGTAAATGGTTTGCTTGCATTTGCTTACTCTGCATAAAAACTCATGCTCCAGCGTTCCAATTTTGCCAATAAACAGAACACGCAATGCTCTAAAAGCTTTCAACATGTTTGGGAATCCTGAGAAGCCAGGACTCATAAATCTATAACCTCTACAATAAAGCATGATAGCTCCACAGCACTTCTTACTACAGTCTAATGTAAGCCTTCTATATGCTTAGAGTCATATACTCACAGAATAGTTGGAAGGGACCCTTAAGGATCATAGAGCCCAACTCCCTGCTCCCTGCAGGATTACCTAAAACCGAACCATTTGCTTCCTCCTGGAGACATCCAACTCATTCACACAATCCTTCTCTTACCTTCATTTAAACATAAAGCTCAGTCACAACAGTTCTACTGTAAAAATATCACACTCAAAGCATTTGAACAACCCACCAAGCAAGCTGGGGACGGAACAGGCACCCAAACTGACACACTTTACCATATTAATGGGGACAGAGAGGGTTCCACAGAAAGAGTAATACTCAGAAAGGGCAGGGGAAATACTCTAGGACAATCCTGGAGTACTCCTACGAGCACACACTCATGCCTCTGTGCTGAAAATAAGAATTCAAGAACATTTTCAGGTCAGAACTGTAACTAAATTTTACCACCTGGCTGTGAGGAAGGCCGAGGTGTTCTTGGCTGCAGCTCAGTACTAGCACCACTTGCCACCATAGAGGAGGGCACATTTCCACCCTGGGACATCATGACAGCTGCTGCATTGCTCATTCTTATCAAACCTTAAGAGATAAAGATAAAAATTATAAAGTCTTGGATTTTTTGCACACAGAACATTTATAGGTTATTTTTGGAAGAAAAAAATTGTATTTGTTAATAAAACATTTCTTGTTTGTCCAAAATAACCTAAGGACACATAATCTCTGTCTGAAAGCTTAGATTCCTTGGTATAAAACAAACAAGGTCATGATGAAGCTTTTCCTTTGGCAAAAAACCTTTAAAAAGGTTATAGAAGGAAACACTACAGAGTCATGAATTATATGAGTCTGACTTGCCACTAAAGTCAGCAAGCGACAAGATTGTATTAAAGTTATACACATACTAAGGGGTTTGTATAATCTGATAGTAGAAAGTAACTGAGGTGGTGTAAGAGAGAAAATTCACCATGTTTCACTTCCCCAGGCTGCTACTTTACAGAATGGTTTATACTGTTGACCTGTTGGTTATATAGTTGTTATACTGTTTACATCCATACTGTTGACCTGCAGGCAGGACCCGAAGCTCATGATGGTTACAGTGAAGGGCAGCTGCTTTCAAAGTAAACCTTTCTTTAAATGTTTTACATTGCCTGTCAAGCACAACGATTTCACTACTGTTTAATCAGCCTTCTAGAGAGGCAAAATGTTCTTTTCGTTCCTCCTCATCAACAGCCACACAAAAACTTTATGAAAAAATAAAGGCAGACTAACAATGACTGTGTCCTCTCCTTCCCATAATTATAATGGATTTAATCTAAAATAGTTTATTATTGCACACTGAATAAAGGCTTATGTTTAATCTCATAACAGAAAACTGGGGTAATTTGTGCACATTTTGAAGTATCCTTGCCTGTGGTAAGAGGGTTGGAACCAGATGATCTTAAGGTCTCTTCCAACCCTAACCATTCTGATTCTATGAATTCACTTACTAGACTCTTCTGCTTTAACAGTCTTTATGTAAGAAAACCTCAAAACCAAACCCCAAACTGATCACCCTAATGCTTGTGGGACAAAATGCAGCCAACTATTTAGTTTACATAAAGCAGGACATGGTTTGACATTACAGAAAGAAGAACTCACATTCATTAAAATGCCAATTCATTCTGCAATCAATAGTTGCTATAACCAATGAAATTTTATGATTAGCTTGGTACCAAATTCCAAAGTGATAAAGCTAAACAAGTAGGAACCAAAGGGATTTACCTTGTCCTCCTTGCATGGGAAACCCCGTTTCCATTCGCACCGAGTTGCTTGCTCCCAGGGGCCCATTGATTCGGACATCCTGGCTTCTGTTCTGAGCTAAAGCTAAATTGATAGCACCTTCCCCTGAAAGTAATGCACAGTTTGGGTGAACTGAATGATACACAGAAAAGCAGAATACAGACAACAAAGTTTATCTGTAAGGCACACTTTAGAAGGATCATCACATTACACTTATCTTCTGGATTTCAAATGTAAGAGAAAGGAACACCATGAAAAGTATTAAATGCCCTTAGTTTCATCCTGAGTGTGCTATTGGATAGCTGTGTAGAATGGATATTTTAACTGTGAAATCCACTGAAAACTTGGTTTTGAGAAAGCTTCATATGAAACAATTAGGAGAAAATAAAATGAATTGGGCACATTTTGCTAGACCATTTTTCAGGGCGTTTCCTGATGCTCAGAGCATGTTCAACCATAATTTTTATTATTAATTTTATTCTTGAAAGAACTAAACTTGTATATGTGTATACACATGTATATGTACATAAATGGTTATGATCACAGCTATATCATATAGGAAATAGAATCATAGAATAGTTAGGGTTGGAAAGGACCTTAAGATCATCTAGTTCCAACCCCCCTGCCATGGGCAGGGACACCTCACACTAAACCATGCCACCCAAGGCTCTGTCCAATCTGGCCTTGAGCACCACCAGGGATGAAGCATTCACAACTGCCCTGCACAACTCATTCCAGTGCCTCACCACCCTCACAGTAAAGAACTTCTTCCTTATATCCAATCTAAACTTCCCCTGTTTCAGTTTGAACCCGTTACCCCTTGTCCTATCACTACAGTCCCTGATGAAGAGTCCCTCCCCAGCATCCTTGTAGGCTCCCTTCAGATACTGGAAGGCTGCTCTGAGGTCTCCATGCAGCCTCCTCTTCTCCAGGCTGAACAGCCCCAACTTTCTCAGCCTATCTTCATACAGGAGGTGCTCCACTCCCCTGATCATCCTCGTGGCCCTCCTCTGACTTGTTCCAAGAATTCCATGTCCTTCTTATGTTGAGGACACCAGAACGGCACACAATGCTCCAAGTGAGGTCTCACGAGAGCAGAGTAGAGGGGCAGGATCACCTCCTTTGATCTGCTGGTCACACTCCTTTTGATGCGGCCCAGGATACGGTTGGCTTTCTGGGCTACGAGCGCACACTGAAGCTGGCTCATGTTCAGTTTCTCATCGAATAAAAGAATTTGATCAAAGAATAAAAGCCTTAAGCTACCTTTCCACTGCAGCCACTCTCTAAATGACTAAATTAGAAGTTTTACAAGATTAACCAAGTACACAGAATCACTTCTTGAGTATATAGACATTTTAGCTTACTGCCTCTGCAAGCAGATGAGCTGTGAAATACCTTCAATTTGAACTGAGAGAATTCCCAGGTCGCGAAGCTGTTGGTTATTATTCTGAGCCAGAATCCGCAGCCGCTCGGCGGCTTCCCGGGGTATATTGAAGGTGACACGGACACTGTTCCAAGGCTCGATCTTCTGCAGTTTTAACTTGTTGGATTCTTGAAAGAAGAACGGTCAGAGTCAGGGCAAAGGCAGTTTTCAATGCATATGATGAAATAACTTCGGGAAAAAAAATCACAACTGAAAACATGGAAACAATTATTTGGCTTTGAAAATGAGGAGTGGTTAGTCTCAGGTACAGGAGATACCTCCAGCACAGGCAGACAGTGAGTGATGCTGCCAAACCACTTCAGGTATCTTCCAAAAATCAGCAATAGGAAAACTACCCAATTGATACCCAACAGCCAAAACAAGCACTTGATAACATCACTCAAAAACTGAAATGTTCTGTGGATAAACTACTTTGGAAAGATACAAAAATATCTAACAAAACTGATTTAGTTAATCTGTTAGTGATGTAGATGGATGTGTGACAGAAATGACTACAAGAATGAAATCCTCATTCTGGAAATACATGCTCTAAAAATGCTCGTGAAACCAGGATTTCATTAATTTCTACCACATTATTTAGTTTTTCTGAGTAAATGTGTTTAATCCACTGAAAAAGAAACATATTAAAGTTGTACAAAATACTAACTTGCAGATTTTCCGAGCACTTATTCTACAAATCAGTGTTTCAATGTAGAAGCAGTTGTTTAAAAAGTCCCAGGTAAAATTAGCAAAAAGGCTGGGCACTCATGGCAGATGCACTTCTCTGAAGTGGCAGCTAACTAAATTATTGCTCCAAAATGCATTTAAGGATAATTAAAAATATTCTCCTAACACAGGTTTATAAACTTGCAGTTTCTAGCTTGCTGAAAAGGAAATCCTTTAGAAAACAGTAAGCATTGGCCCAAAGTTTAATCAGCCAGTTCTCCCTCTGCAAAAGCACACTTACTAAGAGCTTGCTAACCTTTTCATTCTGAAGCACATGTCATTTAAGAATGCCACTAACTCACTCCTGTTTAGGAATCACTTGTCCTTAACTAATTCATCCAGTCCCTTCTGCTGCTACAGAAACAATATTATTAAATTTAATCCTCTTTCAACCCATAACACATTTTTGGCTGGAAACATGACAGGAATAGTTGTAAAACCTCCAAACCACCACAATGCTGCACCCTTATTAAGGGAGGCTGTCTGCTAGGGAAGATGGTACTTGGGCAAGCAAGACCACACAACTAAGCAGCTCTAAGGAATCACTGTAAGACCCTTTGCAAAGATGCTCAGGTAGTGGACAGATGTCTTTGTCCAGATCTAGATATGCTGGTGGAAGACGTTATTGTCCCAAAAGCCTGTTATCAATCACTAGCTACATCATCCCAGAGCTCAGTGGGCGCACAGGGGTATATGACAGCATTCCATGTTCCCCATCAGAAAACAGAAGCCAGGTAGGTATGTCAGTGTAGCAGCAAAGGGACAGTAATGTCTTAAACTGACACAGTTACTTGAGAGTGGACCTATTTTCAGATGAAAAGCAGTGGTTTAAATTGCATGGGTTTGGTAGTAAGAAACATCTTCGGCATGGGCAAGCCTGGTTTCACTTGAATATAACACAACATGTGTAATGAAGGGAAACAAAACAGAAAAAATGCACAACAAATGAAGCATGGGAATGGAACAGGAATAAATGAACTCACTAATGAAATCAGTCAAACAACAAAACAGCTGCAGAAACTTGTACCCTGTGTCTCTGAGAAGAACAGCTCCCAAATGCACCAACAACAATAACCCCAACACATCTTATTACAAACTAAATAACTCGAAAATAATATAACCCATTTCTTTGTGCAAGCACCCTGACTGCGCAAATAAACATTTTGAGAACAGATGAAGAACAAGAAGAAGATACGTTACCCATGTGTAAAAGGCCAGGCACATTCTCCAGTATGATATCTAGTTTCTGCTCAAAGTCTCTGTCACCTATATTTCCTTTAAAAGCTACAAAGATCGTGGAATCCTCAGGAGCAGCCTCCTGTTTCAGTTCATCTTCCTCCAGTCCTGAATCAAAATCCACCTCTAAGTCTTCCATAGCTGAGGAGTACAAGGAGGCATATGTATCCTTTAAGTTAGGTAGACCATCCAAAACCATTGTTTCCAATAAAGGGAGCCTGTCAGACGTTCAGATGATGCTTGGTAGGAAAAAAAAGAATTATAATAAGTGTAACAGTAAGTGTCTAAAGACATTAACAACTGCTTTCAATGGCTCACAAGATAAATGATGGAAAAACCTACCGGGTGACCCAGTGCTAGGGTCTGCAAGACAAACTGTGTCACTTTGAAAATGGGGGCCATGGCAGTATCCGAGCTGTTTGTCCACTAGAACAAACAGAAGTGGTTTCCTCACAGAATCCTGCTGCACGTGACTTGAGAAGTATTCCAGTTGACCTAAGTGACAGTCAGGTAGAAAGAAAGGCAGAGGGGAAAAAAATAACACAATAAAAAAATCAATTACATTCATCTTCATATGGTCCAGAGGACAAGCAAGCACCTGGTACCAGTTCTGCAGTGCCTGACTGCCAGGCAGTTGTAAGACTCACAACACTAATTATAGAAAGATAGGAAAAACTAACCAATTTAGTTTAAGGGACTGCAAATGCAATGGAACTCCTGTGTCCAGCAGAGCAGTAGGAATGCTGTAGCACATTTTTACCAGGAGAAATTCAGCATTTGACAAATACTTTACTCACATCCAGGGAAATCTCAGGCATACTATGGCTTCTTTTTAAAAGTCTGTAAAGATGTCAGTGTTTTCAGCTGCTTATGCACATTACAACCTGAAATTTGCCCCCTCTGTGCTAACCCACAACTCCCCTCATGCCCCTATGGAGCATGGACAAGAATGAATTCAGTAAATCAAGTCATACACACCTGATGGGTTTTTACTTTCTAAGATGCGTAGATTTTGCAATACATTTTACTTGGCATGATGACAGTAATCTAAGATGTTATGCGTGCAGAAGCACAACCTATGATAAAAGTTATCCCTACACCTACGGTGAGCAATGTTTAGTTAAGATACACATTTTCCCACTCCACCACAAGCCGTTACAAGGGCACTCACTCCTCCAGATGAGACCTCCATCCTCACACTCAGAGCTTCATAAGTACTGCTAAAAGATTAAAACCATGTCAAAACCAAAAAAAGGGACCTGTTCCTGACCACCACTGTCAAAAACAAATCAATTCAACAGCCAGGACTGTCAGGACCTCATAACTCCAAAGCTGTCAGTATGCAGCTCAATCCACCCAAAGCATTCAGTGTGGGACAACATCCCCTTGAACAGGATACAGCCTGGGGTTTTGGCAGGGGTTCAAGCTCCCAACATAAATCAAAACCATAACTCTGAGAGTAAAGGTGGGCTGCAGATATTGGCCAGAAACAGCCTTTTTTAATAAAAATACATAACTATGTTAGACAAGCTTAGATTCAACTCTACATTGTTTGCACACTTGCATCAAGTTGCTGAAGGGCCAGTATTACGACTCGGAAGTCACAAAATACCCTCAGCTTTCGATCAGGTCTCTACGCACACACTTACTGTGATTTTACATAACACATCTTTTTGTGCTCTTTTGCAACCTTACACTCTAGGCAGGCTAAATGGCATTAATGAATAACCACCTATTTTACATATAGTTACTCTCTTCATACTGCAGCATCAGGCCTTCATTCCCAAACACGACACGGATTAACTAAGCTAATTTTGTCTCACAAGCAACACAAAGTAAGTAAAACTGTTTCACAGTCACTGATCATTTCCATGGTGCTTTCATAAGTTACTCATTACCATGGAAATTTTAACGATGGGGAATAGAGATAAAAATTGAAAACACTCATTACTGGGTGAACATGGAGACAACTCTTTTTGACACCAGACTCTTTGATGCTCTGGTCTGCTTCTACATTAAAGGTCTGAGCGTTTGGTACCTCCATTAAGGTCCATGTCAGGTGCCCAGGAAATAGAAATGACAATTAATAAGCATCTGTGAAAAGCTGTTTGAATTGATTTTCACACTAATTTTTTGGACAGGGAATCTCCTTACCAAACCAAAACTGGCTTTACACCAGCCAGGAGAGAATTCCTTCTCCTTCTGCATTCTTACATCATTCATTACACATACACTGACTTCAGGGAGAAAGATGCTGGGAGTCCTACACAATCTTTTTAATGACACAGTTATTCTGCATCCTGTGAAACACGAACGTTGTATTTTGAAGAAAATTCCATAGAAAACTATTTATCTGAAAAATCTTGAGTAAGATTTTCAGGGAGAGAAATCTCAGCTCCATGTGTTTCAACATCTAAGAGCTCCAGGCTCTTAGGTGTTGAAAAAGCACAACTACTTGAAGGGGATGGGGTGTTCCACCTGCAGCAAGAAACACGAGGACTCCTGACAATCCCTGACACCAAAGAAACAGAGATTTTTCTGTAAGAAGACAAACATTTCAAATCTTTTTATGAACAGAAGTTTCTGAAGGATCCATCTTCTCTGTGAAAGAGCAGAAGTCACCCAGAGTGCTTAAACCATAGTTTTAAAGACTCCATGAAAATGCTGCAGCTTAGACCACATTCCACCAACCTCACCTCAACGTGCCAAGATCTGTCAGGATTTGTTGACATTATAGCCCTTCATGACCACTAGTAAAACAGAGCTTGCTAAATCCCAAAGGACCACAGGCCTTGTTTCACTTGACTTAGAAAATCATAGAACTGCAGAAAAAGCTCGAGTTAAGGGAAAATAACCTCCAAGATTGAGCTTTAAATTTTCCTTTCTGGACAAGAACATGTAACTACAGCTGCCTTTGCATTTTTTCTTCATATGATACTCAAGGATCTCTGTTACATCCATCTTCCCTCTCTCCCTCCCAAACACACGCAGTTTAGTCCGTTCCCATATTCAGGTGTAATTTATCTCAAGTATGACAGGAGAAAATAATGATTTGTGAAAGCTTCCTCCTCAGGCAGAGCACAGTACGCCATCCATCTGAAACCAGATGAATCCCAGCTGCATCCCTCGCCCTAACTAATTCTGTAATCTCCTGCTTCTAGGATTGACTTCCATAAATCAGGAGCCAGCGCATGACCATAATCAGTGTGTACCTTCGCTCAACACTCTTCCATATAAACACAGAAAGCCTTTAGCAGAAGCACACACAGGTAAAACTCTGGTTGCTTAACAGTTCCTGTGAACTAGATGCACCCCCAGTGGGATGTAGAGTATCCCTGAAGAGTAAGAACCATACTCAAATTGATCTGCATAACCACAGCGCATTTCATGAACTTCATGAACATATGGCAGCACAAAAAGGTCTCTGAACATCATCCTCCATTCAAAGAACACATGTGGCCTCCTTCCTGCCTCTGCACCCTCTTGTTTTAGAGTTTCCAACTTCGTATTTCCCATTACAGAGCCACTTCTGCAAACTCAGGGCAAGTCCAGTGCTACCACGTGGCAACCACCTGCCCATGAACCTGGCCTGGGGCAGGCTACAGCAGCAGGAAAAGTTATGCCTGTTTATTATAAAGTTGGTCTTGTTCAGTATAGTCTAATATTAAAAATACACTACTGAAGGCAGAGAGGTGGTGATAAGAAGCCAGGTAACAGACTAGCAACCAGAATGCACCTGCACCATCATATGGGGGCAGGGGGTGGCAGGGCAGCTCACGAAGATCAGAGTGTCCGAACCGAAGGACACAGGGCCCATCCTGGGCTTTGGGACGCTGGAGCTCCCAGGTATGCTTGGCATATGGATAAAACCAACTAAATTAGCTGGTTTTAGACCAACTAAAACGTGTATGATGAATTCTTACATGTCTTGCATCATTCAATGATTCTATGGATACTCTCCCAAGGAAGAATTCATGTAGGAAACAACAATGCCACAGTCCAGATCAGTGCTGATAGACAGCTGGGTCCCAGCACATCCCACAGGGAACCGAGAAGCCATGTGTCATGCCATGTGCTGTCCCCACCAACAGTCCCGACAGGAAAAGGAAGCCTGCACGGCAAATCCAGTGCCACGTGATCAGCAATGCTTGGAAAATCCCATCAAGTCCCTAGGAGAGACAGGATTAGGGCGAATTCTGTAACGTCCAGTTGTCACTAGCTGGGGAGCAGCTGAACATGGGAAAGCCAGCAGGCTCTGGAGTGCCAGCACCACCACATGGAAGTGCTGGTCTCTGGGGTTAAAAAAGACACAGAAAGGGAAAAAACAAACAGGAATCTTGGTATCCCCATTCCAAGATTCACTGAACTGATCCAAACTTAAGGTTATGTCAATTTGTTTCTTAAACAGAACTTGATACCTTTTGTGTTGCTTTCTTCTAACCACTGCACTACACAAAGAGAGTAAAGCAAAACAAGGCTTGGTGTAACAGCTCGTCTGAGGTTTTCTGTGACACAGCCTATTGATTTACAAGCTGTTTGTACATTTCGAGCAACTCAGAACAAACACTTTCACAACTGATGTCACACTAGAACATGCACCCTCTCAAAACAAATATGCAGGGAGCCCAATTAGATAAAAAGTACTAAAATCCTGCTCTATGCCTGAAAAAGTACTCTTCGAAATCACACAAAACATTGGAAAGGGTGAGAGCAGAAGGAAGGATGGGCTGATGTCCTTCACTAGCAGATGACAGGAGTTAGCACTGAGCAAGGTCCTCATCCTCACACTGGCCAGTATTTAGAGCTGCAAGAGGGAAGAGAAAGCAAAAACAGCCCAGAGATGAGACTGCAATCAAGTCTCTTAGAGAATCCAGAACTGACAGTGAGGAGAAAAAGCCTTTGATAGCAGTGGCAACCTAATTTCCCAGGTGTATTATCCTAATACAACTGTTTCAACTGCTTTGTTGCCTAGCCTGGTGGTCCTAGTTACACCTGACCAAGGAATAAACCTATAAACACACAACTGTTCTACGACACAAAGACTAAAATGACTAATTGTTTGGGGCAAAAATACACTCAAAAGACTTTTAAGGACATTCTCCATGCATGTCATATTGTTACACAAGGAGATTAAATAAGGCTAAGAATCTCTGTTACAATACAAAAGAATACTCCCTGCCCATAGTAAGGAGTTGAACTAGATAATCTTTAAGGTCCTTTCCAATCCAAACCAGCCTATGGTAACACCTAAAAATAAACTTAAACATGCAGTAAAATTTCCTCTGACAAAACTTAGTAATCTGGAACTTCAAATATTGGCATTAAAGAGGGATAACACCATGAAACATAGTCTTAGCTGTGGCAAATGCCAATAACCCCCTGTGGCAGACTGAGAAGTCTGGAGCCAGCCCTTCAAACACACACAAACATTAGAGGCCAGGACCTATTAGCAGGACAGCTGGGAGGAGGTTATATTCAGAACAAGAGATATTCAGATACATCATATGCTTATCTTACCTACCACAAAAAATCCACAACTTCAGGACTTCGTGGCATGCAACAGATCTTCAGGTAATTCCAGACTGGCAAACATGGTTGAACAGCAGCTCCCAAAAATGTAATCCTGAAAGAAAACCATCACTTTTCATCAGAAAATTACATAAAAGAACAAAATACTGACTATCATTAAATGCCTTGATTTTTAAGATGCAGTTTTGCGCCAAATCCAACTCTCTCCTTAGTGCATGCTCCTATATTCAAATATTAACAGCAAAAACTGAGAATCTGGAAAAATCAACCTTTCATGACAGGCAAAAGATGGAATACTCCCTTTGGCTAGAAATGACATTTTAATCTTCTAAACAGGCCAAGTTTTACCTACAATACTGTATTTATTTAAGTCAACATAAACTCTTCTAGATTAACTTCATCTTCAGAAAAGAGAAACTGGCACAACTAGGATGTACTTCAGCTCATCCTAAGCGGGCGTCTAAAGCGGCTCAGGTTAAGCTCCCTCCAGAAGCACGCTATGAGCATGCACAACCACCTCAGATGGACGTTTTTATTGTAGGTGGCCAACAAAGCGAGCTGAATCCAGCCCCACAACCTGCTCCCGTTCACAGTCTCATCAAGTTGCACTCAAACCACTCAGGGTAATGAAAACGCAGCAGTAAAGCTAATGGCTGCAGTGAAAACAAAACACCGCCCCTCAAATCAACATGAGTTCTAGTAACATCTCTGGTTTTCAAGCAAATTTACTGCTAACATGCCAGCCTGCTCCTTAGTGGGGAAGGGAACTACCCAAAATCAAACTGGGGAGGCAGAAGACAGAAAAAGACTCAAAGATGAAGCAGAAACTTGCTATCTTCTATCTAGACAACAAAGTAAAATCACTTTAAAAGCCTTAGCTCTGTGCCACAGCCTCTGCACTTCCACCAGCCCAGCAACTTGAAGGGAAGGAAGCAGCACGCATAGCAAATCAGGTCATATATGCTTTGTAGCTCTTTCAATAGTCATCTATGGCTTTTCAATCTCTGGTATCTTCTTCTATTTCTAAATAGGCATTGTAATTCAAAAAGCAGTATAAAGTATAGCACCAAGTGGAAGACCCGATTAGCTAAATCACAAGCAGTAGCTTTGCTGTTTGCAGCAGCGGATAAGCCTGCCTAAACACCATGACCGGACACACAGCGGAGAAGCAAAACCAAAACCTGGAATCTGAAATGTCAGTATCATTTACAAAATGATTTTATGCGGAAAATCACATTCCACAGCAGATACTGCATTACTTCTATTTTTTCACCCTTTTTATAAAATGATGTTCCGCAGACTATCTTAGACAGCCTAACACTGAATCATGTAACAACTGGCTGGTTGCCTCCAAAGCTGTGTTAAGAGCTCACGCCAAAGGACAGTCCTTACTTGCCCAGTAAAAGCTGCTTAAAAGAAGGCCTCAAAGCTGACAGAATTCAGCTCCATTCCAATCATCTGTGCCCTGGCAAGGCTAGGCTGGGCTATAAGAGTCAAGTCTGGCTTAAGGGTGATTAATTGGAGGCAAAAATCATCTGAACTCTTTGGTGCAAGGAATTGAGGGGGTTTGTTCTTCCAATTCTCCATTCCGAGAGAGAAGTGGAGGTGAGTACCCTCACCACAGCGATGCTCTGTGGACACCCAGTGGCTCCAGATAACAGGCAGGCAGCCCTAGCAGGCTCCAGTAAGAAACTGAGGATGGTCAGTCCAGGCTATGGGAAAGAACAACAAGCTGCTGCTTGTCTCCACCCATGTGACAATACCAAACCTGGTTAAGGAAAATAACTCCAACTCTCATTACAATAAGTTATCTGATAGAGACCTTCAAAATGCCCTCAAGCACAAAACACCTAAAGCCAAGTGTATCCGACAAGGAGAAAATTACAGCTTGTAATGCGTATGACCTTTTGCAGTGGTATCTTGATGTATTTTGACAGCAGGTTTAGTGGAACACTGGCTTGTTGAAACCCCGCAACTTCAGCCAAGCTGCAGTGGACGCGTCTCCACTGAGCCATTAATTTTTATTTCAACAGAATTTGGCTGACAAGATCATCAGGGTTACTTTAAAAAGCAAGATGGTAACTCCAGAATGAGCTTCAACTGCAGCCAAATTAGCAATGCAGAAACCCTTACTTGCAACAGCCCAGATGCCAACACAAGAAGGCCGCCAGCCTTCTCCTCATGTCACAAGCTACCTCAGAATCAGCAATTTTTGGAAGCTGTAGCCTACAGGGTGTAAACTTTGATCAATCATCAGCTGAATTGTTAACTTCACATGTTAAGGATATTTCCATTTGGAAGAAATACACCACAGCTGGTAACAGATGAGTACTACATAGAGCTTCACAGTACGTAACCTTTCACAAAGACCACTCAATGCAATCAGCAAACAAGTAAAATGAGAGGCTATTTGAAATCAGATGCATCTTGACAGAAAACTCTATTTTATCTCGCCTTCCAAAGGCTGAGAAAACTTCTTTTTGAGAAGCAATCAATTCATTGTTTGTGTTGCAACAAGCTTTTTATTTGAAGCTGAATTTAACCACTACCAAACCTTGCTGGCCTGACATGCCCCACAGGCACTCCATCACCACCAAATTCTCTCCCTGAGCTTCAGAAATGCTCCTACAACCAGCCCAGGTGTTCTTGTGATTACCACTCCCAGCCTGCGGTTTGCCTGAAAACTGCACTTCTTGTTTTCTGCACTATTATTACCAATAAGAGGAATAGAAGTCTAGGAAATTTCAATACCATTTTAAAAATCCTTAAATGTTATAAAATATGAAGAAAAGATTTAAGCTAAAACAAACAGCTTAAAAGTAATTCCTTTGATGTATGATACTTGATAATGAGACTGTTTTCCCTGACCACAACATCTTCATGTAACACAAGCAGATACAGCTTTTGCTAAAAATCAGGACTGTTTGGAGAGTTTCCTGATTCCATAAAAACTTGCAGCTTATTTTGCGCTGCTCTGGGTTTTTGGAAGAATCACATTTCAAAAGTGTTACTGATTGCCCCTGCTGCTCTTAAGAACCATGCAGTCATCGATCAACTTTGCACCTTCTGGTAAAACTAGGATGCAACAGAACTAGACAGCAATGCACGCTTGCAGGGGTGGGAAGAACACCCTAAAAACCCCAGGAAGGAACACTTTCCAGTGCTGCAGCCAGAAGATGACGTGCCATTTCTTGTCCAGTACTATTCTTAACTGAGCCTCACTAGAAGATGGGCCATGATTTTGCCTTGGGAGGTTCTGCTTCTACAGCCATAAGTCCCAAGACTCCAACTACTTGCTCCTCAACTTCTCTGGGAAGGAGACCCGCCAGAATTGCCAATACAAGCCTTGGATCTCACCTCTCATGTGCTCTCCACTCATTGCTGTGAAAAAAAAGATGTCACTACAGATACTAAACCAGATAAACCTGAGTTTATCAGGAAGCAAGGCAGAAATAACTCTTCATGTTCTCCTTGTGTCATCCAGCGAGGAGGGAGGCTTATGAGCATGCGCCTACACACATGTATGAGCAGAAGGAGGCTTAATCCAATCTTTTAAGTGCTATCCAGAAACCATGATGGGAAACCCAATCTCACACCAGCTGTGCAGCCCTTTGGGGCAGCTTGAGTTTAAAGAGAACAAAAATTATAACATTAAAACTATATGTATAGCACTTGGAAAATTTAATCGCGTGCATCTTTTCGTGGGAATAACTAAATCAATCCCTTTTCCCACATCAAACCTAATGCTCAGGCTCCTACATAAGCAACTCAGTATAAGCAATTTCTTGTCCCAAATTATCAGTTGACATGTAGACAAATTACTTTAGACAAGGCACCATTCATTATTCCAACCTTTCAAGTTTTGTACAGATCTGATTCCAATCCCTGTGTAGGGCTATGCTTCAAGGACTCTGATTCTAGCTGGAGAAGCAGCAACTGTCCTCTTAGCTCCCAAAAGATAACAGCTTTCACAAGCTGTGGTGTCCCCTCCATGCATTCCCCCATCACCTCAGACCAGATCCACCGTGACACGCGCTGATTGCCTTTCTTTTTTCCCCAAGTACATAATAAAGGGTTCTTTACTGTGACACAACCTCAAGGCTACAAAATATACGTGACAGAATTCACTTCTTCCTTCTATTTTTAACTAGGACAATAGCCATTTTTGATCAGTTATTCAGAGCACAGGCAGGATGCTGTTGACAGCATCAATGACAGAGTACACACTGGGTGAAAAATGACCCCCCGATATCCAATGGACTGAGAGAAATCCCAGGCTCCAAGGCCTCTGGAAAACTTTCACTATTATCCTCCTGTGTAATCCAAAGCTCAGATGCAGTTTCAACTGCAACAGCATCACTGGAAATACTTTTTCCTTCATTCTGATTAGCCAGGACACTAGACACAGAACAAGAAACTAGGTAAGTTTCAAACACCAGCTTAGGTCAATCCTTCAGCAATCAGAACTAAGGAACACATCAACTACATGGCCAAAATGTTCAGGTCCTGCCCAAGAATATCAGTGATCTGCTCTGGAGGGGACATCATGGCTTATGGCAGTGTCAAGACAAAACATATAGTATCCACAGTTTCAGCAAAGTAAAGGCAAGTTGGTCACCTGGCTGACACATGGAAAACATCTCACCTGGAGTTTGAGGATGCATCTTCCCTGCCTCAAGTCCATGTCATGTAGGATTATTTCTCCTTCCACTTTTGCAGCTTAACTTCTCCCAACACAACACATGCTCTCCCATTACTTCTGCTCTGGCCCAGCATTAGGGAACAAGTTTATGCTTGAACACAGTGTTTGCAATACATGTGGTTAAGTCCTGCTGGTCAATGGTCTGCACATCACCAGGTGTTCTCCTCACTGCACCTTCCTTACACCCCAGCGCTGGTGTTTCCCACAGAGACCCCATGACCCAGCAAGTTAAGGGAAGGAATTCTTCTCCTTTGCTCTTGTGACACTCCACCTGGCATGCTGCATTTGGCTCTACGGCTCCCAATACAAGAAAGACGTGGACCTACTCAAGCAACTATAGAGGAGGCCAGGGAGATGTTCTGGAGCCAGGCTGAGAGAGCTGGGCTGGTTCAGCCCGGAGAAGAGAAGGCTCCTTAAGGGGAGATCTTAGAGCAGCTCCGGTGACTAAAGGGGCTGCAGGAAACCTGGAGAGGGGCTTTGGACAAGGGCCTGTAGGGACAGGACAAGGGGAATGGCTTTAACCTGCCAGAAGGGAGATTGAGATTAGATGTTAGGAAAAAAACTGTCCCTCATGAGGGTGCT
This sequence comes from Psittacula echo, assembly GCF_963264785.1. Taxonomy (NCBI): domain Eukaryota; kingdom Metazoa; phylum Chordata; class Aves; order Psittaciformes; family Psittacidae; genus Psittacula; species Psittacula echo. Next base: position 6,202,553 of record NC_137747.1, on the reverse strand, counting down.
GAGGCACTGGCACAAGGTGCCCAGAGAAGCTGTGGCTGCTCCATCCCTGGCAGTGTCCAAGGCCAGGTTGGACAGGGCTTGGAGCAACCTGCTCTAGGGAAGGTGTCCCTGCTCGTGGCAGAGGGTTGAAACTGAATGAGCGTTAAGGTCCCTTTCAACCCAGTCTGTGATTCTATGACTTTGAACCAGACACCCCTCATGCCTCCTGCCCACCAGAGGTACAAAAGCAACCTATAAAATCTCACTGTCAGCAATGCAAACTGTCACAGCCACAAAAACTCTTCAACATCTTTAGCAGCAAACCCCCTGCCACTGCAAGCCAATTTAGCATGTCAGTGTAACCTGGCTGTAACTACAGCTTCCATCAGTATGGTATCAGAAAATATGAAATCATTGCTATTGATAAGTGAAAACAATGACAATTTAGTGATGCCCAGGGGAAGGCTGCATTTCTCAAGTTTCCCCACACAGAGCTGGTTTTCACTTCAAGGAAACACCTATTTTTTTACTAGAATAATGTAAAATTACTGCATCGGTTGGAAGGCTGCTGTAAACCATGCCTCCCTCTAAGCCCCATGGAAGAACAGGCCCTATGGAAGAACAGGCTTTCTGGAGACAGTGGATGGAGAGCGCTGCTGGGAGCTCTCCCAGCCAAAATCTGAGACCTAATGGAATACCTTTCTATAGGTCCAAAATACTCAGAAATGTCAATTCCCGACAGAGGATCAGGTCTGTGTGCAGCCTCACCCATTGTAATTTTGGTTCTTCTCACAAGAGAGTCAAGAACTGTGAAAACCTTTCTGGTAAAGGCAGTTAACTCTCACAGGAGGCCATACGGCTCAAGGAATATTTGAGGAGCACATGAATTTCCAGCAAACACCCTGATGGATCACTGTAGAACCACAGAAACAGAGAACAGAAAGGACCTTAAAGCTCATCCAGCTCCAACCCCTGCCACGGGCAGGGACACCTTCCACTGGAGCAGCTTGCTCCAAGCCCCTGTGTCCAACCTGGCCTTGAACAGTGCCAGGGATGGGGCAGCCACAGCTTCTCTGGGCACCCTGTGCCAGCGCCTCAGCACCCTCACAATAATTTCTTCTTAATATCTAATCTAAATCTCCCTTCTGTCAGCTTGAAGCCATTCCCCCTTGTCCTGTCCCTACAGGCCTTTGCCAAAATCCCTCTCCAGATTTCTTGCAGGTAGCTCCCTTAATCCTGAGGCTTGTCAACCCAGCCACTCTGGACATGTGCCTTGAAACCTTTGTTTCTCTCCCCACCAGACGCACAGAAAAGCCAGGAACACTTCCTGCAACTGGAAAAGAGCTGCTAAAGCCAAAACTCGTGGTTATTGTGCTTGGCGACCTTTTACGAAAACGCAAAGTGTGTTCTCTTGAGCTTGTTTTCTCATACGGAAACACTGGAAGATGCATTAGCTGATGAACCAGCCAGAAAGCCTACGACACACACTAACTACAAACACCAACGACAGGCACTGGTTGTCCTCTAATAAAATTCAAATGAGACAGGATTTGGTGTAGTTCTCAGCTCGGGGAGCGAGCACAGGCGTGCGTGTGCGGAAGCTGAGGGGTTATGAAGAGACAAAGCTCACCATGACGCTACAGCTCGCAGCTTTCAGAACCACATCGAGGTAGTGACAGAAACGCTCCTGGCTTCTCACTCGCAACCCCGAGTCCCCCGAGGGGCTCTAGAAGTAGGTGCAATTCAGAGCAGAAATCACGCCGAAGGAACGAGGTGAGCAGCCTTCCTCCGGCTGCTTTAGAGCCACCGAGGGACTCAAACAAAAGCCTGGCTTCAGGGAAACGTCAACGCGTTGTCGCTGACATCGTACAAAGACGTCAAACGCCCATGTGAGGTCAGGGCTGAGAAACTACAATCAGAAACACCGTCCTAAGCCCAAAGACGCTCCCGCTGCTGACAGGCCTCCGGTGGCTGCCCGCGGCCGGCCCGGCAGCGCTGCTCTCCCCGGGAACCGAGCGCTGCGCTCAGCACGGCGGCCCAGCGCCTCTCTCCTCGGCCGCGGGCACGTCTCAGGCTCTAACAGCTCGCGGCGGAGGCCGCGATCCGAACGCCGGGGGAACCGGGACCGGCCCCGCAGCTCCGTCCAGCAGGCGGGGACAGGCTGCAGGCCGCGGCCGGGCGGGCTCATCGGGCACTGGGGCCCAGGCCGCGGCCCCCGCCGCCCGCTGACATGCTCCCCGCGGGCCCCGGCAGCCCCCAGCTCCCCGCGGCCTGGCATCCCGGCCCGAGCCCGCTTCGCTCCCCGGCCAGGCCCCGCTGCCCCTTCCCGCCGCGCCACCCGGCCTGCTCCGTGCCCGGGCCGCCGCCAGCCCTGACTCCGCCGGGGCGCTGCTTCCGCCCCTCCGTTTGTCACGCCCGCCGCCGCCGCCGGGTCCCCGCGCCCCCTGTGCCGGCGGAAAGGCCCAGCCGAGAGCCCGCCCCGCCCTCACCTGGCGCTGCCGCCGCTGCTGTTGCTGCCGCTGCCGCCGCCGCCGCCTCCGCCACGGCGAGGAGAGCGGGGCCGCCTCGGTGAGCGGGGCCCGCGGGGTCGGTGTCGCGGGCGGGCAGGCGGGGGACGGGAAGGGAGCGGAGGGGGGGGGGTGTCGCGCTCGGCCCGGGGACACCGGGACACCCAGCGCCGCTCCACCGCCGCCTCCCTCCGCCGCCGCGGCACGTGACCCGCGCCGCCCGCGCGCGCCTGCGTCCGAGCGCGCGGAGCCGGGGAGCCGTGAGGGGCGGGGGGGGGTTGATGTGAGCCTTTCCCCGGGCACCGGCTCCCGGTACCGGGGCGGTGCAGCCCTCGGCGGGGAGCGCCCCTTGGGCCCGCCCCGGGTGCGGCCGCGCTGGACCCTCCTTCCCGCACGGGTGGGAGCTCGGTCGGGCCGGTCCTCCTGCCTGAGGAGAGGCCGAGGGGTTGCGAGGCGAGCGGGCGCTGCCGTAGCGAATAAAGAGTGTTTCCTGGACGGAGTTCCACACAAAACAGTAATTAAAGCGTTTATAGGAAATTGCTGGGAAAGAGGTTCGTAATTCAGAGGAGTTTTACCAGAGGAACTCTGGAAGGAGGGCTCGGGCTTCACAGGATCGATGAATTAATCTGCACTTTGTGTTGCGCTGGGGAGGTGGGAAAGAAGCCGGAGAGGGACCGGCTTTAATTAAAAGCCTATTTACTTGGTTACCACACAGGCCCAGTGGGCAGTGCTTGCTGCCTAGAGACCCCTCTGCACACGGAGGGTCCCCCCAGAACAGGGCACAGAGCCCTCGGCTCACCTCTTCCCACAAGCCTTTACTAATACAAGAAACAATAAATGAGCATACAAAGGCGGTGCCACTGCACAAATGTCTGTTTTCCTCCCTGCTTTAGGCAGAAACCTGTTACCTGACAGTGGTTAAGGACAATAAACACATGGCAATGCCTGTTTCGAGCTTGTAAGAGAACCAAGAGTCCTTTGTGGGGAAAATAAAGGCTTTGGTCCTGCAGGAATACCTTATAAGTCAGTTCTGGTGGCTCCCGCCCTCCCAGCCAAACTGGGTGTTCATCCCAGATCACTGTGGGATGAACAACGCAGAAAGAGGAAAATGGGGTTTTATTCTGTGGAACCTTGTCAATATGATGATCCCACAGCTCATTTGTCACTATAGCTCACCACACACACAAAATCTCCTTTTGTAAACTGACACAGCAATGCATTCCATAAAAAGACCCAAAACAATGAACGTCATGGTTAGTATATGACTTATCTTAATGATTAAATGCTGTTGGTGCGTGGGAAGCTGTGAGCAGATTGCGTGTTTCCTCTGCATTTGCAGCTCTAAAGCTCCCTGCTGGCAGATGAGCACTGAGCTTCTCCTCACCAAAGGATCATTCCCTCTGTTCCTTTTCCTGCTCTTCCCCAGTTTCTGGGGCAGGGACCCCACTGCCAACACCTCCCTATTGCACTATGGATGGGAGAAAAGCCCTTCCCTGGACCCCAGGAGACCCGCAGAGAGGTCAGAGGAGGTGATGGGGCATCAGTCACAGGGGTGGTAATGAGGAATGTTCTCCATATCCAACTGTCTGTTGGGGAGTTTCTGTCTGCATCAGTGTGGATATTCCCCACTTGGCCTTAACCTGCTCCCATCAGAGACAGGCTGGGAACACAGGAAGCCGAGAGAATAGCTCTTCAGTACCTGAGAATTACCTTTCTCCCCTTCTTGCCTTCATGCTTTCCTCTGTTTCAGGAGACATTTCTTTACCTAGCTGCATTCAGCTTCTTCCTCCTCCTGCTTTCCCCAAAAGCCTCCTGTGTTTCCTGCTCTGGCACAGTTAGATCTGAGTGTGGCTTCCAGAAAATCCCCGTGTTTCCCACCAGTGCTGCTGTGTGTGTTTTGCAAGGTCATCCTTCGGGGTTTCCCCACAGAGCCCAGGTCCATCCTGTGTAGCTTAAACATCTCTAGGTCTTGAGGGCCTTTATACACTGTGCTCAAGATGAGATTGGGGGGGGGATCGATCTATCCCTTCAGTCTGTGTTTGTGGAGCCCCTCCATGAGCAGACCCTGATTTGGTTTGGATTCTGAAGCTTTGCCGCAAAACAAATGATACCCTAATACAATGTCACCCAAAGAGAAGGAGGGCTGTGTGCAACACACAGAGAACGGTTTGAGCTGCTTCATCGTTCACAAACAGAACAGAGAAAGGCATCTGAGAACGGACAACCAAAACTGTGGTTATATTTATGTGCATTTTCATATGACAGCATGTTCAAAAGGAAGGTATCGTACAGAAAAAGTTGGTAGACTCATGACCAGCTTCAGGGTTTCCCAAACTTAAATATTATACAGGGAATCAAACAAAGTAAGTTCTCCTCTAATACTGTGACAATGCTCACTTACAGCGAAGGAAGGGGGACCTGTTGCCTTGCAGTCAGAATCGCTTCTGATCCGGGATTTTGTTGAACTGCATCTGAGAGCGTTGTGGCCACTGGAGGGCCCTTCCTGGGCAGCGCATGGTGGTGCTCCCGTGCTCTGACTCCATGGGCTCTCCTGCCCTCTGCACACTTTTGGATAGTCCCCTGCCTATCCAAAACCCAGCTCTGCCTGTTGGAGCTATCCTTTGGCTAGCGTGTGGATGTCCATCACTGAAGTATGGAAGAGCTTTCCAAAACTGCTGTGAGGTAAACACCTGAGTGCTACAGGAGCTCTTCCCAGTCCACCTGATCCTTTCCAAAGCCTTACAGAATCATCAGTGGTTTTGAGGAGTTCATGAAAGAGACACAGGTTTCCTCTCAAGGTGTTTACCAAGGCCTGACTCTCATTTCTCTCCAACACATCAGTGTCTGTGATGAGTCTATGGCAGCCTGCTGGGCTGTGGAATGAGGGTCCAAGATGGTCCATCCAGAGGGACCTAGCAGCCACCCAGAGGGTCCAGCTCCCCTGGCAGCCTGGCTGATGCTGAACAGGTGCTTTTGAATGACCCCTCAGAGAGACACTGGCAGAGCTGCAGCAGAGCTGTGGGAGAGTGGTTGTCATCCCTGAATACTGGGGACCTGAACCTGAATGGCACAACTGAGGGGCCAGAGCATCCTCATCCCCACCACTGCAGGATGGCAGTGCTTCTGCCTCATTCCCCCCTTTGGGCTTTTATACACAGCACTCAGTGCTGGATGCAGCCAGGGAGCAGCAGTATCTAGTGAAGCTTTGCTTGTTACCTGTGCTCTTGAATGGCATCGAGTCTTTGTGAGAATACTGGCAAACTGAGCTCACACTGCAATAGCCAGGCTGAAATCAACACAGTTATTGTGCACACACGCATCTCCAGAATACGGCCTTTTACTTCACAATGGTAGGCTCACCTGTACAGTATAATCAGGTATTTCTTGGTACCTCACATTAAACCCATCAGATCTCATCACAACAGATGGACGCAAAGTATCAGAGACACTGGGCCAATTAGCAGATTACAGGTTTCTGTATCAAATATATCTGTGCTATACTGATGCTGTTTTTAAACTGAGAAAATGGGAATTCATTCAAAATATCTTTACTTCTCTCAGCCATGATCTAGGGGCCCAAGTCCCATCTTCCAGTTCCTTTAAATCTTCTCTTTTTTGCCACATAGGCCATGACCCAGCACTTTGGAACATGCTTTATTTCAAGGTTCTCAATTGCTGTGAAATTGTTCCTTGGGGCGTGTAAGTGCCCTTTTGAATCAAGGCCAATGTCTTTAACTCCTAAATGAATACACAGATTTCCGCATCAGGAGTGAGTTGGTGAATTCAGTTAATAAGGAGGAATTTTATCTTTCAAAGTGTTTTGCGAGGTTCCGTGCAAAGTACTGCAGTGATGATGACTTGACCACCTATTTGTGCACAGCAAACCTCCATGCCTGAGGGACAAATCACTCTGTACTCTACCAGAAACCCCCAGATTTCCACCAGTGAGATTCAATGCACAAAACTGCATCCTTCCCTTCCCATTAAACCTGAAGAGGTCTGCTCCAAGACACATGAAGTTTCATGAACATTACAGCTTCAGGCAGTGACCAACTCTAGTACTGATGACAGAAAGCCAAACAGATTTGATGGCCCTATGGTGAAGAAAGTCTTGTCTTGCCCCAAGGGCAGTGTGGTGGTATAGAGGCAACTTCCCAAAGACAACACTGTACTTCCCCATCTCTCAGCTGAGGCCACTGATTCATTTATAACAGAAAATACCATTGATCCCATCTGCTGCCGTGCTCTTCTCACGGGTGGCTGCACTTCAGTGGAGCATAAAAGCATCTCTGTCCTCCCTCGGCGCAACGTGCAGGGCTTCATGTAAGATGGTTTGAGATCCTCAGCTGGCAGGTGGCAGGAGCAATTAGTCCAATTATTTGCAATAGTGCTCTGACTGCCCCAAAGTGACCCACACACCGCTCACATCAAATGGCAACGAGCGTCAGGAGGTGTGGTACAAACTGATGGGTGCTATGGGCTCCCTCACAAGGAGGTGTAATCATCGAATGAGAGACCAAGATAACCATAAGAAGACATAAATACATATATATATATGCATTTGCACCATGAAGGAAATAATCAAATTTTAGACCACAGAAAATGATCAAATTCCAGAATTTAGTGCCACTAGTCTCTGACTTGCTAGTGAAAAAAGAAGGAAATGTCCAAATGTGGGATGAATGAAGCAGTTCAGCTGTCAGATGTGGTATTATTTCCTCACTCTATTTCAGACAAGAAATGCAGAAGCATTCCTGTGTTTTGCACTACATGCTGTGGACAGAAAATTCTCTCAGTAGTGTTTGGTTTGTACCTTTTCTCTCACTCTCCTGAGCTTTTCCAATAGAGACACCAGTATCAAAATATGAAGCTGAAGTATAGGCATGAATGTAGTAAGCAGAAAATCCCAAGCCTCTCCATAGGGATTACACCATTCAGGCTTTCAGGGCAGACTGAGAAAAGGCAGTGTAAGGAAAGCCCTGAACCTCTCCAAACTCTCTCCATGTGGCTTTCAGTCCATGGTCTTTTGATTTTTACAGGTCTGTTGAGAACTTACTGCTAAGATGTCTTCAAAACATATCTAAGAAAATTAAGCCCATTACCACTAAGCTTAAATTCACCATGGAGGAGGCTTAAGCCTCTGTAAGAAAAACACTGGGGGGGCCACAACTTGTTAGATATTGAAAATCATTGCTCTGGTTACAAAATAGACTGCAGTGAGTCTGCACAGCGACTTGATTCAAAATAGTTACTGCCAAAATTCAAGGTATGCTGGGATGTGAGAAAAGGAACTAACATAGGAGGCTGCCTGCTGGTAAAAACCAGCTGGCCTATACAGAGCATTAAAGGACTCCTCAATATTCCAGCTACAGGCACCTACAAACACTACATTAGCCTGTATTAATTATGGGCTAAAGCACGAGAGGCAAAGAATGACCTTGGGAAAGACAGGGAGATGAAGATGAAGATGACAGTACCATCATCAGATCTTGTTTCCTTCGCTGATGTTGTTGCTCACTAAAACCAAGATGCTGGCTTTTGAAAAGCCTGGTATTATTAGCAAGACTCTGCTGAAAGAAAAGTGTGCTCCTGCATTGCTGTGAGAAGGACTGGGCTGTTTGCCATCCACATCATTCAAAAAGAAAAGAAAACAATAAAAGTCAGAGTGCTTATGTGGTGCTGCTAAAACCCCCCGAGTGCCATCCTGGGAGGGGAATGCAGAACGTCTGCGCAGCAGCGGGGGGGAGGGCTCCCAGCCCTGGTGGGGAAGGGGCCGTTTCAGAACATGCACATCACGTGGGTTGGTTTGTCTCAGCCTTGTTCAGTGAACGTTGTCTGGGAGGTGCTACGATATCGTGGCTCCGGCAGCATCCACGCTCCTGGGATCCTTCAGGCCAATGATGAAACTGTTGGTTCTCCTGGCCCCGTGAACTAGGGAGAGCACTTTGACTTTATCCACTTGATGGCCCCTGGCTACAAGAAGTTCAATATCTTCTTCAGGAAACTCACCTGTAGGGATTTTAAAAGAGGAGTTTGTAACTGAAACCACTGTTGCCTTTGAAGCAAAGCTTTGTTCTAACCCTGTTGGGATCTGCAGGATGAAGGAAGCTGCCTGCAGCCTCCTCAGAGGGTGTCCTAGATGAGTAAGCATCACCCACCGCACTGAGTAGCAGCACAGGCTGCTCAGAGCTGGGCAGTGCTCTGTGTGGTGGGGGAAATGAGAGGATCCAGAAGACCCTTTAAAGATGTGGAAGATCTTCCTCTTTGGAAAATGGGGAAAATACATTGTTGGCACCCGTTGTAGTTATTCTTCTTACAGAAGAGGCAGTCCCTGCTCTTAAAAGCTTAGTTACAAATCATAGTATTAACACTTATTAGTCAAAATAAGATGCAAGGCGGTTCAAAACAAACAACAGTAAACCACTGCCAAATGACTGACTTTGTGATAGACCTTCCAACTTCCCTTTCACAGATCTCTTCATCTTCCAGCCATCTACCTTAGGTGGCTGGAAGAGCTTTCCTGTTTTTATGTTGTTTATTTGATGTTTTGTAATTTCAGCATGAATGGAAGTGCCTGAGGACATGAAGCTGGGATGCAGCTGGACAAAGCAGGCACACCACAGTTATTTAAGCTATACACACTGCAGATGTGTTTTAACATATATCTTGTTGATGCCAAATGTCCAAACCCACAAATGAGAACCTTCAGGAGGTTTGGATTTGTTTTAATTACACTCTAGTTTCCAAGTCTGGAGGTTACACTTGACAGACTTTTTTAGATGTTCCTCTGAAATAGGAAGGCCTAGAAAATCTGGCTACTTTGTGTGAAATAAGAATGGAATTTCATTTATGGTTCACTCTGGTGAGATACTGGGCTTTTTGAAAAACACCGAATAGACCAAGTCTTTTACCAACAAGGATAAGAGCTGGCAGTACAGTCTCCAAAGTGCCAGCTGCACTCCCAGCACTGTCAAGCTACGAGCCTTGCCACAAGCTTTGCCTGCTCCCCAGCTGGTGGAATTAAGGAACAGGGACTGGAGAGCGAAAGGATATCATTTATGGCAGTGCAGGAAGATCTGCTGCTAGCTTCAGTACCTGTCTGGGTGAAGCTGTGCTTGAAATCCTGTTTATATGGATACCCCCAATGCCACCAGACTGCCAAAAGGTTTCAAGGACAGGACAAGGGTGCTACCAGGAGGTGAGCTGAGGAGGAGCTCAGAGAAGGGGCTGGGGAGAAGCACCAGAAAGCATTTAAACAGGAGGTGTTGGAGGAGCCAAGGAGCGTTCCCAACACAAGAGGGAGAGGCATGGCTCAGCAAGTGCCCCAAGCTTTGAAGAAGCTTGGTTGTTGCTTTTTGTCTTCCCCAAAACCCTCCGCACACCCTGGGTACCCTGGAACAGGGTGAGCGGTGCCCTGGGCTGTCCCACTTCCGCAGCACTGTGCTAAGAAAATCCTGCTCCTTTTCTAAAGGCAACCTAGCCAGTGTCCATACTCACTGTCAACCTGCAAGGTGTTGGACTGAAGCTGGGGGTGAAGGCGACCAAGTGACAAACTTTCACTCAGATTCTTGTTAAACGTTAAAACATTTACCAAAACCTGAAAGAGAATAAAAGATCTTCAATCATAAAAATAGTAATGAGAAGAGGAGAAGCCAAGCCTCTGAGCAGCCCCTTAACTGGTGGCTCCAGCATCTGCAGATGCAGCAGGCAAGGAAGATTTTGAACTATTTACCAAACTGCATGAACTAATGCAGGGCTCTGCACATATGAAGAGGCTCCTAAAATATGGGCTGTATATTGCTGGTGGAAACATGGTAGCTTTTGAGGATTGCATGGGCTTTTTGTCACAGACTTCCAGCTAAATTAGAGAGTTGTGTGTCTGGAACATGATGTAATCTCTAAATACGTGTTTTGCAGCCAAAAGCTCAACACGTGACTTCTCCACACAAAGCATTAGGAAGCGATGGTTGGCTTTAGTTTTGCTGGGAATAATACTTCCAAGAGGTAAGGAAAATGGGAGCCATTCTTGTTGTGCCTTTCTTTTTAGCAACCCATTGCTGCTGTGCATGCAATCAAGCTATTGGCAAGTACTCCACCTCATTACAAACTAGAAATTAGGAGGAGTTGCCCAATTTATAGAAGTGCTGAGCAGGGAGGAATTCAGTTGGGAGTACACTAAAAGGAGCTTTTCACAGAGAAAAGGGCTTAAAGGGCTGCGAGTCTCCTGCAATTCTCTGAATACAAAATGCTCCTTCTTTCCCCTAACGATCCTTAAGACGAGGTTTGAACAGGTATTAGAATGCCACAAACTATTACAGGTTTTGACAAGATGCTTTTACTCTACAACTATGAGTGGTGCCACCAGAAAAGGTGCAAGAGAAGAGGGTCCTGAGCAGCACTGACCTGAACGATGCTGCTCAAGGCTCTGTCCCCGTTGTTGGCTCCCAGACACAGGTATGTCCCACACATCCCCTCGGATGGCCTCACGATGGTGGGCAACAGGAAAGACAGGGGCCGTTTCCGAGGCTGAATGAGATTTTGCTGCAGTTGAAGAAAGGACACACCAAAAATCTTCAACAAGTCAACTAAAGTTTTGCTCAAGCTGTGCAGGTTCACTCCTTACTCTTTATGCTGCAGCCAGGATTGCACTTGTTTCTTTAGGCTGACATCCTCACTGACATCAGTGCCCTCTGATGTCAACAGGATTTGTCCTATTTCACTCTTTTCCAGCAGGTATATGGAACCATTCACCCACTTCTGAAGTACCAACCCAGCAAAGTGGGATGGTTTTACAATACATGGCAAGAAGAAACAACAAGGCAGCACTGGAAGCCACCAGTACTGGTCTGTAATTGTTTCCTTCCAAGACCTGAAGACTTTTTTCTGCTTTCTGTTACTTTTAAGCATGGAGAGAGCCAAGTTATAAAGGGAGTCCTTAATTCGAGTCCACAGAAAAGGATGGCTGCTCTAAATTGCATCTGGACTGCAAGGAAAATAGGTAGATGAGATATGTAGCATTGTTTGGTACAACTGCATTATAAATGACAACTGATACACATGAAGCCTTCTGTTGACTCTGTTTCAGGGGCTCATATAATGAAAAATTAGGAGCTTTCTACAGACTGTTGTCTCTCAGTTATTAATAAGGCATTAAACAGCCTCCCTGTTGTGGAGATGAGAATAACATTGAAATAAAACCCAGTACAGACAGCTCAAATAAAGAATGCGTCATGTTGTTCATTACCGGCCTAGGAATGGAGTGGTTCATTGTTTTATTTTGCCAGGAGAAGTCCAACATCTGGCTGTTCAGGAGGACTCCAGAGGGTGTCATTATTCCACTGCCAAAGGGATGATTCAAAGAACTGAAAAGAAATAGGAAGAAATCTCATCAAAGCCCTCCCAGAGGTTTTTGTTCACCTCAAGGCTTTCAGGGCTCCGATTTTCTGTCCCATCCTGGCTTGACAAAGCCAAGTTCAGTAGGTCTTTAGGATTGGCTAGCTGGGAGGAGTGAAAGTCTCAAAGTACTCAGGTGCAGGAACCATGTGGGCGATAGCAGCTCTGTCCCTCTCTGTGTTTAGTGACTCCCCTCTTAGTGATGGATCTGTCTCCATGCCCCCATCAGTCCTCAAATCTGGCCACCACCTCTTCTCCAGGATCAGATTCAGGCCAATCCAGACACATTTCACTGTGAGAGGGCTGCAGGATTACACAGGGCAGAACAGCACCAGCTCACACATCTCCACCCCATGTTCCCCATTTCTGCTGCTGCAGGACTAACAGGGACAGAGCAGACCAGGAGCTTCAGGTCTGGTCCCATCCTGCCCTGCTGAACCTGCTTTCTTCTCCCTGCTCCCACCCTCTGAGCACATTAAGGAGGGAAGAAGTAAATCCTTTACCTTACAACTGCAACAATGAAGTCATCAGGTCCCATGACAAGGACCTGGCTAGCAGCAGATCCACTCTCCATGGAGGAGTGAGGCACATGGACATCAGATGAGAAGGACTGGGAGTCGTTAACCAGCTGGCGCAGGGAATTGGCTTCCGATTTACTTCAGCAGTGAGGGAAGGAAAGAGGAAAGCAAGGAATGAGCTTAGGAAGCTGAGCATCTCTTGGGGTACATCTGCCCAGCTACTGGTGGTGTCTCCCTAAGGGGGCTGGCACTGAGGGCAGGGAGCTCCTCTGGTTCACCCAATGGAAGGAGACAAGAGGACTCAGTTTTGCATGGAGAGGCAACACCATGGACCTCCCTGCTCTGTCTACAGGGTAAACTGCCCCCTGAAGGACAAGGGGTGGCAGCACCCAGCTGAATGCAGTCCCTCAGAAGGAAGGTAAATCCAGTACAGCTTTGGCCACCAACTGTGGCTAAACCTGGCTCTGAGGTGGGAGCTTGGGCTGAAGCCTCAGGCCTGGCCTCTCCCGAATGTGCTGCAAAGGCACCAAGCCCATGGTGGGAAGGGAGAGCCAGAAACTGCTTGTGTGGTCATGACCACATGGATAGCTGTTTGTCCAACCTCCCAAGGAGGAATATTAGAGGGGTGAGAAACTGGGAGGAACCCTCAGGATCATGCTGACTCCAGGAAACCTCTGTGAGGACATCCCACAACCCATCCCCAGAGCTCTGCACCATCAGCTGTGATCCTTGTGGAAGCGTGAACCCTACAAGGACACTCAAGGACTGACTTGTCCTCAGTAAAACAGGTAGGAAAAATCAGGTTTCCCTTTGCACTCCGAAGAGCAAATCCAGGAATGATAACCAAACCACACACCTTCCCACTGTACTGTGCCCCTTAGCCTCAGACCTACCTCATCATGCTTTCTGCAGCATGAGTGACGGACACATCCTCAGACGGGTCTCCCAGGTTGCTAGCTAGGCTCAGGGCTATTTTTAATGTCTAAATTGAACACAGAAAAAAGGAAAGAAAGAAAAAAGAATGGAGAAAAGGAAGAAAAACATTTAGGTGGCCCTGGAAATATAACTTTTGATACTTCAAACAAGAAGAGGCATCACTGTTGCCTCTGGCCAGAAGCTCTGCTGGCACAGCACCACCATTGAGCAGAAACAAGCTATTCTGCTCGCCAGCTGCTACCCATGTTCCTAGTTGTAAGTCATCTGAAGTGTGTGAAGAGAAAGCGTTAGTCCCAGCACACTGAAGGGAATGATGGTGTGAAAAGAGGAAGGGGTCTGGTGTCTCATACATGCAGAATCCTGCCTAAGCCAGTCCATTAAAAATGGGAAGATGCAATTTCAAAAGACACAGTTTATCCAGCCCTGGTTTTACAGTGCATAGCCAGAGGACAGCCATGGGAGGAAATGTTCTCTTCAATCTAGCCAGCCTGTGCCTAGCAGAAATACACTAGACTTTCAGCTTGCAGCTCATGCCGTTTTCATTCAAGATTCAAGACAGTACATTACCCTGCAGGTCACTAGCTACACGTGACTTCTGTTTTGATATGTGCCACACATCAACAACTTCTGCTGAAGCATCAACATTTATCTTCTGACATACAATGCAGAATATGATTAACTTCTGGAGAAGGTGCCTTTTCCATGAAACAGCCTCCTGACCACCATGCCATGCAGAGGGTGTACAAGAGGCTTGGTGGCCAAGGAAGAGCTCCACTGAAACAAGCAGATCACGTTCATTCCATAGGCACAGGTTAAGGACATCTTGGACTGTCTGAATCTCAGTGTTCAGCCATGTGGTCCCCAGTAATCACGGTCACACATCTTCTGGAGTCACTGCCCTTTATCTGGAGGTTGCTGTCCCTCAGCTGGGTAACCAGGGGGTGAAACTCTTGGCCTGGTGCAAATGCAGAGCACACAGATTCATTCAAAGCTTCTAGAATATAACTCAAAAATCACTTGTGTTGAGTCAACCTTCTCTGCCTCTGCACAGGCACTTACAGCATGTAACACCTCCAGTTGTTGCATTGTTGCTGAGAGGCAGTAACTTCCAAGCACCTGCCTGCTACAAGGATGTGGTGACATCCTTGCTTAAAATTCCCAACTCACAAGACCCAGCTCTGGATCAGTGAAGCACCTAAGAACACAACTCTGCTTATAGAGCAGGAAACGGAGCACTTGCTCGACTTCCTGGGAAGTTGCAATGCTACAATAGGGCTGACAGCACTAAACCCTGGAAAAATCATGATCTGGACCACTGAGGTCATGAGGTAGGCTAAAATGTAAAGCTTTAAAAGATACATAAAGTGTTGGGTCAGTTTTCCTTGTCATTGCCACATTGCTGACCCCCTGAATAGCCCCGCAGTGCTCTGCTATGGCCAGGGCCACTGGAGATAGGAGGTGGACCAGGCTCAGCTGCTGCAGGGCCATTCTGAAGAGATGACTGCGTACAAGAGAGGGACAAAAGCCAGTTTGTTCTTCTGAGAAAGCTCTGCATAAGCAAGAAAGAGCTCAGCTGAGGAGGAGGCTCCCGTACCTGCACCTACCTGAGGCAGCAGCACAGCTCAGATTTACACCTTAGCAGTCTATTTGCCCATTCTCCTCTGGGAATTACCTACAAACATTTTTGTACAACCAAGGAATAAATCAATTATTCTCTAGCAGCACAAGGAATCCAGCTAAATATTGAACCTCCTCCTACCTCTGCCATCCAGTGCAAGATATTCCCCCTGGGTACTTGACTGGTGATGTTAAAGCCCTCGAGGATGTTCAGTGCTGTGATCAGTGCAGGACCTGCATGTGGAGGCGGGGGACTGAAAACAAGATGACCTGTGAAGGGAAAAGGAGAGGAATGAAGCTGCTTTAGTCCGATACTGTCCAGTGATAACTTTCCCACAAGCTAGTGTCCTTGAGGACAGGGAAACCTTTCCAGATCTGAGGGGAAATAATGGAAAACAATATGATTTGGAAAAGCATTTCCCAAAACATTTTTGTTGTAGCTTTCTGTTTCTTTATGATGGATGAAGGAAGACCAAATTGAGATGCTTTTTTTAGATCTGAAATTCAGTTCTTGCTGGTTGGCTGCTTGGTTTCTGAACCATAGTATGGAAGAATGGAGGTAAAATGGGTTTGCAACGTTACAGCTGTAAGGAGAGTAAATACAGAGATTTCTAGAAAAGAATGACAACTTTGGGAACTGTCTTCAGATGTAGCCACTAGCCTTTGGTCCAGCTTCTATCTAGACACTGCATCTATATATGATCATGTTGCATCTTTACGCTCTTAACGGTATCAAGATACAATTGGTCTCTATCAAGGAAAACCAGGCTCATTTCAAAATACTGAAAACCTCCTGAGCTGCCTAAGACCATCAGTGTCATCAGGCAAGAACAGGAAACTCCCTGGAAGGCTTTTCTGCAGGGGCCTCAGTGCTTCTGGTTAAATACTGTCACCACCTCTTGCCAGATGAAGCAAACTTGTAGCTGGAGTTGCATGGCCATCGCTCAGGTGCGTACCTCGATAGACTGTGTGGACAGGATTCTCCACTGTGACACTGTAATTGCTGAAGTCTTCCTCCACCAAGACTCCTCCGTAGTTGTGGACCTGCACAGGAGAGCAAAGCAGAGCACATTGAGAAAGCTGGGTCCAGGCTTTCTGTGTTCCTCATGCTGGCCCAGGTGAACACCTGTTCTGCCAGCAGAACAATGGGCCAACTCTTTCCTTCCACCCAAGAGAAGCCAAACAACCTGTGAGAGGTTCTGCTGAGGTGAGTGGCTGCTATGAGTCCTCTGGATTTCCATCCAAAAATGGGCAAGAACAAAGAACCTGTGCGTGCTCTGGTTTCTAAACTAGGCAGCTAACTTGGCAAGAAAACTCCTCTGGCAGAAATGGATGAATCACTGGAGCAGGAAAGCCAATACAAGGGGGTTGGAACTTGCTGATCTCTAAGGTCCCTTCCAGCCCAAACCATTCTATGATTCTATGCTGTGGGGGGCAACACGTCAAACCACCCCAAAGCTGCAAAATAAGATGTATCCCCTACTTGGGATCCCTGCCTGCTTCCTAAAGCAGTCCCAGAGAACAGGCCAGACTGAACCCAAGGCTCCATGGAGCTCGGACAGTGGAAAAAGCAGCAAAGCGGCAGGGAGAGAAGCAGGAAAAGCCTGATGGCACAGAAAGGGGAGAAGCTCTGGTCAGCCACACACTGCAGACACCATCTCAAATTCCCCAGAGAGCACATTCTTGAACCAGTGCCTTCCTGCCACGGGATGGAAACAAAGGGCAGGGTGTTTTGGAGCTGTACTTGATTTCACCACATCAATGCCCTCCCTTTCCTGGAGCAATGAACACTGTGGGAAGCCAGCACTTTGCTCTGCTCTGCAACCAAAGCTGGAATTGTGCACCTGATCCCAGAGATGGCCAGGGGCTTCAGCATTCAACCCTGGGTTTTCCTCCTCCACAGACAGCTTATGCTTCCCTGCAGCATCCTTCAGTCAGTGGAATGGGGTGACAAAGCAGGGTTTAGCTGTGGGGATGCACCATGAGCTTGGTGCATTCCTGGTTTCCATTCCACTTTTCCCATTCCTGGTTCTCCACCTCTGCTGTGGTCCAGGTGAGCCACAGGAAATTTCCAAACAGGGAGCTCACAAATATCCAAGGCCTTCACTGAATGAACCCATTCCAGATTATTGACATGTTGAAGGTGTATCACTTGAAGCACATTGGCAGGGATAAATGGTGCCACCAACCACCCTGACTGCAGCTCCACAGGTAGGAAAGTTGTTTGGGTTTGTTTTACCAGGATAAGTACTTGGTTGTTGCTATTTTAGCAAGAGCACCTCTAACAAGAGGATTTAAACTGGGGCCAGCCCAAGTGGGGCCAAGCCTGGCTGATGCTTTGCTCACAAGGCTCATAGTTTTCTTTTTAAACCATATTCTTGGAGTTTGCACCTTACAGTCCCATTAACAAACATTTGCTTCTCAACCATGGGGCACCCCCTGTTATAGTGAAAAGGCTAAAAACAGCCTAAAAAGGCTAAAACCCCTAAAACAGCCCAGAGGGGGCTTGAAATTGAGATATCCTTTTTCTTTAAAAAACCAGTCTGTCCTGGTTACAGAGGAAATAGAGGTTTCACTCTATGGGCTGTGGAAGAGACCCATGTGCCTCTTAGACCACTGCAGTGGCAGGAGCAGGAAAGGAAAAGGAGGCTCCACGCTATGGCCTATCACCAGGTTGTCACCTTGACCCAGGCTGTGCTGTCTGGTCTGAGGCAGAGGAAGGGGCAAACACGGCTCACCTCGGAGATGATCTCCTGGGTCAAGTTCCCACTGTAGAAAGCGGACACCCCTTCTGCTCCCACCAGCTCCAAGACAGCAGCGAGGTCCAGGCGCCTGACGAACATCCCAGGCAGCAGGGGCTGCCCATCCGGCAGGAAGATCTCCCGGAACTTGTCAGAGTAGTTCAGGTCCTTCAGTTCACTTACAGCTTTGGCTGCAGGCGAGAAGGGGAAGGACATCCAGAAAAGGCAGGGTGCAGGGATGCACAGGGGACATGGAACCACTGTGCCTGATGGGGATGCTGGAGACTTGCTGCTGCTCTTGCCCTGTTTCACAACTAGAGGGAGGCTGGATCATGCACCCATTAGAGCTGGGAAGGATACCAAAGAAACACAGCGCCCTTCCCTGGTGGTCCCTGGGCGGCTGCCCAGCACAGACTGCTCTGACCTGACCCCAACCAGCCCTAGGAAACAGCTCCAGTTTTGCTTCTGCCAAACTCTCCCTTGCAGACCATAGCTCCCAACACCATCCATCTCCAGGTCCAAGGAGCCATGATTTCCCCTGAACAGCCACCTACATTCCCAGCTGCCTTGCACCCAAAAGCAGTGGCCAGTGTGCTCCTCTGTGCTGAGCAGCCACCCTTGGCTCCCCATTAGATACTCACCCAAATCATGTGTGACGTTAAACCCATCCTGGGCGACACTGGCCACAAGACCCAGCAGCTTGGACCACGGGAGTCTGCCAAAGGAGAAAGGACAAAGAACAGGGTCTGATGACAAGGGCTTGTGTGCTTCCAGCTCCCTCACAGGGACCCCAGGGCACAGCCTGTGCAGCACGAGGACAGCCCTCCCATGCCAGCCTCATGTCTTACCTCCCATGTAACTGGTGCGCCTGGTGCATTCCTTGTAGCATGCCTGGCACCCCAACGAGCAGACCTGGCTGTTCAATGGGAAGGACAAAAAGGAAGAATAATCTCCTTCCCATGAGGACATGGTCCCCAGTTGCAAGTGAAGGAGATAAAATTCATGTTGACATTGGGAGTGTCTGCATGGTCTTTAGGAGAGGGGAAGAGGTCTGTAGCAGCACAGCACATTAGGGAATGAAGGTTTTTAGGAGGAAAGAGGCAAATTCAATCCTGGTCTCAACCCAGTTTGGAGAACAACTTGGCAGAATGACATGGGATTGTGCTCCTTCCTGAGACGCTTGTTCTCCCAGCTCCCCACTGCTGAGAGACATGCCAAAGAAGCATTTTCCCTAGACTCTCCATGTCTATAGGGCCTGGGATCTATCAGATGCTTTGCCCATCATCTCCCCATTGGCCTAAGAGTAGCAGAGAGAGGAGAGCTGAAGACAGCCAGCTACAGCCCTACAGGGTTTGGCCACAGGGACACTGGTCCTCACCTTGGTGTCTTTCTGCAGGTCCCCTTCCAGGGGGATGCCCAGGGGAGCCACCTCACGGAAGTCGATCACCCAGCTCCTGTTCTTCCTGATGTCATGGACCAGCATCACCCCACCCCTGCAGCGAGATGGGGGTCATGGCACAGCACTGCTGTCCTTGCAACAGGACAAAGCCAAAATGAAGAACAGGAGTGCCTCTAGGGCTGGGGCCAGTCCCAGTGTGATGGGGCCATTGCAGCAGGTCACCAGCCTCAGCAGTGACCCAGGGCTGGGCAGTGGTGCTGTGGAATGCTGCTGCCCTTCCCCAGGGAGCAGTTCAGGACAACAGAGCCAGGTCTGGTGCGGGAAGCAGGAAGCCCCCCTGCTGAGCATGCAGCAAGGCTGGATCAGTCCCTGCCACACTGGCCACAGGGCCCCTGGCCCTCTTCTACTGCCAGGCTGCAACTATCTGGGATTTTTCTTTCTTAATCCAAGCAGTTTTGCAACAAACCAGGGTTTTGGTTTACAACAGCAACCCGTGGCACAGCCTGGAGAAACTATCAGGTGGCAGTGCTTTATGCAATGCTCCTGAGACCTCCTGCAGAGCTGAGAGCACCAGGCTCATGTGGATGCCACCCTGGGAATAAGGGCTGGGATGAGGCTACCCCTCACCACCACGCCCCCCATGGCTGCTGCTCAGAGCCAGGCTTGGATCCTAGCTTCCTGCTGCAGCAGGAGCAGAGCTGGTGGAGGGAAGCACTCAGTCACTGAAAGCACTGGGACTGAGCCTGGGTGTTGCAAGCTCCTGGCACACTCACACTGGGACTTGGCAGCCTGTGGTCACTTTTTCAACCCTCCTGAGCCTGATGCTTATTTTATCTGCCACTATGGCAGATGCAGCTTTTCCCTCCCTGGGTGTTTCTGTCCCTTGCTGTTAACTGGGTGCCACAGGACCGGTGCCACCACCTGGTGTCATAGACATGGTCCCACGTGTTGGTACTTGGGCCACCATGAAGGCACATCTCAACTGGTGTGGAATCCACCTGCTTGAGGACAACCACAGGCACAAGAGTGAGTGACCAACACTTACCCACCAATCCCTGACGTGTGGGGGTTCACGACTCCCGCGCAGAGGGCTGAGGCGATGGCTGCATCTACTGAGGAGCCCTGCGTGTTGAGCACCTCTATGCCCAGCGCCGTGCAGCGCGCAGCGTCCGTCACCACGGCACCACGGTGGAATATCTGCAGGAAGAGGAGAGCTGTGCCTGGGCAGGGGAGCTGGGACACCCAGATCTTCAGCTCTGTGAGACCTGAAGCCTGAGGCCAGCACCACGGCTGTGGCTGATGTGCATTCCAAGGTGCCTCCAAATGCCAGTGGGAGTAATGTGTCCCTTGGCACGTCCCTGCACCAGCTGTGGACATCAGCTCAGCCAGCTTTCAACAGTCATGCTAACCTGGTAGGCCATATCTCACCCTATCCTCCACAACCCCAGAGCAGGGTTGGGCTAATCCTCAAGAGCAGTAGGTGACAGTGTGCTGTCAGTGCACTGCAGCAGTGAGGTCACTGGAAACAGGAATACAGATGCAAAGAATGCAGCATCCCCCCCATACCACAGCTTGTTCTCATTCTTCGCTGGTGACAGCACCAGGGTTAATGCAATCACAGGTATGACCCCATGGCCATGCTGCCTTTGCTCTGCAATCTAGCACTGGTCTGTGGGACAGATCAGCAGGAGGTTCCTGCTCTGTTTTCAGCTATTCCCCTGCTTGGTCCTGGATGGATCCTTCCAGAGGTGAGCCTGGACATACAGAGCCATAAAACCCTCTCCAAGTGCACATATATGAAAGATGCCTTCTGCTTAACTAGGGATTGCTTTCAGAAAGCATCCACATCTGGCTCAAACCACAGCAGGAGCCACAGCAGCTGGGCTGCTTGGTTCCCCCTGGTAGCATCCACAAACCTGCCCGGCACAGCCTGGGGCTGGAGCTGATTGCTCCACTTGCCTCTCCAAGCACGACCCCCAGTCACAGCAAAAACCTTTCAAGACAGTTTGGGTGGGATTGCAGAGTCAGCACCCAGGGGCTCACCTAAACTGCTGGCAAGGAGGAACGTTAGAGAGCTTCTCTTGTTCCCAGAGACAAAGCCCAACCGCAGAGCCATGTTCTGTCTTACCTGAGGGTCCCCAAAGTAGATCTGCATGATGAGGGCCACCGTGACACCCATGGCGAAGGTCAGGCAGGCGGTGATGATGACTGTCAGCCCGTCCTGCCGGCAGCTGCAGTCTCCAGAGAAAGGGTCCTTGCTGGTCTCCTGGAGAGGAGACACGTCCTGGCTTCCCATCTCGGATGAGGATGAAGGCAGGCGCTGGAGCCGTGCAGACTTCAGGAAGGAGTCTGGGTCTTTGTGAGCAGCAGGGAGAAAACAAGTGTTAGTTATTGAGCAACACGGAGCTGTTATTGCAGTGTTTACCCAGCACTTAGATTACACCGTGCCCCTTCCAGCAAGGCTATTACCTTCCCTATTGATCCCAGCTCTCAAGAGACTTTCTGGCTCGGATGCTGCTTTAGGTCATTTTACTGATCCCTTCCTTTAGCTCTAGTTATTCCAAACTGACTTCCCTGGAGATTAAGAGGGACAAACTCCCTCTGAATTTTGCTCCATTTCAGTCCATTCATCAGTCTTCAGTGATGGGCACACAGTTACTGCTCCGTTTGCAGGGATGCTTAACACAGCACTCACTTGCAAACAGGTCTCTGAAATGCAGCAATAACTGCACAAGAGGAAATTAAGACATTAAAGAGAAAACCCAGCAGCCTTATTTGGAGCTATGCTTGAGCTAAAGCACCTGAGCAGGACAGAGGTGAAGCAAAACGCATGGCCTGAGCACAGGAAATAAATACCTCTGCTGAAGCATAACGGGGAGGCAGGGAGGAGCAAACCTGCAAACCGGAGAGCTCGGGGTGTCCACCAGCTCTGACGGCAGGGAAGGCTCTGCTTTAATTTCATGCTTCCTCCAGCTGATGAGGCCCACTCTGGAATCAAGTCGCTCGCAGCTCCAAGAAGGCAAAGCCAATGGGGCAGGGTTTGCTGGGCATCCACCCAACAGCAAACAATGCTCGGCAGGATGGGAAAGTCTCTCTTTTACTTGAAAAGATGCCTTGAATCTCAGCTGCTGCCTTTGTGGCAGGGAAGGTGCTGGCTGAGCATGCCCTGCCTGTGCACAGAGCTGCTGGGCACGTGGAGCAGGGACCTGCCCTGCCGGGCACCAAATGTAACCAAACAGCTCAGGGCATCACCCAGAGCTCCTGGACCAATTCTCTGGGTGCTGCCAAGAGCCAGTGGTGTCTGCAGTGCCCTGAACATCTGTGGTGGGAAGAAGAGCAAGAGGAACACTGAGTGGAAAAGATAGGAAACATCCACACGGGGATGTGTCCTGGCTTTGGGTTAAGGGAGCAGGAAACCCTGCATCCCCCATCACCCTACCATGCTGAGGCAGCCCTGTCCTTGCCAGGACATTACAGAGACCTTTGGGGTGCAGCTCTCCTGGGCCAGGCAGCGAGATAGTTTTAATTTCAATGATGATGCAACCAGCAGCAAATCCCCTGCAGCCAGGGAATCCCTGCACAGTGAATTTAGTCTCATTCGTGCTCGGTGATTAAGGAGTGTGACTGGGAAAGGCTCAGCTTTCCCAAACTGTGCCTCCGAGTACACACAGAGCCCGTCACCGGCACATCTGGTCTGAGTGAGCTGGGCAGAATGGGAGGCCTGGCTGGGGGGTGATGAGCTGGGGCGTCACTGGTGGGGGCCAGCATGGGGTGCCATGGAGGAGGGATGTCACGTACAGGCCCTGGCACCCTGGGTAGATGCAGAAGCAATGAGGAGTGAACTGGGCTCCTCCAACAGACCCCTCCAGGACACCACCGCACTGCTCTGCTCCCGCAGCGCTGTGGGAGGCCAGCCCAGCATGAGGGGACAGGAATGTCCAGGGAGCAACCATGGGAGAGGACTCTCCCACCAGTGCAAAAGTCCTTTTGTTCTCTGCCACAGACACCCCAGTGGCCTTGGGCAAGTCACTTATCTCTGTGACCACTGGTGCTGCATGGGGACAACAGGGAGGTCGCCTGGGGACAGGACTGATGGAAAGGAGTCAGCCAGGAGCAGGCTGTGGCAGGCACCGCAATGTGGGACTGTTCAGTCCTTTGCGGGGGGGTCTGTCCCCATCACAGACTGCACAACAGGGGCTTCCTCCTTTCCTCTTCTGGGCAGTGGAAACCAAAGCTCTGGGATCCCTCCCTGCTGGTCTCCCTGGTGGATACCATGACGTGAAGCAGCACGGCCGGCTTCTGCGGTGTGCACACAGTGTCAATGAACACGAGTTTCCACACGGCCAGAGAGCAGCAGCTCCAGCAGACGCCCACACAGCAAAACCACACCAAACCCTGCTCGTGCTCCACATGAGAGACACCTCGTGCTTTTCAAAGAGCTGTTCCCGCAAACCTGCATGTGCGGCTTCACCCAGCAGCACCCGATGGTGTGGGGTAAGAACGGGCATTGGGAACTTCACCCAATGCCACAGGGTGGAGGACACGGGATGCATGGGGCCGGCTCAGACATGGGGTTTGGGGTCAGTGAGGCAGAGACCTGCCCGTGGGTCATGGAGCAGGGGGTGAAGGGCAGCGCTGCTTGGAGAAACACGACCTGGGGGACAAAACCGGTTCCCTGTATTGAGGAGGCAGCGATCGACTCAAACCAGGCAGAGGGCTCTCTCCAGGACCACAGCACCACCGGCTTTATTAGAGCCGCGCTCCCGGCAGCAGGGATCGCCGCACCGGTACCTCTGTGCGCCTGCCGTGCCCCGCGCGGTGACCGAGGGACGGCGGGGACGCGAGGCCTTGGGAGCCAGGGACAGGGAGGCCCGAGGGCGGCCCGAGGGGCAGGCAGGGGCCGCGGGCGGAGCGGAGCCCGAGGGGGGCCGGGGGCATGCGGGGCCGCGGGCGGGCTCGGCCTCCGCCCCTCACCCGTGTCCTGCTCGCCCAGGAACGCGTCCTCCTCCTTCCGTGCGCGGAGGCCGCCCTCGGCCGCGCCGCCCGCCTCCTCCTCGGGCAGCCGCGGGAAGCTGGTGATGCTCATGTAGTCCACGGGCGAGCCGGCGGCCAGGGCCCGCTGCCGGCCTCCCCCCGCCTCGGCCGCTGCCGGCGCCGGCACCGCCATCGCCGCCGATATCACCGCCGGAAGGGGCTGGGCCGGGCCCGGCCCGCGGCTCCTCCCCGCGGCGGGCGCTGAGGGGCGAGGCCGGGGGCAGCGCTGGGGTCGCTGTGAGCGGCGGCACCGCGGACCGGGCGCCGAGGGCGGGCTCCAGCGGGGTGAAGCTCTGCGGGTCCGAGCTCTGTGCGCTGGGACGGAGCCGGGTCGGGGAACCAGCGCTGTCCGCACTAGCACCAGGGGCACCAGAGGCTCAAGCCAGGCTCTGTCAGCGAGCATCACTCGCTGCCGCTTCACCAGTTCCCACGTGCAGTGAGCGCGTCCAGCACCCAGCGGGACACCATCAGCAGGAGACACTGTGGCCTTGCCCCAGAGCAGCCTGGTGTGTCCCCTCTCCTGGCCAACGTGGATCCCTTGTGCATGGCCATCTGCCCTTATGGCAAGTTTTGATTGAAATACACCCAGCAAGGGAGTCCTGGTTTGCATGGGCAGTTCTGAAACCAAACTGCCTGAAGCATTGCATTTCTTACCCCTCTGTGCTCCTTTCCGAGGTTGACCTAAAAACCGCAGTAAAATCCCTGGGAGGTGGAAGAAGTTGTTTCATCCTTCAGGTTTGTGCACATTACCTCCCCTGCACTGACATTGGCCTCTCCTGCTCAGCTTGGCACAGGCGCTTGGCTGCCAGATCCAAAAAACCCATCCTCTGCCCTGCTGTATCCTGGACATCTGTTGTGATGGGAGTTGGAGCATGTTCAGTACTGGGCTTTTTGGCTCTGGTGAAGTCACCTGAGAGGTACATGTCCTACTTTCTCACCCTCAAGTGAGCCAGTTAATGTCCCCTGCTTCTCCTCCTGTGAGCTGGACCAGCTCATACAGCTTCATGTTCTGCTGGACCATCCCTGTATCAGTCTCTCAAGTTTCTGCAACCCCCCCTTGTTTTTATGGTGCTCATCACTCTGAGATGTTCAGCTCCACTCTGGGCTGCCTCTAAAGAAATTAACCTAATGCCATAGCTTTACTTCTCTTGGTAGTCAGCACTGGGGATACATGGTTTCCTAGCCATGAGGCACCCCCTAAACCAGAAACCTTAAGAGATTCAAAGCTGGCAGCTATCACTAACTTACTTACCAGGAACCTTGAGGAGATCCACACACCAAGGTATGTTTCACACAGTCATGATCCCTCTCAACTCAGGTTCTGCCTCAGCTTCCAGCCACTAGAACTGCAAAGACCAAGGAACTCGGCTGCTGGGACTGCAGGCAAGTGAGGAATAAAGCAAAGCAAGCAACACTCACTCTGCACGTTTCACAGCAGTGCTTGCAGCCCTGCTCCAGACCAGACGTGGGCCCTCTGCAGCACAGCAGCAGCGCTGCCATGGTTGCCTGTCACAGGGCTGGAACAGCTGCTGAGGGAGCAGAACAGCTTAGAGGCAACACTTGGCTTAACCCTCTTAATCACCCACTAAAGCATGGGTCTAAGCATTAGCAACTACTCCCACTACGAATGCTTCTGGCCCCTTCTAGACGTGCACGACTCAAGCCTGCAGCACAGGAGACCTGATAATCCCAAACTGCTGCTGGTTTATTTACCAAACCCCAAACTCTTCAAGGAATCCCCCACTCCCACCATTTTACACAGCTTTGAAGACCAGAGGATACAGAAGCTGCACAGTGGATTACCAGGCAACATTTATTAGAGCATTTCAAGTATACAATGATTTTACTGATGGCTGTGAGCAGCTAAGATGCAAATGGATGCCAGTAGGAAAGGGTGACCTAGAACTAGCAGGCAATTAACGTGGGAAATTAATGCTTTCAGCTGAAAGAAGAGGAAAAGAAAGTATCAGATTAAAAGATTAAGTTTGGGGATGGGGAGGAGAAAGTACAGAAGTTCTTATTTGAGATCACTTCAATTGGCAACTTACAAGTAGCAGAAGCTGTCTGCTATTGCACTCTTCCCTTGGCATCCCAAGGACCTAAGGTGTGTTTTTTCCACTGAGAACAGGCAGCATTTTCCCTGGTAAGAATGGAGTCCTCACCAGTGGGTGCTTCTGGAATCCTAGCTCAGCACTTAAAGAGATTTAGATCTCTGGCTTTGCATGCTCACAGGAGAACCAGGCTGCTGGACTTCCACCAGCGAGGAAGCAACGCAGACTTTCAGCAAGAGCACACTAAAACTATCAACTCCTCCCTATAAGGCAGCTGGAGGTCAGGACGCTTTTGGGGTGCCTGAGCTTGTTGTTTAGAAAAGCAAGGACCACATGGCAACAAGACTACAACGTCCCCTGACACGAAGAAGGACTGTGCGTGTTTCCCAAGAACTACTTCTGAAAGACACGGCCTTAAAAACATCTTAAAGCAGAGACTCCCCCATTGATGCACAAAAAGGGCATGACCAGGGAAGGACTGAGCTCCGAGGTGATCACCTCCCACACCACAGGCTATGTACCATGCCCAATTTGCAAGTTAGTAATTCTGCATTTAAGATAATAGCTGCCTCAGTTGTGTCTTAGTCTCCTGCATTTAATAACAAGGAGCAGCTGAATTCAAGAGCTTAAAAAAATAAAAGGGAATTTAAATGCTTAACTTTTAAAAGGGCATCTCCCGAATGACTGTCCTTCAAGACCACTAAGCTCTGAGGTATGTGACGGCAGCTTAGCAGTCAGGCTAGCAGAATGCAGTGGAGTTTCTAAGCCTCCCGAATACACCTTCGTTAACCAAATGGATCACAATTCTTTGGAGCAAAATTGCTTAAAAACTTGTCTTCAGCAAAGACCATTTAAAAATTCTGGTCGCCAACCAATTTGCAAGTAAACAAAGAAGTATTAGAAACAGCAACAACACCGTCTGTTTAACCAGATCAGATCTGATCACTACAAAACCATGCTAAGGACGGCCACACGACTCCCATCCCGGATGCTGCCAGGGCCTTCCTCACACACATCCTACAACTGCTTTGTAAAAAGTGTTTGTCTAAAGGACAACGATGGAAGACATGTCTGGACTTCATGAGGTTTCAAACAGAAGGGCATACATACATTAAGTTAACAGACTCAACCTTCAGCACAGAGGAGTTTGATAGAGTTACTGGCTAGAGTCACAGGAAGTTCCAAATTTGAACAGTCTTGAACCACTTCCAAAAATTCCAATGGCTTTATAAGAGTTCCAACAATTAATGGGTATATAAAACGGAGACGGACTTCTCCAGCAGAAGAGTTGGGGCTCTTCCAGGCTAATCAGACCGCTGGTACAGAAGGGAGTTGATTTGACTTCCCCCACCTTCCCACCAGTCCACTAAAGACCATGATTTATTAAACCCTTCTTGACTTACTGACGGCTGATTTAACAGGCTGCAGACTGTGTCAATCATAGTGGATGGCAGTATAGAAGATTATCCAAACAACCTGTGGAGAGGAAAGGAAGTGAAGGTTATTTCGATACCTCTGGAGAGGGTTCAGATGCAGAAAGCAAGCCTCATGCTGTGCTCTCAGTAGAGGACTGGGGACTGAATTCCAGCTTTGAGATGGTCTAAGAGATGTTAGGATCACCACACACCACAAACAGTGGCATTCAGCTTGCTTGCCTTCTAGGGTGTCTCCATATTAAAATCGCACCACAATCTCTCTAGTGATCTAGAAACATCCCCAAATCGAGCACTGACTGTATTCAAACTCATGGAGGGGGTAAGGGAAAAACAAAGACACACAAAGCATCAGTTTGGGCACAACTAGACAAGACTCCACCAGGTTGGGGAGACATACAAGTTAAGTGGTAGATGCAGAAGTATACCTGCCCATTCCTACATCGTCTCCTACAGAGGAATCCCAGCATACTGTATTTCATTGCCAGCAGCCATCAGATTGTGGCATTTGCTTTCCCAATCAACTTCACTTATAAGGTGATGTGAGCACATCTCTCTTCTATCAGCACCTCACCTGCTCTTCTTCCAGGTCTTTTCCCTCAGGAAGTGTACCAATACAATTCACTGATCAAAGAAATCAGAGGCATTACCAGAAACAGTGCAAAAGATGTCATGAATCCTTCCTTTGTGAGCTCCCATGTCCCGCCATACTCCTCCTCATCTATCTGCTGGAAGCTGCTGAAGTAGAGGTACAGAACACCAGCATTGATCAGGCAGAATCTGGAAGAAAGAGATTAGGAACCATCATTTTGGTGATACAGGACACAGGTAACCAACATGCCATATAGCAAAGTAGCACTGAAGCATCCTTCATCCTCAGCAGAGAGGAAACAAAGAGGAACACTGTTCCTGCAACACTTCCCAGGCAGCTCAGTCCTCTTCCTTAAAAGAGCACCTTGGGAGCAGCTTGTCAGGGCACACCAGGTATGGATGAAGTTCACCTCACAGGGCACAACCTACTCTCAGTAAGGCTCCAGACACAGCAGTTAAAGCTGGAAGCATCAGCAGATCTGCAGACCCTGCAAGTTTCCCTATCCTGCAGATCAGCAGCAGTCCTGCTCCCACCCAGGATCCTATTTCCTTGTGTGTGCTACTTGATTTTGAGGCTGCTAAGAGGGAAGACTGTTAAGCCTCCATGCTCAGTGTGTCACCATTAGTGTCCCATGGCCAAATGCAGTGACTCAGAGAGCCAGAGAAGGCTCGACAGTGCCCTCAGAGCAAAGCTCTCTGGTTCAGCGTGAGACACCTCAGCGGTCTCTAGGCTGTGCCAACAGTTACACTGCAACGGAGAGAAAAACCATGAGCTCCTGTTTGTCCTTGGACACATCTGGCTTCAGAACGCTCCAGCTTAGGACTGGGGTAACCTGGGGAGTGACAGGTACATTCCCTGGAAAGCAGGCTGGGTAAGAAGGGCAACATGGGAAGACATACTCAAGCTGGGTGAGTGGCAGCAAGCTGCGAGCAGCTGCGTGACTGCACACCACAGAGAAAGCACCCACACAGCTCTGGAAGCTTTTAGCTTTTCCACTTACACCAAATCACTTTTATTTCTCATTAACATTTAGCACAGGAATTGGCTTAGGTGCCTTGTGAATTAATGGATGACTAAGTAAGAACAATGCTTTTCAGCTATTCGCATCTGTTACTGGGAGCACTTTAGAGTTAACTGTTTGCACGTAGCTATTGAGTTCCTGTTGGAGCATCACTGCTTCACAGCCCCTCTTCCCTAAACTTCAAACTTTTTCCCCCCTCTCTTAGACACTTGATGCTACTCCCTCCTCTTTCTCGCCCCAGCCAAGACACTCAGGAGGAGGGACAAGAACACGAGTCCATTTTGCCTAAGAAAATCTGTGAGGTCGCAAGCTTGACCAGGAGACCTTGACTAGGCAGAGATAATTGCAGAAGGAGATACCCCAGAGCAGGGCTGTGTTTCCCATCACTGGGGTCCCTCCGGAGGCTTTTGAGTCAAACATTTTCATTTCATAGCTCACTGCAGCCTTTGGACACCAGTGGGGAGGTGACCTGAATCCCACATCTCAGCGGGGAGCTTTTGCCTCTCCAGGCACTGCCCAGAAAGGAGCTGCAGGAGCACTGCCAGCGGTGCTGCTTCATCCGCTCGCTACCTCTGGTCTTTGGTGTTTGGAAGAAACCTGCTCTTTTCCAAAGAGAAGCTGCCCCTCTTGTCTACTTACAGAACCCCCTCTCCGAGGAGGGCTCCTCACTCAGAGAGGATGACTATCACACCTTCCCCTCCAGGGGCCTTACTTCTTCAGTGGCCATGGCAGGCACCATACTCATAGCCCTGGTTCACACATACATGAACAGGCCACTTCATAACTCAACTGAACCTCTCGTTCCCTTCTTCTAACCCTGCTCCCTTTAATAATAATAAAATAAGAAAACAAATAATAATTGTAAAAAGCATTAATCAGGCTGAGGAGAGAAAGAGGCTGACGAAGACACGTTCTGATCTGTATGAATGTCATGACAAAGAACAGCCTGGAACGCACCGCTGGCTCACAGGCTGCATTTGGCAGCCTGTTGTTTATAGCACAACTTTAAAGCAGACACAAAGTCAAGTCCAAATGTGGGAAAGTACATGAGACAGAAAAGGAAATAAACCTTACACTGCTATTCCCACGAATCCCTTCAGTGGAACTACTCCCCAGATGATTCCCAAAATAACTGCAATGATCTGCCGGAACCAGTAGATCACATCTAAAAACTCGTCCTGAGGAGATAAAGCACAAGAAAAGTTTTGGCATTTACTTTGTATCCCTTTTTTTAAGCATCATGCAATTAACAGGTGAAAATTTAATGCACTGAACACTTAGTTTTCCATTTCAAGCAGAAGATATTCTCCTCAGAGCAGACGAAAGCAGCTTATGGCATCACACACATCGGATTCCCTGCTTCCAAATTAAGTATACAGCTTTGTCCTCCAATGGGCCAACTGCACAGGCAACACGCATCCAGGCCCCTGGTTAAGTAAAGATCCAATTCTGTAACAGTTCACTGCAATAGAAGTTTAAAGACCTCTTTACGCTTTTAAGAGTGTTACAGCCACTCTCAGTGCCCCAGGCCCTCCCCTTCCCAGGGGCAAACGCTCCCAGCAGCGAACCCCAAATCACAAACCACCTCTCACACGTGCTGCCAGCGCTGTCTTCCAGAGCAGCAGTGAAGCTGTCATTCCTGTCTGTCCACAGGGCGCAGACAGCTCTGAGCACCGCAGCTGGGCAGTGCTGACTCATGTGTTAAAGTTCACTTCTGCTCACGTCCTTTGTCCTCCCCAAGGATTGCCCAGCACACCCCCAACACCTCGGTGATTTTACTGCAGGATGCACACAGTTGTTCGGCTCCATGTGGAAGCCTAGAATCCATGTCAGATATGGCCGTTTCTCTCCGTGACTACATTTCTCAGCCATTTTAGCCTTCAGTTCACATCCTACTGCACCAAAATACTGCCAGAGCCCTGCTCACTCTGAGAACCCTGCCCAGATTGTCAGAAGGGGATGAGGGCGAGCACAGCAGAGCAACTGCAGCTGATGAGGAAAAGTGACACAGATCCATGGCTGTCCCTGAAGGAAGCGCAGGGCAGGGAACGCATCTTGTCCACGGTGAAAGGCACAGCCAGCAAACCGGGCAGTGGACATCCCTGAGGTGCTGCAGGAGCTCGGAGCACTCGGTGTGGGTGCTGCTGGGGGTGGCAGCAGGAACAGGCACTGACCAGGAGCATTAAAACACCCGGCAGAGATGCACAGGAAAGACTTCACGAGTGCTAAACCCCCGGGAAGCCTGTGGCAAACCTGGAAGCTTTGCTGACAAACACGAGCACAACGGGCAGACCGAGCACACACGTTCAATACTGTGGAAACCAAAAGCACACGAGATGGTGAGGCCAAGAGCAGCCAAACAACAGCTAAACAACTGTCATGAGGTTAGTCCTCTGCGAGAGCAGACCTATGCCATGACACTGTAACAGCGGAACTCCTGCAGGCCTGTTCTTGCTGCCGTCCCATCCCTTCGGAGCTGACAGCTCAGCTGGATTTGCACACATACTTCTTACAGTAGATATTTCTGGTTTTCTTTCCATTACACAAAGTGCATTTTTATCCAATCCTACAAAAGTTCAATCCAAATTTAACCGCGAGTATCTCGGTATTAACACGGTTTGTGTTTCCTTCGGCTCACACCCAGGGAGCAGAGAAGAACCAGGGCTGCTGTGCGCTGCAGAGGACGAGCTCTCTGGTTAGGAGAGGAACCCACCGCGCGCCAGCTGCGCAGCGGGGAAGCCACCGCTGGATTCAAAGCAGGAATGCCGCAGGAACAGCCCTCACCCACCCGCTCGGGAAGGGAGCGGGCAGAAGCCTCGCACCAGCCCAAGCGCGGCCTCACCGAGCGCACGGCACCCGCGGGGAGGCTCCGCCGCCGCACTCCCGCGCACCGGGGCGGGTCGGAGGTGCCGGCCCCGCTCCCAGCGCCCCCTCCCCGCACAGAGCCCGGTGCCGGTGCCCGGTCCCCTCCGCGCGGCCGCAGCCCCACCTTGTCGTGCCACGCGGAGTCGCTGCGCAGCGCTTTGCCCCACACGGAGCCGCGCGCGGCCGCGCCGCCGTTGGCCACCGCGTGCTGCTGCGCGTGCGGCGGCTCCTCCCTGCGCCGCGCGCCGCTCATCCTCCCGACAGGAACCGGAACCGGGCCCGCCGCCGCCGCCGGTCCCGGAAGCGGCCACCGAGCAGCGTCACCCGCCCGCGCCCCCCGCTCCGCCAATCGCGGCGGCGGCGGCGGCGTGGCGCGTCACACGTGACAGCGGCGAGCGCCGCGCCCCGCTACGGCAGGGGAGAGGGGTCAGGCGGAGCGCTGGTACCGAGCAGCGACCTCGGTACCGAAATGAGGGCAGCGGCGGCCGCGGGGCGGAACGGGCCCGTGTCGGTCGCCGCCTGTCCGAAGGCCCCGCAGGGCCGCTCCTGAGCGGAGAGCCCGGACACGGCCCCCGTTCCTGCGGGCTGCCGGGGAGCGCTGGGTCCAACTCTGGGACAGCAACACGAGGGGGACGTGAAGCTGCTGGGGCGAGTCCAGAAGCTCTTCCCTGTGAGGGTGCTGAGGCGCTGGCCCAGGGTGCCCAGAGAAGCTGTGGCTGCCCCATCCCTGGCAGTGTTCAAGGCCAGGTTGGATACAGGGGCTTGGTGCAAGCTGCTCTAGTGGAAGGGGTCCCTGCCCGTGGCAGGGGTTGGAGCTGGAGGAGCTTTAAGGTCCCTTCCAACCCAAACCAGGCTGGGGTTCTGTGATTCCCTGGGCACCGTTTCGCCTCCTCGCTGTGTGTTCTGGCTGCAGATTTCCATCGTGCTTCCCTCTCTGCTCAGAACCTGTTGCTGTGCGTTTGCATCTCTCCATAGTTCCCTCTGGAGATGGGCTGCAGGACTGGGGGCCTTTGGAGCAGGGCAGCCTTTGAAATAAACCACGGTTCTGCAGGGCACGGCAGCTTGTTGTTATCCGAGACATTGCAGCAGCCAAGCATCACAGAAATCGTGCTCTTGCAAGTGTATGTAAATGAAATGAACACATGTGGAGTCCTAACGGTTTGCCTGGTTTTCAATACCCTTGCCTCACAAGAGCAGTGGTGTTCAACTTAGAACAGCTGATTTCCTCATGAAAACCACATCAGGAGTTACTTCTCCAGCACAGGGTGGGCAGGGTGTGTGTCAGGACCCCCTCTCCAGACCACTCCTGGTGTCTCTCCCTCTCCCGTTCCCTGCTCCTCTGCAGGCCGAATTCTGGCCCCAGCATCATGGGGTCCTGTGACCCAAAGGTAAACTTCCCCTGCGATGATGCCTGGGAGGCATCACTCTTCCAGTGGGCAGCCCACAGGATCAGGAGGCGGCTGCAGGGCTGGGATGCGGCACACGGCTGCTGATGGGAAGGAAGCTGAGCAAGACCTGAGGAGTCTCGGGACCAGTGCCCTTCCTGCCTCAGGTGTGGGGTGGGAGCTCCCCATCCCCGAGTGTCTGGGCTCCAGACCCCAGATCTGGAGCGGGGCAGGCCCCTGGCTGTTCTCATTCCAAACTGCTGTCTAGAGAACCTTCATGGGGCTGTTTCACTGGGTCCTTCCTTCTGTGGGCTCACAGCTGGGGGCAGAGGCAGGGCTCAGCACCCATTGGCCACCATTCCCTGTGCAGCATTATCCCACTGGACCCCTGCCCAGCCTGGGTGCAGCCACTGGATGTCCTCAGGGCCTCTCCCCATGCCCACTGCCAGGAACACGGCCCAGGATGAACCATCACCCCTGGACCCATGGCCAGCATCACCCATGGGTGCCCCAGCTCTGCATTGCCCACCATCCCCCGTGCCACCGGGCTGGGGGCCACAATTCGCCGTCGGGGCCCCCGGGACACGCCGGTTCCCAGCCCCTCGGGGCAGCCCTGAGCTGCGCATCTCCCCGCGGACACGCGTGGGGCGCTCCCGCTGCCCTTTCGTCTATATAAGGCCGGGAGAACCGGCCGGGGTCCGTCCCGCCGCCCGGC
This sequence comes from Psittacula echo, assembly GCF_963264785.1. Lineage (NCBI taxonomy): Eukaryota > Metazoa > Chordata > Aves > Psittaciformes > Psittacidae > Psittacula > Psittacula echo. Next base: position 6,168,367 of record NC_137747.1, on the reverse strand, counting down.
CCCGCCGCATTCTTCTGCCTTGTATGGGCCGGGCCGGGCCGGGACAGGGCTGGCAGCACCGCCCCGGACCCCGCTGCCCGCCCTAGGGCCGCGCCGCGGGCCGGGTCCCGGCAGAGCAGCTCCGGCCGCCCCGCAGCATCGCGCTCCCGCCCAGGTGAGGCAGCTCCGCCGCGGCCCGGCCCCGGCTCTCTCCTTCCAGAGCGGGACCGGAGCCGAGCGGTCACGGGCAGCGGGCAGAGGGAGGGAGGGACCGGGAGGGATGGAGCCGAGGCAGACCCGGTGGGGCGGGATGGAGCCGGGGGCAGATGGAGGGACCGGGAGGGATGGAGCGGGATCAGCCTGGAGGGGACGGGAGTCGGCGGCTGCCCCGCAGGGAAGGGAGGAAGCAGGGGCAGGGCGAGGCGGCGGCAGGAGAAGCCCCGGGGCGTCCCCCTCCTGCCCGGGGAGCCCGGCAGGGATGTCCCAGCCAGGGGAGGCGAGGATCGGTCCTGAGCAAAGCACTCTGTTACCGTGTGCAGGGACTTGGAGCTGGGACGTCCCTGGTGCTGCAGGAGCAGATCCTGCGCCCCGGGCTTCACCCGCCTCCGGTCTGTGAGAGCTGTTCCTGTCTGGAACATTGCTTTTCCCCCCGAGTCTTATTTGCCGATGGCCAGAGCCAAGATCCAGATGCATGCGTGATGCTCCATAGATCCCCCCAGTGACCTGTGAGCAACTGCAGGCAAGAAACTGTTGTAAGGCAGGAAAGCTTTACTTAGCTCATTCCCTTCGGTCTTACACAGAGGAACGTTGTGTTTTGTTTAGCCTTGGCCGTGAAAACTTGAGGTCCTTTTGGCTTCCCTCCCTGCGTGCCCTTTCGGTACAAAACGTTAGGGCTGTGATAAAATCCAGAGGGGCTCTAAAACATGGATGTGTGGGAGAAGGCGGCGCCCGGAGCAGCATTCCTGGAGCGGAACATCCCGAGTGTCAACAACCGCCGCCGCTGACCAAAGATGGTTGCGTTTCTCCTCTCACTTCATTTTTTATCCCTCGCCACTGGCAGGCTCCGTGCGGCTGTAGGAGGAGTTTGCGGTCACCTCCCCCTCTGAGGCGCTGCGGCCAGATCCCCACTGAGGTGAGCCCTGTAATTCCCTTGGGAATCAACAGCGCAGGGCAAGTTGTGCTGAGGACCGGCTGCTGCGGGGTCCTGTCTCCCAGCCCCACCGGGCACCAGAAGGGTGCTGGGTGCTGGGTCTGTTTCACGGTGATGGATGGGGTCTGTGCAGGGTCTTCTCGTGGTGGCCCCAGAGTTGTGCTTTGGAAGGTTTGCTTGTGCCTCATGGGCATGGTGAGGTCCTTGTTCACTGAATGTGGCGGGAAGGAGCTAGTCCAGAATGCTCGGAACCAAGCCCCACCGGGTCTCTGGTGTGCGGCAGGAGCTGAGGGAGGGCTGGGATGAATCTGTCCTGGGGATTGCTGCACACTTGGCCCTGGCTCCTGGTGCTGCTCCGCTCCTTCCCATCCACAACATGGAACCCACTCATTGCCTTCAGTGCCAGCGGGTGCACATCACGAGATCTCTGCCAGGAGCTTGTGGTGGAGAGGAGCTGTGAGCAGATGATGTCCCTCTGAGGCTGTGCTGGAGGCTGCAGGGCAGCCCCACGTGGTGCCAGCACCCTGCCAGCACTGCTAGAGGAGCCTCCTGCATGGCCAGCTTTAGAGGAGCACCCCTGAGCAGCGTAACCTGGATGGACACAGCTTCTCTTGGGGGGGGAAAGCACAAGCCTGGTGGTGCAGGAGGCAGAGAGGTCACCTTGGCAGGAGCAGTGCAGGATGAGGGAATAAGAGCCGCTGGTGGCGGGATGAGTGTGGTGACCAGATTGGCACAGGGCTCTTGTGCCAGGCTGGCTGTGGTTTTACCCAGTGCTAATGTCCTTGGATCTGCTGCCTGCTGGGTGGAAGCAGTACTGGGATAAGCAGCTGCTTAGCAGGAGGTGGCAAGACCAGGAGTCTCTGTAGGTTTCCTTCTTGCCAAGGAGGACGCCCAAGGCTTGGTGGCTGCACCACTTGGCTCAGCTGAGTTCATCCCAGGTGCAGGGCATCATGGCCAGGCATGAAGCAATCTGGGTGTTGAGTGTTTGGGAATCCCAGATGGGCTCAAAGACCCAGATACAAAATGATCAGGAGACGACCAGGCTGAGCTGGACCCTGGGACCAAGCATCTTTCCAGGGCA